>NC_090661.1:48825100-49463136 GCF_013368605.1 Nyctibius grandis
CACCCTGAATCCATTTCTCTGTATGTTCCTATAAGTCTTCTGAAACTAAATCAATCTCTTTTCTCTTCTGGAGTTTTCCACAAAATTTGAAGTTATTCAGAACCTATAATTGATTTGCGAGGTGGAAAAAATTTTGTAGGGAAGCTTGAAATAGTCGTGCCTTATTGTTTAAGCGTTCTACTCACTATATTCCTATTTTTAGCTGGGTAAACACATGTTCTTTGTTAAACATAATTCATATGAAATGTAGGGTTGCATTACTTTACTCAACATAGCACAAATCATATTTGAGTCTTACTTGTTTGGTTTCAGTTACTTATCATCAATGTTTGATGTATTGTTTTTCATGACAGGTAAATTAACTCCTTCAGTGTGGTGAATGGTGATTGTGTTTGTTTATTACCTGAATACAGTTGTTATCCCACTGAAACATCAAATATGTTTAGACCAGGTATGCACAGTCCACATACTGTTCTTTAAATAAGTATAGCAGCTTTAGTTGCCTATCGCCAAAGCCTTGAATCGCTGCATGCATAGTCTGTCCCAAACACAAAGTGCTGTTAACTGTGTTTATTTCTACCTGCTGATTGGGGCAAGCTAGAAACACATAGTTCTGGTAAACCAGCTGATAAGCTGTAATTTATTAAGCTGCAGGAACTTGTCTTGTTCAGTGCGTGTGCCTTTAAGGAAGTCTTAGAAAGGCTCTAGGCTGGATGTCTCGCAATTAGCCCTTCTGAGAAGTGATATGGGCAGTTGGTGAAGGAGGGCAGCCTGTGACAGAAAAAAAGCAATTAATGGTGCACAGGATGCAGGAGGTAGACAACTTGAGTGTACTTCAGAGGTGCTTTTCCTAGCTAACTAAACTTACACAGCGTTCAGGTTATTGCCCTTTTTCATGATGGTTCATGATGGCCATCTTCTAATTCACCAGGCTATCGATGGCCATTCCC
Organism: Nyctibius grandis; assembly: GCF_013368605.1. Taxonomy (NCBI): domain Eukaryota; kingdom Metazoa; phylum Chordata; class Aves; order Nyctibiiformes; family Nyctibiidae; genus Nyctibius; species Nyctibius grandis. Next base: position 48,826,051 of record NC_090661.1, read on the forward strand.
CTTTGGAGCATGCCTGTGTCCAGCTTGACCTGAAAACCATGTTTCCTGCTTAACAGCACTAACTTGGAGAGGAGGTTTTTATATTGGCTACTGGCCAAGTCTAGCACATCATTTTTCCTCACTTTAGTCGCTCCCTCTCTATCTGCATCTTCACTTGATTGCAGAGAGACACTTTTCATCTTTGTGAAAAGCCATCTGATTAGAGCTCTGATTAACCCATGAGTGAAGCTTCTTGTAAGTTTAGCTGGAGAGATTCCTTGAGTGCTTCAGAATTGCAAAGTTGCCATTTTTAAGAAACCTCAAAACTGGATTGCCAATTTGTTTTAGCTTAGTTTAAAACAAACTCTTCTTTCTCAGCAGATTTAAAGGAAACCTAATTTACTGTATATCTTTTTATCCCCCAAAATGCCTCAGATGTCATGGAATTCTACTGCTGATTATCAGAGACTGTGTATATCTAGACTATCACATCACTGACCATCCATCTATACTGGTGCAATTCGTTAAACAAAGACATTGAACAGTCAAAATATTCCTCTGTTAACGTGTATTTAGAAGCAGTCCTTATGGAAAAGGAAACACTTTTGTCATTGTTCTAATTTAATTTTTGGAATATAAATCGATTTTAAGATTTAAAGCATAAAGGTTATTTTTCAAATGCTCTGTGCATAGTTTTTGCTAGTCGTTTTCTTCCTCTTTCTCTTTTCTACCTTCCTTCCAGAAATAACTGTAAAGTCGATGTGTATGTCTGTACCAAGAATCATCTCCTTGACTCCCTTAGGCCTCTTGACCTTCTCTGATACATGTCAGACATGGGATGAACTCAAACTTGTCTTTGTTTAAACAGGCAAGATTGGGTTTGTTCAGAAAGCCCTCTGATAAAAATGGACAAATTTATGGGCACTACTTTCATTGCTGTGCTTACTTCTAAGTTGATATGGAAGCCATGTCCCAGAGTGGCACCAGCAGACTGTGTCTAGTGGGGAACAGCTCTCTGAGTCAGTCATGGCCTCATTTGGAGTTGTGGGTTTCAATCAGAAAGAGAGCCCTCAAGTTAGTTCAGAGATTGCTGGTAAAATGAGACTATGAGGTAGGAAGTGTTATGCGGATGATAGGTCCTACTGCTGTTAGCTTCTTCAGTGAAACGTGAAACGTTTCTTCTCTGGCTTGCAGCAGGTGACTCTCTAAGAAACTAGTTCTTGAAGCTCATATATTTAGAACTATAGAACCAAGTTTTTTGTCCTAGACTTTTTACTTGCCTTCCTTTTCAACAGTAAGTTGCAAGGTAGGATTACAAACATATAAAAAAGCCTCAGTGAAAGCACGGGTGGCAAGTCAGACCTGAATTGACACAATGATTTTCTCCTTTACCAGGCAGTTTTAACATTTGGGAAGGATGTGTTTCATCTGTCCTGGAAAACTGCACTGAAGCAGCTGTTGATTTCATTAAAACACAAAGATTCATAGGTTATGAGGCCAGAAAAAAGCCATTATGATAATCTAGGCTGATTTGCTATATAATTAACTCCTGTCTCACTACGTCTTTTAGAGAAAACAAGGTACTATTTTAATTTAAAGTTTGCCAGTAGCAGAGAAGACACCATAACCTGTAGTAAATTATTTCAATAACAAATTACCCTCATGTAAAAATAAACCATAATATTTTAAAATGTTAATTTCTCTAACTTCAATTTTAGCCCCCAGATCCCATTATTCCTTTGTCGCATGGATTGATTGAAGAGCCCTCTATTGCCAAATTCCATTTTCTGCACAGGTACTTGAAGACTGTAATCGTATCCCCCCTTAACCTCTACCTATTAAACAGACTGAATTTGAATATTCTTCACTATTGGACACACATTCCAGTCATTTAATTATGTTCCCTTTTCTCATTCTTGAACCTTTGGTTTAACAATTAAGCTGCGGATATCAGAAGCTGCCTTAGCGTTTCATTGCCCAAGCCAGAGGTGTTATTGTCTCTCTATTCCTGCTCAGGATTCATCTTGGTTTTACACCCAAGGATTATTTTTATCCTTCTGTTTATAGTGCTGAGGGTTCTGGTGTACCTGATTATACATCAAGATCTTGATGTCCAAATGTGGCTGTCAGTGATACCTCAAGTCAGCTATGTGAACACTTGTACTCTTTCCTTAAACACAAATGCTTTTCAGATTTCTCAAGCTAGGTTGTGGGTTTGAGTTTTTAAAGAAAATAATGTAGAACAACAAACACTTGAATAATACAGATTCAGATTGAGGTGGATCTGCTTCTTTGAAAAGCTTGAATTCAGAACTCTTGTTATCTATTCAACACCTGTTCTCCTCTACTCCCCAAGTCTTTGTGCTTGCTTTCTTGCTCCTTTCTTTCAAACTTGCTCTCAGATCCACCATTGTTAGTCACTTTTCTGGATTACAACTAACTCCATGTAATTTTCTCTAGATCCTTTGAAAGTCTTCTGTCTCAAGGATTCTCCAGCTGTGGTACTGGTATGACTAATGAAATACAAGGCAGTCTGCAGCAAACCCCAAATAAACCCAGAGGCAGACCCTCTGCATTTCCCTGGATGAAATGAGAGTTGTCACTCAAATATCGAATATGTGAAAGGGGGAGATGTAAACTGTATGTGGCTCAGCTGAGAGCTAGAAGCTGCTTATGCGTATGTGAGCGTATTCCTTCTACCAGCAACCTGCAGAGGTTGCTGAAAGCGAATTGCTGAGTCAGAGCTAGACACAACCCAGGAGCAGCCATCAATCATAGGTAGGGTATCGTGCTACCCGTCTGCTCCTCTCATATGTGGAAAGGCTGGGTCAAGATACAGTTTAGAGGAGTGTTGGTTTGAGCAACTGTTAGTAGTATCCTAAGAGGGCAGTTCTCCTATGTTAGGATCATTAAAGTCACAGTTCATGTAGGCCTGGCATTCTTTTGCCCACCCAAGCAACTCCATACTGGGGTGAAACCAAAAATGCAGCATTGTACCAGTCAAGGAGTCCTGTATGTATGTGCTGGCAGAATGACTCTGTCCAGAGGAACCCATTTCCAGTTACCCTCTTTCCCAGGCTGCCCATGCAGTGGGACAAGGAGTAGACTGTGCACAACCTACTATACACGTAGAACATGAGAAAAGCTCTAGTAGGCCTGAAGAACAGCCAATCCATTTACCCAGTATTTTGCCTCCAATAGTTGCAGGTGCAAGTGCTATTTAGGGAGAGCATGTGAGCATGGCTACTGTCAGTGGTGCACTCCCCTTACACTCCCACAGCATCCACTGCTATTGGATTAGGGTTATTAGAAGGTCCGTCCCTTTTCCCTTTAATATCTGTTTGTGGACTTGCTGTCCATTTGTATTTCTGGTTCTTTTTGAGCCTGTTGGTGCTCTCTGCTTCCATTACCTCCTGTGACAGCAAGTTTCAGAAGTTCACTACCCTCTGTGTAAATAAGTTCTTCTAAAAATCCCTTTTAAACTTGTAGGATATAAGTTTCATCGAGTGCCTATGGTTCTACTATTGCTGGATTTGGCAAAGAGCAGTTCTACATTAACCTTCTCCATCTTCTGTAAACTTCAGTCATGGTTTTTCTCAGTCCTCTCTAAATATAAGAGTCCTGGCCTTTTCAGGCTATCCTCCTAATTGTTCTATTTATTTTCCTCTGTACTTCAGCTCCTCTGTTTCCTCGAGATGCAGAGGCAGGACTGCATGCAGTGCTCAGAACTAGTGTCTGGCTGAGGTGCACCTTGTTGTCTGGCAAGAGGGGGAGGCTGTAATGCACAGCCTTGCTGAGTCCCTGGAAGGAGGTGTATGGTCTGTCTAGTGAGAATATTTGACGTGGTTAATCCGTAGAATGAAACCAGTACAGTCCTACAAATTGAAAATACCTTTTATTCCTGTTGCAGATATTAATAGACTTGATGTTTTTGAAGTCTCTGTGAGGGCAGAGTACTTTACTGGGAATTGGAGCAAAACAAGCTATTGTGGGTCAATACTGTCCTCTGCTGGGAGGAACTACAGCTTTGTGCCATGATTCCAAATGGGATTTAACAGCTGGCTTCTCCTTTCACTCTGATGTAAGGTGTTTTGCCTTTGCAACAGGAAAATCTGATGCTGTGAGGGCTGTGCTGGGGAAATTCTCTTTTAATGCTTAGTGAAAGCTGGAAGTTCTTTGCTTGCTACAAATGTGTTGAATTGTGATTTCATTTATTTTCCATCCTGAGGTCACCTACTTTAGAAGCTTATCCCTTATTCTCTCCCTCGTTTGTCTTTTAATATCTACTGCAGACTCATTTCTCTGACTTTGCTGTCCTGTTTGTAGAATTAACAATGCATATCTCCCTTCCCTTCTCTTTTCATAGCAAATTGCTGACAACTCATCCTGCTAGCATTTTGAAAGCAGAAATCAAATGTGTGTGTATGTATATGCTATATGTAATAGACACAAAGTATTTTAAAATAATAACTCCTTAGAAGAAGTCAGTCTTCAGTAGTGTTGCAGAACATGAATTCAGTCGAAACTGTGCTAGTTGCAGAAATGCTTTTCCTTGCTGTATGTGCTAGCTCTGGGTTTAAGAACCATGGAAGGTGGTTGAGAGGAAGTACGGTTTACAAATATTTCAGTTTTGTGCCTTCTCCAGTCCCTGCCTCTGTGAGAACAGCACAGGGCAGAGAGGAGTCCTCTTTGCAAGGAATGAATTTTCTGTACCTGTGAGAAGGAGAGGGGCAGGAGGTCTGGACTCCTGAGCAAGCCAGGCATGCTCAGGAGTGCTTGCCTGTTTGGGACTCTTCTCTTGGCTAATTTGCATCTATGTAGCAACAAAGAGTCCAGAGTTCTGGTCTTTAACCCAGAGAGAATAAGAGTCCAGGCACTGAATATGTTAGCACAGACAGCGTAGATTCCTTGAAGCAAGGGTAAGCTATGTAGGTATCTCCATAGCAAGTTTGTGCCTGTAATTATCTAAGATTTCTTGGTCAGAGAAATTTTAAGTCTTTGTTTATTTTTTCTTGTAGCTCTTTAGGAGCCACAGGGCAATCGCCAACAGTTCACAGCAACTTGCTTAAATTTTTTTGCATCTCTCTCATAGCAGTTAAGTGGGCTTATGGGGATAACAGAGAAATGACAGTGGTGGTACAGAGTTCCCTGCTGTGGCTAGCAGAGATGGACGTGGAGGTTGCAATTTATTATGTATTTTGTATGGGATTTATGCAAATGTAACAGCATGATACCAGACACACTGTATTTTATGTACAAAAGCTTTTACAGCAGAGTGGGCCTGTGGTAGAGTTAATTGTTTTCACTGTCCTTCAGTTAAATGTTCTCTTCTGTCTGCTTATCTGATCTATAGTCATCGCAAAGTACCCGTTGCTGTCATTTCTATACACGCTCCTGGTTGTGCTCTCTCCTGTCATCATGTCAGACTCTTACATGGTCTGCTTTCTGCTCCCCACTGCCTTTTGGGAGAAGTTTGTCTCCCATGGCTGAAAGTAATTTGAGTATTTGTACTGTATGCAGGATTGATGTATGATACTTTTCCTTGTGTGTGGCAGGTTGTTTATAAGAATAACGACATTCGTCTGGAGCTGTCTCGCTTGGCACGGATTGGTGATACTAAGATGAAGATCTACGGGGAAGTCAAATTCATATGTGAGAATGTGGCTACACTGGATCCCATCAGCTTTGAGACACCTGAGGCCTATATTAGTCTGCCTAAATGGAATACCAAAAGGATGGGCTCCATCTCATTTGATTTCCGAACCACTGAACCCAATGGACTGATCCTTTTCACCCATGGCAAGCCTCAGGAAAGGAAAGATGCCAGGAGCCAGAAAAATACAAAGGTAGACTTCTTTGCAGTTGAACTTCTGGATGGGAACCTCTACTTGCTGCTGGACATGGGCTCTGGGACCATTAAAGTCAAGGCCACCCAGAAGAAAGCCAATGATGGAGAGTGGTATCATGTGGATATTCAACGAGACGGAAGATCAGGTAGAGTGGTGACTTTTTCTTAAGTAGATTCATCTTTCAGATCCAGACCTAGGGCTGTGTATTAGTTTTCAGAACCTTCAAAACCTGTTAGATATGAATCACCTTCTCAGAAAAACTTAGTGTTACTCCAGTGATGTTTATCCAGCAAAGCAAAGATGAGAATGGCTTAGTGTGAACTTTGGATAGCATGTCACAGAGTCAGTCTATTAATATTTTATTCACAATCTTCATATATTCTGGACCTATCTTTGCAATTACATACATAATTATAGTGATGGCTTCTTTGTAGACCACAGTAAGATTTAAGATCCTTCAGAACCATTATTATTTAGATCTTGGTTTGAGAAATTCTCACTGATCTGCTTTGGGTTTATGTTCAAAAAGAAACTTAGTAGAAACCAAATGAAAACTTACTGCTGTGACCTAATATTATCATCTTCTCCTGGATCTTGTGTCTTTAAAGAACAAGGGTTTGGGATCATGTCATGAGGAAAATAAAAGTAATGGGGCAACAAAATTATGGCAACAAATCAACATTTTCATCCTATTCAATTTCCTTTAGTACCTTGTAGTTTTCAGTAAGGTTTCTTTACTCTCTCTTGGATGCCAAAATCTAGTCTTAATATCTGAGTCAGCATTCAGTGGATGTTCCTTTTTTTATCTCAGCTTCTCATTTTCAAAAATGTGGTTTAGTTTATTTCTAACAATATATCTACCATGCAATTACTAAGAGGTATTTTGTTTGTTTCTAGTGCTGGGTATCAAGCTAACATGCTCATTATCTACTCTGAAATCGTGTAAGGAAACAAAATGATCAAATACTGTAACTTCATCTTGAGAATATGTGAACAGCTGTACTTGAAATTCTTCCTGAACTGTTGGGATCTCAAAGCCTGGCTGTATATCCCTTCAAATAGAATTTTGCTTACATTTGCAAGTGGATTTGGGATTTGCCGGGTGATCTTCAGATGATAGCTTTAGGTCCCTAATTTTATGTTTCCAGTTGCTGAATGCCATCAGTAGAGAGAACGCAGTGCTAGAATTCGCTTCCCTTGAGTTTTCAAAAGATCTGACTTTTAGATATCGTGCAAAGCCTAGCTGTTTGAACAGATCTTTGCCTGAAGCTAGTTTTTTCTTTGATGATGTGAGTACTTACTTTGTATTTGGCATGGTGCTCTACTAGGACTTAATATGTGTGGTTATATATTGCTATCTCTAAAAGACATCGATAGGAACATTTTATAAAGGAAGCCATAAATAAATAAATGGAGTTTTGATTCCTTTAGAATAGCTAAAATTTAATTAACTTCCAAGGATAAACTCAATTAGTTGCATTCAGTACTGCCTTCAGTTTTGCTTGCTCACTTGGGGACTGTCTGGTCCCTGGAGAGGCAGCTGCAGAAGGAGAAAAAACAGAAATTTCTTTGCACCATACCTTTAGCAAGCCTTTACCACTTTTATCCTGTGGTACTTTTGGTAGGTGTGAGAAGGAAGTTCAGAATCTCTTCTTGTTTAGTCCTTGGCTTTTCTCCCACGTGCAGACCAGAGAATGGTTATACCTTGGAGTTTTGTTTTGGTTTTTTTTTAAATGTGGGTGCCTGTCATCTAGAAACTGAACTGAAATAATGAACTTAATGTAGGGTACAAAACAGCCATTTGGGTTTAATAAGCTAGTGACCTAGAGGTTCTGATTCTCATTACTAAAGCAGCCAGGCCTTTATTAGGTGTCATCTCTCCTCTTCTTCCCATTTCTGTAACAGTCCAAAACTTCAGGCTCTGCTGAGCTTAGTAACATAGCCTAAAAATCCAAATATTCACTATTGCAGTGTACTAAGGCAGGAACACAAATATGAGGAAGCATGGCAGTAGTGCTCGAGTAACCTCTGGCACCTCTAGTCCCCTTAGGCTTTGTGTATGCTTTGGTCTATGTGGGCTGCCAGAGCAACAAAAGCTGTTTTTTCTCTCTCCTCTGACAGAAGCTGACGGTGTGGACATGGACACCTAGCGTCCAGTAACCTTTCTGTCCTTGGGGAAAGCTCCTACAAAGCGTCCACAAAACCTGTCAGTTTCTAGATGGGGAACACAGAGCACCGTTACACAAGACAATGTTTTCAGCTGGTCATCGGCTACAAAACACGCATGTTGCCCCATCCACTCAGACACTAAAAGTCTTACTGGAAGGTTTGGTCTATGGTTGCATCGGTGTGCTGCTTTGTATACCAGCTCTGCCTTCAGTAACTGGGATCTTTTGGTCTGTTAGTTCTTTAGCCCTGCACAAAGTGCTGAAGGGACTGGAAAGGAGATGCTTAGGTGCTTCTGATTTCTCAAGATGGGATTTGATCTGCCTAAACAGAGTTGCAAACATGGGATTTGAAAAAAAAAAAAAAAAATGATGTCAGCTCATGTGGCTGCTTCTTCCTAGGGTCAATTCAGAATTTCTCCATCTTGACAGCTTGGTCTTAAAAGTGCTGTGCATCCGAGCTAGTACCATCTCTTTATAGGAATAGTTGCAGGGTACAAAACACTGGCAGAAAGTTTAGGCTGTTGTCTAGCCTATTTCCTTTCATCATCTCATGCTCTTTCTCCAGGTTTTACACTTCTTCTTGATATCCAGTATTTCTTCTCTTTTGAGTGGGGTTTCTTTACCTTTGTGGCTTCCACAGGTGCTGTTTGTTTTCTGCATAGTAGCAGCTATCTGGAGCTCAGCCCTCCAGTATTTTGGTTTGTTCTAGTCTTCTGAGCACTATGTACTCCACATACTGCTTTTGAGGAGTACAGCAGAGATGCTGGAAGGGGGGCTCTGGTCCTGTGTCTCTGTGACATGCTGCCTTTACAACTGTAGGTGTATTGTCACATCTTCTCTTTTCTTACTTTGTAAAAGGGAAAACGTCAGCAGTGCTGCAGCTTGTTTTTACAAAATGATTCATCAAATAACCGTGGTTCTCTTTGAGCCTTTAATTTGTAACGCCTCTGTTGCTTCTGGCACTCTGCTGCCTCTGACATTATTCCTAAATTATTACTGAACATCACACACATGAAATACCTTGTGTCTGTGTCATACATGCTGTTCTCTAAGACGACACTTACTACAACTGAAGAAATAGCATGTGTACATGACTGCACTTTCTTACAGAGACACAAAATAGAGCTAACTCTATTAACTAAACTCTCCCACTTTATTGTAGGGGTGTATGATAAAAATGCAATGATGTGGAACTAATCATAAAGCTTGGATAGTTGTCTCTGAGGGCAGACTATCTTAATGACAAGGCAATTGGATGCGATGATTTATAGCTAGGGAGAGTGAATTGCTGATTTTTTAGCTGAGTGTCTGGTGGGCTGATGTCCCTGTCATGAAACCTGCTGAATGCTCTTCTGAGGAGTACGCTGCTCTGGGATGTGAGAGACCCATGTTATGTTCCCTCTTTTTCTTTGGATGCACTGTCTGACCTTAAACAAGTCACTTCACTTCTCTGCACCTGTTTTATCTGTTCTGATTATTATATGTGCTGGAACAATTTCTTGAAATATATAGGAATGGCCTCAGTGCAGTATGCCCACATCTTGCTTGGAGCATATGGAGGCCACTACAGTTTTAATAATAGCTGTTCTTCAGAGATGATCTTTATCTTTCTCTACCTCAATTTTCCTATTTGTAAAATGGAAGTTAGAATATACTTAACTTTCTTTGTAAAACCGTTGAATAATTTATTTGGAACAAACTTCTGGAGATTTCTAGTCCAAACTCTGCTGAAATCTAAGTGTTCTTCAGGATCGTGTTCAGTTGTGCTTTGAATGCCCTTGGGATGGTGATTCCATAACCTCTCTGAGGTTTCTGTTCCCATTTTCGACCACCCGCATGGTGAAAAATTTTCCTTTCTATGAATTTGGAGTTTTCTTTGCTGCAGCCTGGGATCAGTGTCTCTTGTCACTGCACGTGCACACTGCTGACTCATGTTCAAATTGTTGTGTGCCATATCCCCATATCTGCAAAGTTGCTCCTTAGCCAGCTGGTCTCCAGCCAGTTGGAGACTGGTCTCCAACAACCTTATGTGTGAGGTTATCCTGCCTCAGGTGTAGGACTTTGTATATTACATCAAATATTTCACAGAATCACAGAATGGCTGGGATTGGAAGGGACCTTGGGAGATCATCTAGTCCAACCCACTGCCAAAGCAGGTTCCCCTAGAGCATGTTGCACAGGGTCGTGTCCAGGCAGGTTTTGAATACCTCCAGAGAAGGAGACTTCACAACCTCCCTGGGCAGCCTGTTCCAATGCTCTATCACCCTCAAATTTCTATCAGTCCTTTTCTCCACCTTGTAAGGGTTTCTCTGAATGGTAGCCCTGTGCTTCCTCCAATGTATCAACCATTCTCCCCAATTTGATGTCATCTACAAACTTGATGAGGGTCTATTTAGTTCCATCATCCAGGTACAGCTTTGGAGGTACGGATGAAGTGTTTTCTGGAAGAGCTATGTAGTGTTGAATTAATACGCTTTTACTTAACTTTTTTCTCTCCAGTCCTGATACCATCAAACTCCTGTATGTTCTCAGTAAGTCTTTCCTTTGCTGGATGAATGCCATTGAATAATACTCAGTTTTTACATGTTATTGTTTAGCCATTGCATTATTATGCTTGTGACCTTATAATGCAAGTTGAGATACAGACACATGATGATCTGCATGAGAGTTCTTATGGCCTGTGGTTCAAGAGGAGAAGGAGCTGCATGGGAGACGCTGTCTCTGTTAAGAGTACATTTGGCTAGGAAGAAGTCTTCACTCTCCTGTGCTGAACCTTAAACCTCACTCAGTTATTGGAAAAAATTGAGCTAGACTGAGACTGTAAGTGAAAGTGTTGATGTCTCTTTCTCCTCCTCATTTAGGTACTATATCAGTGAACAGCAGACGCACCCCATTCACTGCTAGTGGGGAGAGTGAAATCCTAGATCTGGAAGGTGACATGTACCTTGGTGGGCTGCCTGAGAACCGGGCAGGACTCATCCTTCCCACAGAGCTCTGGACAGCAATGCTGAACTATGGCTACGTTGGCTGTATCCGAGACTTGTTCATTGATGGACGAAGCAAGAACATCCGGCAGCTGGCAGAGGCACAGAATGCTGCAGGAGTCAAGTCCTCCTGCTCCCGCCTCAGCACCAAGCAGTGCGACAGCTACCCGTGTAAGAATAATGCAGTCTGCAAGGATGGCTGGAACCGCTTCATTTGTGACTGCACTGGCACTGGCTATTGGGGTAGAACATGTGAGCGAGGTAAGCTGAGTTTTCTGACCTCAGTTACACAGAGCTGAATGTGTGCAGAAGAACTAGAACAAAATCCAGTCTTTCCATGAGACCTTCCCCAGCCCTTGTTGGTCTTCCCAATGCTAAGTTCCAGTCCCCACAGTAGGAAAGCTTTCTTCTCTGATCATTTCCTTCCAGTCTTTTCCACCTTCATTTCATGAGCTTACCTTCTTCATGTGCCATTTCATTCCCTAAGCCTTCTGAAGAACTTGTCTCCAGGTTCCAGGGTTTCTTTGGCTGAGTATGGTTTGTATGCTAAGGCAGAAAATGCTGCTGCATGTAAGAAGTCTCAGGCAAATTACTGGAAACAGTACCAAGTGTGAACTTGAGTTATGGAGATTTTTCTTGTATGGGACATATGATGTATCCCAGTTCTGTCTAGTCTTCCTCTTTTTTTGCATGGTAGGATTTCCTTGATGGCTGTTTTATGGGTAAAGCCAACTAATGAGATAGTGTTAACAGCAACATGTCTCCAAGTTCACTTCTGATAAGGCAAATCTGTAGGAGATGGTGGGAGATTCTCTGCATCTTATCCTTCCTCATTCTGACTGTTGATTTAAAGACATATTATTGGAGATACGTGGCACAAGCAGTGCTGGTACAGGCAGGTAAAACGTATGTGTTCTAGGCCTCATGGAAAGGAATTTACTAATTTAAGATATCTGAGCTATATATTTCTCAAATACCAGGTGGTTCCATTAATTGTTGTTAACCTTACTGTGCTGGTGCCACCCTCAGGATGAGGTAGGTGAGTGGTTTTCAACAAAAAAGATGGGGCTAATATCACTTAGAAAGGAAACAATATTCCATAAAGGTTGTTTTCTTACATTGAAACCAATCTTCCTATTAATATTTGGCCATTAGCACCACATTCTGGCTGAACTGCACTCACAGTATACCCAAGAATTAACTGTAAACCATTAGCAAAGTCTTAGAGCTTTTAGCCCCTTTTTTCTGTTACCTTACTTGGCACCATGGCCTAATGATTGTAGCATGTGTCTTAGAACTGGAAACCCAGATATTTTTGAGCTTCTGACATAAATATTTTAGAAGCTTCTTTCCTACTCAGTGTCCCCACTATGCATTTTTTAATATTGATCACAGTACCATGCCACTTACGCGAAAGAACGTGAAAGTTAGGTACAGTGCATAAAATATTAAGCAGAATTGAGATTTGTAATTCATTCACTCACCATAGGATTTTCTTCTTTGCAAGAAGTTTTTGTTAGTGACCAAAATTCTTCCTATAGACTGAGTGGGGGTTTTAGGTTTTACAGCACAAGATCTATGATCATTCATAAAACTTCTCATAGCCAGCAATTTGTAGCGTGCTGTCCTAAGCGGCAATAGTAGTTAATTACCAGTGGTCCTTAAAACAGCTGAAGCATTAACACTGCCATCCGTGCTGTGAGGGCATGGGTGAAAATGTAAGATTCATGGGCATTGGCTATGCCAATGTCAGCTCAGCAGTTCTCTCTTATAGACTACAATGGATTAGAAGATTCTGAAAAACTTAAGAGGTTTTCTCAACCACAGCCTTGGGAATTGTTTTGGCCAATTGTTGTGTGATTAGGTTTTGGACAGACATGATAAAAAGAAGTGCTACCATATACGCATTGTTCCCCCACAAAATTGCAGTTATGCTTGACCTTGGTCTTTATTTAGTATTAGGAGTGACCAGCTCTGTGATTCAGGGCTTTCTGGAGTCTGGCTTATGTCCATCTCCTGGACCTGGCTCTCAGAAGAGAATCCAAAGCTAACCAGTGACATAAAGAACAGGATTCATCTCCTGTACATTTAGATATCTATGGTGTTGGTTTTTACTCCTTTCATTATCAGTGAAAAGAAATAAGTATGTTAAGGGCATGTAAGCATTTTAATTTAGGAGAAATGAATCTCAAGTCTGACAAGAGGTCCATAACTTGGTCATGCTTTGGCCAGCATCAGCATGAGTAAGAAAGATACTTGTATGAATGCATGTCTACCAGTGTGGAAACTTGAGGTCCTAATAAATATGTATTAGAATCAGAATATATTTAAGGTCAACAAAACAATGATGATGTAGTTCAGGACAACATAAAAAATGTATGCAGAGGTCCTAATCCTGGAAAAGTGATTGTGTCTATAACTAGAAACCACAGACCACTTACTGGTTTAGGCCCAGTGTCAGGCAAACATGGCTTTCGTGCCTGAGGTTCCTTGACAACATGAGAAGCAGCTCATGGGGAATAAATGTTTGTAGACTGGATAAACAAAAGAAGTTGTGCAGATTGAAGTGTATTTGACTCCACAACATTTATCGTGGTGTTGCATAGGAGCCTCATACTGCTCTGATACAACTACTTGGTATCAGGCGACGGCATTAGTGCACAGTGATTTTGCCTCTAAGAGCAAAAATATTGCAGGCTAACAACGATATTTTTCATTCTCATGGTCTGACGCCCAAGGATTATTGCAAGTCCTGACTTCAGCTTGCCTGTGATCCAAATACTGTTGGAAGGAGAAAAGTTGAGATGGAGACTGGGAAGGAAATCAAAGTGAGAGATGCTGCCATGCCACAGTAGTACTTCTGTGTAGTGACTAAAGAGCTGCCACAGGACCAGCGGGGAGCCAGGCTGGTATGTAAGGGGAGGAATGAAGAAGGAGCAGGCTAGCTCTTTTAATAAGAGGCAGCTACTGACCCACTTTTCCAGTCTGTTGTCTGTTATCTGAGAAGGGTGTCTCACTCACTTTACTCAGTCCTTAGACTTCTGTCCTGTTAAAAGAGAGGAGTGTAACTCTTGGAAGGGGTTTGCAGCCCAAGATGCAGAGTAAAGGGTTAAGGGGCCTGAAAGAAAGAATCTTCTATGCCTGTTGGCTACCAGGAAAATCAGTCTTTATCACAAAGTAAAGCACATACTTAACGTTTAGTTAAGGTACTAAAAATACAAAATACATATGTACAACTCCAGGGAGAGAAGCAGATGATTCATTTGTTGGTGGTGGTAAAGTCTATCTCCCACTTTCCAGGTGTAGCATTTCTACATTTATAATGCTGTATTTCTCATACATTTTATACTTAGCGGTATCAAGGACTGTTATACATCTAAAAGGGACTTGAAAAGGAAATTGATTGTGTAATAGTTAGAAAAGAGGTTTGGGTTCTTTTTTATTCATGGTAAAACAATACAAATATATAGTGTTCAGTATGTCACCTATATCTGAGGCTGTGGGAGTTAGTCCTGTCAGTGAAGTAACACCTCTGTATATTCAGCAAGTTACACTGGATGCAACATAGGCTTTGTTTGCAGTGATCTGCTCAGGCAGTACTTCTGTGCAGGTGGAGAAACCTTGCTGCGGCTCCAGTTTGATAGGGCGCAGAGTGGAGGACTGCTGCCAAGGCCTCAAATTCATTCTTACAATTCCAGTATCTAATCGGTCATTCAGTATTGGCAGTGATGTAAGCAGACAAAGGTGTTTTCAGTCTTAAAGTGTCATAGCTTCTAAGGGTAATGTAGTCCCTCCTTGGGGTAATTGAAATTGCATAGAAGAGATGGAGTGAGACATGGCAAAGACCAGTTCATGTCTGATATGACTCCCACCCAAGGAGGGGGTGTGTCAAGGAGTCAAAAGTGCTGGTAGAACTGCTCTGATTCTTTTGGTAACTGTATGTTAGAATATTCTTGGGAGACAAATCATGAAGGCTTCTATCAGGTATATTTACATTCAAGTCCTTGCCATAGAAAGTAGAGTGAATGGACATCAGTGTTTGATCCTGAGAAAGGCTGAGACAAAGTACTTCACCTAAACAAGACTCTCCTCAGTCTTTGTAAATTTTGCTTGATCTGCTTGTGAGATTGTGTTTCTCTCCAGCTCTGTAGCCAGTGGCAGGTGATACAGAAAGGAGAGGAGATGAAAGTGCAATGGAATTCATGGGCCAGAAGTGCTCAATGCCAGGCTGAGGCTAAGCAAAGGCAGCAACAAATGCTGGCAGTTAGCTAGATGTGGTCCCCATTTCACACCTTCCACCAGAGGCTATGCTGACCAGATAACACACCTGTTAGTTATTTATTTTCTTAAATCCTTGAGCTTCCCATTCTCTATCATCTTGCCATAATGGTTTTCTGCTACCCAGTCTAACTCAATGTGACAATGTTGGAAATCATATATGAGAAGAGCCTTTTCGAGCTGCTGTTAAAAAAATTGAGGAGCTGCTATAAACATAGCAGCATTTGGATGAGTTTCTGAAACTTCAGCGATCCCACAGTAGCTGTTGGAAGGGAGCAGTGGTGTGGCTGTCCACCAGGCTAGGAAATAAGACTGCTGGCCTTGCAAGTGGCATGAACTCAAAGTAGTATTGTGACCTCCTTCTTCAGATGCCTTGGATAAGTAGTCTAAGATTAAAAAAGTAGAAGCCTGGCAATGAGGACCTGTGCTAAATGTCTAAGTTCCCTGTGCAGTCAGTGAAGGGATGTAGTTGCTTTTCAAGAGAAATTCAAAGCAATAAGACGATCTGCTTGTCTCCTTTTGTTGATTTGCCTGTCTCCTTTTATTGATTATGTGGAGATTCTAGTCTGATAATTCAGTATTGCTTCACTCCAGAAGGTAACTGTCTGTGCTGCAGAGGAATTGATAGTGCCAAACTGCCAAGGCTACCAGACTGACAAAAAAAGAGGATGTCTTGTTTGGGGTGGGGGCATAAAGCAAAGAAAATAGAAAAGAAGCTAATAGACAGGACACAATCCCTCCTGCAAGTGATGCTCCGAGTGCCTTGTAATGTGGTAATGATCCTGCCTCCCTCTGCTCCCTGAGCTCTCCTGCACTCCTGTTATATATGGTTAGAGTATGTACAGTGGAGAGCAAAATTTAATCATGCCAGAAAGACTCCTAAACTGAAAAGCAGTTTTTGGGTGTCTCTGAAATGAATGGTAGGCACAGCAAAGTGGATTTGTGATGGAAGTTATGATTGCAAGTACCTATTTGAGGCTTTGTACTGAGTTTGCTAGGTCTTGGGTTGTGCTGTGTCAGGCACTAGGGA
Organism: Nyctibius grandis; assembly: GCF_013368605.1. NCBI lineage: Eukaryota > Metazoa > Chordata > Aves > Nyctibiiformes > Nyctibiidae > Nyctibius > Nyctibius grandis. The sequence continues at coordinate 48,842,339 of NC_090661.1, forward strand.
AAAAAAACTTGGAGCTTGTACTCTTGGTAGTATTTAGTCATTCTTGCATCCTAGGGTTTTACAAAGAATCAGAGTATCAGAGAACAGTGTCTGCAGTGCAGCCTCTCTGTTCTAAAGTACCTTGTTCCAACAGGTCTGCCATTTTGCTAGTTAGTTTGAAGGACATAAAATATCATGAAGGACATAAAACATCTGAAAGCCCATGGGAGAGCTTCCCAAATGCTTTCCGGTCATCAGATGTAGGGCAGGCTTTGGGAGAATTGACAAAAAGGATCCTCCGATGCAATGGGTAGCATTTTTCCTCCTGTTGCATATGAACTACCTTCTCATACTGAACCCAGTAGAAATTAGGGTGAGTTGCAAGTCTGGTCAACAAGAAGGGCTGGAGGGCTGTTACAAACATGCAGAAGGGTGGGAAAGATGGGTTGATGCAGGTACTGTGAAGGATCTTTAGTGTTTTTTTAAGAATTTAATGTCTTCTGTACCCTTTGGCTTCTAATTTGTTAGTATTTGACATCAGTTGCAGCATCAGGTCACTGCAGCCCCCTGTTAATTGCCCTTAAGGTGTTAGAGGTAGGAGTTGGGATCTGGCTCAATGAGGATGATGTACTACTTTGCTGTGAGAGCAAAGTACCTCCTCACAACCTGTGGACTTCTCTGAAAAGGACCCTGAAGCCCTGGCATTAAACAAGCAGGAGGAGGTGAATGTCTGTTGTATTCACATTAGCTGCAGTGAAAGTGCCATAGGCTCAAAAAGGTGCATGAGGTCTCTTCCTCTGTGCTCTCCATGTGCTTTCCTTCTGCTGAAACACTGAGAGGGACTGCAGAGGGCAAAAGCCCAGGAAGGACACAAAGCAAAAGACAACTCAAAATCAGATCACTTTACACCAATTAAAATCAAATGTTGTTGATCACTCACTTTTTAATGCTTTCTCCTAATTAATTCCCTTGTTTGGAGTTTGTTTTGTTTTGGTTTTGTTTTTTTTTTATTAAGAGGTGTATACTGATAAGACTAGAAAAGGCAGGTTGGTATAAGACTGCTGACCATTTAAGACTGAAATAAAAGACACTGAGGTTCAGATTTTAAACCTTTGAAGTTAATTGCTCAGAACTGAACATAGCCCGAGTCCTTTCCAGGTAAGAAAAAAAATAAGTCTTGTTCAAGCCCTTTCCTTTTGCTGAGCTGCACCCAGTGTTCATTGCAGCAAGACAGCAACAGCCCAATCCAGTTCTCCCAGGGGTTGGAACAAGTGTCCCTGTTTGGGTTTGCTCACAGATGGACGATTAACACCCTGAGCAAACCAGGCTTTTTCTGTGTTTTGTGGCGTACTGTTTGTGAACAGCAATGTACCTGCTGTTGGCAATGCTGATGTGAAGTACAGGGCTACACATTTTATTATCTGCCCAAGTACCTTTATAGCAATGTTTGCTAAGAACAGTTTAATGACAACACACATCTGCCATTATGTTGTAAAATTACTGGTAATAAGAAATGCTACAAAATCATTTACTACTTGGTTTAAGTGCTGCATGCTTTGCTGTCTCAAGCACAGGTAGCAGCATAAATTTCTTTTTTATTTTAGTGAAGATGTTTGATGATGATTATGTATTTGAAGGTTTGTTTAAAAAAAACTCAAATGTTGATGCTTTTTGGACTGTCCAGACCCTTCTGAGTCTGCAGTGTGATGCTAGATAACTGCTGAGAATAGATTTTCTTATAGGACTGATGGTTCCCAGGGATGCTGGACACGTTAGGAGTAAAGCCTTTGATGCAGTGTTTTAATGCTTTTAATCCCTGATGGATCTTGAATATTCAAAGACTTTAGGAAAGTCAAAACATCAGAATAATTTTTATGTTAGGAATCAGAAGATCTGTTCTAGAGCTCATCTGCTCATTGACTACTGGTACCAGATAGGTCCCTGTTGTAGGATTTCCCAAAATGTTTTCAAACTGCAGAAAAAAAGATTTCATCTGAATTTAGAAAGAGAGTTCACGCAATTCCTTCACACTCATTTTAATTTGTTCCTCGCTAGTTTTATAGTAAAGTCTCCATTAAACATAATCTGAGGCATGTTAGCTTTTGCTAAGGGCATTTGTGTGAGAAGTCCATTTTCTCATTTGCCGTCAATCCATTTGTAACACCTGTGGTTGTTCCCTCTATGGCTGGCCCAAGCAGCTACTGCTGTGGTATGTGCTGTACACAATTATTCTGCTCAAGAAACGCAGACCTGGGCTTTCTGTGCTTAGCTCCCTTGTATCTCTCCCTGATGACTGGGTGTCAGAGCAGAAGGCTACTGTTGGTTGCATAAGTGCTGGATTATTCTACTGTATTAGGTTTTTTTGTACCCTCCATCTCTGTATCCTTACCTTGCCTTCCATGGGGTAACTTCTGTTCTAACATCCAAACAATTCCCAAGATGATCATGAGATGTTGTGCTAGCTCCAGTAAGGGTAGTGCAGCCAAGGTGAGGCTTGTAAGGGAAGAGAAACAATATAAAGAAACAATTTCAGAGTCTCTCACTTCTGTGGATTTATATTGCGATCCTTTCCACTCATCTAACTTTATTGTCCATAGATGTATCTATTCAGTCAAAAGCCACTCTGAATATATGTTGTTTCCAGGACAAGTGATGGCATTTGTTGCCTTGTAATGCCTTTGTGATATCTGCAGTACAGAAGTGTGCAGTTATTTCTTCAGTCAGAGTGATTACATCTTTTTGGGAAAAGATAATTTCATGGTCTTTAGGCTGTTGAACTTTAACTTCGAAGAGTCTCATTGATGTGACAATCTCCAACAGTACCTGCTGAGCAGCTGGAAAATCTGAGACCGTATAAAAATCAACTGATTGTCTTTCCTATATTTTATAATGACACGGATATGATTTTTTTATTTGTGTTCTTTCCAGTTTCTTCATCCTGTCTCCATCATCATATGCTCTTGATATTTAAGGCCACTCCTGCCTTCCATGCTGTGTGTGAAATTGTTAGTACTCCAGGTGCTCTTTATCTCATCTGAGTATGGTAATTGATGGCATGGAAGAAGATAATTTCTGCTGTTTTTCTCTAAACTTCTGTGTTTCTGGCTGTTTGTTGCTGAGTGTAACTTTTGTAGGGTCCCCCCAGTTCAAGAAACGTCATTATCCAAAACTGTATTAGATTTTGTGCTATGGTCAGCTCCTGTAAACAGCACTTGAACAACAAAAAAAGATGTTGATGGCTAGATGAGTACGAACATTTGGTTAATGCTTTTTGGCATCTTATGCTTTTGTTAGTATAGGACTCTTCTACAGGACTAATATTGAAATGGTGTATTTGTTTATCTGCTGGTTTATAAATGGCAGCTCAGAACAATGGCTTCTCCTTAATGCAGGCCACAAAATACACCCTATCTGTAAGCCAAGGCACAATGCTGCTCAGATAACTCTCAGATTAAAGGAGAGTTTGTCATAGCTGGTCAGTTTTGCCTGAATCACACTGTACCGGGGAAGGTAGAATTTACTAAAACTTGGATCATCTGAAGTAGTAAGTCACCATAAAGAAAGGAAATGCTTTTTCACTTTCTCATCCTAGCTTTCCCAGGTGACTCCCAGCAAGACATATAATGGCATGTCACATGTATGATCCAGAAGGGCTTGCTTACTTTGAGTATGCACTATGTCTGTTGTGATCTGTCAGGTGTCTAGAGATAAACTGATGATACTGGGTGCAAGAGTTGCTTCAGACTGCATGGTATCTTCGCTCATTACTCAGTGGTTGATCTCAGTCCCTGTGGCTTTGTACCCCCCTTCCTTTCCGTACCCTTGAATCAGACCAGTTTGTATTTCTGCTGAGACTGCCAATTGTCCCTACAATTAATGGGAATATCTTGATGGAAGTGGCCAGGATGAAGTAGATTCATTTGTCCTGAAAAATTATTTCCAATATTTAAAATTACTATATAGACCTTGGAGATGTTATCTGTGAAATTAGCTTTCTCTATCTCTCTTCTTTGCCCAGTCGAAGCGATCAAGCTGAAAGGCAGGCACAGGCAGAGTGCATTTTCTGTCTCATTTCTTCTTCTCTCTTCATCTCGGGGGGAGGAAAGACTTTGCATTCGTGATGCTCCCTTAATTGACTCTCTTTCCATGTGGAGATAGGCAGTCGCCCCTTGGACACTTTGATTGATTGGATGAGGCTATTATGTGATATGGGAAGGATATGCAAAAGCACAGCAATCACCACAAGCATGGAAAAGTCCTGCTTCATGGTGAGTATTGGCTCACCTAGATCTTCTTGGTTTGTCTGCCTTTTCTCATATGTATTTAATCCACAGAATAGCTCACAGGGTGGTCCTGGTGAATCCGGTGCCACTAGGTACCAGACTCCAAGGTATGGCTCTCCAAATGGAAACCATTCTCACTCACTCTGCTAAAGGGTCTGAGAATGCATAAAGGAAAGATAATTTTAATAATCTTTATTTCCTTCCTTACCACCATCCTCATTTTTTTTCTGGGTAATTGAGAAAAAGGAGGTTAAAATCGGGAGATAAGGTGCAGAAGGTGTATCCTGATAAATCTTAATATGAGTTTCAGAGCGACTTCCTGCTTTGTGATGATCATAGGTGGTGAGTAGGTGGATAGGCAAAATGTAAAGCTCAGGAGATATCCATCACATTAATGCAAAAGTCATCCCATGGAAGAGACACAGTAGCGGGGAGGATGTACAAGAAAAACAGCCTCATAATAAGCGCTGTTGGTGTCATGATGCTTCCATTTGTTATGGTCTGCAGCTTTTGACATCTGAAGTTCTGCCTGTGAAGGTGAGGTCCTCTTGTGCTCAGCCTGGGCTCTTTGGGTAGGGGTTTCCTGCCATCCTAATCTTGTGTTCTTGTGAGCAACTTAGTACTTTTTCCATTTCTGAACAACAAAGAATTGTAATCCTTCATGTTGTGGTACTGCTAAAGGGAGCAGAAGGACAGGGCAGGTTGGAGGGGATTACTGTTGGAAGTTGTATCAACACACCAGAGTTTAGAATTCAAATGGAGTCATGTGGAATCAGACTTTTAAGTCTGACTACCTCAATACCCATGGGCTCATTTCAAACTGCTGAGAAAAAAAAAAAAAAGATATTTTAAATAACAAATTTTTATCCACTACCTTTCATTAAATGAGTAAAAATGGAAAATGACAATTCAGCCCTCAACTGGAAAGCGTGTTAGATTGACAGCTCTGGGAGTCCTACGCTTGTGCTCAGAATGAGAAATATATACAGAGTAGCTATCCTTTATGTACCTTATTCGTCTCTTTGGGGAGTATTTGCATTAGAGATTAGAAGGTAGGTCATTCTTCCTGACCTGCCTGGTCTTTGGTAGAGCTGCAAAGTAGAGTGGTGAAAGGAAGAACTCTTCTTCTGTAGCTCTGATTTTCTCTCTGTTGCTTGTGTGACTGCTGAAGGCAGAAAGAACCATGAGGCAGCTTCGTGCACCCAGCCCAGGGAACAGAGCAAGGGGTTTTGAGCTGAGCATATCGTCTGCCATGCTAGGACAAGATTTTCCCCTGAACAAATGATTGGCAAAAGTCATGTGCTTGCTAAATAGTGAGAAGGAAGCAAGAATACAGAAACAGCCTCAACTACTTTATAGTTTTGTTGTTGTGTTTTTTTTTTTTAAATCTCTGTCATGAATGTGACTGAAGAGAAAAATGAGGTCAAAGGAAAGACTCTTGACATATTAAGAAATTTCAAAAGGTCTAAAGTCCTTACACTAATCTCAGTGTACAGGATCTAGTTCCTAGATGTGGAAGCCTAAGAATTCAGTGCCTAGTTGTGGAAACATCCAGGTTTTCACCATTTTGTTATCATCTTCCCAGTGAAGTTCCCTTCTGTTACAGTCCAGCTTTTTGATGTAAACCCCAAAAGTCACTGCTACTCCATCTCTGCTGGTCAGGCCCAGCTCTCATGTCCAATTTGTGCAAATCTCCTTTATTCTATATTTGCATTTGTTTTTTCTGTCCTCTTGGAGAATGGACCAGTGCTGAATTTTAGCCTTTCCCTCTTTGTCAAGTTTTACTGGAGGATGATTTAGCACTGCAGCCAAGGCCCTGTTTTTAATAATTCCAGCTTTTCTTCTTGTTGAACACAGGGTTGGTCAGCTGAGGACGTGGATTAAGCAAGGCACAGTAATAGTTGGCAGTTCACGGTTCACCAGTCCCAGTCTGATGATGGGAGCACCACTGTGGTGTGAAGGAGCTGCCATTAGCCACCTTGGTGAGGGGGATGGAGATTGTCTAGAGTTCAGTGGGATGGAGATTTGCTCCTGTCCCAGTCTGTCACCCTCCTTTTTACTGAGACAACATCACAGTTCTCTATCTTGTTCAAATGCTTATACGCCATTCCCCTAAGCCTGCTGGGTTCCTTCTGCCACCTCACCTTCCAGTCTGATCAAATTTCACTTTCCAGTCTGGTGCAGAAGAGCAAGAAATGTCCTGGAAGATTTCTTGGGATGTGGGAAAAGGGGACAAGGGAAGGAATGAATAGCTTTATCAAACAAAAGGCTAGTATCTTGTGTCATTTTATAGCTTGCAACCTTTTTGGGTAAAGCAATTAGGCAAAACAAAAAGGGTTAGAGTAAAGAGAAACAGAAATGATTTATCATGCTTTTTTTTAGATGGCTCACTTTGTTTTTGCTTTATCTTTTAATTTTTTTATTTGAAGTCAAAGGCACTTGGGCTACTTTAAAAAAAAAAATCAAAACATAAAGGAACACCACAAATAGCCATGTCGAAGAATAATGAATCCAGCAGACAGAAGGACTTGTGTCCAAATAAAAAAGGCAGAAAAGTGTAGGCTGGAATTGGTATTGACTGTGCAGCGTGCACAGTGCTAATGGACCTGCAGAAGAAACAAGAACACTGCAGCCATAAAGTGAAAACCTGGTCCGCTGTGAATACAGATGAGAGTGGGAAAGAGAGTGCTTTTATGGGGCTGCTTTTGCACACATGGACTCTTGAGCTAACCTGCTTTATAAACTTAGAGGACAGGTTGTAAATTAGCAATCAGCATCCTCATTCAGCCATTTCTCCCCAGGTTGATTTACACTGCTGTGATTTCTCTTTTCTTTTGTCTTTTCCTGCTGGCTGGTGACTAGTTGCTGGGTCCATCTATTCTCTTTTACACTGTTTTGTTTTTGTTTTTTTCTGAAAGAAACCATAAAAGTGAAAATGCTGGTCATTTACCCTTCTTTGTGTGTTTCTGTGTGTGTTGACTACAGTTCATACCCTAGTCTGTGCCACCAGCCAAGTCTCGATCAGTAAGTCTTCCAGGAGAAGCAGCTTTGAAACAGCTGCCATGTCCCTTCTGCTGAGAGTTGTTTTTTCCCAGACACCTCATCTCAGATTAGGGAATGATACTGGCCTGTATCCACTTGATCAATGTGCTCCATCAAAGCGTTGGTCAGCAAAATCCTGTTAAAATTATGTGGCACCCATAGCTTGCTTCTCCCACATGGATCCCTTGAAAAGGAGCATCCTGTTAGGCGCAGAAGAGGTTGTGCATGCCAAGAAACTGTAACTCAGCATCTGTTTGGGTGCCTGGAGGTGGCTGTGTATTATGTTTTTTCCTGCTTCAGCATTGCTCCTGGGTTACATGCTTGAGCAACTCCTTAGTGAAGGCTCCCTAGGAGGGCTTCAGGGCAGGAAGGAGGACCACCCATATACAACTGGGAGGGGAGATATGGGGAGTCCTGGCATTACTTGTTTGTGTTTAGGGCTGAGATGTGTTCAGCACTGAGGCGAGACAGAAGGGTTCAGGCAATGGACTGTAACCCATCTGACACGTTGACAGGACTGTCTTTGCACATTAGCAATGGATTTGAGGCTATTCTCTGCCATAGTGATGTGGGGCCTGCCAAATCTCACAGTATTACCCCTCTCTCTGTAGAAGCCAGAGATGGGGGCTCAGGTGAATTTTTGTGCTCCTGCATATAGATAACACATGGGGGAGCCTTCAGACTTAAAAGGAACAGGCAAGGTCATAGCTGGGACAAAGCCAATAAGTTGCTGGCCTCTTCTACCTGTCTTTGGGCTATCAGAATAAGCTAAATAAACCATGTTAACTGTTTATAAGGGTGCAAAATGATAATCCTATGCAAACAGGTGCCATTTTTGTATATATGCAGTGTATTTTCAAAAAGAGATAGATATCATTATCATTTTACATTTTGGGCAACTATGATATAGAGCAGTTAAGGTGCCTACAATAAGATTCAAGATTATAAAAGTGATTAGCCACAGACCTGGGCTGAGGGACTTGCATTTACTTTACTGGGATTTAAATGTCTGAATCTAAGATATTAGATAATTTAGTCATTAGTCACTTAGGTCACTAAGCTACTTTTTCTGCCTTGAAAAAGCTATCTGATGTCTCTAAAATAGTACTTGCAGATCTTTACAGACATGGTGATATAGTCCTGGGGTGTTTGATTAGCAGTTCCTAGAGATAAATACTTATATACTGTGATAGGAGAGAGATAATTCATATCAGAACCTGAGTTCCTCCATCTTCTCCTCCTCTCCTGTTTTTGCACTCAGAAGAGCACTGATGAATCACTTTGGCCTTTCAGCCATGCAGTAATGAAAAGTTGATTACTGTACAGCTCCCAACAGGTCAGCCTCTCTCTTATCCAGCATTGCACTCACTCAACTATCATTCCCTGTGTGCCTGGCCAGAATCCAGGGGACTCCAACTAATACATGGAGGAAGTTAGTAAAGATGTGCTTATAACACAAAACTGAAGTTGTACAAGCCTTAAATTAAGGAACAAATTAACATTAAGGAAATGTTATCTGACAGCGAGAGTTAATAGGCACAGTGATTCCCCTGAACCAGGGGTAAAAGCACAACGAATGCTATTACTTGGAAATCTTTGTGAAGCTGCCTCACGGGTGCTCTTCAGAAGGTGTGTTGCAGTATATCAGGCCCAGAGCACCCTGGGCTACAGTGTTTGCTCTGCAAGACAGCCCGCCGACTGCTCCAGTGGCAGTACCTGCAGGTGAACTGTGTGAGCACCGGCAGTTGTGTCATGTCAATTCAGCATCACTGCTGGGCTAATGGGTAAATTTGATTGGGGTTTCTCACAAAACAAGCCTTGACATATATGGGGACATCACTATATCAGTGCTTCACAAAAGTATACAATATAGACATGCCTTGGGATTCTCTTTTTGGGCTTATATCACTACAGACAAGTTTGTTTTCTGTGCCTTATCTTCCCCAGATGCAAAAAACACCAGATACTTGAGACTTTCCTAAGTCATAGAAGGGTTGTAAGGTGAAAAATTCATGAATCATTAAAAGCTTCAGATTCTAGGATGAGAAAAGTCGAAGACCAACAAAATGTTAATCTTTCTGAATCTCTGACTTTGTTTCGTAGTTTTTCTTGAGCTTAATGGGCATCCTGCCCTGAGAACAGGTAGAAAACCTAACCTAGTGATTGATATTTATTTTTTGTGTTAGCCTAACTCATTTTCCTATTATTGCTAGCTGACATATAGTATTTTGTTTTTCATCAGTACAGGAATGTGGACAGCTTTTGGTTTTGTGTATTAATAATTGGAGTTTATATCCCCAAAAGAGCAACATTTCCAAGACCCTCAATGTTTATTAAAAATCCTTAAAGGTCAGAGATTTTCTTTTGAAATAGCAGTGACTTTCTATCTTGTGCTGCTTTGCTATACCTGCAATGCTAATGCAATCCTTGTGTGGTTGTTGAGACACAGTGCTGGATTTTTTTGAGGTGTACAAGCAACCTTGTGTAGATCAAATGCTGTACTACTTGAGCCACTCAAGGGGAAAAAACTTTCTATTTTCTTTGGCATTGAAAAGGTAAAATTATCCATTGCCCTTTATGAAGCACTAAACAAATGATGAGATTTTGTATGGTGTGTCAGCGATTGACTGAATGTATTTAACTTGATAGTGATATGAGATTTACAGAGCACACAAGAAGGGAGCCTTAAATAGTTTTACCCATTGACCTTTGCCAAGATAATAAGCCTGAATATCAACTCCTCACCAGTTAAATTGTGTACTAATGAAGTGACATTGGATACTCAGCTACAGGCATGCTAGTGAGAGGTATTCCTAGTCATGTGAGTATAAATGTATATTCAAGAAATGTGAGCATAAAAAGTATATTCCCTTAACAAGTTTCCGTGGCTATTTCTTAATTTAAAAAAAAAGTGTAAAGAGAGCGCTGTCGAGCAGCTTAGACTGAAATCCAACAATATGGAGGAAATTGGCAAAAAAAGTTGAAATATAATCAGGAGGTTGAAGGGAGGAATTATGGAGAAAGATTGGAAGAGTTCAGTTATGTATTGCTTGGTAAAATGGTAACCTGAGAGGAGGGTGATGAATCAGCTCTGATGGGAGATCTGCCTTCCCAAGGAAGGGGAATTATTTAAGGAAGTTCACAGAACACTAACTGTGGAATACTGGGTTAAATTAAGAAAGGAAAATGGTGAATATCGTAGACAGCATCCCGATAATGGACTTGTATTTGGTTTTTGCTTTGTTTGCCTATAGCAGGAACACTAGAGAAGGGATGGAAACCCCATCAGTTAGACACTGAAATTAGGATGGTTAAAACAGCAGAGTATCGGCCAGGCTGCTATAAGCTTTAGTGAAATACGCTTTGTAAGAGGGAAGGAAGGGAAGGGAGCTGCATGATCTAGATGGCTTTTCTCTTTCTAGCTTGTATGGATCTGTGAAATGTATGCCTCAGAATAATGAAAACCTGGAAATGTCTTCCAAGTTGAAAAGACCTGTTTTTCTTTCTAAATCCTAATAATGACTGGGTATGTTTTCCCAATTAGTGAAAACATGAATAAATTTATAAGATATGCAAGACACTTATTCCCAAAGTATATTTTGTTTGATTCTTATTGTGGTTACTTATTATAATAATTCATACTGAATTAGGAAGGGGTAGAATAGTTTTATTATGTAAAAATAACAAGATTTTGATACATCAGCTTCTTTGCTAGATCTTAAAGAGTTGTGGAACAAACTCCATGTTTAGGCAAATTAGAAATAATTTTATGTAGTATATCATATGTTACAGTATCAGATGAGAAAAGAATGTTATTAAGGAAGGTATTGTCAAATACACTGTAGTAAAAAGCTGTAGCCAGAAAACTTCAAATCCCAAACTCAAATCTCAATTGTAAGAGGTATTCACAGACTCACATGAAGAAAGAGAAGCATGGGGAAGTGTACGCACGTGTCCAAGATCTTTCCATGGTTACTGGTAAAGGAGAGCCTAGTGTAAAGCTCATTCTCTCTAGCCATGTATGAGCAGAAGCAAGTAAGTGTAGTGTTCTAACTGTTTCTCCTTTGTGGCAGATGGAGGACAGAGGCTTTTCTGACTGCCAATCTGTCATCGACAAATATGCTCCTCAGCGTCAAAATCAACAACAAAAATATAGTGTGCTGTTTAGTTCGCTTGCATTATGTCCTGCTCTGTCATGGACCTTGCTGATCTTTGGCAAATCAATTAGGTTGTGATGCATAAATGCAATAAATCCTGACAATAGCTCAGAGCTGCCCTGCATAGTGCTTAGGGGGCCCATCTGCTCTAGACTAAAATCCCAAAATGTAAGTTTATGTTGTGTCTATGGTGTGAAGAGGCCATTAAGTAAGGACGTGTTCACGACACCCAGCACACTGCAGTGACTGGGGGAAGCAGGGACAGGGCTCAGGTAGCCAGCAGTGCATGCCAGGTAGATGATGTGACAGTCCCGTCTCCTAGGTGCAGCCTTGATCTTGCTGCAACCTTGAGCTCAATGCCCACATGAATATGAAATTCGCATTCTAAAACCCGCTTCAAGATTTAGGTGCCAAATAGCGTCGTATGTGGTCATACAGCTGCAGTGTGTTGATGAGGCCACTTTGGTGCTCTGCCCTAGTTGCTCCGCTTTTGCATCCCCTTCTTTCTGCTACACAGAAACTCCTTTTGTTGCCAGACTCTAAATTGCTTGTAGTTGTATGCCTTGATCTCTCCACATGTCCAATTGCTCACAGGATGTCCTCTTCTCTGTCCAAGAGTTTTGCAAGTGGACTATGCACCTAGATTCCTGTAATTTTTTGTGTTGGCAACCTTGTACCTTGTGAGGAAGTGATAGTGCCACTTTTAAAAGCTGTGGAAGCTTGGGAGCTTCTCAGACTGGCCATCTATTATTGTTTTTTTTAATTAGATTAGTGTTGTTCTGTTGAGCCGTGTCAGGAGTGAGAAAAAGTGCTGCAATTTCCTCTTCCAGATGAGGATGAAATTAGGAAGTATGACAGTCCTGCAGCAACCCTGCTGGTTTTGGTGCCTTTGTTGGAGCACAGCTGTGCCCCAGCCAGCTGGTTCTGGAATCAGGGAACCAGGAAATTTGCCCACAGTTAGCAGAATAAAATAGAGAATCTGTAAACTATGAGAAATGCTTAAACTCTGCAGTAAATAAATCCTAGTCCAAATAAAAGGATAATTGAAATCCTAAAAACTGTCTTGTGCCTCAGTTCTTCCCTTTTGAGCCTCTCTTCATCTGCAGAATTTGAAAGAGAAACAGGTGTTATATCTATAGAGTATTATCATCTATGTTTCAAGTGATGTCAAGAACCGTCCCCTTTCCCTTACAGATTTAGATTATTTTTAGACTTGTGGATTATTTTCCAGTTTCCAAAGGAATTATTGGCCTCTTCATTATTTTGATTTTGTTTGATATTCTGAGAATTTTTCAGGGTGTGTCTGATAAAGGGTGCAACGAGCGAACTGCAGGTAGCTCTTGGATCATCCAAAAAGGGGGGAACAGCAGCCCAGGGATGGTGGAACAGTAGTTGAGGGCATTGGCTTGTTTGTCCCCGCACTGCCGTGGCTTGCAGTGTGACAACTGGCTCCCTATGTCTATCTCAGTTCTGCTGCGAAAGTAGGCCAGTTCAAAAGGCATTTCTGAGGGCATCTTAATGCTTTCAAATTGTGCTGAGGACTTCAAATAACAGGAACCGAGGACAGGAAAGCCATCCTATTAGGAGACCTACCCTTTTCGCTGTTTGGCCAGAGTCTGTCAGCTGCTTATTTTAGAAAACAGGATGTTCTTTGCAGTGTGGTTTAGAGCTGTGTCTAATCCTTTCCAGGTGTAAATTAGGAAAAGCTTCTTTTGAAACAGCACTTGCTGATCTAGAACCTGTGCAAACACGAGTGGAAACTTGGGACCCTGCCCAGCAAGTGGCAGTGAGAGCTGGTGGCAGTGACACTGTACAGAAAAACAACTGGGATTTGCTGTGTGTCTCTGCTTGCTCTTCCACCCCAGGAGGAGCCACACTGCTGTCCCTTGAAAAAACACCTAACAAGTACTTCTCAGCACTAGTAGTATAAGTGAGGAGTGAACTGCAGCCTCCTTCGCCTCAGGCAGCACTGCCATCTGCCCCTCACTGTGCCCCCAAAGTGTCTGAGCCAGTGCACCAGCCCCTGGGGCCATGACCTCTTCGCCCCCATCACCTGTTCTGAGCTGCTGGCTCGCTTCACTTGCTGAATGCCTACAGGCACCGCCTTTGGGGAAAAGCTTTACACTCTTTTTATCTTCAAATAGACTTGAAATATATACTGAAGTGATTTGTTTCCTTAATGCACCTGAATACATGCAGCTTTTCCAGCCCTCGGGCTCCCCCTGTACCCTCGCAGCCCATCCAAGAACCTTTAGGAGAAAGCAGAGCATGCTGTACCATACAGATATGTTGTATTGCAACTTTCAAGATCATGACTGAGCCCAGTGTAAGAGCCTATGAATCACTTTATATTGAAGACAGAAGTGGCTCTCTCTTTGTGCAAGAGAGGCTGCATGTCTGCTTCTGAAGGTGAAGAGCTTAACATCCCTTTTCTCCAGAGATGTGGGGATTGATGGCTTATATATTAAGCTATGAGTTTTTAAACTCTTCAATGACTCTCGTAGTTTAAGATAATAATAAGTTGAAGAGTGAGTTATATGAAGGAAGCTTTCTTTCTGTATGTATCCTAGGTACTCGTCTTCTGTCATGTCACTCTGGCAGCTTTCACTGGCCCTCACTTGCAGAGAAGTGAGGGGAGAAAAGGGGAGTAAATTGAGCTGTCTGGCGATAATGTGGAGTTAGACTCCGATAACCTGTCAGAAGTGGATTCCAAATATGTCTATGCCTAATGCATAATATCCTCAATACAAGAGTTGATGATGTTTTATTTTTCTGTTTGCAGCCTCCTTTTAATATATTGAGTTTAGTTTTGTAATGATTTTTTAAGGGAGGATCTAAAAACATGTTGAAGAGAGGCAAATGACATTCCTACTTTCAGATGAAATAAAGAAAAATCACAAAGTGACTTGTTGAATAGATCTCAAGAGTCCTAATTCGTGTCCTTCTGCTTTAGATAATAGGCCAACATTAGGGGCTCAGTGGAAACATAATAAAGAGGTCATATTAAATATTGTTTCAGCGAAGTGGAGAAGGAAATAACTGACCCATTTGAACTAGATTCCTCTCATTTTGGTGCATAGCAAGGCCACAAATTCTGCCCATACTTGAGTCACTAAGGAAAGTTATTTAGGAGCTTTACCACCAGATCATGAGGCAAATGATAGAAGACTGAAAGGAAAGCGCTTTTGTTCTGGAATGGCTGAAACGTCCAGTAAATCAGTGTCAGTGGAGTAATTTAGCTGGTTTAACTTGGTAGCATTTCTATACTCCTCCAGTGCTGTTAGTTTTCATCAGAAGTTAAGATGACATTATCAGTCTTCAAAAAATCCAAGACTGAACTTTGGCTTTATTATATTCTTTCTTGTCAGTCTGTTATCTGTGGCATAAAACTGGGAATGAAATCTGGCAGTTTCAGAAAGTAACCACATCCCTGATGAAGATATATTTTGTCACTTAAAACATACACTTTTGCTTCACCAGCAGCCAGTGCTGTAGGAAGCAGCATATAATTAAATGTTGCTGAAGAAGGTGATTGTCAGTTCGAATTCAAGACATGCAGGTCAAAGCAGCATTTGTGTCCTTGTATGCTGGCTGCTAAGCCTGCTTCAAAGTTATGGTTTCACCATGAGGTGGCAGTTTCACTTACTATTGTATTTTCTTAATGTATGTTTTAAGTCTGAGACGTTGCCTCTTCTTCCAAACTGAGGAAATCTTAACTTTGCTTTCCACACCATAGGCACCTCTGTGAAATTCAGTATCACAGCAGTTATACTCTATAGGTAAGATCAAGCTTTTTGCTTTTTCAGGACCCAAGAAACAGAGAAATCAGTATTTCTTCTTAAATAAATAATGTAATCTAGTAATTAAAGAAATTAACTGTGATGCTGTAGAAGGTTAGAACTGTGTGAATCCATCTGTTTCATCATTTACTGGAAACTGTCTTCACTATTTGAATACTTTGCTCTTTTATAACTTTCTGGGTTTTTTTCAAAGAAAATGTGTACACTCTCAGGTTCCAGACTGAGGGAAACGAGTTAGTAGTTCTCCTTTCTTAGTTTAAGTATGTTCTCTGGCCACAAAGTCCATGTTCTTGTTGCAGTCTTATTAAATGACTGAGAGCTGGGACTAGAATCTGTAAACAAATTTAATTCTGAAGTGTTCTGCTAACACTGAGGGAAGTTAAACTTCGAAATAAAGGCAGCCCTGAGGTGCTGTTTCAAAGATCAAATGATAAAGACCTAGTGTTTTTTATTTTTTTTAAAAAAAAAAAGCAAAGAGAGGCTAAAAGCAATGGCTGCAATCCCAGACTTTGAAATAAAAAATATAACTGCCTCCTGGGAATATTTAGATTGATCCTTTAAGCTTTATTTCATGAAACTCTCAATGATCATTACATACAGATATTTTTGTGAATTCAGGTTTTAGAAGTGAGAGGTTAGTTTTTTGCTCAGCATCAGTTTAAAAGTACTCCCATTGCATCTGAAAAGCTGAGGACTGAACAAGCTTCAAAGGCAGTTCTTCCTCTCAAAGTACAGTACTTCCAAGCCAAAGCTGAGACACAACAACTGAGACATGATGGAAAAGGTTTGCATTTTGTAGAATTTTTGTGGTAAAATGACACCTGCCTGGTGCATAACACAGAGATTTCACTTTGCCTGGTTACTGGTACTGTTGATCAAACCCCATAGATGTCATATTCCTAGTTGCTCAGAGCTTGGCTTTCTGTTTGGGACAGTGAGAGCTCTGCCTGTCTTCCTTTGGCTATGTTTTTCTGTTGTGTTCCTCCCTTTGGGGAGGTGAAATTCAGTCTGTCTGACACAGGAGGAGTGTTTATGCAATGTAAAGAAGCAGCGATATGCTATATGGAAGACCAAGTGGCTGCAGGTGTAACCGTGTGTTTCCCAGTAGAAGGGGTGCAGTGTGACTAGATACAACCCTTTTTTGCTTGAATATCATGCGGAATGTTGTTTTCACATGATAACATTGCTGTTAAGGCCAAGTCAGCCCCTCAACTCCCATTGAAGATGATGGTATTGTGTGTTTGGCAGCACTGGGCATATTCTGTTTTATTTTTTTACAAAGTTCATTGGAAATTGGAAGGAGAACAGTTTTGAAAAATATCACAAAATTTGGCATCTGTTTTACAGGTACGAATTATCTAATGTGCTCTGCTTATTGCATTGTGCAGGTAGCTGGTTGATTATGCTATTCTTTGTATAGGCCTTTTGCACAGTAACAGGAGAAAGCAAAATATGAAAGATGGGGGGAAAAGAAATGCCATATTCTGATGCCACAGACAGTAGGAGAGGGAAATCTGACAGGTGAAGTACATACAGCTAGCTGGTTTTAGATTATTTTTTGCAATGTACTTAATTTAAAACTGAAGGTGTCCCAATAGGCAGCTGTTACATTCGGGCTCAAACAGTTCCTGTTGTTATGAAATAATTTTTGTCTAAATAAATTTATGAAATTGTACAGGATCCTCTAGAACGTAGAAACCTCCAGACTATAAGTTCTTCTGTTTCCTTATATTGGCTTTGATTTAGCTTTGCATCTCTTGTGGGACAGCTTCTGGATGGGGTCATGAATATTTTCCGAATCAGGGGCCATCTGGGACATGAAGGCTTGATACCAGTTTCACATGTGATTCCACTAGCATGCTTCAGCCCTAACAGCTGTGGGCTTCCCCCACTGCTCTGTCTTTATTGCAGAGCTTTCACTGCTTGTTATCTCCTTGTTAGCTCCCTGCAGCTGAACGCTGCGTTGCAGCCCGGCTTTCTTGTCCATTTCCTATGGGTGCAGAAGCAGGAGGGGTGTAGACTGCAGAAAGCTCAAGAGGAGGAGTTAGATATCACTGGAGCAACAGTTGTTGAAAAACTGAAAGAATGCCTTCAGATGTTGTAATTACTTCTCCCCCCCCCCCGTTTTCATTGGTGATGATTAATGACTTTTATCACTATAGAGAAATACCATTTGAAAGAGTAGAAAATGTCAGACTCTCTCCCCCTGCCCCTTTTTGGGGCTTGTGTAATGACAGAAGAGAGAAATTTTCATATCTGAAGTAAACAGAATTTTCTGGTAGGGCCAGTTCTAGTCAGGCTGTCTCAGAGCCTGGAAAACCTCGTGATGGATTTGCCACAGCCTTTATACAAAGTTATTCTGATAGCCACGCTCCCATCTGCTTTTATCATGCGTTGTTAAATTGTGTTGGGCTCTGTTCTAATAATCTCGCTTTCTCTGATATACTTTAGAGGTCTGGACAAATAATACATATGAAAGTATTCTCCAGTCTCCAAACATACATTTGAACATCTGGCCATCCCTCAAATTTACCTTGGCTTCCATCTTTGAATGTTCTCTTTGTTCTGATACATTCCTTTCCCTTCGTTAACAGAGTTAACTCTTACTAGGTGCCTATTTCATATTCACATCAACAAGAGCTAATTGCTCTAAGAGAATTGTGCATCTAATTACCTTTATGGGTGATTTTCAGCAAATAGATAGTGATTAACTGTCGTGACCTTACCTGTGATCCCACTCAGCTAAATGGGATGTCTTTTGCAATTTACTTTCCTAGTTCCATCTCTCCTGCACTTAAAATGTCTTCCAGACATTTTAGGTGAAAGCAAACAGTTCTTTCCACTGTATAAAGCATTAAGGCTGTGACTGTTAACTTTTTTATCAAACACCTGAATTTTTATTAGAAGTCAGAATCTGTTCTTAGAGATTGAACTTCCTGTCTGCCACCCAAGTTAGCAAACATGTCATATTTGTGATCGGTAGCTTTATTCCTTCCCTTGTCCTGGACTTCCTCAGAGCACAGGCAGCCCTCCAGGTCATTCTAAACAGCGATTTTAGGATGTGGAAAAAACCTATCTTTCGGTTGAGACTACAAAACTCCCATTTTCCTCTAAGGTACTTCTGAACTCTGGTCTTTAGGAATGAATGGTTGATGTTTGAATTCTTCACCCCACCCTTGGGGCAGGGATATTGACTGTATCATCCTTACTGCTGTTCTGAACAGTATGAGGGCTAATACTGATGCAGTGGGGGAACCAGTTCTTCCTTGCTACTAGTCTGTGTGACTTCCAGGTTTAGCATGTAAAGAGGTTGTTCAGGAACATGGAGAATCTGAGAACACCATGGTGAAATGAAGCTTTTTATTACCTGCCCACTCATTGCGAAGTTCCTTCCCAGGCAGTTAATTCTGCAGGTATGCTGCCTAGCATCAAGTGAAGAAGTTGTATGGAAAGTGATGTCATGCAGGAGATGCGGTCACTGATAAGCAGACACTGAGTTTTATGTTTGAGTCAATTTACAGGTCTGAGGAAGCCCTTTTCGCTGATGGGCTGTATTTAACCTCGCATAATTTAATGTAATGGATCAGACATGTAACACAATACATCACATGTGGTTTGCCGCTAGCAATCTGGAGAGTCAATGTCCCTCTGGACTTTATTACAGTGGACAGAGGTGCTTTAGACAGGATAAATAGCAGGTTATTCACCATCAAGACTCTCTTAACTCAGAGTTTTCCATTATGTCTAGTATAGAGAGAACAATACAGGATGTGGGTACATTCTCACAGCTTATCTATAAGTGGCTGGTGCTTTTGGAGTATGACACTCTTCATTGTATTCTGACTGCTGCCCTGAACTTCAAAGTGAACAAAATGGGAAGCACAGTGGTGAATGTGAAAGTTTTAGGGTCACAGCTGCAGTCATAATTTACAGTTCTTTTGACTTGGAGGATCTCATAGAAGTTGCCAACACTGACTAAACCTTCATAGCTTCCACAAGAAGTAGATTTTATTATCTTTTACAATTCCCATCAAGATCATTGGAGGCTCTTGGAGCTCAGAGAAAAAAAAAAGATTAATGGAAATCTCTTCTCCATGAATATAAATCTTTGAGTTTTGGATGGAGGGTTTGGGCTGGCTGCTGTTGTGTGTAAACCCATCCATTGAATGCTAGTCTATGCACTTAGAAGATCCTGCACCACAGCCTTCAACATTTGAGATAGGCTTGTAGGAGTTTAATAACTGTATGATTTTGCATAATTATAACCAGTGTCTTGGACTGTGAATTGCCAACTCTGTCCTTACCAAGAGATACTGATTTTGTAAGAGAGAAACTGCACTTGCTCATGTTCGGAGTCAGAGAGGGACAGCTCATGGACATTCCTTTAATTGTCTAAACAATGGGTAATTTGAGTCATCATTAATACAGAAGCACCATACATGCCTATGTCAATTCTTTTTTTTTCTTCCTTTTTTAACTGAAATTCCTTTTTTTATAAACAACATTTATTTACAGGTACCCAGAGTAGTACAGTGGAATGTGGTCTGCAGGACAATAGTTTTCAAAAGGCAATGCCTTTTACTTGAAAATAGGACTTAATTTCTTTTATCTGCTAGTGAAATTTACAGGCTTGAACATGTATCTCTTGCTTCAGTCTTCGTGATCCTGTCAATATCAACTGCCATCCCATGCCAACTACTAGTTTCTGCTTCTCTTTTCCTCTTTATCATGGTTATAATAATTGGGTAGTGGTTGCAATTAGCTGGATGAGCAGCCCTGGCGATTGCATCTCTGCTGATGACTTCATTAGGAGTGGACAGAGCCTGTGGGATGCCTGGAAAACAGTGTCATAATTTCTGCAGTGTCTGTGCTGCACTGTCTGAGCATTGCTCTCAGGCATGCACCACCCTGGGATTAGTGGGTTTGCCAATGTTTTTAGGGAAAGCAGCAGCGCTGTGATAGGAGAAGAAAAGGCTTTGAAAGGACCTTCCCCCAGGTGTTAGTATTATAAACTCAGCTTAGTTTATCTTATATTTTAGGTTCAGAAGTTGTAGTTTGAAACCCCATATTACGTGTTATCCTATATTTTTCCACAGCATGTATGCTGCTGTTACCCTCCTAATTGCTACCTGCTCTGTTGTATCAGGCTTCCCCCAAAGATGACCTCTTTGCCAGCCTTTGTGAGTGTTGTGATATTCCCATTTCCACGAAGCTGCTTGCCTTACATTAGTTATAAATAGTTACCCAGCTCCTCTGCCTACTTATTTTCAACGTGGCGGTCTCTCGTCTCTCACTTCTGGCCCCTCCTAAATCAGAAATTTCCTGGGTTGAAGAATTGTTGCTTTTTCAAAAACACTATGATGTACCTGTGATTTTTGTGGACAAGTTTACCCTACAGTTTGTAGACCCATGTTTTCCCCCTTCTCCCTCTCCTGTTAAAGCACCTCTTCCAGGGCTTTATGAAGTTCAGGGTTTTGGGGCTGTCAAATGAGAAAAAGGAAATTGAGGGTTGTCTGGTCCATGCTGTGAACCTTCCTTAAACCAACACCCAGAGGCAATATGAGTTACTGTTTTTCTTTCCAGTATTCAAAAAACAGAACAGATGGGGGGGGTTGTGCTTTTACATAAGGTCATGAGTGTAGTTCACATTACAGCCTTGCTTTTCAAAGATGATAGGCTGGTAATAACTACCTTTTTAGTAGCTTTCCCACATCTGTGGATTTTATAGCAGAGCCCTCATCTCCTGTAAATTTGGGGAAGTAATGCAGATTTTACTGCTGAGAGCCACACTTAGAAGCTTTTCAATTTTCACCTGAGAATCAGCAGCCACTGGGAGATGTTGGCAGCGTGTGACACACCAGTTCAGTGAGACCATCCTGGCTTGTGGGAGAAAAGGACTGAAAGAACAACAGTCGGATGTGTCTAGTAGTATCATATTATGTTTAGTTCCTAACTGTAATTGTTCTGAGATGATTCAGCAGGAGTAAAGAATTTGCCCAAGAACATACAGTGCCTGTAAGAGAGCAAAGTTTTGAATCTTCTGTTTCTTCAGTCTTGACAACATGCTGTAAGCAGCATTCCTGTTAATGCCATAACTGACAAGACAAAATCTTTTCCATCTCAGATCAGTAGCAACTTGCAGGTGTCTGTGAAATGGTGCAATATCCAGTGAAATCAATGCATTCTGACACCTGTCATGGAATAATCATTCTTGAAAGGGATCTCTGGAAGTCTCTGTCCCAACTGCCTGCTCCAGGTGGGGCCAACTTCAAGAGCAGAATCGATTGTTAAAGGCATTATCCAGTTTAGTTTTAAAAATTTCCAGGGGTGGAGTTTCTACAGCCTTTCTATTGCAGTGTGTGGCTACCCTCGTGTAATTTTTTCCTTATAATTTTCTGGTATTTCCCTTGCTGCAAATTGTGTCGTCTGCCTCTTTTTTTCACTGTACACCTCTGAGACGAGCCAGACTCCATCTTCGCTGTAATCCCCGTTTCTTAGTGAACACTACTGAGAAGACAGTAATCGGATGCTTCATGCAGCTTGACAGTACCATGAAGAGGACTCAGAGATGTTCGAACTAAACAGCAGTCACACCACTTTCTAAACTGTATCATCCATGTAATGCAAACTCTCAGACTATCATCTTGGTAGCAGATTTCCCCATGCCTTTCCCACTACACCCCTTGGCTTTGAGGAGCAATTCTTTTTCTACCTTTAGCCTTCTTGCCAGAGACTTCTTCCCAAATAGTTGTACACAGCTCTGTAAATGTTAGAGTGACATTTGGAGTAAGTTTGAAGAGCCCATGTGCTCCTTCTTGGTTCCCCTGCATCTCTGCCAAGCTTCAGTATGGGAATATAGCCTTGCTCATCACCTCCCAGGGCTAGTAATAACATTTACAAGCTACAGTTTCCTCTGTCTGCAAATATTTCCACTGTGCTACTCACTGCTCTTACAGCTCCTCCCTAGCCCAGTTCTTTATGATTACAGCCCAAAGAAGGGAGATGCAGTTTATTAGATAACATTTACCTTCCATTGTGGATTAAAGGCTGCTTTTTTTTTCTTAACTCTCCACCTGACAACACCCCTAATTAACTTATCCTCCTTTGCGCGTGGTGATGACAGGAGGAGAGGAAGCATGTACAAAGCCTGATGCTGATGGAAACTGGTACATACTTGTTTGTAGGGTAGCCACAGGTTAGGCTTGGGAGCTGGAGAGTTGGTTCATTACAGAGGTTAAACAAAGCAAGAATCCGGAGTGCAAAGGCTTGTGAGGTTTGTTAATGGAAGGAGACTTGGGATCCTGGATCCTGATATGCCTTCTCTAGCTCGGTTTAAAATTTTAGAAAGTCTCTGTCGAAGCTTTTGTTGTAGATAAGTAAAAAAATCTGGTGCGATTTTCCCTACAATGGTGGAAGCTTCACAGTTTTAACTAGTTCCTTGAGATTTCACCCCCTTTGACCTGAAAATTCTCAGGACCGGTTTACAGGATTTTGGTATTGTATAACCTCCTTATAATGTTGAACTAGAAAAGCAAGGTGTTAATTTTGGATTCAGAAAAAAAAAAGTGTAGTTCTGAAAAAAAAATCAGAATTGTTTCTGTTCATAACCAGTGTCATTTCGATGTCTAAACTTTATGAATCAAGCCAATATTTTTTTTTTTTTGTCTGAGAAAGGACATTATAGTACTTGCACTGAACCCTGCACTTCCATACAGATGTGTTGCTTGGGGCTCTTAGTTTGCCGCCTTTGCCTAGATTTTTGTATGTCTTCCATGTTGTGGATACTTATGCAATATTTTTTTCTGCAGTAATGTGATGTTTCTGCTTGTGTTTGGAAAAACCACAAAGGAAAGGGATAGGAAATATATAAGACACTGGAACAGGGAGGAGACAGTCGTATGGAAAGGGAAACAGTGAACAGGGTATTTATTCTGTTCTGACTTTCTAGAGAAATAAATAGGTGTGGTTTGCACTTCAGGTGTTCTTCAGGAATTTCTTATTTTATATGAACCAACCCACACTTCTGGGCTATTTTCAGACTTAAATGTATGTTAAAAGTAATGGAATGTTTTAAATAATATTATGAAATAAATTTTGCAAGGTTTTGAAAAAATGTGTTTGAAAATGTTCATCTGGATGTCATCTGGCCTATGTAAACATCTGCTAGCAATTTTTGTCTATAGCAGCGGCCTTATAAGTGACAATTATTACTACCGCTCCACCAGTATTCTTGCGCCCCTGAAAATGTGATGAATGCCTTGAAGCTAGCTCTATTATCTCTCTCATTTGCTGCTCATTTGGAAATATTTTGTACACGTTGTACTGATAAGAGTGTCTTATGTAATTATTCTACTTTTAGTGCCCATTTGGTCTTAATTCATGTACGCTATTCAAATTGGAGCATTTGAATTTAAGAAAGTAGTATATAAAACAGAGAGAAGCCAGAGGTGAGAAGCAGAAGAGGCAAGTTTTAGAAAATGAAAGCCAGGAAAAGTTGAATGAAAGGGGTTTACTTAGTCTAGAACAGAGTGAGGGAGCTGGGGTAACGGTATTCTGAGCTTCAGGATATGAAGGTCCTTTCATAAAGCAGCTCTGTACCCACTGGGAGTAGGGAAGGAAGGCATCGCCTTAATTTGAAGCAAAAAAAAATTGAAATTGATGTTGCAAAAGTACTTTGGTCTGTGAGGGAGATTAAGCACTGACAAAACCAGTCCAAGTTCTTTACAATTCTGTGGTTGTATGTGTCCAAGATTTTAACTGTTTTATCTTCATGAATTTACAGTGCATAACAACTGATGATAATGCTATTGACATCTTGTCAGGCTGAAATCTTTAAAGCAGAATAGCTTTGTTCTTACCAGGACAATGAAGTTATCAGTGGCTGATTAGTGATATTATTTGCAGGGTATTTTGCTAGACTAATAAAACCCATTCTTATTTCTAATGTAATGGTTCTCTTTAGGCAGTTATTTAAGGATGATTTTGTGTTCTCTGTTGTTGTCCCTCTCAGTGCTAGTGTATTACATTTACATCCCTTCGAGCTGCTCTTTCCTATTTGGCAGGCTGAGTAGGGTGAGGTCCAGTGGCACCTAGATGGGAGACATCCGGGGAAAATCCAATTTGCTGCAAAAGGTGTCGTAGTGCATTTAGTAAAAATGGACTTTTTCTTCTGGGTCAGCGAGGAGCAGTGCCAGAGCACGGTCCTGCTGGCTCCACACTGCCAGGGCCCTTAGGGCACTGACAGGCCCTGTCCGGCCCATGGGGTTCCCCCAGCCTGCCCACAGCCCGGGACCCCGTGTCAGTCCCCTGGAGCCATCAGCCCCTGCCCTAGTGATGCCATAGCAGGGCTAGTCTCCAGCTGCCTACAGCCCTGCCTGCCCACGGGCCCTGCCGAGCAAGGCCCATGTCCCATCCATGTCACTGTGGCCCTGCCTGGCAATCACAGCACCTGATTTTAGGCCTGGCCTGCGAATTGACTTCCTGGCCTGACCCTGGACCTGCTTCATCACCATGATGTTTCCTGGGCTCTTGGTTGGACCTGTCCACCATCTGCAGGTCTGTCACCGTCACCTCCTCGGGTGTGTGGGACAGCCCTGGCAGTGAGGGCCCTGCCCTGGGAGCCCCGCAGCTCCCGGCTCCCATCCTGCTGGATGACGTGCAAGGTTGTAACCGCTTGTCAGCACTTAAAGTTCCCATGACCTTTTTTCCACCAAAGAAGGAGCATTATCTCCTCAGTCTTAGTCAGATTTCAGTCTGAGTTCTCCCCAAGGAGCACTCTTAAATTCAGAGCTTCTTACATTTGGGCTCCCCAAATTACTCGACAGACTTCTGCTGTTGAAACTCATCTGTATGGAATAGACTTGGACAGGAATGAGGATTTTTTTAGGCCTTTTTTTGTTCTGTTTGATGTGTGAGGTTTGGTGGTTTTTTTTTTTTTTTGGTTGTCTGTTTAAAGTGTAATTTTGATTTTCAGAAAATCAGGGCTGTTTTTATTTGTGGCCATGTGTCTGCTAGTGGATATGAGAAGGAAAGAGATGTGTTGTGTAATGCCTACAGGAATGTTTTATCTGTTTTGTGGATACAAAGCTTTGGCACTTTTTCTTTAAGGATATTTGAATTTTTGCAAGAAGGGGGAAGTGTTTGGTCTATATTCCCCCCATAGTTTTGAACTGGTGTACCTGTTTTTCACACTTGCTCCTTGCCAGGTGTCTTGTGCCTCTCCAGTTGGTGACATTTGTTTCTGGAAGTCCTGCTCGGTGGGAGCAGGTGGCGATAGCTGACTCTCGCAAACGTAGCTAGGGGGAATACGTCATGTGCCCTTAACTGCTGTCGTCGGTGACTTCAGCCAAACTTTTCGTGAAAGGAGGATATTTTTTTCTTCTTTTTGCACTGTCAACTTTCTGGAAATTTCAGAAAGAAAGCTATATTGTAGTCTGGGAGGCAGAAGAAAGAGACCACAGGGAAGAACAGGAGACTACAGAAAAACTAAAAAGGAGAAGAAAGGAAAGGGGCAAAGAATGGAGATTAATACAAGAGAAAGGTTAGAAAGCAGGAGAAAGAGCATGAAGAATTCTTAAATATTTTTTCTGTCTGTGTTCTAAGAATATACCTGTTGCCATCTCCTCAGGAGGTTTATGCAGAGCCTGGTGGGGAAGCAGCAGTGAATTGCTCCTTTGGATGCTCGTGTAAAATTAAAGTTGTCAGGGTCTCAGAGCACAAGACTGGGAAGCTAATCGCTCCTAATAACATATTGATTTTCACAGATCTCTGGCATTATGTCAGGGCAGTTTTGAATCAGCACCTGGTTTCTTCCTCTTCCCATCTCCAAGCTAATGGCAATGAAGCTTCTGGCTTTGGGATCGCAAATAAATGCTGCTTTGGATCTTTTTTTGTGCTCAGATTTGTGGGTCTCTGAAACGTGGCTTCATGCATTGCTCCTATGCATGTCTCTGTGAGACATCCGAGGATAATAGCTACCCTGAAAGTAGAAGCATGGAAGGAATGTGCACGTATTTTAAACTCGGGTAACTGTGCTGCTGCCTATATTTATGGTGCTGGACAAAAGCATTACAGTCCCATTGCTGCACATGGCCAAGGACAATTGAATGGATGCCTGTATTCAGGCAGAAGTCGCCAGCACAGGTGCCTAGGAGGCTGAGGTCACCTAGTTGTTGCCAGGTTACATTCAACCCTGAGCAGATTTGCTGTGTGTGTTGCTCAGCTGTAACATGCCTTTCTCGAGTTTTGCGGACTGTCAGAACAAGGAGATAGGCTTTATTTGTATGACTGCTACTAGGCAATACCCTCCTCTGAAGGGGTATTTTCGTAGCTGGAGGGAATGGTCTGCTTGCAAGGAGATGTGCTGACAAAGCTCCCAGATACTCCAGGTGGTGAAGACTTGCAAGGTGAGAATGAATTCAATCTCTTTATTTTTAAAAGATGTCAAGTACATAGGCGGTCTGAGCTGGGCCAGGCTCAGGGCAGCATAGGGCACACACAAGAACAGAAACAGAAACTCATCTCCTATGGTTGTGCAGAGGCTGTTGCAACTATTTCAGGCTATTTAATTTTATCTGCATAATTGTTACAAGGATTCATCGCTCCCTGTTTGTAGCAAACTGGCCAGAGAAGGGACAGTAATACACGATTTAGGCTACTGTGGGATGTCAGTTGAAACACTGTCTAGATTTTTGTGCCATCTTCAGCAATTCTGGGTGTTCTTCAGGTCCTTCTTACATAAGTGCAATAATAATGATTGGGATTTCTTGTCTAAGGAGAGTAATTTTCTGGCAATGCGATCAGTGGTGCTGAAGGACATGAATTCTTTTTGAAGGGAAGAGACTCATTATTACCATGCTTCCATTTGTTGTCTTCTAGTGTCTGCAGACAAACTCATGTTTCCAAAGCACCTAACACATGGCGCTGTGGAGAAGGAAGCAGCAGAGCTGGGACGCTTGTGTCAGCTACTCCCACTCGTCGTCCTGATATCCTCCAACTCCTTTCTCGTAGCTATTCAGGCGCTAGGGCAAGCAACTGTTTCATGCAAGGCACATCTGAGCTGAAGGCGTCAAAAGAGCCATTTCATGCTTGACTGCATTTTCTAATACAATCCACAGAGAGAGAGAGGGAAGAGAGCAAGGAGGGTTTGTGTGTACATATGCATTGCCTTTGAGTGTATGTATAATATACAGTACATTTAGTTCCAGCTTGCAGCTGTGGGTGGCAAGTAAGAGGTGCGGACGTGAGGGGGAAGAGAATTGTGCTTTGAAAAGAAGAAACCATTCCCCCACCTTGAAAAAGAAGCTTTCTTTCCGTCTCTGTTTCTTGACCAAGCGAAGATGTGAGTCCCCGGGGCAGCACTGACAGCTGGTACCCAGAAGGCGTATGTATGGCTGAGTGGGTGTTGCGTGTAGAGAGATTTGTCTGTACAGACCATGACAGTGTGTGGGGAGAGCAGCTAAGAAAACTGGTGAATAGGAATGCTGTTCACAGCCATCTTATTTTAATAGTGCTCCCAGAAAAGTTTTCTCCTTAATGGGTTTGTGTGTCCTATGGCCAGAGAGGTGCTACATGCCAGCTATTAGTGCTGTGGGTCGCTGCACCAGCACAACCACAGTGATCCCCACCAAACATTTTGTAACCATATACACATCTCCTCTGTCACTGTATCAGCTTGATACTTTTATTCTTATTTATCACCTTATTTACATATTTATTACACACTGCGGTTCTGTTACTGGCCATTGTGGAGCCAGCCATGGGTCCTTTCCAGCATGGACATGTGACTGTTCCTCAGTTTCCCATCCATCTACGCTGCTCTAGCATATAATATATAGGTGTTGAGAGGATGTAAGGATTGGCTCTGCCAAGCTTGCTGTTTCCCCCTAGAAGTTCTGCTCCTGTCAGCATGAGTAGTCTGGCTGGGAAATATGGGACAAAGGGGTGAAATATAAGGAGAGCATCTAGATTTCAAATACGTGTAGTTGCAGTTGGTTAAATTAGATGGAGTGTTAGCTTTCTGGGGTGTGTGTGGGGTGCCTGGTGAGAATTCCAACCATTTGAGAAACTGTAGCTAAACTGGATGAGGCACTGGTAAGAGTGCTTTACAGGGCAATCCTTCCACATGCCTAGGGAGCTGAACTAGCTTTTTTTTTTTAACCTCTGGGATTTTTATATGTAGTTTTGGTAGAAGTCCTACATGGAGCAATTTCTACAGCTTTGCCTTTGGTAGGGGTTGGCTGTGGGGAGAAGGGACGCTCTGATTCATACATTAATATATTTATGTAGATTTCTAAATTTTGTGGATAAAAATACTTTGGAGCATATTCCTGGACTGAAACAATGATTGCCATGCTGTAGTGGTTGCTGCAGTTCTATCACAAGACTTTAATTCTACCCCCTTAGAGAAGAATATCAGTTTCTGCAGGCAAGACCCGGAACAAATAGAGAATGTTAAGTACTATAACTTCTTTCCTCCGCTGAACTTCACATTTTCTTTGACAATGTCACAAATGATAGAAAAATATAATTTCTTTCCTTGCTGTTTTTTTCTTTTTCCTCCTCCTGGCTTTCATTGTGCCTCTATCTCCTGACTTTTCCTGTGTTTGAATGACACTTAAACTTGCAATGGAGTTTGTTTTGTTTCTTTCTTCATTTTTATTGCAGTGCCATCGGTTGTGTCAGCAGAGCTTCACTAACATTAGTTGTTAGTAAGGAGGGGAAAAATATAAAATCACAAACGAGCACAAATCTGATGTAGAAAAGACCTGTTAGGAAACTTGCTTCATACAGTTGTTGTTTTTCTTTAAAGTGCTAGCAATGGAATGAAATTCCTCTCTAAATAAGCAACAGCTCTTAAGGGTATCAGAAATAGGAACTCTGAGCCTTCAAAGGCCAGACTAAATGCTCTAGTAGAAGTGGTGTATGCATTATTTAAAGCAGTCATTACAGCTAGTGCTAGGGAAGGCTGGACTAATGGACTAATGCAATTGTTTGCTGATTCCTTGCAGAGGCCTCTATTTTGAGCTATGATGGCAGCATGTACATGAAGATCATCATGCCTATGGTCATGCATACAGAAGCAGAAGACGTGTCCTTCCGTTTCATGTCCCAGCGTGCTTATGGGCTGTTGATGGCAACCACCTCACGAGACTCTGCTGACACTCTGCGCCTGGAGCTGGATGGAGGCCGTGTCAAACTTATGGTCAATTTAGGTATAGTATAGAAATCTTCCACTGCCCCTTCACTATTAGTTTGGGCTTGTGATTAGTGGTTTTTTTAAATCATTTTGTTTAATTTCTTTTGGTTTGATTGGATTGATTTCTAAAATAACTGCTGAGACCTTCACAATGATATTCTCTTGCGGAGAGAAATTCTCTTCTGCATTGCTGCATGAAGATTTGCTGTCAGTTCTTCGTTATGGACAGTGTTGGTTTTTAAGTCTTTAAGTTTTTAAGTTTCCTTTCTTGCTCTGGGACTGGTGAGCTCTGTGTGAGACATGCTGCTTGGTCCATCTTTTGATCAGTTACATCCCTCATTCATCCAGCATCACTCAAAACAGTCAAAAGCAAATGTGGGAGGGAAGCAAAATGGATATGGTGGCAAGCAGAAGTCCTGTGAATCCCTATGCCCTTTACAGAATTTGGCAGTGTTTGATATAACTTGGTCTATTTTACTAATTTGCTAATTATTTATATTTTCAAAATGCTGTACATTTCAGCCTTTAGGGCTCTTTATCTCTAGTAAAAAAGCCTGGGTTGTTTTAATTGTGTCTTTATTAAGATGAAGGCAACAATAATAAAAGTGCATCGCCCCCATCCCAAAGGGTTGTGTTCTGTCTCCTTGGACTTACACTTTCCTAGAAAATAATAAAAAAAAAAGACAATTAGAAACAAGTCCAACAACAACAATGAAATAAAAATTTGGGAGTGAATGTGCTATTAGATTAGCCTCAATCAATTTTCTTGCCAGTCTTTAAGTGTTGTACTGAATGACTAATAGCCTTTTGAAAGAATGTAAATACGCAAGTTGAAGCTTGCTTTCACTTTTCAGTGATGCAGCTTGTTACTTCATGTGAATCCAAGAATACAACTAAGAGATCTGAGTCAAAGAGGCAAAACTGTCATGGTAGTGTGAAATGTTAAACCTCTTCTAATATGTTGGGTACTCTAGATGAAGATGTGTGCATGGTCTGTGAAAGCTTGTGTCAGCTTTCAAAATTCTAAGACCCCCTAGAATAGAGGGAATTGCTCCTTTTGGGTGTTCAGGGCCTCATAGACTTAGACTCTATGTGAATATGAGGAGGGTATATTTAGATTACCCTGAATATACTTATAATTTCTTACAGCTTACTCTTTCCTTTCCAGTTTTCTTTGTATCATCCTAGTAGACAATATTTTCCCTCAGGGCCTGTCAGTATTGTGTGCCTGATTGGCACTGGTCACTTTTAATACTTGCTAGAGTCTGTTACCATCACCTAGCCTAGAGGTGGACTATTCAACTCTTAGTATCTGGTATCTAAAAGAAGTGGCTAAAGAATTGACAAATGGTCTACACATGTTTAGAAAGAGATGTGTCATTGATGGTTTAATACAGGGACAAAATCTGTGAACCAAACTGTGTTAACTGAAAGCTATTTTTGTGTAGTTGCAGGGATTGAAGCAATGTGTTTGCCAGATTTGCCAGCTTTTCTGCTGGAAACTTTTGTGAGGTTGAATCTTCCCCCAAAAATGACTACAGGCTGCATCAGTGGAAACCTGTCAGCTCTCTCCTTCTATGCCTGACTCAACAGAAGGGTAGTTTAGACTGTTGGGCCCTGGATTGAGCTTCACCTCTCCTCTCTTCAGATTTATAAAGCTGTCAGATATATTCCTTGAAACAGGACTTTCCTTCTATTAAAACGGCAAAGTTATCTTGCTGTTGAAGAAACAGAATTTGAGGAGGAATGACTTTACCAGAGCCATTCATTTTCAGTTGCTTACTGTAAGTCACATCTAACTCTTTAAGGAGAGTGTTCATAGCTAAAATGTCACAAACGAGATCCAAATCTTATCTGACCCTGCCAAAACCCCCTTACCAGTGAGAAACAGTCGTCAACACCACCTTGAAGTATTGAAGACTTGAGTATGCTCACTGCTGACTAGCCACATGTCAGCATCCCCTCGAGTGTCTAACCCATGACAGATGTGTGTAAACAAAGACTGTTTTGAGTGGTGAGTTACTTAGTTGTGCTTTTCTTGTAAGTCATTTAATACTATTACTAAGAGCTGTCTCTTTCTTCTCTTCTTTGATCTATTCCATTTGATTACTTATTATCATTTGTGTGGTTATTAAGGTATTCCTATGGTTTTTTTTTCTTTTTTTTTCTTTTTTTTAACTCTTCTGCATATTTCAGTTGTAAAGCTTTCCCATACCCCATCAGCCATGGTAAATCAAAAGATGGTATTCAACCCTTCAAAGGCCTGAAGCCTGCGGCCCGCACAGCAAACAGCCCTGAGAACAAAGCGTACAGAGCAGCCTGCAGGGGCTGGCATATCCCACTCACCTCCTCAGCACTCAGTGTCCAAACCAAACAGGGAATAGATACATCGTACAGCAGGCACGGGTGGGCATGGGAGGCTGGGTGCTTGCTGTAGAAGGTGGGACGGAAAGGAAGAGCAGTGATGAATAATTGTCTAAGAAAGAGGGGCAAGGAAGTTGTTTCAGACCTTTCCTGTGTGGGTGCCCGAGGCACTGCAATCTGCATGTTGACAGCATGTCTCACAGTAGTTTGAGTGTTTGTTGTGTGAACATTAGAAGTCCAAATGTGATACAGATCTCACTTCTGTTGAGAAGGACTCTGAAGAAATGGGTCTAGAGTAGAAGGAGAGAGAGAGAAAAATTAAGCAAATCATGGCTTGGGACATGCTTGGGAATAATTTCTGATGCTGAGAAGATATGCAGAAAGGGAAGAGATGGCTGGTCCAATAGGGAGATCTACCTTCATGGTTTTCCTCCCATTGGTAAGTGGGAGGGTTATAGTGTCACTGACTTTTATTAAAGAATATTTCAGATCTTTTTTTCTTCCTGGCCTGGTTTACCTTCACATCACTGGTGACTACAATAAATACTTCCTGCCTCCTGTTAATGTGACTCAGTTCTCTTGTAAGGAAGTGTAATCATCCCTCTCACCTATCTTTTCCTAAGATATCTCCTCAAGGGTGTCAAAGACATCTTTGCCTCTCCAAAATGCAGAGTTTATTTTTTCATTCCTACATACAAACAGAGCAGGCACATTTTCTATTTTTCTTTTTTAAGTGTATGTGAACTTTGCCAAATTTCCTTTTGTGCTAATCACACACTCAGACGTGCAAGTGTATGCCCATTCACCCTGTTTCTCATTAATAAATTTATTTTCTATAATCAGTACATACAAAGGCCCTTGATTTTTTTTTTTTGTCATAGACGTGCAAAAATATTTGTCACCTGCCAGTTACAGGTGGGTGCACAGCCTGACTTCATGCAAGCAGGAGAGAGGCAAGGAGCCACACTATGACATGGGGTAAGAGTGTGCACAGGACCTCATCTGTTTTCCTCATCGTAAATAACTTAGAGTGAGCTTAGAAACAGTCAGGCCCCGATTATCTTTCTTGTCCTAGTCTTGCCTTAAAGTGCTCTTCCATAACCACATGTAGATGCTTATCAAAAGGAACACTTTAACCTCATACAGCAAAGGTGACTTTCTTTCCTGATTCAAGGAAAAAGCAGCCTGGGGCCTTAGCAATGTCAAATAAATATCACTATTTTCAGGCACAAAGATACAAATGGTAAGAAACACAGGCCTAATTCACAGAGACTTCTGTCTGCTACTAAAGATATCTCCATTCAAACAATGAATCTGTAGTGTTAGCTAATTGCAGCGGAGCTATTTAACCTTTTGCAAAGAGAGGGTCTTTGGCCCATTTTCCAGGTGATGTACTCTGGAAAACCTTCTATCTGAGCACTAAGGAACAAGCTTCTGGTTTACATTAGGAATAATAATGAAATAAAGTAACTGTAAAAGGTCTTCCCAGCTCATCCTGCTCCCCATGCAGTTACAGACTGTGTTTTCACTTTACTGCTGTCCTCCAGATTCCTCATCCAATTGCTGAACTGGCAGGTGACTGGATTTACAGCTGTTTAGGCATACTTATCTTCAAAACCTAAAGCAAGGGAAAACCTCTTTTGAGTTAGGAATGCAGCTGTACCTAAATAAAGCAAATCTCATTGGCAGAAGCTGATAACAGGGCTGAGCGCCCCAGATGAGAAGTCATATTGCCCTGGTACTGTGCAGGGGGAATCCCAAGCAGTTTTTAAAAATTATTCCTGAATTCCCCAGCTGCTGCTGTTTGGAGCACAAAGACCAGGCTAAACCTGCACCTTAGTGCCAGGGGGAACATCCTCTGCTTTTGATTTGTAGTGTTGTACTAGTTTAGAGGAAAATAGGTATTTTTTTCCTTTGTAAAAACTGATGTAAGAGGGATAAAACAGCTTTATGTATTCATGATTGGAAATTTTTTTTGTTGCTTTAGGCAAGGCTCAGAACTAAGGAAATGAACAAAAAAACCTGTGCTTGTTCTTTGAAGGTAGTGTGGCGAGTATGGTGGTGCTGGTGGTGTAGCAGCACAGGCAGATGCACTCGCTTAGCTGCCATGCGGGATCCCCGCTGACCCAGCTGGACTAAGTCTGATTCGGGAGCTGGTTCTTCTGGAGTGCGCTTGGGCATTTCTGCCTGGCACCCAATTGCAAGGCATTGCAGAGCCTTCACGCTCACAGAGTCTGGAAATCTAATAGCGCCATGGTAATTGTCAGGGCAACCCCCTCAGTGTCCTGGTCTCTCATTTAAAATAGAAATCTAGCAGCCAGGATAAGGGCTACACTGGTTTTCAGTTTGAAACATCAGTCCTTTCACCTGGAGCAGTCAATGACTCAGCCTGAGGGTAAGCCCTGGGCCACGTAGTTATTTCGGTATTGCTGCAAAAAATTAAAAACGCAAAACTTCTCTGCAGACATCACTAACACAACAACGGTTTTAGTTTCTAACTTTGATGAATGTTGCTGAGGACCAGCCATGTTTCCCCTTCCAGCATACTTACTGCTTAGCCCATAAGAAATTCCCCTGTTGTTCCAGCTGTAACAACTCTCTTGATCTCACTTGCTTGCAGTGAGACTTGTGAGTCTCTCTTGCTCTCACTCTCCATCAGGTTATAGAGGGAAGTTCCCCAGCATGTACTTCAGAGCTCCCCTTACCCCACCCGACTCCTATAAGGGATATAGCCACCACTGTATGGTGATCGTACCAATTGCTCCAGGGCTGTTTGCTCCCACTTTTCTGTTGCGGTTGACGACACATGACAAACCTAATCGCACAAAACCAAACCCAGATTTTCTCAAGAGAAGTTCTGCTTGAAAACAGACTCTCTCTGGCTATGCTGCTTCTGATTGGTATATCCCTGCTCATTACAGCTCTTAATTTATAGACTGTTATTCTTTCCCCTCTTTCATTTTTTTAAGAACTGCACTTACTTTCACCTACTGAAATAATTTTCCTACATCTATGTGAGTAAACATAAAATTGCTCCAGTTAAGCAGCAAACTGCATTATATTTCTCTGCCATTCTGTATAATCTTTCTTGCTGAGCCATATCTCTGTAATAAATATGACTGTCCCTGCTGGTCAAAGCTTTAGTTGTCCGGACAGGGTGTCCAGTAGCATGGTGCTATTATTCCTGGCCTTATTTCCTGAGAGAAGGTCAGCATCGCCCAAGATACGTAGTAGCACTGGTATGATAGCTCTCACCCATGTCAGACACCACAGCAATGGATGTTCACAAGGCTGTAAGTAGGCATTTATAAGCGAAAGATCCTCTTATGGGTCATGTGCCTACTTACACATTATGCTTAGTGTGTCAATTCAGAGAAGCAATGCTCAGAAGCCCTCCAGCTCAGGCTCTCCTGCCTCAACTTGTTTTCTTTGTGCGGACTGCTCAGTTACCATTTATTAGATTCCACAAGTGTAAGTCTATTTTTCTGTCCATGTTACCCCTCTTTGTCCCTCCCTTGCCTGTAACCTCTGAATAAAGCAGGGCCAGCAAAGGTTACCAGATCTGCCACTTCACTGCCCATTTCATCTTCTTCCTGAACGTTATGAGCATCTCATTCAGTCTTAGCGTTCAGACAGCAAGATGAGACTGGGCTCTGAGGAACTGGCAGGCCTGGGGACCTTTGAAAGAAATCCCTATTCCCCCTGCCAAGCAAAACCAAAGTATTCCCAACCTCTGGAACTAGCTGAAATCTGGGCTGGGCGTTCGTGCGGTTAGCTGTTTGCAAGTGGCCATTTTATGATAGGACACAAATGGGCAGTATATTAACCCTTTCCTCACCTGAATGGACAGTGTCAAAAGTGTCTGTGCACATATTAAAGAGTTTTCTGGGCTGGCATTGGGGGATTGAGAAGAGGGTCTGTCTTTGGGAGAGCTGGAAAGGGTTAAATATTGCACCAACAAATCTCATAGGC
The DNA here is from genome assembly GCF_013368605.1 of Nyctibius grandis. Taxonomy (NCBI): domain Eukaryota; kingdom Metazoa; phylum Chordata; class Aves; order Nyctibiiformes; family Nyctibiidae; genus Nyctibius; species Nyctibius grandis. Next base: position 48,878,133 of record NC_090661.1, read on the forward strand.
TGATTTTACAGGTATTCTGTGTTGGACAGATGGTGTATTTATGCAATAACAATATGAAGTAATTCAAAAGAAAACAAGTGTAAAGGTTGACTTTGAGCTTCAAGCTTCTTGGGGAAATTGCTAAAGTGCTTTAAAAAGCGAAATGACACTGGAGTATAACTTGCATTTTGAGGTAGATTTTTTGTGCCTTAATTATCAATTTTTTTATTGTAATTCACATCAGTTCATGGTCTGGAGTAGAAGATACTCTTAGATGCATATGTTTATAAAAAGAAAATAGCTTTCTGTGTCAACCTGTGGATATATATGTATATTGGTATATCTCTCTATACATATGTGTATATATATGTGTGTATATATATATTTATGTAACAGATATTTATGTAGAATATACTGTACATATACACCCACTCCTGAACTTCTACAGAATGTATATAAGTATAAAATGGCCACATCTCTTTGCGTGTGTCTGTCCCCGGAAGGGTGGACTGATTGTTTTTGGATGTCTGCAGCTGTTACCTTGAAGGATGCAATTTCATCTTTCATTTATTTTTCCCCATCTAGACTGTATCAGGATAAACTGTAACGCCAGTAAGTTTTCCCTCAAGTTTCATTTTGTTCTCTTTCTATATATATTAAAATAACTTTATTTTCTTTGCTGTTTTATAAGCTGTTTTTCTTTTCTTTTCTTTTTTTTTCTTTTCTTTATAAAAAAAATCTTCTGAAATTGAAGAGTTGGGTGGGATATGAAGCTGGGGGGAGGAGGGAAGACCTTACGGTGATTGTACGTGAAAATTTTGTGTTAGGTTTCTCCAAGGAGGAGATGAACTGTTATTTCCTAGCTTTGCAGAAGAGCACCTGAGGAACCTGATGAGCTGATATTATATTTCGCTGGTAACCTGTTGTCTTTATGAAAACTTTTAAAGAACCACATAAGAATAACAGCAGGTACTGTATGCACTTCTCCACTACAAAAAAAGGCATGCATGTTAAAAAACAAAACAAAACAACTCACCTCAAACTCTCACTTTATTTTGGAACGGTGACAACTCAACCTGATATTTATTTGAAGTCATTTTTATTTCGGTATAGAAGAAGAAAAAATTAGATCTTAGATTTTGAGTATATTATCAGAGTTACAGGATAACCTTCTATATAGCATTTACCACTCCTAGGTTTCTGTAATAAATTCCAGCTGAATATTTGGGTCACTGAAGATCCCTTTCAGTCTTTAGAAGTAGGGAAGAGATGGCTTATAAGATCTCTGTGAAAAATAATACTAAAAGATCATATCCAATTTTAGACTACTTAGGCAAACAAAATCTTTTCTGTTCTACTTCAAAGAGCTGGTTGGAGTTTATGTAGGCCTCAAAGTAAACAGCACTTCCCAAAGAATGGAACTGTTTAGCTCTCAAGTGAGCTTTGAGGCTTATCTCACTTGAAACCAAATTCCTGAACTGGCACATCCTCTGTGTTAGATTTTATGTGGAAAGATTTATGGAAGGCTAAACATCACTTTGGAAATGCTATAATGGATTAAAAGGCAACGATGGACGATGTGTTTTCTAGAGGCTGTGGTCTTTTTGCTCACCAGTGAGCCCCATCCAAGCTAGCAGGAAGGTGGAAAGAAGTATGTTGCAGCCCCAAAAGCAAACATAGGGCTTTCAAGTAGCAGAGCCAATTGTAGCAGCACCAAGAGGATCTTACTGTAAAGCTTTGCCATAGTTTTGGACCTAGAGTAGGTTTGTACTATTAGACAGCAGACAGCAGTTGTTTGTTTTTTTTCCCCCATATAGAATATTTGCAAAATGTAAAAGGTTCTCTGTGGTTGCAAATAGAAAAAAAAAATGCACACATAAGCAGATAATAGATCAGCTTTCCCCAGTGACCAACTGCCAGCTGATTGAGATCCTACTTTGCAGGGAAGTGGAAGCAATTAGTTTCTTCATCATGGGAAGTGGTCCCTGGGAGCCTGTAGCCAGGGACAAGCCAAAGCATGGGCTGATGTGTGATTATTCCAGCTGTGAGCCCTGATAGGCTGTAGGAACTTGATCATGAGTTCACAACACTGAGAACTCCAGCCTTCTTCAGCTCTGTTGTAGGGCTATGTGGGATTAGTCCTGTATGACTTCAAGCTTGACGGCTCTTGTTGAATTGGGAGGAGGAATTGGGGAGGAAAAGAAGGTTATCAGGAGTAGTCAACATGGATTCACCAAGGGGAAATCATGCTTGACCAATCTGATGGCCTTCTATGATGGCATAACTGGCTGGGTAGATGAGGGGAGAGAAGTGGATGTTGTCTACCTTGACTTCAGCAAGGCTTTTGACAGTGTCTCCCACAACATCCTCATAGGAAAGCTCAGGAAGTGTGGGTTAGATGAGTGGACAGAAAGGTGGATTGAGAGCTGTCTGAATGGCAGAGCTCAGAGGGTTGTGCTCAGTGGTGCCGAGTCTAGTTGGAGGCCTGTAGCTAGTGGTGTTCATCAGGGGTCAGTACTGGGTCCAGTCCTGTTTAACTTATTCATCAGTGACCTGGACGAAGGGACAGAGTGTACCCTCAGCAAGTTTGCTGATGGTACAAAACTGGGAGGAGTGGCCAATACACCAGAAGGCTGTGATGCCATTCAGCGAGACTTGGACAGGCTGGAGAGCTGGGCGCAGGGGAACCTAATGAAGTTCAGCAAAGGCAAGTGTAGGGTCCTGCACCTAGGGAGGAATAACCCCGTGCACCAGTACAGGCTGGGGGTTGACCTGCTGGAAGGCAGCTCTGCAGAGAAGGACCTGGTAGATCTGGTGGACAAGAAGTTCACCATGAGCCAACAATGTGCCCTCGTGGCCAAGAAGGCCAATGGTATCCTGGGGTGCATTAGGAAGGGTGTGGCCAGCAGGTCAAGGGAAGTTATCCTGCCCCTCTACACTACCCTAGTGAGGCCACACCTAGAGTACTGTGTGTGGTTCTGGGCCCCCCAGTTCAAGAAAGGGAACTGCTAGAGAGAGTCCAGCGGTGGGCTACAAAGATGATCAGAGGACTGGAGCATCTCTCTTAGGAGGAGAGGCTGAAGGAGCTACATCTGTTTAGCCTGGAGAAGAGAAGACTGAGGGGGGATCTTATCAATGCTTACAAATACCTTAGTGGGGTTATCAAGAGATTGGGGCCAGACTCTTCTCAGTGGTGCCCAGCGATAGGACAAGGGGCAATGGGCACAAACTGAAACATGGGAAGTTCCATCTCAATATGAGGAAAAACTTCTTTACTTTGAGGGTGACAGAGCACTGGAACAGGCTGCCCAGGGAGGTTGTGGAGTTTCCTTCTCTGGAGATATTCAAAACCCGCCTGGATGCAACCCTGTGCAACATGCTCTAGGTGAACCTGCTTTGGCGGGGGGTTGGGCTAGATGATCTCCAGAGGTCCCTTCCAACCCTAACCATTCTGTGATTCTGTAATTCCTTTTGCTCTTCGAAGTTTTAACACTGTATTTCAAGATTGAGTGAGTAATAGGAAAAAGTGTCTTGAATCTGCTAGCTGAGATTGCCAATTTTTACACAGCAGTGCTGAGGACGTTTGCATAAAATCAGGATCTTTTGCTTCCTAAGAGTTCATATGCTCTTGCTGCTTAGCCACCTGTAACTCTATCTAAACACTTGCACCATAGTTCTTGTTGATGCGTGTCATCTGAGCATCCATATCATTTCTTCTGGTACTGGACAACAATCTGATGTTATTGTCATCATCTTCAACTTTTGATGACAGCTGGCTGTTAAAGGCTTAGCTATGGAAGACTATCTTCAGGTGGGAAATCAGCTTTAGTAGCAAGGAGCAATGGTCTGGTTTTCATGCAAATCAAAATCTATCAGTAATTGGGAGAAACATTCAAAAAAGAAAAAGAGGGAAAAAAGAATCCTATAGTCAGAGCAGTGGGAAGACAGTCTGAATCCAGTGCTTTTGCTAGTTTCCCCATAAGCATCAAAACATCTTGAATCATTTTGCTTCCATGCATTTTTAATAGTTGAGCCTGTTGAATTTTTAAATAGTCTTCCTCTGAAGGTTTGTATTTATTTATTTTAAAAGATTTTGGATTTTGCTAATTTATTTCTTATGATACTTTGCTGAAAATGAAGAACCCTACTCCTAGTCCCTCCAACACCTTGTTTTGTTGCTGCCCGTTGCAATGACTCGGGTCATCTGTCTTGCTTTCTAGAAGGGAACCTGCTGGGAACTGATTGATGAAAAACTCTATGCTTTTGCATGAATAAAATATGGTTAGGCAGGAGCAGACCAAATACCACTGTAACTGTGCTTGCAGGCACACTGATACTTGCTTGTGCAGAGGGAGTTATCCACATACAGATGGGTCTGCCAGGTTCTGTTGAAATGAGCAGAAGTGTTTTAAATTAACTTGACAAAAGGGATTCCCAATCAGTTGAAGAGTTTCAGGTCAAGCAGTCACCATTGCTAACTGAATAGAAGGGACTTGGTGCATGGTTTTAAAGGTAAACAGAGCTGTACTTTTGGGGTCTTGTGGAATTTTAGGTTAAAAAGCCTACCACAGTAAGCACTGAAGCTCATGCTATTTGAGAGGAGTTTAGTGTATTGTCCCAGGTAAGCCTTTAATTTTCAATATACTTTCTCTTAATTTTCATTGAAAGGATTGCCTTTTTTTGCTTGCATATCTTTGGGTTGTCATATATCTGATGCAAAATACTGTTTTCCATCATTTCATTTCTTCTTACCCTCTCTTTGTTTCTCATCACTGTTATATCTCACAGTTCTGAAATGGAAGACTGACATCATTTCCTGAGATAGGAACTTTTTTTTTACTTTGTCTGTATTTATTTTAATATTCAACTCATCCTCTCCTTTCACTCTTGAAGATACCTAAACTGATCTTACTTGTTTCTGCACAGTGACAGAGTTTGAATTTAGAAGGACCCAACAGTGCTGTTGCTTACGCAGATGTAACTGGGTAGTAACTCTCTTTTCCTCTGAGTGCAAAATCAGGACAACCAAAAGCAGGATCAGGATCCCAAAATACACCGTGTGAAGGTGCATTGAATGATTCCTCAACATAATGCAGACAAAATGGATAGCACAATTTTGTTGGCTGGATTTATGGGGAAAATAGGGATAGTCTAAATATCCTTATATTTTTGCATACATATATTCTGAGTTTCTAAATAGCATTTCCTAAAGAAGAGTAGCTCTTTGGTCCATCTCCTGTAAACTGTTTATTGAAATACATAGTTCCCTTTAAAGAAAGTTAAAGTTGTTGTGACAGTTTTATAGTTTGTGTCATAATAGCTGGTGGTCTGATTTTTTTCTTCATTTTTCCAAAGGTATCTAGTCCTTTAATTTCCTTATTCCTTTCTCAGTGACCCCACTTCATATCAGTCCAGACAGGGATAGTTTTCATTATTCTACCCAATATTAAGCATGGAGGACAGGGCTGTGTGTGCTACAGATTTACTAGCTTTTGGAGATGTCTTCACTTTGTATTCTTTCTAGGATACTGCTTGTATTATTTTTCTTGGCCTAGTTCTCTCTCCTTCTCCCAAGCCTTTTATGTGGCATGTCAATAGTCACAGTCACATAGTTTGGCACTACTTTTATGGGAGGTTTGATCTTCTAAAAGTAGCTGCCTTTGGGACAGTGAATACTTCTGTCTTACCACTTGTTGTTTTATAAGGAGCCCTTTTCTTCTCACTAAAGCATGCCAGACAAGCTGTTACCTATTTTCATGTCACTTGTGAAGCCTCGACAACTCCTGATCCTCTTCACTTACCTGTTGCTAAAAGCACAAATGGAAGAGGATGAAAAATCACAGTCCAATCACTACTAGTTGGTCCTATGTCTCTGAGGCCCCACAGTTAGCATGTTGTTTCAGATCCAATTTATTTTGGACTGGTCTTTGACAAGAGAAGACAGCTAGGATATGAGATTGGGTGTCCCTTCTCAGTTGCCATGCTTACTGTATTTAGTGCCTTAATTCAATGCAATGTTAATGTTTCGTCTTAGTAACTGCCACTGTAACAACATAAAATATGAACCTATGATGTGTAGCTCCCTGGGAGAGGTTTAAATTTTTCTTTTATCCATATCATCGTAAGTAAATAGGAAGGCATGTTAACTCTAATCTAATCAAAATGTTGTAAAACCAAGTGCACTTATCTGATTCCTAGTGATGTTGCTGTCATTTTAATAAAAGCTTAATAGTGCTCTAACATGAAAACATTATTTGGAAAGTGAAGAGGTATGATTAAACATACACATCATATTTGTGACTCTAGTATCTCCTAACTCCATTTAAACATAATCAGAAAGAAATGAATGCTTATGCAGCCTGAAAAGTGACGAGTCATTAGTATGTCATATTGTAGTGGTGAAAGCAAAGCTGGTGTCAATAGCATCTGTACAGCCTAGCTGAGAACAGTCTCACCTTTTGAGCAGTCTCAGACTCAGGGTGCTGGTCTGGCCTTGTGCTGCTGCTGTGCTGCAATGCAGAAGAAGGGAAGGGAGCAAGCCAATCTTTGGAAGACTTTTCCTTCTGTCAGGTGATGAAACAGCAGTCCTCCCAGGTATTTTGTCAGATAGTAAACTAAGAATTCTGTTAGAGGAAAACATACCATGCTGGATCCAACAGCCTGAGAGAGGTGAGGCTCCTGCCACTCCCTGTTCCCAGGTTCAACCAGTAGTGAGGCTGAAGATATACTCCTGGTAGGCACTTTGCCTAGTGATCACATACTTCCTCACAGACCTGTGCTCATTCCAGTCTCTGGCAGCACAAACATACAGGCCCTCTGACCCATGGTCTGACCCCAGTTGCTGCATTCACACCCTTGTACACTCTCATGTACACAGAATAGAGAGCCTTCACCCAGGAAAGAGTTAGAAAGGAATTTAATAAGAGACAGGACAGACTGCATTGAATAAGGTGCAGGGCACAACCAGATAAGCATACTGACCAGCAACTGTTTACACATGACCAGCCCTTTTTATCCCCTTACCCTGTATTTCCCACTCTCGTTCCTCCAAAATCACTTAAACTCCTCCCTTTTCTTGCCTTTGGTTTCTCCCCTAAACATCCCATAAGAAGTCTGTCTGATCCCAAACCACTTTTCCCCTGCATCACATATGTCCCACCCTAGGCAGAAACCCCAACAAAGTCCATGCAGTTACCAGTTGCAATGGAGAGGACAAGACCCTTCGGGGCTGGGTTCCACATTGACATCTTCCATCTAGGTGAGAGACAAAAGGTGAAGCACATACGAGAAGCTGTGCTGCTTCACTGCTGTCTAGACAGTATGTCTTCTGTAGATTAGATTGTGTAATTAGTTGCCAGAACATCTACTTTGTTCTTTTATTCAAAGAAAATTGGCACAAAACTGGAAACTCATGCTTTAGGATCTAGGACGAAGCGAGTATTTTATATGTGATTAATTTTGTCTGAGAACAATGCAGAGAGAGCATCTCTAATGAGACTGAATGGTTAAAAAGAAAAAGAAATGCACAGTAATCAGCACATGCACTGCTTGCTATGTTGGGTGCTACTTTATCAGTAAATTGAAGGCCAAATCAGTGAGCCTTAAGGCTCAATGGATGCGGGATAAGGAGTGACCGGTAAAGAGGCTCTAGTAATTTGCATTATTGGGTGCAGAACACTGGGTGTAATGAGCTCAAGGTTTTCACAGTGTCTTTAATCCTTCTCATCCAGACACTGCAATGAAGGTTAAGGTTCTGCTGTGGCATAATTAATTAATTTCTGCAATCCTAAACTGCAGTTTGCAATATCACAAGGTCCCTGCATCCCAGAATATTTCAGGGGCTGTAAATCTGGGCTACAAATGCATGTCCATGTTTACTAGACTTCAGCTAGCCCCAGTTCGTGGTTAGCAGTTAGCCTTCATCTTCCAGGTAATACTGTCACATCCTTTAAAAGTCTCTAGTCTGACTCTTCAGTTCTAGTGCTCAGGGAGAGACTTCAGCAGGTCTTCTGAGGTCATCAGTTTGAAGAGATGGCACTGTTGAGAGTAGAGCTTGGCAGAATGCATTCTGCTTTATTTTTAACTAAATTGCTGCAGTGGGACCTAATGGGAAAGCAAACTAACCTTGGAAACTTAGCAATCATCTGTCAGGAATCAATGACCTGCTTCTGGAAAACAGCTATGCCAGTTTACTGGCTATCATTCCCACCCCAGCAGCTTTTCTTGACTCCTCTCCACTTTTTGAAAGGTTGTCTTTGTGCTGTATGTTTTTATATAGAGAATTTTCCATTCCTGTAGCCTCTGACCTCTTCCATGGGATTGTAACTAAAAATGAGAACTGTTGTGAAGGGGGCAAAGTCAAACCAACCATATCAATCACCTTGTCAGTTGCTGAGCTAAATACTCATTACTTAATATTAGAAATTCCAATTAAATATTGGGATTCTGGATGCTATAACAAAGATTATGGAATATGAAAAGATTGTAGTGTTTTTTAATTTTTTTTTTTTTTCCAAAGGAGAAAGATGCTGTGGTTGGAACCTTGGAGTAACCTAGGAAGAATTTTGTGGGTGGGACAACTTTTGAAGTCATGTAATGCTGGGTTTTGCTTTAGTGATACACTGAATTTAACTAGTGCTGGTCAGCAATATTTTTTCCTTATCCACCAGTTCTTATGATACAAGCTTCCTTTCTCATGTCTGTTTGGGGAAAACAGGATGTCTTGCTTCCTTTCCTGTTGCAATGTTTGCAGGATCTCAGCCGGAATGCCTGGGAAAAAAAAGGCATTGCTAGAAAAACTTGTACGCTTCTCAGTTTGTTATTTTGGCCACTTTGTATAAACTGATTTGTCTTCCTTTCAGATAAGCTGTCATCACTTGCACTTTTCTCAGTGTTTTGGTTTAACCCCTGTAGGTGGCTAAGCACTACACAGCTGCTTACTCCCCCAGCCTGTGTGTTATCAACACTTTTGCTCACAAATCCAAAACATAGCACCATGTGGGCTGCTATGAAGAAAATTAACTCCCTCCTAGCCAGACCTCATACACTCAGGAAGCAACTATAGCCTTCAAAGTGTGTGGACATCATGCTATAGTGCTGAAAAAGGCAATGCTTTTGCTGTCTTACAGTCAGAGGGCCAAAGGCAGACTGAAAAGGCGTGGTCTGTTGTGTCTAGGCATCGAGCATTTGGTCATTTCTTTTTCCATTTCATTGATTTTTCTTCTTCTACACAAGGCACTGAGTTTCATGTAACTTGCCTCTGTGTGAGTGGTAATATCAGAGAGCTGTGTAGCAGTACTAAATTTGTTGTTTCCAGGATTAAGACATGTCAGGCTCTTCACTACCTTAAAATCAAACAATAACTGCATTAGAACAAGTACTAGATACTGTTTCCATGAATGAATAGTGAGAGGGTTGATAATGACAGAGAAAAGTTGCCTCTCCACAGCTGGGAGCTTTTTTCCATGCCTAACAGTCCTCACACCACCCACCTATTTCAGCAGTCACTGCTACTGTCCTTCTGCCACCATGACCCATCACATTGCCTATATTTTGCACTGCAAGGCTGGTTTGTGTGGCAAAAAGGCACTGCTGCTAGAAAATTTCTCTCAGGGAGCAAAGAGCTGCAATTGCACACAGGTGCTTGAGGAGTAAGATAGAAGTTTTCTTTAAAAATATCCTTTGGTACTTCCGTGCTTGAACATTGGCCTCTGAAATGAGCTGCGGAAAGGTGAGCTGCAGGTTTGTGGTCTGCCTCTGAAAGAAGCACCTGAGAAATATTTGCTGCTTGTGCAGAGACAGAATGAGTCAGAGAGAACAAGAACCCCTCTTCTTCCAGAGAGTGTCTTGCTTGGTCAAGCTGATGCACGATGGTGTGTGATACGTATGGCAAGCTTGTGTTGCTGCTGCTTCTCTGGAAACTTGCCCTTAGCAAACCTTTCAGCAGTGATGTCTTCTTTGCTAATTGCTTGTCTTCTACTCCTCTCAAGAAAAGCTGATTCTTGAGGTTTCAGGGCAAAGGAAACAGTTGTTGACTTCTTGTTTCTCTTGTGCAAAGGGAATACAATTCATGGGAAGACTTGATACCACAAGGAACCTGGACAAGATGCCACAGATGTGTTTGATCAGTGGTGAAAATTTTTTATATCATCATAAACCATTTTCTAGCTAGTGGAAAATGCAATATGCTGAACATTTTCATTCTGAATGTGAAAAGTTAGAAAGCCTGAGAGAAGTTCTCAAGTCATTTTCCCAGTTAAATATCTTTTTGATTAGTGTCACTTCAGTGGTTGCTATATTAAACAGTCATGTGTGCACACTTCAGTATGGAAAAATAGCTTTTTCCTCTTGGTGGATTTCACAGTATCCAGGCTTGATCATGAACTGAAGGTCAAATCACCAGATACAATTTTAATCATCCAAGGATATATTATTTTTGTTTGCTCATGAATTTGAAATGGAGAATCACCAGCAAGCTTGAAACAAAACAGAGAAGTTGTTATGCTACTTAACTGTTAATGCAAGAGTAGGTTCAGCTTTCTTAATTGCGTATTAAGAAACTGTATTAAGAAACATGCTGACATGATTTGGTTTAGTATATTTTCTGTTCTCCTTTTTTTGTGGGGGAATCTTATTTGAAATTATTCAGCTCACTGTTTTGAACTGGTAGGGAAAAGAAGAAATGTAGCTGATACTGCTTTTGACTCATGTCAGCATCTTTAAGGCTGCAAGCTGTTGCCACCTTCACCAAGCTCTTAGCATCTTTGGAACTGCCTAGTGAAAAATGTTCTTACATGTTCAAGCATTTAAACGAAGCTGCGGTCTTCCATCTAAGCATGGTGTTCCACTTGAATTCTTGGAGTTCAGCTGTTAGCTTCGAGAGGAGGGACAGTATTTGCCAAATCGTTCTGCTGCATGCAAAAACCTCAAACCTTTTTTAGCTGAGGCAGGGAAAGATGTCATACGTTTAATATTTCATTGTCCCAAAACCCAAATCCTTTTGCGTGCATGTGAATGGGTTCCCTCCATTCCGGCTGGCCTGTACAGTTGAAGATGTGTGCATCTTGTAGAGTTTATAATGGCACAGGGTCTAATTTGAATAAAGTGTGTGTACGTTCAGTGCAAGAGAAAAAATGCCAGGTGCAAATGTTGCTGCAATTTCATAATTCTTTTTTAAAGACAAAAATAATATAAAAATGTTTTAATTGCAAAGAGGTGCCTTGAAAGAGATATAGAAGTGTGAGGTTTTTTTCCTTGTAGGCTTGTAAGATGAGTTTGCTCAGTAGGGTAATGAATGAAGCCAGGAGTTTGTAAGGGCTGTTACAAATTAAATATCCATTGCTGCTAAAATGTAGCCAGTCCTATTGTGGAAGATGGCATCAAATATCATGTAACGACTCTGATTCAACTTTAATACAAGAAAGGAAGGGAAGAAGCATATCTTTAGATGACCACTGAGATTTTTGGAGGTCAGTACACAGTTGGCCAAATCATATACTGCTAGTTATCATTATAGCGTAATAGTAATTGCATACACCCCAATTGCATTATTACTGTAGCCTATTCTGCCACAGCCTTTCTCTCTCTCATGAAAATATTGATCGTAATCCTAGAATTGCCAAAATATTGATGCCACAAGTGTGGGTGATATCACTACCTTTTTTGCAATGGGCAGAAAATTAGCCTCATTTAGTTCCATGTTTTGTTATACTTGAAAGAATGAAAGTTTGCTGCTTCAGATTTATTATATTACAATATTTTGCTGCTTAGGATAATTTTAGATTAAGGGAAACTTGCTTCCTAAATCATCACTGCCATTGAAGGCAGTGCCAATAAAATTGATCAGTTCTCATTGTAATCAAAGTTTATAATATTTCTGTCCCTGGTCACACTGATTTATTTGAAGCATATTGAAATGCAACAGAGCAGACAGAACAGCATGAAAACTATATCAAAATGAAGGACTTCTTTTTTTCTTTTTTTTTTTTTTTTTTTTGGCATAGTTCTCATGGAGCTTATTTTCCAGAATGAACTGAAAAGGTTATCCAAACTCCAAGATTTTTGCTGCAAGTGTGGTAGATTTCAAGTTTCCAGCTTGGCAGACTCACTCTGTGGTATTTTTTGCAATTTCTCACTGGCTGGGTGACTTCTCCAGCAGCACTGTGGTATTTTAGAGGGAATACTGTATCCAGCAGGGCTGCATGGAGAGAATCATTTAAGAGCCCAACTGTCTGTGTGTGCTTAGGCTGGGGGTGTCAGTACCCAGTTCAAGCAAACTTCCCTGACTCTGGTGGTACTCGCTGTGCCTGTTACAGAGGGGACTGAGCACCATCTCGTGGTGCAGCTGGAGATTTTCTAGTTTCTTCTCTCAGTTCATGTGCTGAGCAGCCTAAATACATCTCCAAAGCAATACGATTATTTTGTGTTTGTTGGGTTGTTGTTTTTCTACCTGTGAAAGGGTGGAGGCATGTTCAGGATGCTTTGTGGAAAGTAGTACAGAGGAAGATTGTGTTCATTGGCAGAGCTGTGTGAAAAAGGATGGTTCTGTGTCTCTGACAGCTGCAGTAAATCAGACCATCCTAACTTCAGCATTCCTTTCCAGGGCTGAAATCCACTGTATTTAAAACATTTATTTCTGCCACCTGGGTCTGGTTCCAAAAGTATGGGTCAGGAAATCCAGTGATAAAGCTAACATCAGGCTTGAGGTAATAATAAAAGCGTGCTTGTATAAGCATGTCCAAAACTTCCTTATCAAAATACACATATGGAAAACCTATAGAAATGTTTAATACCTCCTGAGATCAGAAGTTTCACGGAATATATATAGAACTGATGTCTTTTTCTAATAATTCATATGTGAGTAATCCCTCATAATAGGAACAGCCTAGAGTGGGGGTGGGGCAGCTGACAGGTAGGTGAGCTAAGAAGATAGGGAAAATATTTATTAAACCCACCTATTGGAAAAAAACATCAGTGATACTTGCATAGCTGATATTCAGTCACTCCTAACTAGTTAGGCGTGAATTCAGAAGGGGGTTTCCATGGTTAAGTACTGAAATGCCTTGATTTCAGGTAAAATCTTCAAAAGCACATTAGCCCAAACTTGATTGTAAGACTGTAGCAGCCATATGTGAATACAGAGGCTGTAAAAACTGAGGGCAGCACTTCGAAGACATGGTGTTACTTTAAAGCCAAACTCCCAACTGAAGCAACTGGAACCTGTCTAAGAATTCTGGGTAGGAGTAATCAAGTAAATAAGAGGTGCAGTCCATTTTAATCTAATATTTTTTTTGAGTTGAATCAAGGTAAACCTGAGAAATCAGTGTGTTTCACAACCACACAAAGAGTGGCTCTGGCAGGGAAGGTGTTTGAAAACAGGATGGAGGAAACTTGGGCTCTGAGATTTGTTTAGGGAGCCAAAGGGCTGGAGAACGTTTCCTACCAAATTGCGAAGTGTGAGTGCGGAGGGTGGGTTGTGACAAGGCATTCCTCTGAACGGGTGCCAGCCACCTCCCTTGCTATGGAAACAGAAAAGTGAAAGATACTTCCCTGTTTCAGGTAAACTTTGATGCATCATAAGGAAATATTTCTTCCTTATTTTGAGAGAGGTATTCTTCTGTGTTGCCCTTCCAGGCACTTCCTTTTGCCCAGTTCACTCAAATGGAGTTAAAATACAAATCTATTCCTCTTCCTTGCACCTCTTTTTATAGTTTTCAAATGTTGTCAATTATTTCTGTGTTATAAAGGGAAAAGTGCCCATCTTTCTGTCTTCTTGATTGCTGAAACTATGGTTTTCAGCAGTCCATTAGGAGGTTATTAAGATGTTTTTTCTACTTTAGCTGTATTTTGCAGAAGTACTGAGCCTAGTCAGTCCCTGTTAACTTTCATAGTATTTTAGATGCTCATCATTTGTGAATAATGAAATCTTAAGGCAGTTGTCCTTAAGAGATCCACTGCCAAATACTGTCCTTAAGAGATCCACTGCCAAATACTAAGGGGAAATTTTCAGAACTGAAAATATGACAAGTGAGAGGTACTGTATTGTTTTTTACTGTTGTGAGGTAAATGAAGTAAATGCGAGTTCTTGGGACAGATATGTCTTCCTGTGGGCTGGTGGGCAGAGTTATTGCCAGTCTTGGTGATCACTTCTGAGTCATGCAATGTACCTAATGGATCAGATTTTCCCAAGGGATTTAATCAGTATGATCTGAAAAATTTATTAGTCTGAGGAGACTGAGTCTCTCAGTTACTTTGCTTTGAATGCAGAAAAGTGTGTTTTAACTTGTCACAGATTTACCTCTGGGGATCTGCATCATGTTTAGACTCAATGGCCAAACATGAACATGTTTTCATACAAGATTTCTGCTTTCACTTTTTCTGATTGGGCCAGAAATGTAACAGAAACATCACTTTCCTGAGAGCTTTGGGAGTACAGAATAACTTAGAGATACTTACAGAACTGCAGTTATGATAAACTAAAGGAGCGATGTATAGTAAAATATTTTAACCCACTTCCCTTTTTTTGTGGGGGAACGGTAGCTTCATGTGCAACTGGGCAAAGTAATGCATTGCTTTGTTTTGGCATCTCTTTTTTTGATCACAGCACTGGAAGGATATTTGATTCTGTTTCATAGTGGGATGAGATTTGAGCCGAAAATTAAAAATCCTTTCTTATGAGTTTTTAAGAATATTTTTATCTTTGGAGTGTTCTTCTCGTGCTGATGATTTAATCCTTACAAGACTGAAACAGTTGTGGCATTGCTATCCCCATGGAATTACTGAAGGACAGTGTATGAAGTCATTTTATGCCAAAGCAGTAGCAGTGACATTATGGGCTTTCAGCCCTGCCCTAACACAGCACCATTATCCGAGCACTTCTGACGGCGAGGGGAAGCTTTGTAGCAGCTATTCAGCACTGGTGCTACTCAACAATTTTTAGCAGAGAGGGAAGTGTGAGCAAAGAGAAAGATTATGCATTCTTACTCACTGTGTTACCTTACTGCACTAATGATACCAATGAGCCAGCAGTGTGCCCTTGTGGCCAAGAAGGCCAATGGCATCCTGGGGTGTATTAGAAGGGGTGTGGTCAGTAGGTCAAGAGAGGTTCTCCTCCCCCTCTACTCTGCCCTGGTGAGGCCGCATCTGGAGTATTGTGTCCAGTTGTGGGCCCCTCAGTTCAAGAAGGACAGGGAACTGCTAGAGAGAGTCCAGCGCAGAGCCACGAAGATGATTAAGGGAGTGGAACATCTCCCTTATGAGGAGAGGCTGAGGGAGCTGGGTCTCTTTAGCTTGGAGAAGAGGAGACTGAGGGGTGACCTCATTAATGTTTATAAATATGTAAAGGGCAAGTGTCATGAGGATGGAGCCAGGCTCTTCTCAGTGACATCCCTTGACAGGACAAGGGGCAATGGGTGCAAGCTGGAGCACAGGAGGTTCCACTTAAATTTGAGGAAAAACTTCTTTACGGTGAGGGTGACTGAACACTGGAACAGGCTGCCCAGAGAGGTTGTGGAGTCTCCTTCTCTGGAGACATTCAAAACCCGCCTGGACGCGTTCCTGTGTGATATGGTCTAGGCAATCCTGCCCCGGCAGGGGGATTGGACTAGATGATCTTTCGAGGTCCCTTCCAATCCCTAACATTCTGTGATTCTGTGATTCTGTGATACATGGAGGGATCCAACTTCTACTTGTGTAAGAAGGGGCTGTGTATGAATTTATTGCCAATGCACTTTTTGGAAATTTTCAGGCTGTATGCTTATTGAAAGCAAGATGCTTAGCTGCTTTTTAGACTACAAGTATGCTTGAAATTGGTCTGTTAGGGATAAAACAATATCCATGAACTGTTAACACTGTTGATTGTATCAGTACTGAAAAAAACTCCTCACCTTCTGCTTCAGGTGACAATAGTTCCAGATCTTTTGCTTCCAGGTAGCAGTAGGTCTTCTGAAGCTGCAGTAGGTCCAGTGTAAAACTTGGACAGATTTTGCAAGGGCAGAAGAGAAGAAAATCTAGGAAGAGATTTCCCAAGGGCATTGAAACCACATCTCAAGATCAGCTTTTTCTGAAGAAAATTATGTGAAGTACTAACACCCTCGCTAGTGTACAATTTCCATGGCTACAAATACAGAGGTGAAACAAATCCAAACCCTATTTCCTAAGCACCAAAGACTGTAGGGAAGTTTGAGTCAGTTCTTACTGTTGCTGTGTGAAGAAAATCTCACAATGGAAAATCAGGTGGTGATTATACTGTTGTATGTTTTTCTGCTTGCTGTTAGTTTGAGTACTGTAAGTGAAGAGGCCATAAGGAGCCATTGTGCTGTGGCAGTACGACTCAGTGGGAACTGTTACTCTCTAGACACAGTTGTTTCTAAATCCCTTTAGTCACCAGTCCACCGTCCGAATTCTGTTCCTGCTTGGTTGGCCTGTACTTCAGACTTATTTTTTTCAAGCACTGAGGGTTCTGTCTATAGCTTCTAGGATCTCTACAGTGGCTAGAGATGGAGTCTAGCATCCCAGATAGTGCTCCTCAGTCCTACCTCACTTCCACAGCATTCTACCGTGACCAGCTCTTGCATGTTTAGGCAAGGGAGACCAGAATATTTGTGTTTGAAAAGGATGAGGCAGTTTGGGTAGGTGAACCAATTCACATGGAGAGCCCGATTACTACCTGGTATCTATTCTAAGATTAGAGAAATACTGATATATTGACATAGCAGACAGGTAGTCTAGCCTGGCTTTGATAAAAACATTTTGGTGCCCTCAGAGCAAAGGATATTACTTCTTCTGTTTGGATATTAAGTGCCTCTTTTCTGGACACAGAAAATACTAGTTTCAGTTCTTGCTGATAAGAATAGTATCCATGTACAAGCAGGCATTTATTTTTACAGGACATCTTGGAGACAGAATCTTCTCTGAAGATTTTATTATCCAAATGAATACAAGGATAAAAAGCATAGAGGGAGTGTATGGGCATTCACATTTAGTCTAATGTTAAAATTTAGTCAGCATTTAGTCTGTTGAGAGTAGTCTCTCTTCAGTCAGTGGAGAGGACTAAGCTCTTCTAGAGAATGGTGTGGAGCTGCAAGTTAATTCAGCCTCCTCCAGTAGCCAATTCAGGGCCACGTGCAACTTGTGGCTGATTGTCGGTAGCATTGCTGTGACGTTTCTCATTGAGGCTTTGGATAGACTTCTCAAATCGACATCACCACAACAGTCTCCAGATAACAATAATCTCAACATAACTCTGCAGTAGCAAGACTTTAGGCAAGTCATTTATTTACCTGCATTTCAGCTTTCCAGTAATGTGTAGCTAATAATAGTCACCGGCTTGCCAGAACGCTTTAGGATCTGAAGTCATGAATGTCTGTAATGGCTTTAATATCATCAGTACAAAGGTATTGTGCAAGCATATTTAGTGCATGTGAAAGAATAACGAATTCCTGTTTATTACCCACAACATTACAGTAGCAAACTGCTGTAAGATGCAATGTTTTCCAAAATATTAAACGCCAGATTGTCCTACTGGTGCAATTTGGTGGAATCATGACAAGTAAATTTTTCCCTTTTATGTGTGGCAATTAATTTCTTGAAAAAAAACAGCATCCATGGGATATGTGTAATTTTAGATGTAGTTATTTAGATACAGATACCATCAATTCAATAAAAAATGCCACACTTATTAACAGTAAAAAAAAAAAAAAGATAGCTTAAACTGAAATAAAGAAAATGAACTTAAATGAGCAGGAAGATATGGACGTATTTATAAGAATAAGTGTGCAATGTTCTATCCGTAGATGATCAAATCTTACATGATATTTGAAAGTGTTATTAGCAGTTTTCTCTCTCCTCTCCTTTGTATTGCCTGCATTTGTAGATAGTTTCCATAACAGCACACTGAAAGAGATAACTGTGTTTCTTAAACCACTGCCTGTGTCTTCAGAAACAGTGAGAAATGGTGGACCTGCTCCTTAAAAATGAAACAATGCTCAGTCTCCTACATCAAGTGGATTGCTGTAAACGTGGTTAGTATGTACCGTTTTATAGGCTTGAGATTTATGCACTGTACTTCAGATTCAGTCATAATTTCCATAAAAATGACAGAATAATTAGGGCAGAATAATGAAGTTATCGTTAATAAATGATATCGCTCTTGCACATTATTACATATCTCAGTCTTCTGGATGGCTGAAATATCTGCAGACTAGGTAACAGGTTAAATGGTTTATGATATTCTCCATATATGATGTTTTGCTTCTTTCATTACTACATGTCAGTACTAGCTAACTACCTTACATACATGGCAAGCTCTGATCCCGCTCTCAACTTTTTAATGCGTCTTTTCAACACTGTGTTCAACTTAGCATTTTGCCGCTGTTGAAGTAACGTTTCACTTAAGCTGTTTGAGTCTGCAGAAGCTGAGGTTTGCTTACTTGTGTGTCTCTATAATACTTAAAGCATGTTTTGATGATGATTGTACTCATTTTACTATGCTCCCTTTATGTAATACTGATCCTACGTTTGATAAAGTAGGCTCTATGTGATAGAGCAAAATAAGTTTAAATAGATGTGGGGGTTTTCTCATGTTTGTTAGTGTTTTGACCCAAGTTTGAAAAATTATACCAGAATAACAAAAGGGAAATCGAGTTATGCTTGTAAGAATTTCAGCGGGCTTAATTGCTGTAAGAAGAAATACTAAAGCTAAAATTTGCTTGTGTCCTAAAAAATAATTAATTCTGTAAATAAAAGCTAGGTGGTGATGCTGACCCTGTGCCATAGCAGTATGATCTGTTTACCCTGTGAAATGGTCTGCTGAGTTTTACGTCAGTGTAATTTTCCTTTGGCCTGCACATTGGGAAGTGTCATTTCAGCCGTGACTGAGTGCCTGTTCAGATGGCTTCCTTCTTCGCATTCAGTGAAATGTCTAGAGTTGTGACTCCTGTTGTTTTCCTTGGCAAGTGGCAGGCGGTTAGTGAAACACCATTGACATTAAACTTCACAGCTTTGGTGAGGTTCTTGTCTTGGAATTTGAGATGACACTGAAGTGAATTCTTCCTGACTTTTTAAAATTATGTAATTATGGCATAGACATCTTCATGTTATACATGAATGTTCATGTGATTATCAATTCTATAGGTATGATCAGAATTTTACTGGTTATAACTGTATCTCACTCTTGACATTTTGTTCCATATAGACATATATATAGAGATAGACGTATATATATGTATGTATATATAGGGCCTAGGACCACCCATGTAATGGGAATCTGATCTTGCTTCTTACTGGAGCAAAAAGGCAATATTCCTTTTGAATTTGAATCAAGAGCACAAAGACGGGTATTACCAGGAAAAGAACCGTAATGTGCCTCCTGAATAAAAGGATGAAATGTGTTCTTGGATGGAGTTTGAAAAGATGTGGTGTCTTAGCTAGGTAAAAGAGGTGTGGAGGAAGTGTAGAGGAAAAATATCTTGTATCAGAAGAGATTAAATTACATGTGAGGAGACAGAAAGAGGTTGAAAAGAGGCCAGTTTTAAATAACAAGTGAAGGCAAAAGATCTAAAAAGAAAGAAATTGTAGTTTGGACAAGGTCGATTTTAAATGTCTGAAAGTAGAGAGCAATCATTTTTTCACTGGATCTTTAAAAGACTAGGGAATCATCAGAGGTATATGAGAGGGAAGGGTGATCTGGTCGTGAGAATAGAACGCTAATATTTTTTTAAGTGAACAAATCTCAAGTCAGAAAACAGAGAGAATGGGGACTTGCACTTCTGATCTGGGTGTATCACATGTAACACGCGGCAAATTGGCTTCCAAATTCGCTGAGCTTGGTCCCAACCTGTTTCTTTTGGAGCCCTCACGTACCTTGAGAATAATTGTTCTCTGCCCTTCTGTAAATAACCCCAAACAATAGCAGAGCTCTGGCAGCTGCTGCTTTGATCTGAACATACAAAGCCATGTCGGTAAGGCAGCAGCTTTGGAATATAAAAGAGGAAATCGTACTCAAAAACACAGCATGTGTGTGTGCGTGTAATTTTGGTATAGATTGGAGCCATTTTTCTTTACCTCCTGACTCCGGGGGGAGATTCAGTCCTTAGAATTGCTCTGCTGCAATTGCTGAACGCTCTTTTGTGCAGTGTGTGCATGTACACTGAGTGCATCTATCAGTTGGTGTATTGGCCTTAATAGTTCTCCATGTTTTTGTGTCTTTTCAACATCTGTCTATCTTGTGAGTCAGTCATTCATTTGCTCTTTCAGTCTGTCTAATCTTTTTGTGATTTTATTGATTTGTTTGTGCCAATGGTACAGAAGAAAGAAGCCATTTTAACTGCTCTGTAAATAGCTAGAACAAGCCAACTGAGTTTACATGTCCTGTCTTTTCAAGGCAGGTCTAAGAATGTGTTTCTACTCCCACTGAAACCACTGCCAAAAAACCCTAGGTGTTATTTTTTGTGATATCTTCATGGGGCCTTACATATCTGTAAGATACAGATAGATACAAACAAGTTGATGAATGAGAGCTTTTTACCATGAATTAAGCCTCTTAAAATTTACTAAATCACCAGGAACTCTTTTCCATTCTTAATTCTTTTTGGGGAAGAAGCTGAGCTCATGGTGGCTGACCTGTGTTTGTGATGTTTCAGTCTGTGGCACACCGAGGTCGGCTTTGCTTTCCCTTGTCTACTCACCTTGACTCAATGCTGCAAAATGTTTCACAGGGATGCAGGAGTGCTAGCATCTTGAATTTACTGTGTCATTGTATCCTGACATTTTGTTTCACAGACGCTGTTCTAAATGCTTTAAATTTTGGATTATTGCTTTCCCTGGAAAAGGCTGTGGGAGGGAGGTGTTAACTAGCAGGTTGATTCTGCAGAAATAATACAGCAATAATGCATAAAAATTTTCATCAGGAGCAAATATTTTTTGGCCTAGATCAAAATAAATACCAGGTTTAATAATCTGTGCCTAGCACTGCTCATTGAACTTTGCTTTCTCCCAGGCACTCTGCATCTTCCATGTCTTCAGCAGCTTTTTTCTTAAGGAGAAGTACAAATTAGGCTGAAAGTGTCAGTGAAGTTCAAGCTCTACAGCTGTTGGGGAGCTTGAGACAAAAGTTGGGGTGCTGATGCAGGGAACTAAATGCAGGCACAGGAGATAGGTCAAGTCTCATGAAAAGACAAGTGGTATGGAGCTCCAGTGAACATAAGGCCAGATGTGATTCCACTAGCTAAGTTATCCAGGATCATTACTGTCCTGCACACTCAGTCAGATGCAGCATCTAACACCAGCAGTGCAATGACTGTTGGTATCCAGTGACCTTTCCCCAGGTCTTTGCTTTTAGTTAGTCAAAGGAGACTTCCCTCTTTAGTAGTAACAAGCAAGGATTTCGCTTGCTTCTTAATAGAAGGGACTGAAGAGTCTGGCTCCTAGCTTTCTGAGCCATCATGTAATTTTTCCATTCTTGCTAATGTTATTCCTTCACTGGTCATATGGCTGGCGTGCCCCCGCAGAGGGCCAGCACTCAGACCTGAACTCAGACTGCCAGCCGAACCCTGTGCGATGAGAGGTACCAATGTCTCCATACTCTACAGACAGTTCCACTTTTCAAGCAGGTTTATCCGGACCAGTAACATCATCAAGACTATGCCTGCTGGCTTGTGGTTCTGGTCACTACTTTCTTGTTACAGAACTGCTCTGGAGAATTTTAATAGTGTGCGGTGCAGGGTTTATGAGCAAAATTGTCTACTCAATCCATACGCCCTTCTAAAGTCAAATCTCAAGTGTGAGACAGCAGACTGTCCTTGGTGCTTTTTCAGACAGGCTTAGATTTTCAAAACCGGCATTTAGCTTTTGACATATATGGATAAAAAAAGTAAGAAGAAAGAATGCAGATGTACTCTCTCACTCAAAAGTTCTTCACCTTGCTCCGGTCTCCCAACAGATAAAGGTGAGAATTAATTCCCTCAAAATACTGTATGATTTTGATCCTACTCTCAACTTCATAATTTTTGAGTCTTCAGAGATTAATCCTATGAATTAGATTCATTTTGCTTCAAAAGGGGAGATCCATTTGGGAAAATACAATTTTGCTGCTAATTGTTTTTGTCTTGATATTTCTCTCAAGCCAGGAATTCTCAAGTGCTTTATGAACAGAAAATCTCACAGTAGGTAGCACTAAATGGGACCAATTGGCTACCTGCTGCAGAGCAAAAGCCTACAAGCATCCACTTCCCACTTTACGGATCTAACGCTGCTTTCTTCACTCATTATAATAGCCTACCTGGTGACAATTCCTGGCACTCTGTGCTTGCTAAACACTAAACTGTGATGTCTGTTAGCATCTTCCCCTTTCTATGGAGACTGAAAAAATAATCCACAGGCTGAACTACTGCTGCTAAAAAATATTTATTCTCAGCAGGAATCTGGCACTTTGTTATGTACTGACACTGACTATTTAAATTACAACCTTCTAATCTTTCATTTACAGCATCTAGAGGATGTTGAATAAATTAAAAATAAAATGCCACAATATTCTGCCTTGACAGGGAATCAACATTTTCAGAAATGTGGGTTTGATTTTCCAGCCTATGCAGCTCCCATCTTTGACAGGAGATGTACTGTGTTCAATACTCCTACAACCATATACGTCAAAAGCTAAATGCCAGTTTTGATAACCTAAGCCTGTCTGAAAAAGCACCAAGGACAGTCCGCTTGTCTCACACTTGAGATTTGACTGTGTCCCTACTTCAGAAGGGCATACGGATTGAGTAGAAAATTTTGCTCATAAAGCCTGTACTTCAGTACTTCAGTGTTAGTCACGGACTACGAAGGACTATGAAGGATGTGAATCACTGCTCTCTAATAGGGTCCTGTGAATAGTATTGCTATAAAGAGGCCTTGCAGGTTTGGTGGTTGAATTATTAACAGTATTGCCCTGATGGGAATGTGTGATTAATAGCAAGACTTAAATTCAGATGTTATGCTTCCGAGCTAGTCTTATATGGTAGGTTGAAGCCCTTTTATTAGTTTCATTTTAAAATCATGGTAACTGCAGTCAGTGTGGTACAGGGTATTGGAGCAAGTGAGGTACCCCAGGAAGTGCTGGGACAATGACCCACAGAAATGGTACAATCCACATCAGCCCAGGCAGCTCATAAACAACAAATTTAACTTTTCCACTGAGTCACCCATCTTGAGCAAAACACATAGACATTGAATTGTCTATGATTATCTATTTTCAAGAGTTCAGCTTTACTGGTACCTCTTTAGGCATTATCATCTGCTTTGCATCATAGGTTTTGAGGCCGGAAGACACCATTATGATCTATCCTGACCTCCCGTATGACACAGGACTTAGTAATTTCTGCTTGTAACTGCCCTTTGAGCTATGAAATATCTGTTTAGAAACACATTGTATCTGAATGCATCACCGACTTCAGTGCATTTGTCTTAAAATATGTATCTATGCTAAGGATTTACAAGCTCCTTAAAATCATAAGGGACATTTACCAATTACACATGCAATATAGGTAGTAAAGCCATAAATTAAGCCCAAGTTCCTTGAATCCTACATCCGTATCTTTTTTCAGAAACAGCAACTACTGAACCCCCTTCCCAGTGCTCAAAATTAGGCTCATTCCCTTTCCATCTTGGCTGGCATTATTTGGATACTCTGGTAGTATTACTGAAATAGCAATGTCCTGAGCTGTACTGCTGGGATTTGGTACCTCAGTGACTTGACATCAGACCCTGCCTTTTTACAGACCATCTCAGTGCCTTTTTTTTACTAGGGTTTGCAGAAAGCTGTGCAAAGTCTTCTGTCCTGCCTGGCCTACCCCACACCACTCAACAGGTGGAGGCTTTGGTGGGAGCTGCAGTCCTCCCTGAGGTTCTGGATAAAACATGGAGTCTCCTACAGGAACATCAGAGATGGTTCACACCTAGCACGTGGGAGAGGTATGAAGAAAGTTACTTGAGCTCTGACTCCAGTCAGTCCTCCTCCAAAAGGGGTAGAAGCCAGTCATGGTGTAGCTCTTTTGAGTGAATGGGGATATGCCTTGATGTCAAAGTGGGACAGGTTGGGACCTAGTACCATTTACGTGGCCAGGCTGTGCACAGAGTAGCCCTGCTCAGTACTGGTAGGGCACAGAAGCTGCCTAGACATTGCCCTCACCCAGAAGTGCAACCCTTACAGCTGGAAAAGTAATGAGATTGTAATCCTGATGCAGTCCACCTGTGACTGCCCAGCCAAAGGCCTTTCCTCTTGTGTCATGGCACCCTTCTTTGGTCCTCAGCCATTCAGGTGCTGGCTTTTCTTTCTTTGGAGGTGGCTGGCTACATGGTGCCTTGTAGTAGCTTCTACCAATCTCTGCTTCATGATATTTTGGCTTTTTTTCTCCCACCTATCCCTTGAACAGACATAATACCTTGCCCCTGTCTAGCATGTGCCGTTGCCAATGCTTTTACAGACTGAGGCTTTCTCATCCTGGTCTGTTGGCTCATTGCACATCTGCTCTTAAAAGCCTCAGCAAATACTACATTTAAAAGGTCTTCTCTCCTGTTAAATAACAGGTAAGTGGGGACAACAGGTGCAGCCACTGAAGCACTAAAGTTCAGCTGGAGCTGGGATATTTGAGTCACCTGGGGAGGTGCTGGATGGAGGCCTGCATCTGAGGAGAGTTGTGCTAATGGTGCTGCTGCCTGCACGTTGGCCCAGTGCCGTGTCCTGCTGCAGTGTGAGGGGAGGCCACCTTCCTCTTGGTGGCCTGGTCTGCACTCCCAGAGGCAGGAGTCTGTGGGTGGATGGGCTAGATGCAATTGCAGGTCAGTGGGGCTGAAGGAGGGGTGCTGGGCCCATGGGCTTGGCTGTGCTGTGTGGGGAATGTTGTCCTTAGGTCTGTTTTTCCCTGTTGTGCACAGCCATTTCTCCCTTTTTCCCCTGGGGAATTTAAACTGTAGTGTAAGTCAGGCTGAGAGGAGGACGTGTTGATGTTTTCTAGTTTAGGTAAGGCAACCTATATCCTGTCTAAAATTTTCCCTTATTTACCTTCTAGAATGGAAATCTTGCTGTCCTTTGTGTGCTTCCAGGAAGGAAGGGACAGGTTTAAGGCAAGTACTTGGGAGAGAGGGGGTTTCCAAGAGCAGTGGCAGAACAGGGAGTGGAAGGGGGGCTTTCAAGTCTTTCTGTCTTCAGAGCTGTAGCTGATCTTTCTTGTGATACAACTTATAAGAAATGTTTAATAACCTAGGATGCTAGATAGATGAAGTCTGGTGTTTGCTTATGTTGTCTAATGCTATTTACTTTCATTAAACTCCAGTGCTGCACTTCTGAGACTTATTTGTATGTCTCATTGCTGTCTGTTTTCCCATTTATGTGCCTTTTATTTAGCAGAGGGTTTTCTCTGTATTATGGTGGGAGGGCTGCACAGCTAGGCTTGTGCTCAGACCTCTGCATTCCTTACGTCTCCTGATGCAGACTGGCAGCACTGGAGCTGCTATGTCACAGTACGCATAAAACTTTCCTATTACTTGAGGCATGTAACAGAGGCAATGCTTTGTACATTTTTCCCTTGTAGTACAGCTGAAATGGCACATTTCAAAGAGCCACTTTAGAAGAGGCAGCCCTACATGAGAGCTGGAAGAAGAAAGTCTAAACTGCCTTTTCGTCCTTTCTCACGTGTTACTTCATTGGGACAGGCAGCAGGCTGAGAGACTCTGTGGCATGTTGTCAGTGGAAGTGATTCTCCCCTCCCAGCTCAGTGTTTCTGAAGAGATGCGTTTTACTTCCTGCCTTGTCCCCATGTTCTGCTAAGTAGCATGTGTATATAGGGATGAAAAGACTCTAAGGAAATGTTGATATTGAGAAAGGTGGCTGAACACAAAGGGGATGAATACAGCAAGGCAAGGAGGGACAAGGAATGAGAAGGTGACCAAGAAACAGGTAAAGCAGTATTTAACATAGCGAGGTGGGAAACTAGGAGAAAATGGAGACTGAAATCCAATGGAAAGGAAGCTCATAAGGAAAAAGACATACAGGAATCTTGGTCTTTTGCTCTCTGGCACCTACATAAACAAAAATACTTTCAACAAATGCATAGCTAGTGTGCCTCACTGTCACAAATACTGAGGCGAATAAACATTGAAAAAAGATTTTTTTCTTTTAAGACTAGTAAGAATATTTACAATTGGTATGTAAAACCTGCTTTGTGATTTTAGGGACAGTCTCTCACTGGTTAGTACTCTGGAAGAAAACTTATCCTCCAGGTGCCCTCTGTGTATGCTGACTTCTTTGACCTGTGAAATAGGGAATTTGTAAGCTGTGAACAATGTACGATATTACTAACTATAAAAGGTCAAAATTAATGGGTCTGTTCAGATTTCTAAAAGTGAGAGAGAGAAAATGAAATACTAGAATTGAAGGGGGGAAATCACTGATTTTGTCTGTCTTCTGGGAGGGAATGCCCCCCCTTCAGTGTATAAACACGATTTGTGGCTATGATCCTACAGTCATAAATTGTAAAGCCAGCAGGAATCATTATGATACTCTGGCTTGAACTCCTGTATATCACAGGCCATCAGACTTCACAGAATTGCTTTCTGTTTACTTTAAAGCTTATCTTGGGGAAAAATAGGACAACTTGGTTTCAGAAAGTCTCCTTGAGTTCAAAAATCCATCTTAAACATGAACAACAATGTGAGTCTGTTAGCTAACAAAGGGGACTGTACTGACCCTCACGTTTTCCTGATGGTAAACTGCTGTTCTTGTTCAGTATTTTGCCATTTACTGCAAATAATGGACTCTTGGCTTCTGTTCTGGGAGATCTTCCTTGAGAGTTTAACTGGGCCCCTGCCATCGGGGAGCAAGGATTATTTATTTTCTATGTGTACTGTGACTAGAACAGCTTAATGCAAAACACGATAGTGAGTTTGGATGTGGAAGCCAATACCAAAGCATCTTATGTAGCTCACTTGAGTAATTAACAGGAATAACTAGTTTCTGAGTTCTTATATTGAAACTGGTGATCTATTGTTAACTGTGTCTGTACTCCTGATATTTTTGTTTTGTTTTGTTTTTTTGTAATAAGGTTTTTCATCAGTAGGCATGAAGTAGTTGAAACTTCACAGCATTTGAAGAAATCCTCCTACAGAGGAAGATTTAATATATGCATTGGTAGCTGTACAGCATTTGGGCCACCAGTGTTCCTAGGTCTCTTTCTGTCTTGGAGGCTGAAGGGTTTCTTTCTGGAGAAAAATTGATAACAGGTAGTGTTGGATTTGTCAATGACTGAGTTACCTGGAGTATGTGGTTATAAAACCATGACCCTTTCTTATTGCATTCAAGGAGTTTGTTTGTAAGAATGATTTGAATTTT
The DNA here is from genome assembly GCF_013368605.1 of Nyctibius grandis. Classification (NCBI taxonomy): domain Eukaryota; kingdom Metazoa; phylum Chordata; class Aves; order Nyctibiiformes; family Nyctibiidae; genus Nyctibius; species Nyctibius grandis. The sequence continues at coordinate 48,905,479 of NC_090661.1, forward strand.
CTTCAACTTCACGTGACTGGGACATACGAGGGTGGTGGAGTACAATGTTAGTTGAGATTAATTATGCAGAGCGTAACTTACGAAAGTCCTTGTGGCTTTCTGCGTGACGCTTAAATGCGCTACGATACAGTTACAGAGCATGGCGTTTCTTTTTGGGGAAAGAATGAGGAAATAGGAATGAGTTGAAATTGGTAGCTTCAGTGCAGGCAACTGAAAAAGGAAGCTATAGGAATTAAGTGTGGTGTTTGTTTTTTTTTTAAAAAAAACAACAAAAAAACCCCAAAAAAACAACCACAAAAAAACAAAACAAAATAACCCAAAAGCAAACAACAAGAAAACGCTCAACAAGAAGTTCACTATGGTGAATAAGTTTAAAGTTTGAAGGATTTATTTGATTATTTAATCAAAGGAAGATTTTACTAGGGAGTGTGAGTGATGAAGATCTTAAGTCATCACTTGTAGTGCAGACAAAGCAAAGATAATCAGCAAATACATTACTCTGTTTGAAAAGGTGCCAGTTGATGATCTCAAAATAGTTCAGTGTCAATGATCAGAAAATATTCTACATGTGTGCATGTGTAGTGTGTGATTATATATATATTTAGGCCTCGAAGGCTTAAAATATATAATTATTACAAAAATATGTTTTACAGATGAAACTATTGATCTGTAAAACGTCAGTTCTGTTTTCTAGTAAAATCTGGACAATTGAAAATAAACTGGAATATTGGACTGTTGGTTAATAGCTATTGCAGTGCAACCATTGAGGAAGGGGAAAGATGGCAGGGTAGATGATGTGTGCTGTACAGGCACCACTTTGTTTTTTGATCAAGAGCATGAAAGATGTAATGGGTGTAGTGTTATGAGCAGATAAAGGACACAACTGTTAAAATGTATAGATGAACCAAACAGGTGATGGAGAGACAAACAGTGATGTGGGCAAATCAAACAGCCTAGATTTTTTTTTTTTTTTTAGTAATGTGAAGTGGGCTCATTTGGGTAATTGATTTCTTAATATAGCATGTGGCAAGCTCCTGCTTCTAGGAACGAAGACCATTGCTTACTTTGGAAGCAGTGCTTCTGAAAACGAGCAGGGACTTGTTTAGCTAGTTGACATATGCTCCTTCTAATTTTGTAGCTGAGAAAACTGGGCTGTACAAGTCGTGGAATACTCACTCGGGCAGTGGCATTACCTTGGGTGTGTCATTGGAGATCATTAACAAAGTAAGGATTTCAATTTTTGTCCTTTGCATCAAAAGTATAATTTTTTAGTAAATTGGAAAGGGTTCAGAAGGCGGCTATAAAAATTATATGAAAACTTGCTACATAAGGATGTGTACTTTAGGAGTGTCATAGCATAACTTGCATAGTGAGACTAAGGAGACTCACTCTACAGAGTTTATAGAAGTGAAGGTTAAGAGGGGACTTGAAGGCAGCCTACAGATACTTATTTGGGGAAGAGATCTCTGATTGCAGACTGCTGCTTAATCTTTTGGGAGCAGAAAATGTGTAATGAGGATTGATGACTGGAAGTGGAAGCTAGGCAAATTGAGACTTAAAATAAGGAACCTGTCTTTAACAGTGTGGGTAATTAATCACTGGAACAATTTTTCTGGTCGGATGGTAGATTTTCCATTACCTGAAGTCTCCAAATAAGGACTGAATGTCTCTCTAAAAGATAAGCTCTAGTTCAAACTGGAGTTATGGTCTCAGTGTCAAAATTACTGGCTGCAGTGCTGTGGCCTGTGTTGTGCAGGAGGCCAGTGCATATGATCATAATATTCATTCTGCCCTGAAAAATGTGTTAATCTGTTCCAGGCTCATCTGGAACTGACCTTGTTCAAACTTGGTGATTTTGTGTGTAAACAGATGAGTGATATTTACCTCCCTGAAGATACAAGACCTTGGTTAATAACAAAGGCTGTGAAGACTGCAGAAATACTGTCAGGAAATACACGGAACTAGAAATAGCGGTCTCTTTGCTGATATGGATGTATGTGTTCCTTGGAGCTAGGGGAAATTGTGCGTGGGAACCTTTCTCCTGATCCACGCCAGCCCAGCCATGCCAGGTGCTACTTTGTCCTGGGAGCTTCTGTAGCAAGGCTGGTTGAAGGGTAGGTGGGAACACTCAGCATCACTTGGTGAGACACCTAGTACTTTCTGCTCTCTCTGAACTGATACTTGCTAGCTCTAATTATAGTTTAGCAACATTAATGATACATGTGAATACTGTTGTGGGTTCGCTAACAAGAAGTTTGCAGCCAGAGATGGAAAGGCAGGTCTCCTAACTCCCTGTGTTCAGTCACTTGTAACTTTCTTATCACTTCAGTGGTGTACCTGTAAAGGTAAGCATTTGGAAATCAGACTTGTTCTGTCAGGGTTCAGGGTTTGCTGACAGAAGGAAAGGTTGTAATTCTTTCTGCTGATGGTAGTAAACTATAATTTGTGATCTTTGAGCAATAGTGAATGAATAAGCGAATCCTGGGTTATGAGTGGTGTGCCCTTGTGTTTAAACACTGCTCATGTCTTCCAAGAAGCAAATCTAGTTGTCAGGAGGTGCTTTAAGTCAGGCTGTGTCAGCCTGTAATGTTCAAGATCACTCTAACAACGCAGAGACGGGTTTAAAGACTCTGGCACAGAACACATCACCTCTATCCAGCTTCAGTCACTGCTGCTAGTTCTCTCTCTCAAAATTCACTCACAGTATATCAGGTATAGAAAATAACAGTTGGGTTTAGGTAGTATCTTTTTGTATTCTGTAGTTCCAATAAATAAAGCTGGAAAAAACATAGTGGTCTCATTTTTAGCAGGCTTATAATATATGCAATCATTATGTGTCTCTGTACATTACACACAGCACAAACCAGCCTTTCACTGAGCTGAGAAACAGTTCAATTTACATACACAAATTAAAACGTCCCTCCTGTGCCAAAAACTGGATCATCTGCACTGGAAAAGCAGTTTTCTATGTTGAAGAAAAAAACCCCATATAATTAGCCTGACTGTGTGCTGCTCTTGTGACTCTGTAAGTCCTGAATTTCATTTTGGAGTAATACCTAGGTGCTTCTGGGGTCTGTCCTCTCCAGTGCATGGCTCTTTGCAGAACTGGCACTTCTCATTTCAGTATGGAAAGCTTCAGTGTCCAAAACTTGCTGACCAATACTGCTGCCACTCTTGCATTGTGCTGTGGGTTACTGTGGAGTGCTCTCAGGCCTAACTGGAGTCAAAACGGCACAGTACAGAGCTAAACTAATTTCAGTTTTCTTTAAATGAGATTTTTTAAAATGAGAGGGTGTTTGCTGAAGATGCAGGATTAACAGGCTTGGATCTTGGTATTGTGCTTCCTCTTACAGAAATTTGAATGTTGTGCAGGGGGTTATAGTAGTCTTCCATAGTGCTGTGCTAGTCTTTCTTGAACTGCATGAGCTGTTTGCAGAAGGGTGAGATCCTCATGGTACTTTTATATCTTGCCCCCTTCTCAGACAGTGGAGAAGAAATCCATTATAGCCATGCACCTACTGCCAAACTGAATGGAGAGAAGCAAAAGTTAAAATAGTTTTTCCTTGGAACATTTGGCTAAAGGTGATGCATATTGGATTTTATTTTCAGAGCATAACTTGCTGAAAATAAAGGTCGGAATGATGTATGTTTTTGATGCATAGTCATTTTGTTGCTTTGACTATTAGACCTAGCTTATCCCTTCTCTAAAATGTTGTCAAGACTTTACTAGCTTTATTTTATGCTTAACTTTTTTTGACATTTACACTTTTTTCTGTCTGAGTATTTGGAATATGGTGGGAACACAAGCTTCCCTTAACTGGGGTTTATCTAAACCAAGCTATTTGATTTATCTAAACCAAATGGGAGTTGTCTGCTGTCAGCACCCTGATAATTAGTAACTGAACAATTCTTTGTAGTGGCAACATCTTGTTGTTTTGCAACTGGCACACTTCTTGCATTCGAGGTACCTCTTATCTGAGAGACAATCAATATCAACTATTTGTAAGTGCAAGTGGTCCTCAAATCTTCCCAGTTTCCCCAGTGTTCTCTGAGATACGGCATTGCCTCTTCCAAGCCTCTGTCTGATCAGTCAGTCTTTTCCTATCGATACCAGAAACTTCCCCAAAAATTTGCATGATACCTCTGAGGGGTGCAATATTATAGACTGGGGATGCAGATACAAGCTGCTGGTTTGGTGGACAGTGCAAAATTGAACAGACACTAGACGAGCGCTTTTATGTTAAAATGTGCTTCTCTAGCAGGAGATTTGAAAGGCCGAATAACCATGATTAAGTGAAAATGAAGCTAATAGATGTACTAAACAGAGCTGCAGGAATACACAGCCTTTCCAGGTCTGATAGAGAAAGAACAATCATTTTCAACTGAATCAAACTAATAAAAAACCAAAACATCCTCAAACCTAATAAGGTGATAAGCTGAAGAGTAGGATAGGCTCATATGAAGTCCGAGCATTTTTTCCTAGCCTTATTGCATTGTTTACAGTAAATCTGGTACTTAAAAACAGTTTTTCTTTATTTGGAAAATCTTTTAAGAGTCTTAATAGTCTGCCACCCCTTCTCACCAAATATATAGTTTAGCAAACTGTTTACTAAGTGTCTTGGAGATGGTGAATCTGCATCTCTGGAGAAGAAAAACTGTTAAGAGGGGGAAAAACTCTCAACTTTCCTGTTATAAACAGGAGTTCAATACACTTACACTTCCACTTTTCTGTAATGGTCACTTTTTCAATAGAGATTTAAGAGGAGTTCTACTGGGTGCTATTTCACTACCATCCTGTAATACTTCTACTCAGCTGGTACTGTATAAGCTTGCAGTTTACACTTCCTTTTTGAATGCAACTAGTACTAGTGAGAATGAGCATTTTCTAAGGTATTGAGTTCAGCAATTGAGTAGTTGGGGAAGTCTTGAAGGGGTCTGCCTGTATTTGAACACTTAAGTGATGCCAGGTAACTGGCCACTTCATCTGTGCTTTAATTGTTTTCAGTTTTTGTCTTGTTCTTGCTACAGGTCTCCTGGTTAGGTGGGCTATTTTATCTTGTGGTAAAAGTTCTTCTGGCACTCAGAACTACTTTGTCATAGTGATTCATGATCAGTAATTCTCATGACTGTTTTGCAGTGTCCATGTTCAACCTTTGATCCTTCTTACTAACCACTGTTTGAGCTCTTTGCACACTCAGAAGTGCCAACTGATGTAAAATGTTAACACTTAAACACATACGCTTCTTCTCTTGCCACCACCCACTGCCTATGTGACACAGACCATGTGACAGCTTTTACTGTAATGCTGCATCCAGGTCCTCTTACCCCCCCCCCCCTTCTTTTTATAAAATTAATCTCAGCTAACACTTTTCTGGGATTTATGCATTTCTGTCCTTTTGTCTTATTCTTCATTCTGATCCAAGTGAATATATTGTCCTGTAGCTGAAAGTATCTTTGGCTTTGGTTTCAATCTTCAGCAATAGATAGTTTCTTATACTTGTTAATTTGGTTTTTTTTTCCTTTGTTCCTGCTTGGTTCCTTTTCTTCAAGGTGTGTCCCTGTGAAGAGCTGTCAATTTTGTTCAGCCTGCTGATGTGCACGCTCTTCTGAATGGCTTCCAGAGACTGAGCACAGCTTTTCTAGAGTTCTATGTCTTTGTCTAAGCACTCATGTAATTCACCAGTTCTCATTGTTGACAAACAATCCACAAATAGCACTTGTTGCTCTGTGAACCTGTTTCCTAGATGCATAAAGACAGTCCTTGTTTCTTTGGAAAATTTAAGTTTCTGGTATCTGTTTGCACTTTCTGAACAGCAGAATCATATGGGAGGAGTTTTGGAACTGCAGACTCATAGGAGAAATACACACATTTCTAACAGTTGGGGCAAAAGGTCAGAAAACAAAGCTGCTGAGTTCTGTTTAGCTCAGGCAGTTTTTTATAATTTACATGCACCTTAAGACTTTTGATTTTCGTGTTCCGTAAAATGGAGACAGTTACATTTTTCATTAGTGTTTATTTGAACTTTTCCAAAAGAAGGATTTATAGAATTAAAAAATATAGTTGATAGGTTTTGAGTCTTGGTAAATAAGTGAGACAGGAAATTAAATGAAACCAATCTTTGCTTGTAAGCATACTTATAATTTTGAAGCTGAGGTGCATGCTACTGAAGTGAGATTTCAGGCAAGGGGGAGGGGAGAGTTTTCTTCAAAGCACTTTGGTTTTCTTTTATGCAGTCCTCCCTGAAATGTTTCAGTAATACATGATTGATGTACTCTGTGATGAATACTGCTGTACATCTCTGTGGACTGATTACCTTTACAGCAATGTAACTTCTTATTGAAAAGGCAGATGATGCAAACAACCATTCTGTCCCTGTAGAGACACTAGGGACACTTCCCTCTTGGACACTAGATTTTTGGTTGCTTGTGTGAGATGTATAACACCAACATGGGCTTCTTAACAGCACAGAGGAGTATCATGTATTGATCTTCCTGAGAAAGAGTTCAAGAGCTTATGAAAGGCTTAGGGATTCAGTCAAGTTGTGTGTATCATGCAGAAAGGAAGAGGTACTGCTTTGTTGGCCAACATCTGGCCTGCAGCTCGCCAATGTAAAATAAGAACTTTAAGAGAGTTAGTTACTTTACTGAGGAAAACTTTGTAACACCAAAGCAGAAAAACCTTGGGGATTTGAGATTATCTTCGTGGTATTGTGGATTGCTTTGGAGGAAAAAGCATTAAATTAAAGGCTTCAATCAGTCCATTTGCAGTCTAAACGGAGCATGTCTTGGCCTTTGTGTGCATGTATGTGTATTCAGGCATAACTAGTGGTAGAAGAACAGGCTGTGTCTGCTATAGTTTTACTTACAGTCTTATTGATTTTTCTGATGGCATTACTGTTTCATCTGTGTCATGAAATTCTAGCAAAAAATTGAAGTTATGAATATCTAAGTATGTGTAGCCTAGAGATTTTGAGTTAGTATTTCCTGAACTTGTGTGATTGTAAACTTATGGCCTAAGATGCTGCCCGCAAAATATCTGCCTCACTACCCGAAGTGTTTTTTGAAAGCTTCAAGAAAACCTGGAAGCTTTTCCTTTTTTTTTCTTTTTTTGAGATACTTAACGAAAAAGTTGTTAGTTCTGCTGTATTGTTCTTACATTTTTATGTAGTTCCAGTTCATAGAATTACTGCTAACAGAGCCTGTAAATGTGAGACATAGCTTCTCAGTTTTATTTTACTCTGCCTGTCACTTGCTGGAAGGGAGTCTGGACAAGTAATTTGATTTTAAAATGGTAAAAATCGATCTCTGATTTTTAATGTCACAATTCTAAGTCTTGCACACTAAGCATTGAGAGTCGCTAAGGACCTGGACTTCAGTGAAGTATTGGGGTGCTTGACACTACTGAAAATTAGGAACATCTCAGACAAACCCCTTAAAACCAAGTCGTGAAATACTTGACAAAGCATTAGAAAGTTTGCCTGTTAATCCTTCTTTTACTTACTTTTCCTGGCTGTAGAACAATGGATGTTTGGAAGAGTTGATGCATCTCTATCTAATATTCTTCAACAGAAGGTGCAATGCATATGCAAACTCTGGGTTAAAATAATCAGAGCTTCTACACTGTAAATATCCACTTGATAACCAAGACGCTAATGCATGGAGATTAGCTTATTTCACTAGCGTAATAGCTGTCATGAGAAGTTAAGACTGAGGCAGACAGAAATGTTGGGTCTGAGTTTTGGGATTTACCTGCTCCAGTGCTGAACAGAGAAACATGATTTTGACTAATTTGCATCACATTATATACTTCAGACCTCTTCCATTAGATTGAATAGTAAGTGGGAAACATGAGCTATCCTTACACTATAGAGTTAAAAGTACTTTAGAAGTGTCTTTAGGAGGTAGGTCACAGAATCAACCAGGTTGGAGGAGACCTCGGGGATCATCAAGTCCAACCGCTGCCCTGACACCACCATGTCAACTAGACCATGGGACTAAGTGCCATGTCCAGTCTTTTCTTAAACACGTCCAGAGATGGTGACTCCACCACCTCCCTGGGCAGCCCATTCCAATGTCTAATAACCCTTTCTGAAAAGAAATTCTTCTTAATGTCCAACCTGAACCTCCCCTTGCGAAGCTTGAGGCTATGTCCTCTTGTCCTATCACTAGTTGCCCGGGAGAAGAGGCCAACTCCCACTTCACTACAACCTCCCTTCAGGTAGTTGTAGACTGCAATAAGGTCACCTCTGAGCCTCCTCTTCTCCAGGCTAAACAACCCCAGCTCCCTCAGCCGTTCCTCGTAGGTCAGACCCTCCAGACCCTTCACCAGCTTGGTCGCCCTCCTCTGGACTTGCTCCAACACCTCAACATCTTTCTTGAAGTGCAGGGCCCAGAACTGGACACAGTATTCAAGGTGCAGCCTCACCAGTGCCGAGTACAGAGGGACGATCACTTCCCTAGACCGGCTGGCTACACTATTCCTAATAGAGGCCAGGATGCCATTGGCCTTCTTGGCCACCTGGGCACACTGCTGGTTCATGTTTAGCTGGCTGTCGATCAGCACCCCCAGCTCTCTTTCTGCCGGGCCGCTTTCTAACCACTCTTCCCCCAGCCTGTAGCGCTGCATGGGGTTGTTGTGGCCGAAGTGTAAGACCCAGCACTTGTTCTTGTTGAACCTCATGCCGTTGGTCTTGACCCATCTATCTAACCTGTCCAGATCCCTCTGTAGGGCCTTCCTACCCTCCAGCAGATCGACACTGCCACCCAGCTTGGTGTCATGTGCAAATTTACTGAGGGTGCACTCAATCCCTACGTCTAGATCATCTATAAAGATATTGAACAGCACCGGCCCCAGAACTGAGCCCTGGGGAACACTGCTAGTGACCAGCCGCCAGTTGGACTTTGCCCCATTCACCACCACTCTCTGGGCTCGGCCATCCAGCCAGTTTTTAACCTATCAAAGAGTCCACCCATCCAAGCCCCGGGCAGCCAGTTTGTCTAGGAGGATGCTGTGGGAGACAGTGTCGAATGCCTTACTGAAGTCTAGATAGACTACATCCACAGCCCTGCCCTCATCTACTGAGCAGGTCACTTGGTCATAGAAGGAGACCAGGTTGGTCAAGCAGGACCTGCCTTTCATGAATCCATGTTGGCTGGCCCCGATGCCGCGATTGTCCTGCATGTGCCGTGTAATGGCACTCAGGATGATCTGTTCCATCACCTTGCCTGGCACCGAGGTCAGGCTGACAGGCCTATAGTTCCCTGGATCATCCTTCCAACCCTTCTTGTAGATGGGTGTTACGTTTGCTAATTTCCAGTCGGCTGGAACTTCTCCAGTTAACCAGGTCATGAGGTTATCTTGGAAGACAAACGTGTTTTAATCTGGGGAAACTCATGCACATTGTCAGGATCCTTCTGCATAGGAAAATGTGCTATTCTGACTTGTTCTGGGGGAAGGCATAGTTTAAGTACATACCCAATATTTCCACGTTTCCATTTAGCTCATCTTGCAATGTGTGCTGAGTTGATCCAGGGACAGCATAACAGCTAAATTAAGGTGCAACTTAAGGAAAGCGTTTAAGCATGTAGATTCTGTATGTACCCCCACCCTTAATCCCTCATTATACTCCACTGGTTTACAGCCTTTCACGATTTCTTGGAATTATTTCCGTAGCTGTATGCACATAACGTGGGACCAGAATCTGCAAAGGTTTTTAGAGGCATGTGGCCTGGTTCCCTTCTTTCTGAAGACCAGGTGCTGTGCTTGGGAAGAAAGAAATTAGTGCCCCATTAGCGCAGCTTCGACATCACTTGGCTTTCCTCTGTTTGTACTTAATAGAAAGGCTGTTTTACAAATGTACAGAGAACATGTTATTTGATTAGCTATTGAAATACCATCTGATACACCAAGTTATCTCAGCCTATGTGCCATCCCAATAAATTGCTGACATAGAAAACCAGGATGGATTAATCACTAAAAGGTAATAAGATGCATTAAATGGCTCAGATTGAGCTATGTAGAGCAATAAAATACCCAGTTGTCTTAATCTTTAAAAAGTACCTATGAGACACCTTCCGTCTGTCAACAGTCACGGCTCTGGAAATAGCCTTGCATCTTTCACACCAGTCTGGAGTACTGGTAAAGGTTGTGCCAAATTGGAATGTGGTGGTGGTGGGGTGTTCTGGGTTTTTTTAGGGGTTTGCTATTATACTCTGGGCCATTAGGATTTTCCCCACGGCCACTTATTTCTTTTATTTTGAATCAAAAAAGCTCTCAAATGAGAGTCAAAAAGAAATCTTTTGAGCGTTGTTTGTTTGAAAGTTTAGGTGTATGGAAGAAGTGATAGCTTTGGAACCTTCTTTCTTGTGTATGGAGGATGCTGTGCCCTGTCTACATATCTTCCATGATTAATATAAGATACTCCATTGATAATGATCATCTGACTTGGCTCACTACCTGACCTGCCAAGTTTCATTATCTGGAGTTATGTATTTATATGTGAGATGGGTGTTTTTTCCCTCCCTGAAGTTCTTCATCAGCCATTGTTTTTAACTGTATTTATAAGTGACTGTGATCTAACTGAACTGGATTTTTTCCACGTGGTGTTACAGTTTACCTACCTGTATGGAACTAGAGATGCGTTTGACTGCTGAGCTACTTTCCTCTTCCTACCCTGGAACAGAAGTACAAGGTCCCTGTATGTGGCAGATACATAACATCTGAAGATTTATTAGTAAAAGCTGTCTTCAGTTAAGAGTCTTGGAGTCTCCCTAAACAGCCATCCGCTCTGAGAGAATACCCCTCAGCATGTTGTTATTCGTTGCTTCCCTTATGTTTTTGCCAATGCTAGTGTATACTCAAGGGAAGAGTGTTTTCTGTGGTTCAGATTCACTGATACGTTTTTTCCCTGCTCTGGTCCGTCAAAGATCTGCAGGTGAAAGATTTTACTTTTTTTTGAAAGAAAGAGAAAAAAAATGACTATGCATATTTTCCCTAGTGGTTTCATTTTTTTTGTCTTCACCTTTATTCACATAAGCATTCATTATCTGTTTGTATCTCACCTCCACTCTGATCTGAACCCATTTAACCAAAAGGAACTTGCAAAGTTTTGATTGTTTCAGTGTGTGCCTGAGGTTTAAATTATTATGTATTTTAAAACTTTGAAGTAGTTATTTTCTTTCCATCTACAGGTTAAAAGGATCCATCAGGAATTGTCTTACTATTGCTTTAGGATTTCAAAAGCTCTGTTTACTTTTAACATGCTTGGGCTTACAGCACAACACTATGTAGTGGAGAAATGCATACAAGTAATTACGTCAATTACCATCAGCTCTATACAATTCTTCTGTGATGCTACGTGATTTAAATGTCATTATGTGTCTGGAAAAGGATGGGAAATTGTTGTTGTTAGCTCCTGTTTGCTGCTTACAGCTGTTTTTATGACTGGTTTTGCTCATAAACAGGTGTTTAGAACATTCCTTTGACTACGTGATACAGCTTGTGCTGCTGTGAATTAATTTGTCTTGCATGTCTGGGTAGCTTGGATTTCTTTTGTTTTCACTTCTTTAAAGAAAAGAAAAATACATAAAAAAGCAGGAAGGATCCCAGAAGCTGAAGTTGTTTTGGTAAGCCATGCTTGGAGAAACTCCAAGCTTATGATGAGACAGAATGTGTCCTTCAAGAGAAAGATGGTTTGCTGTGGATGTCTGTGGGCGTGGCCTCCCAGTAAAATCTCATTTTACTCTGGTTCCTGTCCATTCTTGTTGAACGAGCTTTCTGGTATTTTCTCTACTTTGGTTAGAAGTCCTATGCCTGGTGCCTTTTATTTCTGAAGCTGATCTGTGGTAGGTGACAGAGGAGAATGGACATATGCACCAAAAGTAGGTATGTGTTCAGTAATATTCCATGGTGAAAGCTTAAATAACTCTGTATAAATTGCTTTTGAAAAACATCAGCAGGCGGTGCTTCTGAAAAAGGTAAGGTGAATCCCCCCCCCCCCCCCGCCCCGTTCTTATTACTAACATCTGAAAGCAAGGAGGGTGTGTCCAGTGTAATTCACCTGTGGATTTGAGAGTACTTATAGCTGAATGGAAGCCTCAGAAGAGCTTGTTGGGTCCTGTAAAGCTTTTAAGCCATTTTCTATATATATATTTCATTCAAAAAGTACTGACTTCTGCTTCAGCCATTCCTTGCTAGTTAATCGGAAACTAGAAAAGCAGAATGCTTTTAACCCAGTTGGTCACTGCCATTTCACATATGATCCAGAAGGCTTAATTTCTACTTTTTAAAACAAAAAAAAGGAAGAAAAAAACAACAACAAAAAACCCAAACCAACCAAACAACCAAAACCAAAGTCCGAACAAACAAAACCCAACACCACAAAAAAGCTGAAATGAAAATGTAAATATGAAACAAAAAATGCAAGTCATTGGTTTGTATGCATGGGATGGTGCATTGCTGAGAATGTGGGGTGTTCTGAATGCAGCTAAATCATTAGAAAAATGGGACTTTCATTAAGTGTGGTCTTGTATTACTAGTAATAACACAGTCAAGGAAGGAAAATGATAGTTACAGATCTACTGGGCAACAAAGTAGCTGTTAGAACACAGACTATAGAAAACAACCTGTTCTCCCAGACACAGGGTACCTTGAAAATGTCTTTTGTAAACAGTGTTTTGGTTTGGTTTTTAGAAACATCAATTTTAAGATATTATCTTTACTTTAACTGCATCTCAGAGGAAGAAATGTACTGGTAGGATCATGTGCTTTATTGGAGAGTCATCTCATTTCCACTGAGGTGCATGAAAATATACATGGCTTGGTCAGCTTTTTATTTTTTTTTTTTTTGTATCCAACAGATTATGATAACTAAAAATAAATGTCAAAATCACCAAGTATTTGGGGTTGGAAGGGACATCGGCAGATTATCTAGTTGAATCTCCCTGCTCAGGCAGGGTCAACAGGAGCAGGTTGTGCCAGGCCATGTCCAGTTGAGTTCAGAATGTCTCCAAAGTTGGAGACTTCACAATCTCTCTGGGCAACCTGTTCCTGTGTTTGAAGATCATCACAGAAAAAAAAAAAAAAAGTTGTGGTTTTTTTTGGTTGTTTTTTTTTTTTTTTTACGTGGAATTTCAGTTTGTGCCCATTGCCTCTCATCTCTTCGTTGGGCACTGCTCAGTCTTCTTTACTCCTTCTCATCAGACATTTATACACATTAATAATATTGCCCCATGCCCCTTCCCTGAGCCCTCTTTTCTTCAGGCTAAACAGTCCCAGTTCACTCAGCCTCTCTTCACATGAAAGATGCTCCAGTCTTTTAATTGTCTTCACAGCCTTGGACTGGGCTCATTTCTGTACGTCAGTATCTTCCCTGTGCTGGGGAGCCTGGCACTGGACACAGCACTCCAGGTGTGGCTTCCTCAGTGCTGAGCAGAGGGGAAGGATCACCTCCCTCAACCTACTTTCAACACTCTCCCTCATGCAGCCCAGGAGGCCTTCTGTGTTACCAAAGCATGTTGCTGGCTCATGCTCTGCTTGGTGTCCCCCCAGGTCCTTTTCAGACAAGCTGCTGAGGCCAGCCAGCTGGAAAGCAGCTAGTGATGCCTGGAGTTATTCCTCCTCAGGTGCAGAACTGCATTTCCAACTGTTGAACTTCATGAGGTTCCTGTCAGCCCAATTCTCCAGCCTATCCAGGTCCCTCCAAATTGCAGCACACCTGTCTGGTGTACGAGCCATTCCTACCTCTGCTGTGTCATCTCTGACCTTGCTGAAGGTGCTCTTTGTGCCATCATCTGCGTCATTAATGCAGATGTTGAACAGGACTGGCCCCAGTATCAACCCCTGGGTACATCATAGTGACTTGCCTTCAAACTAACTTCCTGCTGCTGATCACAACCGACTGGACCTGGTCATTCATCCAGTTTTAAGTCCACCTCCCTGTGCACTTATCTAACCTGTACTTTGCCAGCTTGACAGTGAGGATGTCGTGAGAGATGGCGTCAAAAGCCTTACTACTTCAAGGTAAATAACATCCACTGCTTGCGCTCTCTCTAGTCACCTCCCTGTAGAAGGCTGTCAGGTTGGTCAGGCATGATTTACCCTTAATAATTCCATGCTGACCTACTTCCAGTTGCATTCTCATCCCAAATATGTTCCAAAATGTTGTGCAGAATGTTTTGCTCCATCACCTTCCCAGGGACTGAGGTGAGGCTGATGGGTCTGTACTTCCTTGGATTCTCCTTCTTGCCCACCATGAGGACAGGAGTGACATTTGCTCCCTTCCCATCTTCAGGAACCTCTCCCCAGCACCATGACCTTTCAAAGACAGTAGAGAGTGCCCTTACAATGGCATCAGCCAGCTTCCTTAGCACTCGTGTTTATCCTATCAGGTCCATGGATGGACTTGTGTATATCCTGTTTCTTTAAGCGTTCCCTAATCCAGTTCCCTTCCTCTGAGGGTAAGTCTTCCTTGTTCCAAGCTTTCCCTCTGGTCATGGGGTCCTGGGATTCCTGAACACTGGCCTTTCTGGCCAGGGTCGAGATGGAAGAGGCATAGGTACTCTCTTCTTTCTTCAGTGTCCTTTGTCACAAGGTTAGAAGTGGAAAAACTTGATCTTTTAATGGCAAAGGGATTTAACAGGAGGAATGCTGAACACGTAAGTACAGTTCCTAGCATGTGACCTAGGGGCCTGAGGAATCCTTTCTATTTTGTCTTCTGTTATCTCTGTTAGAGAAAGAAAGCAGCATTGAGTATTCTATGGAATAACTTCAGTCTTTTCCTATGCATATCTCTTGAGTCATGTAGGAATGCATTGGGACTTGTGGGTTTTGCACATGAACATCGTTGGTGGTGCTTGTGCTTTCCTTAACACTGCAGCCTTCTCTCCTCTGGAGTTGAGTTTGTGTAGAATAGGGGCTGATTTTTTTGAAGTAATGTTTCATCTAATTCAGCAAAAAATAGCTGAGACAAAATGGTATTTTTATCTTAATTCATCTGTTGCACATCTGGTCTGCAAGCAAAGCTTCTCTCTTTGTGGCTTTGTTGCTGTGCTTTCCACAAACAGACCACCTTCTTCTCATATTGGTGAGAGATGTCCATGTCTTTTGGTTACTGAAAAGAATTTGCCAGTGCTTGTTGGTTAAGTTTATATCAAACTAGCGCCTAGGGCAAAATTTACTCTAGATGTGTAAATCGTAGGGAACAGAGTAGAGGTCGAATATGCTTACTGTCCTAATGGCTCTAATCACTGAGTATCACTGCAACTTTACAGATTAATTCTGTCAAGCTGCATTTTTGTTATCTGTTCAATGTTGGTGTCATCTGAGCATGGGACCAGAGCTATGTTTACAGAAAAACAAACTTAGCAACAGCCTTTAGGCTCTGCTCAGCCATCTAAACCATGCAGAGGCCATTTGCATGGAGCAGCAGATTGATGCCTGAATGGTGGGGACTGTGTCCTGCTTCAGTTGCATGTGTTTTGCATTTATTTCTTACACATTTATTTGTCTGACACAGTTATTTTTGACATATTTCTGTCTGATGCATTTAGGATTATGGTATTTCATGAGAAAGAGAATATTGTCTTAGTTAATAGATTAACAATGAATGGATGGAGGTTTAAAGGGAAGATGAGGAAGAGCTTAGAAAAGAACCTGGCCCATATTTGTGTCTTAATCCACTCACTAATACATATGACCATTTTTTTATTACGATTTGAATAGAAATGACAGATCACCTGTACCTTATGGTCATACAGTGAAAGCCTCTGCCTTGCTGTGGATCCTTACCAAGAAAATGGTGAGAATATTTGCTTATAAGATGGGCTTCTCCCCTTCCCCACTCCATTCTCAGAGATTCACATTAGGCTACTCTTCACCAAAGCTTCTTTTATGTGGGGTGTCTTTTACCTCTCAGTCAAGGTCTATGTGAAATGCCTGCTGAGACAGAGGGGAGGTTTAAATTGAAGGGATATTTTCACCGTGAAATGGAGTGTGGTGGAGAGACGCAGAAGTTAGTGCTGAACCAAGTCCTGTGCCCTGTCAATGTAGCTCGATTATTGGGGATACAGACATTGGTTGTGACTTTTTCCAGTGATACATTGAGTATCTGTATGCTGCACAGCTCTGGGAGATGTAGATCTGTCTGGAAAAATCTTCCTCTCCTATATGCCTGTGTTGCTACTGTCCATGATTTTCCTAGGCATGCTGTGTACTTCTCTATAGGAAGCGTTTGGGTGTTTAGACAATGTCTGATTTTCTTCCAGATATGAGAGAGGAGTTTTGAATATACGCTCTTCTGTTGCCTCTTGTTTGGTTTAAGTTGCATTTGGGAAAAAAAATAAAAGCTCCTGTTGTTGTTTGTTTTTATATTTTTAATTGCATTTTATCTTTTTAATTGTTGGTAACAGAACCAAAGGCCCCTAGAGCTGTTTATTAATTTGAAATCAGAATAACAGGAAAACAATGCAGCGAAATTAATATTTGAACAAGCCAGGCAGACTTAACAGGGCAGTGTACTACATGGAGATTTCAGTCTATGGTACATCAACAAATAAATCATTACAGATAACTACTTGTTAATATCTGCTTCTGCAGGAGGTGTTGTCACACCGTTATCTGGATTTTAGCCTGTGAGGGCATGTTCTGTAAAATGAGGTAGTAAACTTTAATTGGTGCCTTGCCTTTCTTAGTCTGAATGTTGTTAGAGGTATGTCCTTGTTCTGGTTCTGGGATACTAGGGACTTGGGAATTAGTCCTCCTGAGACATGTAAAAGACCTGAAGACTGTTTCTCACAGCACTGCTCTTTTTTGTGATAAGAACAATAGTGTACAGTCCATCCTTGGCCCCTCAGGATGATTGGTATATACCTATTTGGGTAGATTCCTGTCTCTACCAAGTTTACCAGTCCTGTTGTCACTTAAGTAGCTTTCACTGTTACCTATGCGTGCAGTGATCTCTGGACTCAAGGTGAGCTCTTAAGTGGGTAGTTGTGAACAAAATGCTGTGCTTGGAGAACTGGATGGAATGCAGAATCTGTGTTGCAGGCAGGAGGATTTAATGCATCTTAGTACTTGTTATGGAGTAGTGAACTCTCCTCTTCAGATTGGACTTCAAAGAAGAGATGAGGAAGTTAAGACAGAAGTGGAAGGACTGAAATGTGATAGGTCTGTGCTTGTTTTCAGACTGGTGCTGACAAAAAATAGACTTTAATTTGCATTTTGTCTGGCAAAAGTGATTTACATTTAAAAAAAAACCAAAACCCATCAACCCTTCAAAAACAAATATAGGAATTTTCATAGAAAAATTGTATGTTCCACTAGATTAGCAAAGGTGTGAATTGGACCTGATGTTTTATATGTGAATTTGGCCTGTAGTTTTATAAGACTTTCTCACCTTATTCTGAGTGTGTGGGTGTGGTGATATTGAAATTCAGTGTGATTCCTTCCAAGCCAGTCATTCAGAGAGGGAACCTGCATATTTTTACCCATTAAATTGTCTATAGCTCTTCCTACCAGAGTTGTGATCTTGTCAGACTGGATAGTCTGTGAGCATGTCTGAGATGCTTCAAAATTTGCATTTGTTGTAAGTTGTAGGGCTGCTGGTGATGCTGTGGCTGACTGCTTTCCATTTGGCTGTGGAGCTCTGTGTTTTTAGTGCTTCACACTACCAATGCTACCATTGTATTACCATCAAGTTAAATTGCATCACCAGAATCTGGAGTGGTGGCCTGGATGAGAACAGTGTCTTTCAGCACTAGGCCAGCACTCCTGGGCCCAGGCTGATTTCATATGTTGGAAACTTGTTGCTGGGTTACTTTTTTCCCAGAATGAATTATGGACGAGAGGACCCTGTTTGTCTCTCCCAGAGTTCCCTCTCTCGAAAGCAACAGTCAACATCAGCAGTGTCCTTGGACCGTCTCCTGCCGCATGAGCTGCTTTCCCAAAGCCTGATCTTGGCACTGGTGCAGCAGCAATTTTTCTCACCTGTGCTCTGCTGGGAGGAGTGTGGCCAGCTGGAGGAACAGAGGAGGAGGAGTGCAGGCTGTCTCCAGCCTCTCTAAACTCTTGGGCTGGGATAGCTGAATAGGGATGGGATTCAACTGAGCATTGAGCAGTGTACAGTGTCATTTTACATATCCTTTGGTAGCCTCCCTGGCCTTTAGTTGGCACTCCAGAAAAGCGTGGCTGTCCCTCACGTTCATTGTTGTATTTGTCAGTCCTGTGCAGGTGTCTCAGATAGTACCAACATGTTTTAAGTGGTGCAAGACACACATGCTTAGGCAGCTGTATGTTGTGCTAAGTAAAATTGCATGGATCTGGCAAGACCGGGGTGGAGGGGAGATAAATATGTAGTAGGGCTAGCTGCTGCTGAAAAGATCACATAGTTGTTGAGGATACCGCAGATATCTAGATAGTAATAGCACCTCATATTTTTAATATGATCTATACTTCGAACAAGAATGCTGTTGTGATGCTGATATGCTGTGTGTCTGTCCTCTGATTCCATACCTACCTGTGTGGCTTGAGAAAGCAAACCTTGTTCTGTTCACTGGAATTTGTTGAGGATGGGAACATTAAGCAGTATCACTTATCTCCAAATTTCCAATTTTTCCTTCTTCGCCTACTCTTAGTAGTGACGGTCTTTACTTGCTATGTTACACTGTAGTGTTGTGTTATGCTTCACTTAGGAGTTGGATGAAGTTCAGTAGTAGTGGTGGACTTGGCAGTGTTAGGTTAACAGTTGAACTCGACAATCTTAATGGTCCTTTCCAACCAAAACATTCTATGATTCTATGAAATGATTTGTTTATTTAACCAATGAAGTATAAGTGTTTTGGAATTCATTTAGATGTCTAGTGATATCTGTTCAGGGTTAATATAGTTGTCTTGGAGATGGAAATAAAGCTTTTACGTAGACCTGTGGCTTAGGTTTCAAGTAACTGAGTTTGTAGCGACCTTCTCATCCAAACGGATCCTTTTGTGGAAGAGGAGTAGCATGCTGCATGATGAGCTGGTCAGGAAGTCCTCTCCGTGCTCTCTGCTACTAGAGAACTTGATGTCTAGCAGTGGCTAGCTGTCAAATGCAACCCCAAATGCAGGCTGAAGACTGAGAACTTAGTCTAGAAATCATCTTGTGATTTACAGAATGGATTTTTCTCCTCTTGTGCCTCTGGCATAAAGTGAGGCAGAAGGCTATTGGAGAAGGGAAACCGAACAATAGGCTAAAAAGCAGTAATATTCAAATATTACTTCATTTTTAAATTTCCCATTTCCTGAATGTGTTAATGCTGGATAGTTGCCAGCAGTACTGTAGGGGTTTTTTACTGCCTCCCTTCAATTTTTGTTTATTTTTCCCTCCATTTCACAGCACTCCAGGGTCTTTTATTAATGTTTTTTGAGTTGGAACATAAAGGACTAGAAAGGCCGCTTTATTCTCTGCCCTTTATTCCCCTTGAGGATAAGGAAATAGAAGGGAAAGAAATCCTTTGGAGGACGGAGTAATCAAAATTGTTCTTTGGAAAAGCTTTACAGGTTTCAGTTTATTAACATAGGAGGAAAAAAGACAGGGATGAAATCCACTTCAAGTCTCCAGCTAGTTATTAGGTATAAATATGCACAGCAATCAGGCTTTGATGTTAAAACTCACAGGGACTGGGAGATGCAAGGCATTTAAAAGCATAATATTCCTTTTTATTTTTTTTTAAGGATAGTTTCTTTGCTCTAGTTAGTTGCAGAAGAACAAATTTCCAACTGCTTGGAATTCTTACTTTGCAAGGATTCTCTAATTTTAGAGCTACTTGGCAACTGTAATTTCTGTGAACTTATTTGCTTCTACAAATACTTAGTTCTCAGTTTCTGAAAATCTGAGATTATGTTTGTAGATAAAGCAAGACATTTCATGTTGCGGAACTGTGTGAAGATACAATGTGAAAAAGCTTTTCAAATTTTAAGACTGTAACTCTTTTTCAGCAGGCAGTAAGGAAGGACCAATGTATTTAAAATAATGAATGATACAGGAAATGCAGCTTTACGAAACCAATAAAAACCCTAACAAAATCCTGGTAAAAATGGAAGGATAGAAAATGCTAAATTAATAAAAGAAAATAATTTTCAGACAATTGATTAAGTTGTAATTCAGGTTGTTAATTTATTGAGGTTTGAAAGCATCAATCTTCTGTATAGATGATTAGATTCTATTTCACAGTTTATCGTAGAGGTTTGAGGGGAATATTATGCCTCATATTTCACAGTCAACCTCTAACAACAAAAAGGTTGGAAAGAGACCTGATGTAGAGAACAGCGTGCCATTCTTGCTCTTCCTATAGCTATGCCATTGCCTCTGGCAACGGCCGTAGTCAAAAACAGGGTACTGGATTAAGTGGATTGGAGCTTGTTTGCTAACTGCAGGTTCACTACATATATCATATAGACTCTCACCATGCTTAATGTTTGATTGTAGTTTGTTATTCACTGTTCATATACTTTCCAGTGAGGCATTTCCTTCCATTTGAGGCAACCAGTTGTCTTCTTTTTCTTCTTTAATATTCTGCACTTCTAAATATATTTACCTGCTCAAGTAAAACTTAGCTACAATAGGAAAATTCCTCCTGACAGTATAATCTTTTCTTGTTTTTCTTTCAGAAACAAGTGATGATAAAAGGTTGGCAACAAAGTCATACTCCTAGGAGAGACTGAGAATATATCAATTAGATAGGGTGTGAGTGGCAGACAATGACAGAGCAACTCAGAGTAATGAAGGGTGCTAAGAAGATTCATGGGGTGCTTTTTCTGTCTTGAAGTAATAGAAGAACCCAAACCACAGAACTAGAATTGAAAGGCAGCAGATTCAACAGCAATTGATAAAATAAAATACTTTTGTCATGTTTCATAACTAAGCAGTGAAACTCATTACCGCAAGATAGCATCAAGGCAAAGAGCTTAACTGCAGCTCTTTAATAGAAAATTCATCTGGATAAAAGTGCATCTAGGATTAGGTTATAATTTTCTTTTCATGGAATAGAATATACATAGGGGAGATTTGAGACTTGCACTCATTTAATTTTTCTGCCAGCCTTTCCATCTTAGGGGCTTGGAAAATGCTTCTCACATACGCAGATTTCTCTGTGATTGCTTGTATTCCTCTGTGATTGCTTACAGCGACTTTCCTTTGTACCTGCATCAGAACTCTCTGTTTTGGCTGCTCTTAGGCATAGGGTACTGTGAGCAGACTTACCGGATCAGGTGAAGAGTCTGCTATGGCATGATTTTTGGGTTTTGTTCACCTTTCTTCTCCTGCCTGCTTAAAGCTAGTTCTATCTGAAATATCATCACTGATCTGATTGTCAGATTTTTGAAAAGGGTCACAGATGTCTCAGGTGCCATTGGTTACATGTTTTGCAGTTTGGGGAATGTTTTGCTGTGAAAGCAGAAGCACGTGGGGAGTAAAGACATCACTGCCTTCTCGCACTGTGTGTCCTTTTTGCTGCTCTCTAAGTGGCTGTAAGACTTTGTACGTGTAAACTGCAAGTGAGGCCACATGAACATTTGGAAAGCTGTCCGTTAACCACAAAATGCTGTTTTCTGCAAGCCTTTCTGACAGCATCAACTCGTTAAGCAGAGTTGTCTTATTTTCGAAACCTATCTTCAACACTTCTTTTTCTTTGCAGTCCAGAAAAGCACCAAAGCCCTTTTTCAGCTGTGCATTTTTCTCCACTTGCCCACTGATAAAGAACATATTAAGGGGAGGTGAGTCCCTGGTTTACACAAGTCTTACTAAACTGCATCCTGGTCTTTTAACCTAAGAGTAGATAGGAATTCTTTCTGGAGCCATTTACCATTGTTAATATTAAGAAAAGGTATTTTTAAGATTTAGACAAAGGACTGGAAATCTAGATCCTTTCCCAAGACTAGCAAAGCTATAAAACTCGAGATCATTTAGATGTGAATCCTCAATTTTTATAGGACCTGAACATTTTGTAATTCCAGCTCAAGCTTGGAATGCATTGAGTATATACTGCAACTACAGAATTCATCTCAAAAATGGATTCAAATTTTGATGTTTAGCCCTGAGCTTTCTAGATTTCAGTTTTCTCATCTAATAAAGTAGGAATTATAATTTGGATTTACCTCAGTGGAAAAGATTAACCCCAGAAACAAGCAGTTAAGGCACAAATTCCTTTGCACAGGGATCAGTCAACTGTGGGGATTATATGCATAAACTAGAATGAACAGAGGAAAGGAGGCTTACCTTTGTGCCTCCATTTCCTCTCTCTGTGACCTATCAGTCTGTTGTGAGTTATTGTTAAGAACATATGGAACCATTTTAAAAAATGAAACAAGAAAGCAAACAACCTAAATAGCTTGTCTGAATATAAATTTAGTTGATTTACATTGTTTCTCCAGCTCCCGCTTTCTTACAATGCTGTAATGTGTTGTGGCTTTGGCAGGTAATGAGCTCCATCTAGTGACACGGTAGCCGTGTGCGCCTCTTGTGCGAGGAGCGAGCCTGAGGCACGGCTTGTCTCTGCTTGGCTGCGGATCAGCTGTGGTTTTAAAATACATCTAAGGGGCAGTGCGGTGACACTTCACAGGAGGAAAATGTAGACAAGGGTGAAGTGGTTCTGTAAAGGCATTAATCATATCATTACACATATTTTTCTTGCAGATTGCTGGCACTTAAAGAAAATAACATTTTCCTTGAGATAAAAATAATTAATCTATATTAAGTCATAATTCAACTCCATATGCAAGTGTATACCATCTATAAAACATAATTACTGATGATCACTCGAAACTTCAAAAGCAATTGGAGCCTTTCCCTCTAGTTTGCCATACCGTTGTATTACTGCTATAGTGATCTTCAACAGAAACCGAAATTGGTCTTTCATGGCAGCGAGTCGGGGTTTTAGTGTTGCAAGGCTATAAGCACCGCAGTGTGTAAATGTCAGAGAGGTCTGGCTCTCTGTGCTGGTCTCGGGCAGCTCAACTGAGAGTCCTCGGCTGTATGTTATTCATAATTAATAGAGCATATCTTTTATCTCATTAACTGAAACCTGTACTTGCAGAGCAGAAATGCGAGGTCAATGCTGGCTGCTGCTCACACAAAGGCGACGCTTATTATCTGAGAGTAATTTGCGCTGACCTCAGTGTGGCTCTTAGTAAGAATACAAAACTCCAGGCTGGCTTACAAAAATGTTTCTGCATGTCGGTCATGTTAGAAACTAAGTTATTAAGAGAATGTTGCTCCTTTTACAGGGAAGAAGCTGGGGTACCACAGTGCTGAGCCTTCAGACTCTGACCTGGCAGCCAGAGGAAAGCTGTGGAGCCTCTGCTGCAGCAGGATGCCTTTCTCCACCTCATACCCTTGAAGACCATCTGGGGAAGCACATAGACTGCATAGAAAATGGCTTGCAGATTAGTAGTAGAGCTGTGGGGCTGTACTGCCAAGGTGCTCTCTTTGTAGCAGCTGCTATGAAAATAGTAAGGGTAGCAAAGCTCAGTAGCTGCTGAGGGGCAAAGACCCTCCCAGGCCATGTGAATATATATTTCCTGTGGTTCCCAAGCTAATTTCAGACTAGCTCATTTCAGGTTAGCTTGGATATTGCTGGCATACCAATATGGGTAGGCATGGTGGAATATTTCTACAGCAGCAGGTTCTTAGCACAGGCTGCGTAATGGACCTGAGAAGCAAGGCAGGCACCTGTGTGTGGTTGGTCTATACTGAACAGCCTTCTGCTGATGCCGGATTATTACCAGTACTTGTGACAATGGTCATGACCATGATGTGATGATTGCAGCACAAATTGCAGTCTAAACATAACCTTGAGAGTGAGAGGGGAAAAATTTTGATAAGCAAAGCTAAACTTTCTATCAGAAAAGTCTTCTGATGTACAATCCGTCATGCAGCACAACAGCCATTTCCTAGGCAGTCTGCGTGGAGCTGACATCAGAGGTTGGACAGTAGGAAGGTACAGTTAAATAATTCTGTAGGCTTTATCAAACACAACTTTTTCTCTCTTATACAATTTTAATTAAAATTGTATGTAGAAGAGACGTTATTTATATCCCATTCACCATCTGCTACGAGAGAAGAATCCAACTATCCCGTTCAAGTTTACAATTTTTATCTTGTCCTTTAATCCAGTCTTCAACGTTCTTTGGAGGAAAAAGCCCAGAGGTCTGCCATTGCAGAAGGGCAAGAGAAACTCCTCCTGTGCTGTATTTTGCTGACTCTTTAACAGGCCATGTACAAACACCCATCCAAATCTGTACAATTCCTTTTTGTCTGTTAGAAGGAGGAAGAATACTTCCCTAAACTGTCCCAACATCTTGTCACATCTGTTGCCTAAACCAAATATTTTATCTGTTTTCCCTCACACATACTATATCTGACTGTGGGGTATATTTTATGTTATCACTTTTTTGCTGAGGTTTAGGTCTCATCTTTCTTCATGTCATCATTTTGTCTTATTGCCTGTTTTTCCCCTTCTGAACTTATCAGGTTCCTCTGTAGATACTAGCAACCATCAGTAATATACTGTGCTGCTTCTCTTTATTGATATGTTTCTGACTGAGCTGATAGCTGGTGAAAGGGAATATTTCTTGTGTAATTATGCTGAAGTCACAGAATCACAGGATGTTAGGGATTGGAAGGGACCTCAAAAGATCATCTAGTCCAATCCTCCTGCTGGAGCAGGATTACCTAGATCATATCACACAGGAACGCGTCCAGGTGGGTTTTGAATGTCTCCAGAGAAGGAGACTCCACAACCTCTCTGGGCAGCCTGTTCCAGTGTTCGGTCGCCCTCACCGTAAAGAAGTTTTTCCTCATATTTATGCGGAACCTCCTGTGTTCCAGCTTGCACACGTTGCCCCTTGTCCTGTCAAGGGATGTCACTGAGAAGAGCCTGGCTCCATCCTCGTGACACTTGCCCTTTACATATTTATAAACATTAATGAGGTCACCCCTCAGTCTCCTCTTCTCCAAGCTAAAGAGACCCAGCTTCCTCAGCCTCTCCTCATAAGGGAGATGTTCCACCCCCTTAATCATCTTCGTGGCTCTGTGCTGGACTCTCTCTGCACTGGACTCTCTCAAGTCATTGAGTATTAGCATGCTTGTTGCACTTGATGGCATATGGGGCAGTGTCTTTTAACTTCTTCGGAAGGTGGGGAGAGCTTCAGTTGTGCAGCACATTTCCTTGAGACCAAAAGGAGGAGTTAGAAGTCTGTGTGCAGTTACAGGGCTATGACCTCACTGGGATGGTGGAGGTATGGTGGGATGGCTTATATGATGGAGTGCTATAATGGAGAGATACAGCCTTTTTAGGAAGGACAGACTGGGAAGGCAAGGAGAGGGAGTTGCCCTTGATGTGAGAGAGCAGCTATTATGCATGGGGCTCTGCCTTGGGAGTGGGAGGCACCAGGGGTGTCACCAGGAGGTATTTACCAGCTCAGTGAAAAAACAATGGTCTCCACCCGGCGGAAGAAGACCAAAATGGATGTGGGAACCCAGACAGAGCTCCCACGGAAGGAGGCAATTGTACAGGTCGCAGGCTGCAGGGAATGCCACAGCGTCTTCCTGGTGACAGGGGGCTGTGTGCGCTGTGAGCAGGTAGATGATCCGTTCGTCCGAGCGGCACAGCTGCAAAGCCAGGTTGAAAGGCTTCAAGCCGAAGTAGAAAGGCTTAGGAGCATTAGGGAGGCTGAAATGGAGATAGACTGGTGGAGATAGGCTTTGCCCTCCCTGCAACAAAAATGGGAGCACCTGCCAGAGAGCTCCCAGGATCGAGGGACCCCTGTACTCTGCCCCTCTCAGGTGGAAAACAATAACCTAGAGGAGAGGAGTGAGTGGAGGCAAGTCTATGGTCGTGGCAAAAGGCAAGTGCCCTCCTTGCCTACCTCGCCTCCACAGGTGCCTCTGAGAAATAGATATGAAGCCCTAGTGGAATACAGCCGGTCCAATGGGGATGTGGTGGAGAGGCAACCTATATCAGAGGTCCCACCACAGTCAGAAAAACCTGACAGGCGTATAGCTACCTCCCCCACAAGGAAGAAGAGAAGAGTGTTAGTTGTTGGAGACTCACTCCTAAAGGGAACTGAGGGCCCAATATGCAGAGCTGACCCCCATCACAGGGAGGTCTGCAGTCTGCCTGGAGCCCGAATCAGGGATATCACCAGGCAACTCCCCAACCTGGTGCAGGCCACAGACTACTACCCCCTGCTGATCTTCCAGACAGGTGGGGAAGAAGCTGCATCCCGTAGTCTGAGGGGGATGAAGAAAGACTACAAGGCCCTAGGACAGTTGGTGAAGGAGTCTGGGGCACAAGTTGTTTTCTCCTCCCTCCTTCCATTTTCAGGTGATGAAGTCAGATGGAATAGTAGGATTCTCTCTATTAATGCCTGGCTACGAGACTGGTGCTACAGGCAGGGCTTTGGGTTCTTTGATAATGGCTGGTTTTATAAGACGCCAGACCTGACAGTAATACATGGGAAAGGCTTATGTCGTAGGGGCAAAAGGGTTCTGGGACAGGAACTAGCAGGGCTCATTCGGAGAGCTTTAAACTAGATTCGAAGGGGGATGGGGTAGTAGCTGGGCTTGCACCACTGGGGCAATGCTCTAGTATTGATGTAGACCAGGAGGCCTCCCATCCCCCTGGGGTGAAATTGGTGTGCTCAGCTCGCTCCCTGAAATGCCTGTACACCAATGCACGCAGCATGGGGAATAAACAGGAGGAGTTAGAAATCTGTGTTCGGTCGGGGGGGTTATGATCTAGTGGCAATTACAGAGACTTGGTGGGACACCTTGCATGACTGGAATGTGGTCATGGATGGCTATGTCCTGTTCAGGAAAGACAGGCCAGTAAGAAGAGGTGGTGGAGTTGCTCTTTATGTGAGTGAGCAACTAGAATGTATTGAGTTCTATCCAGGGGCAGATCAGGAGCGAGTTGAGAGTTTGTGGGTGTGAATTAAGGGGCAGGCTGGCAGGGGTGATACTGTTGTGGGTGTCTATTACAGGCCACCAGATCAAGATGAGGAGGTTGATGAGGCCTTCTACAGGCAGCTGAGAGCAGTCTCTCAATTACAGGGCCTGGTTCTCATGGGGGATTTCAACTACCCTGATATTTCACAGAATCACAGAATGTTAGGGATTGGAAGGGGACCTCGAAAGATCATCTGTCCAATCCCCATGCCGGGGCAGGATTGGCCTAGACATATCACACAGGACAGCGTCCAGGTGGGGTTTTGAATGTCTCCAGAGAAGGGAGACTCCACAACCTCTCTGGGCAGCCTGTTCCAGTGTTCGGTCACCCTCACCGTAAAGAAGTTTTTCCTCATATTTAAGTGGAACCTCCTGTGTTCCAGCTTGCACCCATTGCCACTTGTCCTGTCAAGGGATGTCACTGAGAAGAGCCTGGCTCCATCCTCATGACACTTGCCCTTTACATATTTATAAACATTAATGAGGTCACCCCTCAGTCTCCTCTTCTCTAAGCTAAAGAGACCCAGCTCCCTCAGCCTCTCCTCATAAGGGAGATGTTCCACTCCCTTAATCATCTTCGTGGCTCTGCGCTGGACTCTCTCTAGCAGTTTCCTGTCCTTCTTGAACTGAGGGGCCCACAACTGGACACAATATTCCAGTCTCTCAATTACAGGGCCTGGTTGTCATGGGGGATTTCAACTACCCTGATATTTGCTGGAAGGCCTACTCAGCCAGCCATCCTCAGTCCAGGAGCTTCCTCCTGTGCATTGATGATAACTTTCTGATGCAAATGGTGGATGAGCCAACTAGGAGAGGAGCATTACTGGATCTTGTTCTCACTAACAAGGAGGGTCTGGTTGAAGCGGTGAAGGTTGAGGGCAGCCTTGGTTGTAGTGACCATGAGATGGTAGAGTTCAGGATGTCATGTGGCAGGAACAGAATATCTAGCAAAATCACAACCCTGGACTTCAGGAGGGCCAACTTTGGCCTTTTCAAGCAATTGCTAGGGGAAATCCCATGGGACAGGGTACTAGAAGGTAAGGGGGCCCAAGATAGTTGGTTAGCATTCAAGGACTGCTTCTTCCGAGCTCAAAATCAGAGCATCCCAGCAGGTAGGAAGTCAAGGAAGGGTACCAGGAGACCTGCATGGTTAAACAGGGAACTGCTGGGCAAACTCAAGTGGAAGAAGAGGGTGTACAGATCATGGAAGGAGGGGCTGGCCACTTGGGAGGAATATAAGTCTGTTGTCAGAGGATGTAGGGAGGCAACTAGGAAAGCTAAGGCCTCCTTGGAATTAAACCTTGCAAGAGAGGTCAAGGACAACAGAAAGGGCTTCTTCAAATACATTGCAGGTAAAGCCAACACTGGAGGCAATGTAGGCCCACTGATGAATGAGGTGGGGGCCCTGGAGACACAGGATAAAAAGAAGGCGGAGTTACTGAATGCCTTCTTTGCCTCTGTCTATACTGCTGGAGGCTGTCCTGAGGAGCCCCGGACCCCTGAGGCCCCAGAGGAAGTCAGGATAGAGGAGGAGTCTGTCTTGGTAGATGAGGGCTGTGTCAGGGACCAATTAAGTAACCTGGACGTCCATAAATCCATGGGCCCTGATGGGATGCACCCGCGGGTGCTGAGGGAGCTGGCAGAAGTCACTGCTAGGCCACTCTCCATCATCTTTGCTAAGTCGTGGGCAACGGGAGAGGTGCCTGAGGACTGGAGGAAAGCGAATGTCACTCCAGTCTTCAAAAAGGGCAAGAAGGAGGACCCGGGGAACTATAGACTGGTCAGCCTCACCTCCATCCCCGGAAAGGTGATGGAACAACTTGTCCTTGGTGCTGTCTCTAGGCACATCAAGGATAGGGGGATCATTAGGGGCAGTCAACATGGCTTCACTAAGGGGAAGTCATGCTTAACCAACTTGATATCCTTTTATGAGGATGTAACCCGGTGGATAGATGATGGTAAAGCTGTGGATGTGGTCTATCTCAATTTCAGTAAAGCGTTTGACACGGTCTCCCACAGCATCCTCACAGCTAAACTGAGGAAGTGTGGTCTGGATGATCGGGTAGTGAGGTGGATTGTGAACTGGCTGAAGGAAAGAAGCCAGAGAGTGGTGGTCAATGGGACAGAGTCCAGTTGGAGGCCTGTATCTAGCAGAGTCCCTCAAGGGTCGGTACTGGGACCAGTTCTATTCAATATATTCATTAATGACTTGGATGAAGGAATAGAGTGCACTGTCAGCAAGTTCGCTGATGACACAAAACTGGGAGGAGTGGCTGACACACGGGAAGGCTGCGCAGCCATTCAGAGAGACCTGGATAGGCTGGAGAGTTGGGCAGGGAGAAACTTAATGAAATATAACAAGGGCAAGTGTAGAGTCCTGCATCTGGGCAAGAACAACCCCATGTACCAGTACAAGTTGGGGACAGACCTGTTGGAGACCAGCGTAGGGGAAAGGGACCTGGGGATCCTAGTGGAGAGCAGGATGACCATGAGCCAGCAATGTGCCCTTGTGGCCAAGAAGGCCAATGGCATCCTGGGGTGGATTAGAAGGGGTGTGGTTAGCAGGTCAAGAGAGATTCTCCTCCCCCTCTACTCTGCCCTGGTGAGGCCGCATCTGGAATATTGTGTCCAGTTGTGGGCCCCTCAGTTCAAGAAGGACAGGGAACTGCTAGAGAGAGTCCAGCGCAGAGCCACGAAGATGATTAAGGGAGTGGAACATCTCCCTTATGAGGAGAGGCTGAGGGAGCTGGGTCTCTTTAGCTTGGAGAAGAGGAGACTGAGGGGTGACCTCATTAATGTTTTTAAATATGTAAAGGGCAAGTGTCATGAGGATGGAGCCAGGCTCTTCTCAGTGACATCCCTTGACAGGACAAGGGGCAACGGGTGCAAGCTGGAACACAGGAGGTTCCACATAAATATGAGGAAAAACTTCTTTACGGTGAGGGTGACCGAACACTGGAACAGGCTGCCCGGAGAGGTTGTGGAGTCTCCTTCTCTGGAGACATTCAAAACCCACCTGGACGCGTTCCTGTGTGATATGGTCTAGGCAATCCTGCCCCGGCAGGGGGATTGGACTAGATGATCTTTCGAGGTCCCTTCCAATCCCTAACATTCTGTGATTCTGTGAGTGATCAGGACTGTCAAGAGTTTATGGGCAAAGATTAGTGGGCAGACTGACATGGGTGGTGTTGTAGCAGGTATCTGTTATCGATTTCCTGATCAGGAAGGTACAGATGAGGCTGCCTTCAAAGAGCTGCAAGCAGCCTTGAATTCACAGGCCCTCATTCTTGGGTAACTTTAACCACTGTGTCTTTTCGAAGAACAATACAGTATGGCTCAAGGAGATTTCTTGAGTGTGTTGATGACAACTTCCTGATAGAGATGATCAAGGAGCCGACAAGGAAGGTTGCTCTGCTGGACCTGAATACTTACAAATAAGGCAGAACTGTTTGTTGATGTGAAAGTCAGAGGGAGACTTGGCTGCACTGTCCATGAAATGATGCAGTTCAGAATCCTAAGTTGAGGGAGCAGAGCAAAAAGCAGGACCGCAACCCTGACCTTGAGGAAAGCAGATTTCAGCCTCTTCAGAGATTTGCCTGGAAGAATCCCATGGGATACAGCCCTGGAGAGAAGAGAGGTGTAGAAGAGCTGGTGGATGTTCAAAGATCAGCTCCTCCAAGATCAAGAAAGGTCTATCCCAATAAGTAGGAAATCGAGCATAAGCAGCAGGAGACTTGCACAGATCAGCAAGGACCTCCTACATGATTTTCTTGTCCAAGGTAACAAGCAATAGGATGAGAGGAAATGGCCTCAAGTTGCACCAGGGGAGGTTTAGATTGGATATCAGGAAAAATTTCTTCCCTGAAAGGGTTATGAAGCAGTGGAACAGGCTGCCCAGGGAAGTGGTGGAGTCACCATCCCTGGAGGTATTTAGAAGACAAGTAGATGTGGTGCTTAGGGATATGGTTTAGTGGTGGACTTGGTAGTGTTAGGTTAATGGTTGGACTTGATGATCTGAAAGGTCCTTTCCAACCAAAATAATTCTATGATTCTATGATTTCAGACATGATTTGGGAAAGTACCAGGGGGAAGGAAGAAGAGCACAAGAGGTGGACTCAGGAAAGAGTAAAGAAGTCTGAGCTGGGCTTTTCTCAGCAGTGCCCAGTGATTAAAAAAGTAGAAAACTTCCATGTGAACACCAGATGAAAAACAAACAAACCCCAACGTGGGTGGTTGTTTTTTTTTTTTTTGTGTGGGTGGGGTTTTTTTGTTTTGTTGATTTTTTTTTTTTTTTTTTTTTTTTTTTTTTTTTTTTTTTTTACTGTTAAGGGTGTTCAAACATGGAAATAGGTTGCCCAAAGAGGTTGTGGAGTCTCCACCTTTGGAGATATCAAAAACCCGATTGGATATCCTCCTGGGCAACCTGTTCCTCCTGGGCAACCTGTTCTAGGTCATACTGCTTCAAGCACAGCCATTGGACTAGATGAGCTCAAGAGGTCCCTATAACCTAAATGCTTCTGTGAAAAGGTATGCCACAAAACCAGGTACTAATGGCTAAACTAGTGCTGCTCCCCAATGCTGTCACTTTCCCATCTGTAAATCTGCTTGGTTATGGTTGGTAGGGGCCAGACTTGTGCTGAAACTGCTGCAGACTTTTTTTGCTGTGCTGCTTCACTGGAAGTATTATGTAATCTGGCTTTTAGGTATTCCTTTTTTTTGTCCTGTCATAACTTTTTCAGTTTGTACTTTCTCTTCAAAATTACATTTAGTTTTAAGAAGCTGTTTCTTTCTATCTTGTCGAAATTTACTCTTGTGTAGTTTTAAGGCCATTAACATTTTTTAATGTTAATATACTTAACCAGTCTCTATTTCAGGTTTGTTTAGTGCAGAGTTCCTTGCTAAGCCATTTTTGAAATTTGGAAAGGAAGAACTGTGGAATATGTCCTTTAGAAATTAAAGGTGTGCAAGCCTCCTGGGCCATCTACTTCCTCCCCATAGTGCACCTTCTGACAAATGAAATGAGGTTGGTCCTTGAGAAAGAAAGAGAAATGCTTCTGCTGATGGGGAGATATTGCAGGATTGCAGCTTCTTTTAATTTCTGATCTTGGGTGCCAATACACTATGGTGATGAAAACAAAAGAAAAGCCCAGAGCAATAAGCCACTAATACAAATAAATTCTTAAAAAATGCACTAAATTGGCTGTACATTATGTATCTGCTACTTTTTATGTGTATGGTGAAAATGGTTAAGCAGTGGGAGAGGAAGGAAATGGGCGTTTAGGTATGAAACGTAGAGCTAATGATTTCCATTCATGAACTACGCATCTTGGTTTTAGACCTTTTTTAATTCACTGTTTAGGTTTCCCTCATGCCTGAA
Organism: Nyctibius grandis; assembly: GCF_013368605.1. NCBI lineage: Eukaryota > Metazoa > Chordata > Aves > Nyctibiiformes > Nyctibiidae > Nyctibius > Nyctibius grandis. Next base: position 48,937,834 of record NC_090661.1, read on the forward strand.
AAAACAGTCTGGCTTCTTACTCATGCAGACTGATCGCAATTTAATGTTGATGTGGCTTGGACCATTCTCTGTCTCTTTTTTTTTTTTTTTTGACAAGATGCATGTTCCAGTGTCTCACTAACTTATTTTTGCTTTGTAGATGTACAAATAGGTAAGTATTTTGAGGGTAAAAGCAGAGGCAACAAGTCCTGTTGTGTGCTGGCATAATGGTAAACTGGGATTTTTGATGGAAATCAGCAATTGTCCAGGTTGTCCAGAATCTGAATAGGCTGAAGAAGACCATGTATGCGGATTGTGGAAGAGCAGACAAAAGGGCTGGACTGCAAGTACTGTCCTAGCCTCCTGCAAGTCTCACTTTTATACAAGGATGAATAGACAACTTATAACAATAAATATTTGCTTTGAAAGGCTGAAGAGGAAAAAAGTAATTGCTTGTATATATAGGTTTCATGACCATTCAAAGAGGATTTCAAATATGAAACATAATGGGAACAGACTTAAAAGGACTATAGAATGCAATAATTGAGGCACTTCTAAGAGAAACATGATAATGAAGGGTTTGGGCTAATTTTTTTTTTAATGTTCACCACTTTTCAGGAATGTATGTGTTTTTTTGTGCTGTCTGCATGGGCTAATTGAAAGAAAATGCTTAGGTTGAACTAAACAAAGGAAAGTGAGTGTAATTTTTGGACAAAGGAACTCAAACCCTGAAAAGGTGGCCTATGCAGACTTTTCAAATGCTGAGCTAGGTAATGACACTCCTTTGCGGTAGATGCATTAAGTGATGTCGGCTTATAGGAAAGACGTTTTGTAGTTTATATAAAAATGTGAACAGCTTGTAGGTTTGTAGAGGAAAAAAGAAAAAAAAAAGGCTTTGTGTTTGTGCTGGTACACATTGTGCTGTGATATGTTTTTTACTTGCACTGCATAGCTTGGGTCAGGTGAAGCATCTGTTTACTTTTCCTCTCTCCTCACCTATCAAAATCCTATTTTTATTCATTAGTTTGGGTGCTTTTGGTTTGGTGGATTTTTTTTTTTTTTTTTGCTGCAGTGTTTTACTTGATTTGAACTATAGTGTAAAGGTTATGACTTGGTCAAAGCAGTGAAACCCGTCATTGGTATTAAGGACCTCATCCAATGTGATACTTTAAAATTATGACAAGTGTAATTTTCTTATCCATAAGCAGTGGTGTTACTCCTATTGTTGGTGATATTCTCATATTTGATTGAATTTGCCCATTCTCCGTAGGCTGTGTAGGTAATTGCACAGAATAACCATGTTTGAGTAGTTTGAGGATTTAGAAAGCTGTCATGAATACTTAGACCAGAGCTTTTGTAAAATACTCCTGAAGAAAATAATTGAAGAGTGAGAGCAGAAGGTAACAGAATACTGATTAGGAACCTACTGTCTGACGTAATGAAATGCATCTTTGTGGCATTAGAGTGAAGGGGAGAGTAGTGGCACAGATGGTGAATTAGGAAACAATTTCCACTTGTAACTACTGAAATCAGTTGATATTGACAGTAATAAAGCTTGAGTCTCTCAACAGTGCTTGTTTTTTTGTGTGTGCCATATCATTATATTAGATTGTTTGGTGATATTCTGATTTTCTGTGTTCTTCTAAAATGCACTGTATAGAGCTAGTTGTTGAGAAGCAGATTGTGCAACCACTCAGTGTAATTTCACTGCTGAAGCTGGGGGGAAAAAAGCAAGATGAAATCTCTGCTAGCTTTCTGCAGTACTCTTCATAACTGACAAGTGAATGTGTACATAATTCAATCTAGTGAAAATACTGCATCCAGGTTAAGTGTGCATGAATGTGTATGTGGAAATACACATCCCTCCATGCATGTGAGCCTTATATATGGCACCTTGCCCAGTGGGTGTGCATCATGTTTATTTTTCTAGAAGACAGCTGTTCTCAGTTGAAACAATAAAACAGTAAATACACTGTATGTTGACATTTTCTAGGTACTTTACTCACAGAATCCAATGCACATTCCTGAGGTGGCAGCAGCTTCTAGAAAATGTTAGAAATCCTTCTGGAAGCTTAAGGAGATAGTGTAAAATGTTGTAAAGCTGTCAGAAGTTCCCAAAAACTGATGTTACTTACAAAATGATCTTTAAACTAAATGTGTGTGAATGTCTCGGCAGGGAAGTATTCTGTTTGTTTGCACTAGCATTTCTCCTACTCAATCTGGTCAATCTGTGGTGAGATAACATACTTTTGGAAACTACTGTGAGTGTTTAAACAACTTCAAAACTTACTGTAAGAGCTTATGATGACTAATCAGCTGAAGTATTATTTTATCAGTGTTTGCAGAAGGTACTAATCCATAAAAAGTCTCCACATAGATGTAAGGTGCCACCCCCAGAACAGATGAAGAAGTGCAGTCTCTTGTCTTCAAAGTGTTTGTGAACCCACTGTGAAAGCATCCTACTCAAATAATTTCAGAACTTCTGGTCTTTTCAGAAGATGGTGTCAAAGCTGCTACTATATGCTTTTGGCACTACCAAGATGTCTGTTGAACTTGCAATAAGAATACAAAAAATACGTTTATGTCTGTGTATATATATGTGTACACATACACACTTTGCTTACTGCACTTTTATGTAGAATATGCTGTCTAAAGGGAGTGAGAAGCTTCCAAGAGAGTTGTGATCCTGTATCTGGTGTTAAGTTATGCACAGAGACAGATGAAGTGTTGCCTTTGGGCTGTTCAGACAAAGTGCTTTTTTCGTGGTTTGCACATCAGAAGCACTGTCTGTAGGTTCATTCAGAATGTCAGTGAGGAAGTTGGCTGTAAATGAGAAGAAAGATGTAGTCTGCAGTGTAACTGTTCTGTTGTGATGTGACCCCTCTGGGCAGTTGCTTTATTTACCAAAAGATCTTTGAGTATGATCCTCACCTAGTTATCGTGAGTTGTGTGATGAAGACATCTTGAAAGGGGTAGATTTTTGTATTTTGGGCATACGTAGATCAGTATTGCCAAGTGACTGTGGCATTCTTTGACCTGATATGCAGTTATGTGATGTTTATTGATACAGTGGTGGCAATATTAAGCAAAATAGATTATATCCTTGTTTTGAAGACCAATGTGTTGGTCAGACAAACATCGAAGCCAGCTTTGGTCACAAAGTAGATGTTGGTGTCTGTATTTTGTAATAGTTAGGAATAATCCATCTATCCTTTATATATATATTGAGGAACAGAGTGTCTTTACATGCAAATAATGTTACTGTGTAATACTAGAGAAGAAATAGTACAAAATATTTCCCTGCAATGCACAAAAACTGGTCTGGGACAGTTACTTGTTCAGTCACTCATAAGCTTGGCTAGAAATGCTTTTAAATATCCTGGTGTTGGATTGTTGGTAATGACCACTGATACTATCATGTTTGGATCCCCTGTGTGTGTTTGGGTTTTGGGTCCCTCTCCTTTTCCCCCTGTAAACAATGCTTGTAAGCTGTGTTGCTTTTGTGTACAATGCCTGGTTTCTCCTACTCACAGACTCTGCTGCAGGAAACCAGTCCATGCTGAAACCTGTTAATCCCACCTCAGAACCTAGCATAGCTAAGGTAAGAAAAAGCACAGGGCACTGAAGTGGGACATGGGATAGTGTTGAGTTCCCATTTGTAGAGGTGGTGTTAGCTCAGCGGGGAGATGGTCAAATGTAGCTGAAATCTGTGTTTATAAATTAGGAAGAAAGAAGTGGCAGGACTACCTCTTCCAAAGGTGGCTCAAAAGGTGTATTATTTAGTGGTAAGAAGAGAAGTTATCATTCTTGTCAGAGAAGAATACTGAGTCTTGAAAAGTTTGTTAGTTTGTTCCCCATCAGGAAGTGGGAAGATTTTCCGTATTAAAGTACAGATTTAAACAAGAAACTTGTGTGGAAGCTAATTTTCATTAAGAAAGAGGTTACAAAACCTGTCAGTTATGAATGGGTAGTGACCAACTCAAGATTTTCTTAAAAGTTCAGGTAGACTGTCAAACTGTTAGGACAATAAATCTGCTTTACACTGTGAGTGACGAAAATTGTTAGCTGTTAGTGGAAAGAAGTTGCTTTTCCTTTTTCCTGCCATTATATATTTCCCTGGTAGACAGGAGTTAAGTGGAGAAGTGATTCTATGGCTGCTTTTTTTAAGTAGAGACATGGAGTGGGGAACGTTTGAAAATTGCCTACAACTCCTCTCCCTCTAATTGCATAACTTTTTTAACAAAAGGTGGAGCCAATGGCAACAAATTCTGACTGGTTTTGTTTGCAAGTCATTCATACTAATTTATTGATAGGAATTGTGCATTGCTGTTTTCTGCTGTGTCTTAGTGAAATCCTACTTTGATCAAATCAACATTTTAATGTTCTAAACAAAACATTCAACCTCAGGCAAATCACTTTTGTGAACTGACGTTTGAAAAGTTTTCCTTGGGAAAAACTATTTCAAATATTTCCATGCAACAGGTCAAACTTAATGTGAGCTGGCAAAATAGACGTAATGAAAGCACTACATCAAGGTAACTTTGAGAAAAAAATCATATGGTGTTATTGTTTCACTGTATCAGATAGGTCACAGTTGATGCCTTAGATAATCCTAGATTATGTGGGAGATTAAGTGACAGTCAGTAGTTGAGCTGAAGCCAGACGATCAGACACACTAGGCTAGAAACCCAACACCCGTTGTATTGTATGCATACCCCTTGTATATTTAATTGTGTGCTTCTGAATGCTTTTTAGAAGTGCCTGCTGATGTCTTAGTGAAGAACCTGTTTGATAAAGAAATCCATTTTGTTTTGGATTAGTTTTTGAAATGTGGTGACAAAAGCATAAAAACTGCTGCTGCTAGTCTATAATGTGACCTGAAGTTGTAACGGTAATGTGGATTTGTGGTGATAGGGCTTATCTAATTTTGGCCCAGAGAGATGGTGAACGTATTTGTGGCTGAAAGGAGATTCCACCATACTCTGGTGTCCTGGTTTGGCCTAAAACAGAACCAATTTTCCTTTCAGTGATTTTTACTTTCAGCTAAGTCTCTTCTACGTAACTGCACTTTCTGAAACTAACTGCACGTTTTGCAGACAGTGTCTGCTTCTAGGACTGATAATGCTCGAAGTTTATGGTTATCACTGAGGCACCGGTAGGGATGTTATGCAGAAAGGCTCTTGCTGTACTTATTCCTAGAGAAACCAAGGTCACTGCTAAATTCCTCACTGCTTATGAGTGAAGAGCCGCTGGAAGGTCACACCTGCAGGGAGGAGCAGACAGGACAGGTGACCCAAAATTAACCAACAAGGTATTCCATCCCATACACGTCGTTCTCAGTATAAAGCAGGGGGACCACGAGGGTCTCGCCCCCTTCTGTCATGGCCGGTGTCTGAAGAGGACTCTGTCCGTTTTCCTGCTGCCCCCAATCCTGATCTGTGCATCCCTGAATCCAGTTCCCGTCCGTCGCTGGGCCCAGCCTGGGCCTTCCCGGAGCCTGCCCTGTAGTGCCGGTGGTGATGCGACTGACGTCGGGGGAGCTCAATCTTGGTTTTGTACACATTTTATATATTTTATTATTTCCATTATTATTATTATACTCTCTTTTCATTATTATAGTTCATTAAAACTCTTTTAACTTTCCAACCCATAAGTCTCTCTCCCTTTTCCCTTTCCCTTCCCCTTCTTGATGGGGGAAGGAGGGTTAACGGAGAGCGTCTGCCACCAGTTTAATAGCTGGCCTAGCCTTAAACCATGACATCTGGTGCACCTTATATAGCTGTGGAAGGATCCTATGGTCTGTGGGCTCTGCTTTTCTTTGCTTTTTGAGGAACATGGAAAGATAAATTCAATCCGTTTTGGGGAAAAACATTTAACCTCAGTCCTTGGACAGATATTTGAGACAGGGTATTGTAATGGTTGGCGTTTATGGAATGTACTTGTCATATGTATGCAAGTAGCTTCTTGTTTTAATAACAGGAACAAACTGCAGGGAAAGTACAGCTCAAATTAACAGATATTATCCATTGCCACAGTTGACTTGTAAAGTCCCTGATGTAGATGTACAGATCTTGGTAGGCTGTTAGTGGTTGGCAGTTTTTTGACATTGAAGAACCTGTCTCTTAAGAAGTAAAAACATATAAAGGGTTATGAAATAAAGATTTTTAGAGGTTGTATTTTTTCCCTAAATACATTTGTTTTCTAGTATTTCTATTATGTTTCTTGAAGACGACAGCTTGAAAGGATAATGTGTCTTGTATGCCTCAATTGGACTAAGCATCTTAGATGTGGATAAAGAATGATTTGCAACTTGCTGTTGCGGATGCAAGTAGTGTGGAAGAGAGCCACACCAGTCACGTCCTCCTCCTACAGCAGAGGAGAAACTGTCTTACCTGCAGTGATGCTTGTCTTTGGAAATATAGGTGGGTTTTGTCTGCAGGGAGGAGTGATACAGTCTCTGGACTTTATTTCAGAAATACTGAATTAAAGAGACCATTTTTAGGGACGTGCACAAATGGCTTGTATTTCATTGGTACAATACCTCAATATGCTATCAACCAGCTATATGTTGCCTACAGTGCTTGCTAGTCAGCCTTTGAAGATGCTGATACCTGGATAGTAAGGAAGGGCAGAACTTTACCACCTATTCAAACTGCAGCTTACCAGAATACATCTACCTCATCTCTTATTTCACATAATGTTATATCCTTCTGAACTTATTTGTGAATTCCTCAATCCAGGACACCTTTTTTTTTTTTTTTCCTTCTAGTTTTACTACCATGAGAAGAAAGTTTTATATGTAAGAATTAGAACTGCATAAACAGCCTTAAAAGAGAACAGGAGTTGATCCCAGGTTTCTCATGATTTTGGCTTTAGCTGTTGACCGTCTTGTATCTGTTGAGAATGTTCTGAAAGATAACTTGCTATTGGTATACTACTGATAGGAAACTTACTGCCAAATCAGATTTTTTTTTTTAAAAATTGTTTCATAGTGTTACTGAAGCAAGTTTAGAATTATAAACGGTAATTATTATAACTACACTCAAACTTCAAAAATAATTTTTATTTGCACAAAATACTGATAAAGTTCTCATGTTTTGTTCAAATCACATTGCAAATACCTGAAACTTGTGAGTATAAATAATTATTTACAGAAGAGCCAAAAGACAATAACTGTTAAACATGATGTCAGTGTGCAATGTTTTTTAAATTTTGCTGCTGCTTATGTTTTGCAATTTAAATAAAATCAATTAATTAATCTTACCTCCCTTCATTTGTGGCACACATGTAGAGGTTAACTTCTTTTGGGTCCCTAAGCAGCACTATAGTAATTCTGATAATACTACATTTTATTATTATTATTATTGCAATTCTGTGAACAGGAGGAAGTTAATCAAAGGGACAAGAATGCTGATTAACTTGGTCTATTCCAATATCAAAGACTGTTAGACTATTTGTGAATATTCTCTCTAGTGTCTCAGCCTCAGTGGTGAACTGGGGAGTTGCTCTGGCATCTGAGACACTTGGGAGTAAGCTGGGGAATTACTGAAAGAAAATTGGTCTCCGATCTGTGGTACAGGACTGGCTGATCTCATAGGGATTCTTCCTGTTGTTCTTGTAAAATATGTTTTTTTTTGTTCCTAGAGGCTGTAGAAGTCTGATGAAGTTGTACTTTCTCTAAATTAGAGTAGGTGTAGACATTAGAATTTTTCTGCCTTTAGGAACTCCAACAGTTTAAAGATTTGTTTAGTTTTTGCTTGTCTGTCTAGATGAAATGTTGACACGCATTTGGGGAATGCTTTGCAGAGTTGTGTAGTCTGCTACGTATTTTGCATTCTGCTAGACTTCATTTAAAGGGAAGTGTGACTTAGTATGCGAAGGGTAGTTATCTTTTAGGTTGGACAAACTCTCATCCACTCCCTGCCTCTTTGCCTTTTTTCAGTAGGTTTCTAAGCCTCTTATATGATACTCTTTTAACTCTAGAACAATTAAAACAATATACTTGCTGATTGCTACTGATTGCTATTACGATTCTATTTTTCCAGCCACTCCAAAGAGATTACAGCTCTTAGACTTGGGCAGTGCTACCAGTCAAAAGCGCAGTAATTTTGAGTAAACCTTCGAGAGGGTCTTTGCTGTAGTTACTGTTCACCATAGTTATTATCAAAATTAGTTCTACTGGGTTGGATATGAAAAATCTATTTAAACAGTAAGTCTGCGTGGACCTTCTTGCACAATATAGTAAAGCACAGGGCAAAAGCAATGCTGTTAAGGGAGACCTGTGTGAAATTTGCTTCTTTTCATTGCTGTGAAAGTCTTTATGTGAGCTGGAAATTGTGGCTCTCCTTCAAAGCTAGTTAAGAGGCCAGATAGGGTTGGGAAGCTGCTTAGTAGGTTCTTGTCACAAAGTCACTGTTTCCACATATCTAGGAAGTGGAATGAAGATAACTGGTTAGTGCTTCTTGCAGCAGCTCTCCAGGTAAAGCAGTATAAGGCTTTACTTACAGAGACAAATCAGATCACGCAGGGCCAGAGGACTTTCATCCCTTCAGTGTCACTGCCCACCTCTCATTTCCCAGCTACGCCCAGCAGATTACATTATGAGGCGCTAAAAATCAATCCAGTAATCCAGCTGAGAGGATTCACTGATGTGGCTTTAATGGGGGCAGTATTGAGACTGGTGTACCAGCAAGAGGTTTATTTTGATGCCCTCTTCAATGTTCTGGATTGGGGAGTTAATGTAGTCTTTTACACGCTCTGCTCCATTAATGTGGTCCTTGTAATATAATGTAGGCAGCTCTTTACCTGGTCACCTAGAACTCAACTAATTTGTGGGCAAGCAAAGGAGATTTTATTGATTATTCACCCAGGGAAGTGCCATGTAAAATTAGTCCATGCTTCTTCAAGGATTTATCTCTATTCTGCCATTCTTCCTTTCCCAAACTAAAACAGTATTGACATCTCCCTGCTGTCTTCTCTCTCCCTGAAGAGTTTATATGCACTGAATGAGTGTTGGAATAGACTTTTCAAAGGATGACCATCCAAGGATTGTGTGTAAATATACACGTAAATTCCAGAGGTCTATCTCCAACGATTAAATTGACAATCTGTCATTACCAAGCAAACATTAAAATTGTTAGGAATAAAGACTTTATCCTTTTGGGAAGGAAGCACCTACTACTTAAAAGGGCTTCGCTTCCCTTACATTTTACCCCAAAATAGCTTGGGCTTTTAACCTTCAAAGCTCTGACATGTTTTTAGGTCAATTTTGGTGCTGGTGATAGTACCTTTAAGCTTTGCACAAAAGGAATTGTGTAACTAAGACACTTGGATTTACAGTTAGAGTATAATAAAAAAAAAGTTTGGTAAGGATTTTGAAACTTATTTGTAGTAACTTCTGTAACGTGGCACACTACAAATATGTATTGATACATCATATAAAGTTCTACTGGTGCTTTTTTAGGGTAACCTGTATAAGTCATTTCTCGTTTTCCTGCCATAATAAATTTAAAAACAACAACAAAAAAACCCAAACAAAAAGCCACATGCACAGCACAAGTGTAGGATTGTTAAACTTCCTTCCCCCACATTTATTATATGTTATATAATGAAGTTATTTGTGTAATAACTTCTCCTGTTTAAAAAGGGAAACTGGATTCCCTTTCCCGCTGAGCACCTAACCTGCTGAGGGGCCTTGATTATCCCCCTCTCCCCTTCCCCAGGGGCTTTTCTCCTGGGACTCTTATTTCTTTACCTTTAGAAAAGGGATGGTACTTCATCAGGGTCTGCTTTTGTTTGTAATTGCTTTGGGATTCTTGCATTCATTCTCATTTTCTCTTGAATTTTAGAGATATGTTTTTGTTGTGCTTATTTTCTCAAAACTGTTATTACTTACAGTTGTGACTTGAGGCTATTAAATTTCTCACATTTAAGAGTAATAGTTACATAGCATTCACTGACTGCTTCAAAGGCATCTAGAAATAGCTTTTCCCCAGTACCATTGTAAATACTTCACTTAATTTATCAGTGAAGTATTTTAGTTTTTTACCTTTTGGACAATCCTTTGACCTGATCAAAGTGGGCAGCTACAGCCCCAAACTAGCATATAGGATACTAACTACACCTTGTACCCTGACAGTTGAGTACTGTTATTAATTCAGGTTTCTTTGCTTATTTCTCCATTTCTAAGGGTATGGTGGTTTTTCAGAACCCCTCCATTTCCTCCCACAGTAGTCAGAAGGCCCGGAAGTGGTTCCCATCCATTGTGTGAAATAAGTCTTATGGAAACAGAGACCAACCTGTCAAAATCAGGAACCTCTATATCCTCTCAGTAGAGGCTTTTTTTTTTTTTTGTTTTTTTTGGGGGGTGGGGGGGTGTTGATGTTTTTTTTGGTTGCATTTTTTTTGCAGGGTTTGTTTTTTTGTGGTTTGTTTTGGTTTTTTTTTTTTTTTAGGGTATCGTACCACTGGTTTAGCTCAAACCAGCCTTTTTTTTTTTCCCAAAAAAAGATGGAATCGGTACCAAAGGTGTAGTGTTACTAGGTATCATGGAGAGAGGAATATATATCTGATTATGAAGCTTGGGTTGTATTTGGAGTCCTTGAGGACTGGATACTTGCTCAGTGTGCAGTTGAATGTATTGCTTTTTATCAGAGTAGTCTCATGAGAATTCTAGGAATGGGGAGGCTGACAGGTGAATGAGCTTTGCAGGATGAAGTGCTGAAGAGCTCTCAAAGAGCAGATGTGGGAGTTGCATGGAGAGCTGTGTAAAGCCCAGGGATTTGTATTGCTCAGGCTCTTCAACTCTGTTGACTCATGAGGCAGTGCATGTAATGAAGCACCTGCTGTGAAGAACTCTTGTGTCCAAATGTGTGAGTATGAAGCAGCTCCCTTTGCTTAAACATTTTTTTTCTCTTTTTTTCATCACTAGTGCCTCTCTTTCAGAGATGTCTCTGCTAGTAGTTTCCTTTGGGAAGTGAGACAGTTGCCTTCAGGTCCTGAAAGGAGTGCTGCCGTGTGAGTGTCAAAAACATTAAGTTTGAGTTTCCATTATAGTGTGGCTGTCCTTTTGGATTTGGAGCTGCACATGAAAATGTTCTGTTGCAGTGTGGAAAAGTGGTAATTCCTTTTTATAGTTTTCTTGAGCATTTTAGCATCTGCAGTACAATATTGTAGTCCATTCTGGTTGCAGTTCTATACCAGGTAGATGATAAACTGCAAGACCTATAAGAGCCAATGTTGAACAGCGTCTGGAAAGACTGATATAAAAGAGAAGACTAGAAGAGCTTTACTGGAAATCTTAAATTTATGAGGGGATATAGGGAAATGTTTAAAAGACATGGGTACGTAGGTATTAGTGGAGCATGTACTCTGGACTACTTAACTAGGTAGCAGTTGCATGGATTTTTTGCAATTGTTTGACTGGACTCAATTACCTGTGCATTCCCTTCCCGTCTAGTGTTCCTCAGAGTGAAATCTGTCACATAATTGCTGCCACAAGTGTGGCAAAGAGTGCCACAACAGATGTCCTCAACATTAAGAAGAGAGTGTGGAGAATCTAGTCATGTAAATGGTGATAAGGGGATGATAGTGTATGATAAGAGTGATTAGAGCGAGCATCAGGCAGCTTTTTTTTTCTTTTTTTTTTTTTTTTTTCCTGCAAGTGATGGAATTGCTCTGTTTTGTCTCTTCTTGAGTTAGATTTGGCAGAACCCAAGAGAGAACATTTTGTTCTCTCTAATCTTGCCAAAAGGTAGTCAGAGGGACTGGGAAATTATCCCCTTACCAAATTTTGCAAAAGTTGAAGTTGGGGTGAAAGATTGATATCGATAGATTATTTCTGTCTGTCTAGTAAGAGTGGATGAATTTAACCCAGTATTTTCACATTCACATAGCAAGCTCATAAACAGCTTTTACTGTGTTACCTTCCAGGATACCATTACTTAGTCTTGCAGGTAAGACACTGCCTGCTATAGTCGTCTTCCCTCCTCACTGGTTTGGTGGAAAGAAAAACAATCTTGTAAAATCCTTTCTTAAGCTGGCCAAATCAAGTGTTTTTGAAGAAAGTTGTACAGAGATACAATGCTGTTCCGTCTATTCCTAAACTGCATGTGCAGAGCAAGACAGTTGCTGATAAGGCTGTGAAGCAGACATTGATAGTTGTAGAGATTTGTGCACCTCAGTGTCATTCATTGGTGGTTTTTGATGTCATTGTCTTTGTTGGCTATTTTAAAAAATTCTTCTCCAGATCTTCTAATGAAGATACTTCAGAGAAAACTTTGCTTCACTAAAAGTTAATAGTAAAACCTGTAGACCAAAGGAATTTACTGTAGTACCTGTGGACTTCAGGATTTCTTCTCACATTTTCTCCTGATGTTTCCCCTTCTCTTCCCAAAACCCATTAATTTTGGATCAGGACTAATTTTTTTTCTAAGTTAGCCTTGTGAATTACACTAGTCCTATTTTGAAATTACTTCCGGAATTACACACTATGCAGGTATGTATTTCACTATTGTGCAGTCACACGCAGAGTAAATTCACTTGCAATTATCTGTGTGATCCTCAATTAAGTCACTCATGTCAGCAGAAACAAAAGGCAACTGTTAAAAAAAAAATAAAGGACTGGAAGCAGACATTTAAGTCTTTCAAACGTAACTGTCAAATCAAGGTTATGGTCAGAATGTCAAGATTAAAACCCTAACTTCTGCAGGAACATTTTTATTGCAATCAAATTTTGCTTCAAGTCCTCTTGGTTGGATGAGAGTGTATGCAGGTGAAGGTGACAGGCTGCTAAAAGAAAGGCTACTTAGCATCTCAAAATACAAGATCTTAGCTGATGTGATAACTTAAAATGGCCTGATTTTTCAGGGAGAGAGCTTTTCTATTTCAAGGGAGCACTGGCATCCCATTTCAGTTAATTTGAACATAGCTCTGCCTTCAGTTTTGTCATTTTGAGACTTTAAGGAAGACTCTATCACTTGCCATAGTTGAGCACTAGTTTACCGCACAACAAACCAGGGGTGTTTGCATTTTGCTATTGCTTTTATAAGATGTAAAGTATTCCTTTATGAGAGAGTCAACTTTAGTGCAAAGTGGTTGGAAGTATATTGTCCCAAACAGAGCAGTGCTCAGCAGAAACAGGTGGCAGCACTGGTTTGGTACATGACAAATCAGGAGAAAGGATGGAGATTTTTTCCACCTTAGATGCCAACACTGTTTTGATGCTAGATTTTTCTTTGTCTTCTTTTAAAGAAACTAAGTAGTGTGAAATTGTACAAGGGAAATAGTTACTGTCAGTCAGCTTCCTGGCACTCCCAAGGTGTTTGCCTGACTTAGAAGCTTTAGATGCTGAACAGTCTTCTGAATTAAAATCAGCTTACTTGTTAAATTTCAAACATCGTGTTATTGTAACTCGTCTTCAATAATGTGGTAGCAGTTCATTTAATTTCAGTGTGATCATTGTAGGTTTTATGTTAATTTCGTAGTGGTCCCACAGCATGACTTATTATTTTAGTTTCCTAATGTGCAATCCAATTTACATTATTATTTTATCTCTATGTATAATAACTCAATACTCTAAAGGAAGCCTCTGAATGCTTTATCTTAATGCAATATTTACCAGTGAAATAAATTAAGCAAGCAAGCATGCTGTCTATTCTTCATAATTCATTTAATCTGTGTTGTGGTGAAGAACTCATGTCCAAATGTGTGAGTATGAAGGAGCTCCCTTTCTGAAACTTTCTGAAGTTTCATTCAATGTGGTTTCCAGGTGCCAAATATTAAAAAAAAAAAAAAAAAATTGTGACAAATGCATTGCTATTTTGTCAAGATCATTTTTACTGCATAGATCTTTGTGGCCCAAGAAATCAGCACAAATACCTTTTCTGTTAGAGAAACCAGTAGAATCTGCAAAGGACATAAATAACAGGTCAGATGAGGACTTGTGGGCAAGATATTTCCAACTTGCTTTGGGCATTGTGCTATAGTGACAGGAGTTGCTGTGTAAGTTCATCATCTTTACAAGAGAGTTAATCCTGGATGCAGCTCCACTGAAATTACTCAGAGCTTGATTCCAACTCCGATGTGGTATTTCCACTTAGCCTGCTATGAAGAGGCATACTGCATTTCAGTATGGGTTCAGTAAAATGTCTTATGTTCTGCATGTGGAGTGCAGAAGATGGATTCATGACTGACTAGTTTATGGAAAAAGTTGTGCATGCTTATTTGCTTTAGAAAAAACAGGACACCATAGTAGTTCCTATATTTTTAGAAACTATTCCAGAATTGTACTAGATTCTATTTTTGGTGGCATGGTTCTGCAGTATAACAAACTGAGTTCTTGATGGTTTAAGGGTCTTTTTAATCTGGCACTTTTGTAACTGAAAGAGAGGGGTAAAAAGAAGTTGCCTTCCCAGCAAAAACTGCAGTTGCTTTACTTTTGTTGTCTTTTAAGTCTGTGCCTAGGAATACAAGTAAGCCTATGTACAATTTGCACATAAATATCCAAGCGTATAAGTCCCTGCATGAGATGCTAAATTCAACAGTTAATATAGGATTATAACTGCAAGTTAGTCTTCTCAGTACACCCTTCTCTTTCCTTCCTCACTCCAATAAAAATATACATGTGTTCATGGTGGCGCACATTTCTGATTATTTGGTTGTTCTTTGGCTGCCTCTTGTACGTGTGACAAGGTTACAGAGACTTGGCTATGCTCGTACATGCTATGTTAACGGGAGGGTAGTATTTGAATGTGAGAGCTGATTAAACATTCAACTGTACTTTGTGGAGCTGCCTAGAAATGCCCAGGATGCAGCTTGCCATCATTTTCTCTGTTGTTCCGCACTCTGAAACATTATTTTCATTTTCTTCTGAAGAAGAGCAGGAGGTCACTTGCAAATGCTATTTTCAGCATGAAGGCCTGCAGTTTATTGTTCTTCCTCAGCTTCGTGCTTTAAAAAAGCAATTTCCTACCTCTGTGTTTTTTTCCTCTTCAAATATCGTGTTTGGACTATGTGTCTAGCAAAGCATTTAATTTTAGTTATTCATTTGGCTTCTTTATTCCCAAGGGTCTTTTCAAATGATGTAGTCTTTCTTTCCTGTTCACCTGTTTTGTATCTCTGTCTTTCTACCTCAAAGCCCATCCTTATTGTTTCCTACAGTGATTGTTCTTGCTGTGGGCATGATCTCCTCTGTTCTACTTTGATATGTCATTCTGCACCACTTTCTTTTTCAGTGAATTTTCTCATCTTTTAGCTGCCCTTCTGCTAACTTATTGTGACTGTCTTGATTTCCAGCTTCTAATCTGTCTTCCAGATTATCTGTACTTTTTTGTTTTTATTATTTCACTGTATGAATCTTTGGTACTGGGAGGTATACTAACCAGGCCATGCAGTGTAGGCAGAACTAGTAGTGCTAGTTCTTCCAAGAGACAAGATAAGGGAATTGTGACTTTAGCTTGGAAGGGATATCCTGAGCCATTCAGTCTGGGATGTTATACAAAGTAGGTTTCATTAGGTTAGTTTGCAGGGCCTTGTCCAGTGAAGTTTTGAATATTAATAAAAATCTCACTAACTTGAGATTTTCAGCCTTATGTCATCATAAGCCTATTGGACACCTTAAAGACATACACAAAAGTTCTCTGTCTTGACAGCCTTACTGCTGGCTGCTATGGTGTTATAGATCAAGTACTATATGTGGGGAGCTTTGCAAGAAGTGGCAGAGCCTTGCAAGCAGAATCCTCCACAGCATTCAGATGATTACCTGTGGCATTGGAGATAAGCAGCTGAGAGAACATGCCTTGCAGCTCCAGTAAAATTAATGCAATTTTGCTTTCTTATGAAGAGCTCATCACATTTATACAACAATTATGTAAGTACCTTGCTATTACTATTTAAAAAAACCTAATCAAAGCAGAACATAATAGCAAAGTAAAAGATTAAATTAAGGGAACTGGATGCAAACATTGTGTAAAAATGATGGAAAGATGCTAAGAGCTGTAAAGGAGAATATCTTGAAATGGGGTTGGCAGTCATAGACAGTACTAGAACCAAGCCTTTTGGAGGCTGTGTGCTTTGGCTGTTATGCGAGGCAGTCTATGGTAATAGCACACATTACTGCTCTTGTGTTTGTTGGAATTAAACATCGCATAGGCATGCTTTGCTTTTCTAAAATCATGCAATGTTATTAGGGTGCATATGCCAGAGGTATGAAAAGGTACTACACAGAGGTGCAGACAGCAGAAGAAAAGAGCCTGAAACAAAAGAAAAATTAAAGAGCTGGTCTTTGGTTATTTTTCTCAGCAAAGGTATGTGTTTCAGCCCTTTTTAGATCTGCAAATTAGAAGGTTATTGAAACTGTCATTCAAACGATAAATGAGTGAAAAATATTACTTTTGGTACTTTTTGTACTTGTTTATTATGAATGTTGAAAGTGAACTGTTGTGAATTCTGGCGAGAGCAGACAGTTTCAGTCTTTTCTTGTTTGTGACTCTTCCTCTGTGTAGGCACTCATGGAATGACTGCTTGACCTGTCCAAATTGCAAGCATTTTTCTTTATCAGTGTTTTTGTTAAATCCCTGAATAATATGTTGATAAGTATATTTAGTTAATGTGAACTATGGTTGTCATGAACTTGCGGTGCTTAGGGACATGGTTTAGTGGTGGACTTGGCAGTGTTAGGTTAACGGTTGGACTTGATACTCTTAAAGATCCTTTCCAACCAAAATGATTCTATGGTTCTATTCTATGGACAATAATGCCTCACTATATGCCTCAGTTTTACCAGACTCATTTGCTGCACTTGAATGAATTTCTTAAGATAAATCTCATCTTATGCAAAGCATCAAAATCATGTCAGTTTAGTATATGAGTCTTTATTGTACTCTGTGGGTTTTATCTAAACCTTGACTTTGTGTTAGTTTAGTGGGCAGAAGCGTCTTTCATCCCCGTGTCCTGACAAAATCAAGTGCTGAGCAAAGGGGATTTGCTTGAGTTTTTGCAAATTGGTGAGGCTGGCTGAAGAAAAGCCACTTTCTTAATGAATAGAGTTGGCTGTTCCAAACTGTTTCTTCAGCTTGGAGCTTACTACTTCGTCCTGGCTATCCATGCAGTGACAAAAAAGAATCACCAATACCTGGTCAAAAGGTTGAAGCCTTTCTATTTGCTTTTGGTCGCTTCAGCTGTAACTCACACCAGTGGCACCTCCAGGTTGCAGAACTGCAGCATGAACTTCATAGTCATACCTATCTTCCATTTACTTTCAAAGTGTATTTGAGTGTGTAATCCTAAAACACCTGCAGGTGTTAGATCCTGGCTCTTTAAGATTGTATCTCTTCCTTTAGGACATTGTGGCAGCTGATCACAGTGGATGTGCCTGGGTTTATACTTCTGGGCTTGAATGCAATGGATCTGGGGACACAGGACCTTAGTGGCTGAGGTTTCATTTTGTGTTCGTTCTTCTTGTTATACCATCAGTTTCTGAGCTCTTTTGACTAATGGATCTATCTTGCATAACTTACTCTGTGTCCTTGTTTCATTGAGATTTTGTTTCAGTTTGTGGCCAGCCACGGTGATCAAGGCCCTTAGCAGTTAAATGCAGGGCAGCTGACCCAGGCTGGCCCACAGGTGTATTCTATATCATTAACATCAAGCTCGCTATAAAAGGGAGGGCTTGCTGGGGTGGGGTGGGGCTTTTTTTGCTCTCCTCTCTTCTAGCCTTGCTTTTTCTCATTGCTGAGGATTGGTATTCCTGGAACAACCTGCTGCAACACTGTAGCTAAGTATACTTTTGTGTGTTTTGTGTTATTGTTGATATTGGTTCCTTTATTTTATTAAATCTCTTCAATTTTAACCCATGAGTCTCCCTCTTTTTCGCAATTTCCTTTCTAGGTTGGGGAAGGGCCATTGGGTGAGAGAAAAACTGTTATTGTTTAGCCCTGGGTGTGGGCTAAACGAAGACACTCTGCATGCAAGCTTTCTCCTGGTGGAGATGAAAGGCATTGGGTAGGATAGCAGGAGGCTTTTAATTTTCTGTCTGATTGGAAAGTTCAAATACAAGTTTATATTGTACATGGGGTTTTTATTCCTCATGAAATTTTAAATTGTTCATGTATACAAGATGTTGGGGCTGTGTTAACTGCTGAGCCACTACATGTAATTTTTGTCAGGAAGAGCTTCCATTGTCTGTAGAGGCTCATGCAAGTCTGGCTGTCTGACTAGAGCTCCAGTTAATGTGTGAAGAAGGCTTAATGAGAAGAACTGGAAACTGGGGAGCATCAGCTATGTTGTCGTATTTGCCACCAGCTCACTTGTGTTGCTTTGAGAGTAGGCTGTTCTTGTGATGACATTCATATGAACTTTTTCCTGTATGTTGCTAGAGTCCCTAGCTGATCTGCTCCTCCTTGATGAGATTGACACTGAGAGATCACAAGGTTTCTATAGCTGTGATCACTTTACTTCCAGCAATATGCAAGCTGAGGACAAACTGGCTCTTTCAGATCTACATGGCCTCCTCACAATTGCATGTATGTATGGAGCTCATATTAGCACCATTGCAGGTAGTAGCTTTCCTGGTCATGCTTTCTTAGCATGGTAAAACTCGTGATTCCTCCTGAATCTTGCAGGCAAAGAGTCAGAGGCATAACTCATATAAATGAAAGCAATACAGAGACAATGTGAGAAACCGTTTTGGAACCACAGATTGCTCCCCATTTTACCCAGTGACTGTCAGGAATTAGAGGAGAAGTTGAGAAAGAACTAATTTGGGTCAATCAACTCTGAAGAATGTACTGGAACCTCCCAACATATTTATAAGCTATTTCTTTGCCATGGTAGTTTTGATGACTCCTAACCATACCTTGACATTACTAGCCATCATCTGTGAGTAAAAGTAACACTGATGGCACTAGAGAAATAAACCACTTATGCTCAGAGTGATAAACAGCCATTTACTTTTGCTAAACACCCATTACAGAGAGGCATAATATTTTGCAAGAAGTCTCTAAATGTTGCTGTAATGTAGGAAAAAACTTCTAACCTGTTATCTCCAGAGAAATATGAGTGTCAGGACTTCAGACTTCTTTACCTCTCTGTTCTGTAATGCCTCTAAGAAAAAGAGAAATGCCTCTGATTTAGTCTATGGCTATTTAAATATGAAGCTCTTTGAGGTCACTTCTCCTTATATCTGTTATATATCTGTAGTGACAGGATAGTGTAAGGCATCAGCTGGAACTAACTCCATGTGATTGTTGAGTTTTGCAAGTTCGAATACATTTTGAATGTTCTCAAGGGCTCGTGCAGTCTATCTGTAATGTTGAGGATTTCTCTCTGAGCCTTTAGAAATATATTTTTTTCCCCCTCTTATTTGATGCATTCAGTTCTTTTGAGGGGATAAGCGAGTGGGGAAAGTGGAGAGAAAATTCTGAAAGCATTTTGAAGTTACAGTTTTTGACAGTTTCTGATAATAGTTAAATTGGAAGATAATTGATCATGATTAATGTCCTTTTTAGGCTGTAGTTCAGATGCCATTTAAGCTGTTCAAGTGGCTAATGTCCAGCTGATTCATATTGTGTCTAGGATTGGCTCAGTGTCATTGGATGTGAAAGAAAGTACCACTGAAAAGAAAGATTCTTATTCCTATAATATTTCCAGGGTATTCCTCTGTCCAAGTTACCATCTGCATTTCTTCCCAAGAAATTCTTGAGCTGTTTTTGCATCTTAAGGCTCCCTATGATTAAGCTTCACAGATATCTAAATTGTTATAAATACATATATTGGTCTCAAACATTTCCATTTTTTAAAAGGTTTATAATGGAGTTAAAGTCTCTTTGAGCCTTGCCAATCTGTAGTAATTTGCTGAGATGCTTTACCACTTGGGTCTCTGTCATTTATGAATGAGAGGGACTGCATGGTGGGACTGTTGACTATATTCTAACCGGTTGTGGTTCTGCTGCACATTCAGTGTGTTGCCCACACGGACATAAGATATAGTGCAAATAGAGAAGGAGGAGAAGGAGAGGGTGGTAGAGAAAGCTCAGGATCAGCACATCGAGAAAGTTAACTTTCTTTTTGCTTTGCATCTCCCCACCATGCCTTCCGCACACATGCATATACTTCCTTTGCTTCAGAGTAGCTAGCACAAACTTTCTTTATATTAATGAAAGCCAGACTGAACCCAGCCTTATGCTACCATTTCACCCCAAATAGCAATGGCAAAAGGTGCTAGACCTATTCAGAGTTAGTTTTAGCTGTAGTTCTTGTCCTCATGAAACTGGATGCTAACTGAATGATGCTAAGGTACAGGTGTAGCAGGGGCTATGGCCTAAAGCCAGAGAAGTGATTGTGTAGCATTAGTCAATCTTGCAGCCAGAAAAATTCCTCTTCCCTTGAGTTCACGTAAACTCTGGGTATAACAAAATAAATGCCTCCTCTGCTAGCTGTGGTCACATGCACCAATCATGTCATGTTAATAAGGGGGTTGACATTGTTAGGAAGGAAATTGAAAACTGGCTGCAAACAAAGCCTTGGGAAGGAGGTTTAAACATTTCCCTGCACAGTGTTGCAATTTGACTTTATAAGTAGTTCCCACTATTTGCTCAGGGTGAGAGAACTACATGAGAAACGTGTCCTCATGCTTTCTTTTTCAGAGGAAATCTGTCAGGTCAGGTGCATTGGAGATACAGCCTGTTTCTCCCTGTATGTGGGCTTATGGAGAAATGGAAGTGTCCAGGCTTCCTCTTGCTGAGAGGCCCTGGGGACTGCAGTATTCACGTTTAATGACTGTGACTGGGGAGGCCTTGAGCTGAATCACTGCTCTGATGAGAAGCACCTGGAGAGAATGTGGGTGACTTAGTACAATTAACTGTTCAGGGGAGACTTGATTTCCTCCGTGTTACTCTGTGATATGGTGCCAGGGATTGGGCTGTAGCAGCCATCTCTGCAATGAACACAGATGACGAGTGCAGGAAGCATTTTTGACAAATCTCAGTATGCAGACCAAAAGGATCAAGGTCAGTTTGGTATGGGCAAGCTCTCTTTCTCTACTGAAGTTCATGTGTAAAATCTACCTGTTTCTTTAGGGATTATTCTGTAAGACATTATACTGTAAACATCCATATCATACCACTTTAAGAATACATTCCAACAGAATAACTTGGATGGAAAAGGTGGCTGTCTTTAGTGTGTTGCAGAACATTGCTGCTCATTGTACAGCAGAGCTACTGGTCAGTTGAAGCTCATTAACCTGAAGTTAATCAGGACAGACTTCCTGGGTGATGGTATAGACTTGTGGTTGGTGGTTTTGATGTCTGATGCTAAGAATATTTGTAGGTATGTTTGTCAGTAGATTAGCTAAATAAATATAGGTAAATAGGGACATTAGTCCATAGGCTTTGCCTGAAGTAGTTAATTTTATATGAAGCTTCTCTGAATAGAGGTTTTTTTCACAAATATTTTGTATTTTTTCAGCAGTAGTATTGCTGAAAGCAGCTGCCAAGTAGAACTAGATTAAGTGTTTTCATTTGAACGGTTTATTAGCTGAAAAGTACAGATTTATGTTGACTGCATCTATTTGTGAATTTAGTTTGAACTTGGCAACTGTTTATGGAAAAGGAAATTGCAAACATAAAAATATTATGACATTTAATATAAAAATATTTTGACTTTTCACTTTTAATAATGTCTCAACATCTAATTTATTCTAAAATTATCTCCTTTTCCAGTCAGTGAAAACAAAAACTTCTGGTTACCAGTGAAACAAAATGTTTTTCATAGAACAATTTAGGTTGGAGAGGGGTCTCTGAGGGTCTGCAGTCCAACTCGCTGTTCAATAGAGGGCCAGCTTTTTAATTTTTTTTTTCATTTTTTTTGTCACTTTGAACCTCCTTCTACAACTGCAGACTTTCAAAGGTGACTGATGGTGTTCTTGCATTGACAGTGGCTGGCTCCCTTAGTACAATTGGATGCAGCCTTTCCAGTCCCATGAATTTATATATGTCAGAAACTTTGGAGGCCTGAGGGCAGACCTTGTCTTTGAATACCACAGCAAAGAAGGCATTGACTGAGTACTTCAGCCCTTTTTAGCTTTGAATTTCAAAAACTCCATGCAGAATTGTTTCTGGGTGTTTTTTTGGGGGGGCAATTTTTGGTCCAAAAAACAAGGACGTTTTCAGATTGGCATGAAGTGATTTTCTTTTTCTTCCTCTGTTTCCAATTTGTTCACTGAACCAAAAAAATCCTCCTGCTCTTTGTGTTCCTCAGATACCAGATATGATCCGTGCTGTAGCAGCACCTCTGTGGTCCAGTTCTTGTTCTGCACACATGTGTTTGCATATAGTATAAATATTTACCTGAAAGTCATAATCTGATATAGATGGTATTATATTCTGTCAGCTAGCATTATTCGGTAGATAATCAGATGTGGCTTATGGAAGAAGAAATTCACGGAAAAGGTGCATTTTCACATTCCATTTGTTTATATGCGGAAAGGATATTTCTTTATGTGTTGGTGAGAGCAGATGTTTTTGCATCATTTTTGACTATGTGGCTATTGCTTAGTTGACTATATAAATACAAAATACTAAATTTGCTGATTCAGATGGTTGTCCTAGATTGGTGTTCTGATACAAATAATCTTTTTATTGTTCTTTGCATGAAACCATGTGCCTGCATTTGACACATCATTAAAGGTCAGCATCAGTATAAAACTAGAAGCTGTTTTGCTTTGTGATGCTAGTGATGTTAAATGATAAATTAGAAATCCTTTAATTCCAAGTCATCATAGTAGTACTTGGCACTTGTTTTACTCTTTACCCACTTGCAATTACTGCAGTGAAATTAAGCGATATTAAAAGTGACCCAGTTGCCTGCAGGCTTGTACAAATGGCTTGGTTTATAAGTAAAACTTCATTTACCTATTTGATATTAAGCATGCTTTGCAGTATACAAATGTTTAGCAACTTTAAAACTGGACTTGGGAATGAATGTAAGGCAATGCATCTGTAAGCACTTTGCTTCCTATAAAATTGGTGAAATAATGAAATATAGCAGCGCTCTGCCATTTACTGAGACTTTGAATTTATGTACCTTTCTGTCAGGGTTTAAAGCTGGGCTGGCAATTAAACCTGCAGCAGACGCTCTCTGTTAACCCTCCCCCCAACCCGAAGGGAAAGGGAAAGGGAAAAGGGAGAGAGACTTACGGGTTGGAAAGTTAAAACAGTTTTAATAAACCTATAATAATGAAAAAGAGTATAATAATAATATTGGAATAATCAAATATATACAAATATATATACAAAACCAAGATCGAGCTCCCCCGATGTCGGCAACGTCACCACCGGCACTGCAGGGCAGGCTCCGGGAAGGCCCAGGCTGGGCCTAGCGACGGTCGAGAGCTGGATTCAGGGATGCACAGATCAGGATCGGGGGCAGCAGGAAAACAGTCGGAGTCCTCCTTGGACACCGGCCATAGCAGCAAGAGCAAGAAGCCCGAGACCCTCGTGATCCCCCCGCTTTATACCAAGAATGACGTGTATGGGATGGAATACCCTCGTTGGTCAATTTTGGGTCACCTGCCCTGTCTGCTCCCCCCTGCAGCTGCGACCCCACTTCGGCTTTTCACTTGTAAGCAGTGAGGAATTCAGCAGTGACCTTGGTTTCTCTAAGAAAAAGTATAGCAAGAGCCTTACTGCACAACATCCCTACCGGTGCCTCAGCGATAACTACAAACTTCGAGCGTTATCAGTCCTGGAAGCAGACACTGTCTGCAAAACATGTAGTTAGTTTCAGAAAGTGCAGTTATTTAGAGGAGACTTAGCTGAAAGTAAAAATCACTGAAAGGAAAATCGGCCTGGTTTAGGCCAAACCAGGACACTTTCTGTCTGATTTTCCAGAGTGGTGTGCTTTATATTTCCTGTTCAGCACCTCTGAAAATCAAGCTTCTATTTATTGACTTTATGCAGACTGCATTTGTTAAAACTGAACTGCTATCAGTTCGAGATACTGATAATTAATCTTCGTAGTGAAAAAGGGTCAGAAATTCACCGATTTCTTTCTCTGGGGTGGTGGTGGGGGGGAGAGAGAAAAAAAATTTTGTGCCTCTTTATAGCCAAACTGGGGGTGTAAAGGGGGTAAAACCGTGCTGCCGGCGGCCGCGCTGCGCTGAGGAAGCTGCGGCAGACCCGCTCCGCGGCCGCGGGCCTTGCGGGCGGCCGGAGGCGGTCGCTAGAGGGCGCCAGAGAGCGGGGCGGAGCCGCCGGGCGGGCGGGTGCTGCCGCGGGGGCGCGTGTGTGCGGGTGGCGGGGTGCGGTGCGGTACCGCCGGGGCGTGGGTCGGAGCGGGGCAGTGACCGCTAACGGGGATAGTGTGTTTGGTAAGGCACGCAGCGGTCAGCAGGCGCGGGGCTGGGGCTCTTGCTTGTTTGGGGTGTTTTTTTGTCGTTGTTTGAAGAGCAGGTAGGTAGGCTTAGTCTCCAACTTGCTTCTGTCTCTTTACCTTCTTTCGCTTTCACCTTTTGGCATGGGGTGGATGGGTAGCAAGAAGGTGTCAAAATCATTACTGTCCTCTAGACACTGAAGTGCTTTGCTGCCTATGTCACCAGTAAGAAAATCAGAGAGAATTAGATGTTAAGCCTCAAGCTGTGAGAAGAGCACGCAGCTCTGAAGCACACAGATTAGTAGTTTTCTAAGCATTCTTCCATGTTAAAAGTTCCTTTAACCATTCAGTGATAAATTCTAGGCTGTTGACTGGCAAAAATTTCTTTGCCCTCTGTTTCATACAGGCATCCAACTCCTTCTCGGACTGCTGGTTGGAAATGCTGTGCTTAATATAAGCTCACAAACCAGTGAGAGGGAGTAGTTTAGGAACCAGTATCTAAAGCATTCATTACCAATACAGATTAAAAAAATAAAAACCAGAAAACCCCAAACTTGACCCATGGTCCTGCAGAGTATTACACGTGTTTTATTTTAGAAGACCCTAGTGAGATCAGACTAATGTGACACTTGCAGATGAAAGTATTTATTTCTATAAAAACCTGACCCTTGAAGAACCAGTACTTTCAAGATTTGGGAACAGGAGCTTTCTGAAGTCTAATCCTCGTTCTCCAGGCTTGGCTATTGCCTTGAATAATCAATCAAACCCTTACTTCCCCACATAATTAATATTCTCAGGGAAGTGATGAGCTAAGTGATGACATTTGTTTTTCCTGACTGATGGTGCAATGGGATTGCAAATTGTAATGAATCATTCTAAGGTGCCTTATCCTTTTTCATTTAAAAACAAAATGAAAAACCCAAGACCTCCCCAACCAAAACCCCTTCCTGTGAGGCATGCTTATTGCCCTTGAAATCAAGGGAACTATATAGAGCATAAGACTCTTGCCCTGTATAGTAGTCTCGATCATTTGTATCATGGCCTGTGTTAGCACTCTGGTGCTATGTCTGGGGAATCCATTTTCCTCAACTGATTGACACTCAGGACTTGATGATCTCTTCTAGTGACTGTGGTGTTTATCTTGTGCTGATTCTAGAATCTATAGATCCATATTTTAAAGAGAACCTCTAAATATTCTGCTTCTGTGATAGTTTTTAAATCGTATATTTGCTGATGGTATGCGCTGTATGTTAGTGATGTTACAGTGTTTGTTTAACGTAGGATCTAAGTGCTTTCTAAACATGCATGGATTAATTCTCACAGTGCTCTTGTGAGTGATAGAAATAGGAGAGAAATATTGGTTTGCTCAACTTTGCAGCACACCAGCTGTTCACCAGCTAGAAACAAAGACATCATGGGCAAAAATACATAGGGAAAAGAGGTGTGTATAATCTACCCACCCCTGTAACAACCACTACCTCCACTAACATACAACAGGAGAAGGAAATAAAGAGGCTGTGGGGATTTTGTGTTGTTTTTTTTTGTGTGCGCCTTCTAAAAGGCAGCACCGAAGTAGCTTTTTCTCAGAGCAAAAGAATGTCTTTCCAAACTTGCAACGGAAAACAAAGTATGCTTGTCACCAAGCTTTCAACAGGAAATGAAGCTGCTGGAGAGATGTTTGTGACCAGTTTATGCCATCAATCAAATTCTACTGTTTTTACAACTTAGCCAGAGGCCAACATGACTTGATAGTCAAACAACCTTATTGCTTAAATGTCTTTGGAACAGCTTGAAGTAATATGTAATCCCAATACAACTAGATTTTTTTTTTTTTTTTTTTTTTTTAGAAACTTTACAATTCTGGCTACTACTACTATTTTTAAGTGTGGTGCATAAGAACTGATAACCCTTGTAACCAAGACTGCTGATGGACATGCACAGGCATCAACTGATCTCAGGAGCTATAATCTCAACACTTTCCCTCTTTGTGCTTAATTCATTATTTGTACCCTGACATTGCTGTCAGAGCTCTGGTCCTTTTAAAGTGAATATCAACTTCTCTGTGTTGGGCAAGAATAGGAGACCCTCAAATGCTACTGGTACCTTTCCAGGAATAAGTCTACTTCCTGGTGGGAAAAGATCTGCTGGCTTTCTGTTCTCTCTTTCTCCTGGTCTGTGGCTGGTTTAGGATGATTCCTTTCAATTAATTCTCTGGTGTAATCCTATCTAATTTTAGTGAGACTAGAATGACATGTGGGTGTTGTATGAAATATACAGGGTTTGCATGAAGGTATACATACGAAACTGAGTGACTCGGGAGGTATGTTTGAGAAGAGGGATGGCATCAGTTTGGATAATAGACACTGTTTGTCGTTGGTAGCTCTGGGGGCAGAGAGGTGTGGATATGTTTAAAGCCACATGTGCTTATTTTTATCATTCTCTCCCTTTCTTCTTCCAGGGCATTTTTTCCTCTACATGCTCCTTAGCTGACATGAAAGCCATGACTTTAAAATTTGAATTTCAAAGTTCTCAGTATTTGCCTCAGATCTCATCTTTATCTGTAAATCCTCAACTATCCTTCAGCCTGCACTGCTGATCCCTCAGCTTTCCAAGAGCAGGTGATCCTTCCTTGATATCTCCTTAAGCTAAATAAGGAGTCTCTTGCCTGTAGGTCTACATACCACTTGCCACCCTTCTCATCTGGGTTTCTCAGTTCAGGTAAAAGGAACCAGTGTGTGCTACCAGTAGACTGGAGATTGGTGGTGTCTGTAAAGCATCCGAGGAGGATTTTCATCAGTGGATACAGATCTTGTTGCTATGACTCCGATGGGTTTCTGCTAGCAGGGTCCCAGTTCTTTTGGGAGTATGCAAAAGAGCTGCTGAGAGGTTTTTGAAAATAGAAGGGTTAAGTGGCATTAAACAAATTATCTGTAGCTAGGCTTCTAACCAGCTTCTTGGCTGCTGGATGCATCTTAACCTTTAAAATCAGTAGTCAGTGCAGATCTGGCTTCCAAATTTCAATCAGGTTTTATCCAGTTTTGCGAAGTTTGCTAAAGGGACAGGAAAACGTTCAAGAGGGACCAAGCTTTTCCTCTGATGCTTTGGGCAACGTAACTTTGTCTCAGTTTCTGCCTCATAAAATGTGGTCAGCAGTATTCCCTAACCTTATTTTGAGGATGCATTAGCATTGTAGTATTCTGGAAAAATGAGGAATTCTGTAAATGCTGAGATATAAATGAAAGGCTTAGAGGATGACAACCAAAAAGAAGGGTTTAACTTACAGCTTGAGAAGAGCAAGGACAAGGGGGCATTTGGAGAGACTGTCCTGTGTCTATAGTCCTTGTATATGTCAGTTCAGTAAAACTTTCCCATAAAGTGTTTTTACTTGTTATCAGGTATGTAACCTGGAATTGTGTAGTCATTACTGAAATGTGACTTACCTTAAATAGATAAAATACATACCAGTGTTCTATCTATGAAATATGAGGAGGAATTTCAATCAGGATAGTATCATCTGTGTTTCCATGTTGTCACTATCTTGTGCTAACCATTCCTGTTTAGGGGACAGGAGAATAGTCAATGACTCTTCAAAAGGTAACAGTAGCTAAGGTCTATTCTATTTCATGTGAAAGACACCTCTTTGAAATGGTTAAGCTTTTAAATGCCTTTAACACTAAATACTTCAGTCTGCACTACTGATCCCTCAGATTTCCAGAAGCATTTGATCCTTCCTCAGTAGCTCCTTAAGCAAAGTAAAGAGACTCTTGCATGTAGTTTCAAGTACCACTTACCATCCTTCTCACCAGAGCTTCTCAGTTCAGGCAAAGGGAACCAATGTGCACTACCAGTTATGCACACACAGTTTACCAGTATGATCAAAACCCACAAGGTCTCCACTTGCAAATTTTGGTTGCTGTTTGTATTTGTTAATAGTATGATTTATATGCATCTGATGTTCTCCCTCCCAGTGCATGTGGGGTTCTCAGTAGACTTATAAATACTGGCTAATATGCAATGGAGAATTTAAAAACTACTCAGCTGGCACCATAGATTGAAAAAAAGAGTGGCGAACTTTGGGATGGAGGTAGTATCGCAAAAAGAGAGCTAAACCTCAAGAGCATATGCAGTGTTTTGCACCCCCTGCAGAAGGCTGGAATACTGCTGGTTTTGTAATCATAGCTGGACATAATTTCTGTGATGATGACTGTTATGCTCTTAGAGGGAGGTTGAAGCTCGTTCATGTAATAGTCCTAGCAACCATGGGGATGTCTCTGTGTGCATTTGTAACAGCTCGGGCACTCAGGTGCAATAAGGAAATGTACCTTAAAGGAGAAAGAAATTTAGGTCCTCTGAATGTGATGCCACTGGTCTTTGCCCTTGGTATCTAAACAAAGAAGTGTTGGTAGCGGGACTGTTTTCTGTTCTTACACTGTGCTGTTAGTGAGGACCTTGCAGTGGGTCCTAAACTTTTTTTTTAAAAAAATGCAATATTTGGGACTGGAGCTTCAAAGATCTGGGTTTTTCTTCTGACTCAACTGTCTGTTCAACTGTCAAATGTGTCTTTGGGAAGAGGAGTCCCTTTCTTTGCCACTGTTTTCTGTCTTCTGAAAGAGGGGGGACAAAGATGCTATCCTGTTGTTAGAAAGTGGTCTCTGATCCTTTCCTGAAAGACACGTATCTGTGATTACTTTAAGACACACTATTGCCCCATCTAGACTGATTTGTCTTGCTTTCTGATCCCCTTGCTTTTCAGACTTAGATGAGAATAGCTGCTATAATACTTGGAAAAAAAAAAGGCACAAAAAACTGTATAGTAATAACCAGATAATTCCAAAATTCAAATAATTCCTTCCAATGAAGGTAATAAAGGCAATTAGAGCATGAGAATGCTGACCAAATGGGATGATGCAGGCTTCTTCAGCCTGCTCTAATGTAGTTCCTTACTAATACAACAGAAGCAAAGAACTTTCGGGGGGTACTTGGTTTAGAGACTCATACGTTTGATGCATGTTTTTTCGCCTCCGAGATAAGTAGTTTGAATCTTGTCCAGTCAGTAAGCAGTCAAATTATTTCATTGCCGTTATATGCATGCCTGCATGATACATGATACTGCTCACTCCAGTTGTCTCAGTCTCATCTCCAGCATCTTTTTCTCACTATCATTATGATTAATCCACTTGTTTTGTAGCATTTATGGCAAGATTTGAAACTAAACAGGAAGAGAAACTCCAGTTGTCTTACTGTTGGTAGCACAGTCCATCTATGTTTGAAGTAATATATGTTGATGGGATTAGTGAGAAGCTGTTAGATTTTGGTGCCTGTACTATTATATCTAGCCAGGAGTAAACAGAAGAATTAAATCTCTAGCTTTGTTACACCTGCATCTTGCTTTGATTAGCACTGCATCACTGGAAAGCTAATAAAATATAAAGCTGTTTTAAAATAGGATCTCTTTACCTCTTTATTACTGTTGTGGTCTGTAAAAGTCTGTGCATAGTTGTTGCTGTAATAGTTGGTTTAAAATTGTGTCCTTTGGTAAAATGTTGTGAGGTTTTACTAGTTTCTTGAGCCATAGACTCATTTCTTGGGTGGCAAACTGCATCCATTAAATGAATATACCTGAAGTGAACAGGTATTTGCTATTAAGGGGGCGAATCTGGGTTGAAGTTCTAGAGTTATTTTACTCATCACTGAGGTATAGTAATCTTCAAAGCAAAATATATCAGCAGGTGAAACTCTGGAGAGCAACACTTTGAGTACTGCAATTCCTTTGTACTTAAACTGTCTGAGCAGCAGCTTCAGTGAATGTGGTGGTTTCCCTCTAGTGGCTCCTCTCTCTAGTGCCTGTAGCAGGAGCTGCTCCTGTGATTGCCTTGCTACCTAGCTTACACTCATAGTTCTCTTGAGCTTTGCTCGCTGAAAATCTAGTGTGTACAAATATTTCCTGAGGCGAATGGTAGATGAGTCACAATATAGCAGCCTCTGAGTTCTTTATACCTACGCTGAAGCTTTTGTTGGCCTGGTTTGTTAGGAGCAGAAGTATATGGTGTTCTGGCCAATGTGAAGTGTTTCATATGGCAGCCCTATCTAAAACAAAAGGTAGAGCCAGTCTGACCGAAATCACTTTGAAGTTAATTTAATTAAACTGTTGTAAATCTTAATTTAATTTTTTTTTTCATACTTCCTTGTCCTTTTTTGACCTCCCTGCTGGTTGTGAATATAAAATAAAATCCCTTTCCTTAAAAGTGGAGATAGCTCCCTCAATAAAAATGGGAAACTGTCTATTACCATTAAAAATGAATAATATCTTGAATAGATAATAAAACCCATCATTTTATTTTTAAACACTGAAAACTTTTTCATTTAGCTTGAAGTTGAAACATAGTGAGTGTTTTCTAAGTCAGAATAAAATTTTATTTGGAAGAACTGAAACATCCTTTCACTGAAGTTGTAATCTCCTATTGAAAGACTTTTAGGGGTGATCAGTTTTCTGTTAACAAAAATGTTTTCCTGATGCCTGTTAAAAAGGATTCTGCTGTAGAGATACACAGTAGTTATGTAGTCTCTGAAAGTGCTAAAATTCAGCAGCAGTGAACTTGAGGGAAACAAGGAGAATAACCCTCTGCCCTTCATGGAGAAACCTAGACACAAGCGCAATTTGTGCCAGGTGTGACCTGTACCATATATGCAATCAAATTGACTCAATTTTTGTTCTTAATCACAAATTATATTCACATCTGGTAAAAGACACATGACACAATTTCTGCACTGTCTCATTTAAGAGCCTTATGAACAAGCTGCAATCATGTTGAATGCTGCCTGAATACATGTTGAGTCTTATTACAGCCATTGGCCAGGGTGTCTGTCAGCAAAAGAAAGTCATTCAATATGGTGCTACACGTTTTTATAGCAAAAGCAAGGAACAATTTTTTTTTAATAAGGGCTTTTTTTTTTCTAAAAAAAAAAAGGCTTTTTAAAATAGATTGTATCCAAATAGTTAAACCCAGCTTAACTTATTTTTTGTCAAGTTTATAGGGAGACTAGGGTGTGTTTCTGAGGGAACTAGTAGGGTGGTCTTACTACTTTTCATTTATCTGCTGAGTGAATTCCATGCACTTGATTAGTTTGGCTGTTGGGGGTGGGTGGGGGGCGGAATTCTTATTTGCACTTGTGAGGCTAATTGATTCTGTGGGTATTTAAAGGATTTTGTGTATGCACTTTTTATTGCTGTGCAAATGTAAATAATTAAACTTTGCTTCTGGGTAGGCTGGTATAAATCATGCTCAACTTTATTGACTTCCCAATGAAGCCGCTTTGTAAAGCTGTAAATGTAACTTTTCTGTAAGCCCTGCTACAAGTGTTTCTTTTGTAAGTGTACGTTCTGTTTTGTTTAATGTGGGGTAGTACGTGGATGTGATCCTGTTCCTTGAAGAAATGGAAAGGTTGGTGCGGGTAAGGTCCCCAATGAAGGTATTGACTATCTGTAGGGAAGTGCAACTGCTTATTCCCTGTTGGCAGCTAACGTTTTCTTGAAAAGGGGGATTCTAAAACCTGTATATGAGCAAAACAAGTATGTATGTATGTGAATATGCGTTGATTTGACTGGGATATCTACATAAACGTCTGCAATGTACTGAGAATCTGGGGTTGCCAGTTGTTTCCTAGCAATTAACAATGCTCCTGGAGTTGGACAGTGGATCCTGGTCAAGAAAAAGACCTTCCTAAAACACTTTGTCCATACCAGTGCTGCCTGAAAACACCCAACAAAATTTACACCTACTGATTTATGCTCAGCCAAGAACAAAAGATACTGAAGGCTTTCAGAGCAGTTGCCAGCTCTGGTTTTGAGCCATACTCATGTTTTGATATTCACCCTATCCTTTGTAGAAAGTCGCTACATATCAGGAAGTCACAAAGGTGTGTGAATAATTGGCAGCATCTTTGTCCTTGAACCCATTTCTTTCCCCTTCCACCCCTCTCCCTCACCTTGTTCAAACCTGCCTATAGAAATTGTGGCTGAATATCTTTGGACCTAGAATGTCTTCTGCTTATATTTTGAAAAGACAGTATATGGCAAAGAGAATTCTGTGTTTAATAGGGTAAAAGCTACATAAAGTATCTGTCATTGAATAACTATGTGTAATTATTTCATGTATATTACTAAATATATAGTCTGTATATGTGAGACAATTATTTTCCAAAGCACTATTAATATAATCAGGGATGAGAAACAGGTGGGGCATTGGCTTCATAACCCCCCTCCTCTGTGCCACGCTGTTGGGGCTACAATGAAGAATATTCTTTAAGGAAGCGCTGAATAATGTCTAAATAGGATGGATCAGTTTCTTGTAAGCTTTGAGAGGATCTGTCCAGCTTGTCTTGTGATTCATTCTCACATTTCACAAACCTGTGTGCACATGTTTTTCACAGTGAATCACAACTTCTCTGGTCATTTTGTAAAAGGGTAAGTAAAAACAGCCAATGCCCTCCACTCCCCACCTCCCTTCTGCCCTGCCAAAAAAAAAAAAAGAAAAAGGCAAAGAACCTTCTTCTTCCTGCCTTTGGGATGCTGTTGACATTCCTGAGGGATTTTGCCTTGTATGAAACAGACATAGAAACGCATCTTGCCGCTGAACAAAGCTGAGATGGCAGCTGAGCATTTTAATTAAGAAGAAAAATGCAGATAAAACCTTTTTATTGTTAGTTGGGGGTCTTCTCTAAAAAGCATTAATGTATCACTGTAGAATTATTTATCGCTGTAAGTTTAATGAGGAAGAGTCTTTTACATTATCATCAATCTGGCAATGTCCTTTCTGGTCGTCTCTTCTGCTGTTCTGTAGACTTGAATGTTTGACCTCTACTGTAATGTAGGATAAGATATGCAATAATGAAGATAGCCTGGTTTCATGAAGGTCAGTTTAATCATATAAATGGATCAGATAATGACAGCCTGCACCAAGGGTAAAAGCACACTTTTTGATCCACCTGTGAGGAACTGGTGAAGGGATTAATCCTCTTTCTCCTTTGCCTTTCACAGGAGGGAAATTCTGTCTGCTGTTAGCCACTGAGGGTTGATAACAGCTGGTGTTTTCAGAGCTATTGTTTTAACTGCATCCCTCTGACCAGTTGTTTGTTCTAAATGAGCGAGTTCTTGGGGGCCAGATGGAAAGCAACTTGGCATTTTCAGAAGGCATGATCTAGTTTTTGATTCTTTATGCTTTGGCATGTCTATTCTTGGCACTTTTATATAGACTATTTACGCCAAGCTATTAATTAGCAGCAGTGCACCTTTGGTATAGAGGTAATGACTGGGACATCCTGGGCAGATTGAATGGAGCTCTTCCAGGTTTGAAAACATAGACTTGTTGTTTTTTATGAATAATATGCACACAAAATTTTAATAGATGTCAAAGGCTTCATGAGAGCATGAGGAGGAGTCACTGCAGCTGAATCAAGTAATATTTGCTCAAGAAGCCTGAACTGCAGCTCAGCTATGTCCAGAATATGGGCATGCCTGAGAGAGATATTTTAGTTCTGATTAACTAGTGTTTGCCACTGCAAAGCACCAAAGGAATATGTACTAGTCTGCCTCATTTGAGTTTGAAAGTGAGAGGTGGTGATCAATTCTGTATGATATACAGTTTCTTAGAGGATGTTAGGAAGGGGGATGGAATGACCAAGAAGGCCAGAGACACCAACAGGAGTCATGCACTGGCAGCTTAACTATTAAGTTATTGCTACAGTAGAAATTTTCTTATTCTGTTACCTGTTACATTGTCTTTTACTCTTCTCACTCATAAAAACTAAATAAATTGCAAAACTTACCTAATGCCCAATCTCATCAAAAGTATTATAGAATGTTTCCAGGCATCCAGCTCGTGACATTGCTGCAAGAGTTCCATGTCTTTTATCATAAAAAACTGTCACGCAAAGGGAAGATAGAAATCTTTGACTTTTTTCTCTGTCCAGGTAAACTTCTGCTTTGCTTCCTCCTACATCTGGATTATCGTAGTTGAATGATGATGTAAGTGTAGATAGCTTGAAAGGAGGAAAAAAACCCTACAAAACACAAAGCCTCAACCAGCTTTGCTCTAAACACTTGGTTCTGTGTGTTCAGCTGCAAGATCACAGAAATGCGTTACTGAATAGGAGACGGTACTTAGGGAGAGCATCATCCTTCTGCTACATGTGGCCCATTTCCTTTCTGTTCTCCCCAGAATCTGCAACTATTGGATTAGGAATCTTCAAGTCATCTTTTAAAAACTGATCACACATAAACGTCTATATAGTTACAGCACATGTAGTAATCATGCTCAGTGAAATGAAATTTAGTATCCAGATGTGGGAGTCCCTCTATATGCAGTTCCTGGAACTACTTGGAAGTCAGTGGGAGCTTACACAGGGAGCAGCAATTCAACTGACAGTGTGCAAATGAAAAATGAAGGCACAATTTTGCCGCTTTTCAGGTCAATCCACCTGCTGTGTAAATGTCTTGAAAACATTTTAAAAGAAAACAGTTTAAATAGAGTAAAATAATGTTCATTTAACACTTTTTCAAATTTTTAAACTCAACTGGTTTGAAAAACTTATCTCAATACTCTTGAGCATGATCATGTATTGAATTTTTGTATGTAATATTATTTGGGTAAACGTACCAAAAGAAGCCAATGCCCATTGTTGCATACAAAATGGAGATTAGTGAGTGAATAGAAGTATTAAAAACGAAATTTTTTTTCACTTTTTTCATTTCTTTTTTTTTTCATTTTTTTCATGATAAAATATTAAATTGGCTGATCAAGACATGGAATTAGATAACATGGAATAATTTGCATCTGCAATGCTTAATTTTCATATTTATTAGCCCAAACTATTAACCAGTTACTTCTAAATAGCAGTCTCATTTGTAGACAACCTTATTAATTTGGAAAAAGAAATTGGAAAGCTGAAACTTTCTACTCATTTGTTTACGAATTGATTAAGCTACCCTTTCTGAGAATCTAGTCAGATAACTTCTGTTGGTGTCACAGTTTTGTTTTGAAAGTATTGCAGTGGGCATCAAGATAGCAATGACAAGCCAAACCAGCTCATTTTGTCTGACCCCTATTTTGTCAGGCTAGGGTTGAAAAGTGGGAACTAGAAGGTGAGCAACTTTGAGTTACTCAACCATGTTGAACACAGAGCTACTGCACAGGAAGTGTTGTATTGTCAGCTGAGCAAAGTCAGCACACCTGACTCTTTCTCTTGCCTGAGCCCTTCATAGCTCTAGACCTGTGGAAAAGGTTTTTTTTAAAAAGTATTTGCTGCCGCCTTTCCCCCTCCACCTCTCCCTTCCTGCTTTCAGGTGGCATTATAAAACCAGACAGGTCCAAATGAACTTCTTTATCTTCCTACCTGGGAAGAAGCTGTCTGGAACTATAGTAACTGATGCAGTATATTTTGATGTAGGCAATAATTTTGCTGGCCATCCAGAGACATCATTTTGTGATATGTGCTCTGGCATAAAATGTACCCACTCACTGATGTAAATCTAGCATACCTTTCTTGGACTCTATTTAATAGAGTTTTGCTTGTCTGGTTACAAAGAACTTAAGCTTTCTGGCCATGATGTAGCTGCCTTGTACAGCTGGATTTACATGCGTGGTACAGTGTGACTGGCACGTGGGTAAGGAACTGCAGAGGTTATGGGTTTCTCTTATTAAGGATATATTCTCTGTAACTGCAATATATGACTCCCCATTCTTTTAATCCAGCAATGACTCTCTTTTTTTTTCAGGTCACTGTAGAAAAACATTTTTTTCCTCTTGCTCTATGGTAAAATTGACTAGCAATGGGCTTTATTTGAAAGGGTATTCAACTGCTTTTTTATTAATGTGAACTTCATGATCCTTTAAGGAGAATAACAGAATATTCATTTTGCTTTGGTGTCCTTCTGTAGGATTCCCTTACTATACGTTATATCCTAGCTGAATGAGACACCACCTTCTCTGCCCATGTTCCCCCTCAGTAAGAAGCAGTTACAGTAATGTTGGTCATCAGGCAGTGTGCGTACTGTAGACTATGTAAAGTTCCTGGATATTTTTCCTGTCCCTTCCTTCAATTCTGTCTCACTATGGAATATGCTACTCTTACTTCTTAGTCCACACCATGACACATATCTGAGTGGATGCATGCCCTCATGCAGTTTTGCTTGAAGACATGTACAATGTTTTATTCTGTGTTACATAACCAGTCCATTGAAAATTGGTCAAAATAAATGCTGTTCATGAGCTATCTGAATAAAAAGATTGATTTGCTTGTGTTGAAGAAACATAGAGGAATAATCTGCGTATCTGACACGAGTTTTACCAGTGCAGTAAGCTGAGCTGTAGCAGTGCCTCTTGTTGTTCCTGTCCTGTCTCTTTTAATATGTTCAGTGTGTCTTGCTTTTCCCCTTTTGCCAATTTGGGCAATGGGCCCAGACCTGATGTGCCACAAGTTCTGCTGTCCTTGTTTCCTCATTCTGCATTTCTCCGATATACTTGTGTCAAAAACCGCTCTGGTACTGTACTGAAATGAGCGCAGATGCCTTTAATGTAGCACACACCATTATTCAATTTCATTTACCATTTGACATGAATGAGGTGTTCCAGTCCTGTAATCTGAAGAATTAATGTTTAAAGTAAATGTCTGTCAACTGTGATGGGTGAGCAGCAAAACTGGACAAATATGGGTAGCACTAGTGCTGTTTTGCCAGGAGCATTGTTTGCAAGGGCAACTGTGGTTTTACCTGTTGGAGAAGAAAGGGCTCCTTTTTCCCTTTTGACCTGTAATTCAGGGGGTGAAGTAAGCACCTCATAGCCAGGCTGCTTTGCCAAAGATCCTTAGAGCAATCAGGCAGGTTGGTGAGTGGTTGTCCTTCTGCGGTTTTAAATTTTTTAAAAAAATTATTATTTTGTGGGGAGTGGGGTTTGAGGTTTTGTGGGAGTGTTTTTTGTGGTTTCTTTTTTTTTTTTTTTCCCCTCCACCCTGAGACTGAAAGACTGAAACCAGCCTGGTGTTCGATACCTAAGTGTTGAGAGATCAGTGTGATTAACTTTGGAAAGAATCACAAGTGCCTTGGGGCTGTTGTAACTCCAGATTCTTAGGAGAGAAAAATACTGCTATAATGGCTCCACTCTAGAGACATTTCTGTCATCAGGTTGTTTTTCTAATACTGCAGTGCCCTGTACAATATGACGTTTGGAAATGAATATCATAGAACAAGAGAGATTTCTACCCCTATTTTAAATTCATGTGACCTCTGGGCTCTGCGGAGGAAGGCACTTCACCGAGTGGAAGAGTTTGTGACCCTGACTTCCCTCTGAGCTGAGAAGGTGTAGGTGTGAGGATTGATTACAGGTCATAATACACCTACACAGTCTGCTAGTCTGTATCACACCAGGTTGATTTTGGTGGCTTTTCCCATTGAGCAAATACTAAACTAATTGAGGATCTGGCTTTAACTGTTGTACCTATCGCCATCCCCAGGCAAGGGACCTGAAACTCTTTATGCTGGCCAGAAACTCAATGACAACGAGTGGCACACTGTCCGGGTAGTTCGGCGAGGAAAGAGCCTCAAGCTGATGGTGGATGATGATGTTGCTGAGGGTAAGTGTGATGTAGGAGTATTTTTGTCATTATCCCTGTATCTCTGTTCCCAGTCTCTTCTTTGCTGTTACACCCATTCTCCCTGTTCTTGTATGTTTTTTTTTTCTTTCCCTTCCTGTTACTTCTTGTATATTTAGTGTTACTATGTTGAAAACTAATGTTCAGTTCTGAGAGACTGTTTTTAGCCAGCACCAGAGACTTCTGTGACAACTACAAGAATATGAAATGTGGGGTTAGAGGACAGATAAGCTTGCACATACCCAAGAATGCAGAGCTGCTAAGCGGCACTCTGTCTTGTGCCAGGCTCTATTTGGGGTACGCTGTGTTGTATATCTTGTTCCTGAGCTGCAAATGTGGTGGTTCCAATGCTGTGGAATCAAAACCAAGGCTCTCCAAACCTTTCCTCTGCACAAACTTTTTCTTGATGTTAAAACCCACATTTGATAGATGTGTTAGGGAATATGGATTTCTGTCTCTGCTGTTTTTTTTCTGGATGGCTCTGAACCATAAGTATATGAACTTGGGAAAAAAACAAAACAAAACAAAACCAGAGCAGTTTGTTCCCAACTTCGTTTTAAAGGTTAGGGAGGACCCTAACTCTCCAGAGTATATCATATCATAACATATAGAGTGTGTTAGTCTTTTTTTTTTTCCTTTTTTTTCCTTTCCTGCATTTCCTGACAGCTTTTTAAGCTTCTTTCTGTAGAGAAATGTAGTTGAAAGGGGGAAGAAAAGATCAATCACTCAGGAAAGCTGGTGTCTCCCAGGTTATGAGATTTGCGTTGAAGTGATCGAGGTACTTTAGGTTGATCTTTTTTTCATTACAAAATTTTGGAGGTGGTACTTTTCTGGTCCATTTTGCCACAGCTGCAAGAGCCAGAAACTTATTCTTTTTTTTAAAGTCTAAAATTCTCATAGCTGTATATAACTGTAGGAACTGGGTTTTTGAGGAAAACACCAGCAGTCTGAAGGCTGATAATAGAATCACAAAGAAGGGTAACCCTGGATGCATCACTGATATGGGTATGTTTGTTTAGTTGTGAGCTGTGCTGTTTCACCAAATACTGACATCCTCTCTTCTGAGTAGCTTCTTCTCAGAAGGCAACTGGGAGGAACAGCTGTCATGGGCAGTGCCAGAACACTATATCCTATCTCTGCAAAAAGTTCTTTTATACGGTGTGAATGGAATTAATTTTAAGTAATGTGGTAATGAGATTATTTGGAAAGCCATGAGTCAGGATTTTGAAATAAGCTCAAAGAAGTGGGTTTGCAGTGGTTTGATATATATTTTCCCTCTGAAGTAAGTATATGCTGTGCTGTATAGGCAGAGAATTGGCAAGAGAGAACGGAAGCATATGAAAGATGAATCTTTCCGTCTCCTTGTTGGAATTCATGGAGGTTTAGTCAGCATTAGCTTACAGGAAAATGAAATTTTATTTAAAGAGGCAACTTTCTGAATTAGTGAAACATGCTGGTAAACATTGCATCCTGTTTACTTCTGCATTTAAGGAGAATTCTTCTGGATATGCTTTTTTTAGCAAGCACCATGAGGTGGCACTCTCTGCATTACCAACTCAATCCTCAAAAGCCATCTGTTTTTCTGAAGTCTCTTTTTCGTGAAACTGAGTTTATAAATAATAATGATACAATCCTATACTAAAATAGGTTGTGCATATGTACATGTATATGAATTACATAATTAAAGATGCATTACAGCTAAAAATATCTGTTAAAAGAATGCCATCACGGCAAAGTCAAAAGTCAGAAAAACCAGAGTTAAGATTTTCTGTGCAATCTGCATCCCACTTCCTTGGGCAGATGATATAGTCTTCAATGATGTGGTCACATAGATTTTTCCACAGGATTCTAGCTGTCTTTAGGCATAGATCAGAAGTCTAAATTGGGCCCCCAGTAAAAATAAACAGCCTATTTCATTGCTGCCTTCTTTCGTATTGCTTGTTTGGAACAATGCATGCCAACTAAATTTTGCTCTAAATGTAGAGCTGTTTTTCCCTTTTTTTTGTGTCTGTTGTGTGCTGCTCCTCAATATGTTTACACGGAACTAAGAAACTGTAACTGGATTTATTCCCATGTCTATGTTATATGAAGTGAGTAGGTGTCTTTTTCCCATTTTACAGATTTAGAAACAAGGCACCAGATTAAAGTTGGATATATTTGGTACCAATTTGGCATGATTTTTCAGTCATTTGCATGCACAAATATTCAGCATATCTGTAAATTGGATCCTGTAAATTAGCTCAACTGTGCTACTTGGAGAATTAGGTCTAGACAATTAATGACCACCTGTGAAAAATCTGTAATGAAGTGACTGATGTGTCTTCCTGCTGGACATCTAAGGGAGAGACAGAATCCCGTTCCTCTGGACAGCATTTTGCTGCTTAATCAGAAAACCCTCCTCCCACGTTTCCCGCCCCCCCCCCCGCCCCCCCCCCCCCCCCGCCTCAGAACAGACCTCAGAACACCAGTGATAAATGACACACAAATACAGCAGTCGTATTCCTCTGTACAACATCTTGCTAGCACCTGAATACTGCAGTGGAGTCTGGAATTTTTTCTGTCTGCTACCACATGAACCAGAGAGCTGCTGATTTCTGTAGTAGTTTCAATACTCTCTACACAGCACAGTGGAGAAATTAGAGGAAAACTCTGCGGGTGGAGGCTGACAGCTAATGAGATCAGGAAATACTGGATTTCACTCCATGATTTCTTAAGAAAATACATCTCTTTCCTGATTCTGGTCTTGTATTGTCATGCCCTTTTCAGCTTTTCACTGAACTACCCCAACTTTCTGCATTACCACTGCTATCACTGTCCTATTTCTCTTTAAACCAGTCCCAGCTTTCTCATTTTTCACCTTTTCTAAAATTCTGGGTTCACCTCTTCCAACCTCCCTCACTTAATTTCTAATGCCCCCTATATTTGTGTTCTTTGTCGCAGTGTACTCCAGATTTCACAGGCCTGGCTTTTCTTTCCTACTCTGACAACAACTACTTCTTTGCATTTATGTAAGTGTAGGAGACCTAAGGAGAGGAGTTTTCTTGCTCTTCATCCTTGACATCTCTACATTTTATTTTTCTAATCTTTTTAAGTAAAGAAGGAAGATTTTTTTTTTAAAGTTTTTTTTAAATTTTATTTTATTTTTAAGAAAATACAATTCTTCTGGTCTGGAAAAATCAGAAATTTTTATTTGCTAACACTAAAACTGAAACAGTCCCTAACAATCACAGTAGTGGAAGTGAGATGGTTTGTCTAAACAAATGTTCCCATATACAGTTTCAGTTCCTGTGAACTGGCATTTTTCAAACTAAAATATTATTTCTGGTAAAGAACTGTTTGCATTGGTACTGATACTTGAATTTCTGAATAGTCAGAAATATGTGACTCTCTTCAGCTGCTTGTAAGTTTGTCCAGCTGTATCTACTTGGATTGAAGCTTTCCATGTCAATGGTCTTTGTATAATTGTCTTTAAATTTAGATCCACTGCTGGAATTGGGAATAAGTGAAAAATTTGTTTTGCATAATGTTTTCTCTTCATATGTGGAATAGATACTTGAAAACATTTTTTTCTAACAACAACTGTTCTTGTTTGCTGTCTTTGCAAAAACTTGATCATGTTTGGACAAAGTATAAACTGAAAAACTGCACTTTGTACATGGTCATGAGAGGTGGGTTAGGAATATTTTCAGTGTTTCAAGAGGACCTAAGCAAGAAAGAGACCATCAGTTCATTTAATCTGACTCTTTATACACCACAAGCCCAGATGTATCATCAAAGTGTCTTATAAATGCTGTCAGCTTTCATTCTACCCCCAGGAAAAAAAAAAGAATATGTTGCGAATAGTAGGAAGTCTTGCAAGGCCTATCAATATATATATATATTTTTTTTTTTTTTCTTTTAATACCTGGGAACTGTTTAGGTGAGAAATACTAGGAGATTTTGGGAGATAGCACAGAGTATGAGAAAGCTTTTAAGTCCCAGTTGATATGACCTGAGGGAATTAAAAGAGGAGTTTGTTCTGGACTCAGCTATGGTGATCAGTGTGACTTCCAGGTGTAATCCCAATAACTCAGAAGTTCCTCTTGCAGTGACTAGTCCAGAGTTGTGTGTATATGCTAACTGATGAGCAGATGCAATCAAGCAGTTGCTGTTGTGTGGGTTTTTTTTTCCCCCTTCTTAATAATAGTTATCACAGAGGCGCTACCACTGTTGCTAGTGGGCTCGGCCTTGGCCAGCAGTGGGTCTGTCTTGAGTCGGCTGGTATTGGCCCTATTGGACATGGAGGAAGCTTCTAGCAGCTTCTCACAGAAAGCCACCTCTGTAAGTGCCCTCCCTAACCCTAACCACCACCACACACCCCACCCCCCCCCACCCCAAACCTTGCCACACAAACCCAATACAGGATCTTATTTCTAGAGGTGCTGGGCCTTAAAGCCAGTGAGTGCTCCGAAGTTGTTATATATTTACTAAATTGGATGCCAAATATTTCTTTTTTGAGATCCAAAGCTATTTATATGTTGATCTCTCTGTTCCTCAGCTTTGTGTATATAAAATTGAAAGTAGTATTCCTTCCTCTTGCAGGAGTGGTAGAAGACGAAGTGAATATTTGAGGATAATTTGCACACTGTGCTGCTGAACTTGTGGGTTGACTGTGGCTGGCTTCCAGACACCCACCCAGCTGTTCTCTCACTCCCTCTCCTCAATAGGACAGGGGAGAAAAAAGGATGAGAAGGCTCATGGTTCAAGATAAAGATAGGGAAATCGCTTTGCAATTACTGTCATGGACAAAACAGAATTGACTTAGGGAAAAATAATTTATTGACAGCTAAAAATAGAGTTGGATGGTGAGAAACAAAGACAAAAAGTTAAAACACCCTCCCCCATCCCCTCCGTTTCTCAGGTTTGCTCCTTCATTCCTGACTCTTCTACCTCTCCCCCCATCTGGCAATGCAGGGTGATGGGGAATGGTGGCTGTGGTCAGTCTGTAATAGTTCCTCTCTGCTGCTCCTTCCTCCTCATGCTCTTCTGCTGCTCCAGTGTGGGTCCTTCCCATGGGCAGCAGTCCTTCATGAAGAGCTCCAGCATGGGTCCTCTCCACAGGCTGTCAGGAAAACCTGCTCCAGTGTGCGCTCTCCACAGAGCCTCAGTTCCCTCGGGAAACGTCCACCTGCTCTGGCATGGGGTTCTTCCGCGGGCTGCAATGTGGGTTTCT
This sequence comes from Nyctibius grandis, assembly GCF_013368605.1. Classification (NCBI taxonomy): domain Eukaryota; kingdom Metazoa; phylum Chordata; class Aves; order Nyctibiiformes; family Nyctibiidae; genus Nyctibius; species Nyctibius grandis. Next base: position 48,981,035 of record NC_090661.1, read on the forward strand.
GCTGCTCTGTGGTCTTCTCCATGGGCTGCTGGAGAATTTCCACTTGGTGCCTGGAGCACCTCCTCCCCCTCCTCCTTTTCTGACCTTGGTGTTCACAGAGTTTTTGTTTGTTTGTTTTTTTTTTTTCCTCTTTGTTCGTCACTCAGGGGCAGTGTTTTGTCCTTTCTTAAATATCCTTTCCCCAAGGCACCCCCATCCTGGCTGTGGGGCTCAGCCGTGCCCTGCGACGGGTCTGTTGCGGAGCCGGCTGGACCCGGCTGTGTCCGGTGCGGGGCAGCACCTCACCACATACACTTAATACAGCACTGCAGAAAATTTTGTGAGAGAAAAAATAACAGCATATTTGTAGCAGAGTTTGAATAATGGTTGTACATGAGAAAACAATTACATGTTGAGTAATTAATGAATTTAATATTATTCCACTTGTATACTAAATGGCACAAGGCCTGTGTAGAAAGGGTACTTCTTTGTGTGACCAAATAGTTAAAACTATCTTAGTGAAGAACTATAGAGGATTAAAATAAGGTTGTTTGTAATGGTTTTTATTCTGATGTTGCTCAGCTTGACTTTGCTAAAAGACTAGTTTGAGTACATACTGTTGCGTTTCATCTGTCTGTGTGGGTTCTGTGTCTCTACTGATGCCTAGCACGTTTCCTGAAGTGTTTAAATATACTTCAAGAGTAGTCGGACATTTGGATACTGAATAGCTTGAATATTTTAATTGAGAGGTTAAAATTCATCACAATGTGACAAACAGCCCAAGTGGTAGGTTGATGATTTAAATATATGGAGGGATTTTTGCCTGTTGCCTTCTTGTATATTTCTCTCCTCCCATGCTCTTAAAACAACAGAAATAACATCAGGCACCAGGGGAGAACAATGGAATAAATATTAGCAGGTTTGTGACTGTTCTCACTTCTTGTTTTGCTCTTTTTATATTAATCTATGTTTATTGAGTGCTTTCAGGAAGCACACTTGTAAGAGTTGTTTCAGAAATGTCTGAGTTGTTTGGCAGATGGACCGTTGGATCAAACAGATCACTGTAGGCTTTGAGGGAGAGAGCTAGTCTTCTTTGCAAACAAGAAAGTCTCTGAAGCACAGGGAAAAATACAGAGCTTGCTGCCCATGGACCTTTAGTCCTGTCTTCTCACTTCTGCCAGGTTTTGACAACTGCTAGACTCAAGCCTCTCCACCAAGAGTCTATATGTTCTTTCCTATGCAAGCTGCTGAACAGTGATCTGATAGGATTAAGTTAGTACTGCTAGTAGTCTGGAAACTGGAGGGTGAAGGGCTCCATATAACCTATTACTGATCCCTGGACTTTCTGCATGTTCCTCCTTGATTCTGTCCTTCAGGCACAATGGTTGGTGATCACACCCGTTTGGAGTTCCACAACATCGAGACAGGGATCATGACAGAGAAACGGTACATTTCTGTCATCCCCTCCAGCTTCATTGGCCACCTCCAGAGCCTCATGTTCAACGGGATGCTCTACATTGACCTGTGCAAGAATGGCGACATTGACTATTGTGAGCTGAAGGCACGCTTTGGTCTCCGCAATATTATAGCTGACCCTGTGACTTTCAAGACCAAGAGCAGCTACTTGAGCTTGGCCACCTTGCAGGCTTATACGTCCATGCACCTCTTCTTTCAGTTCAAGACCACCTCAGCTGATGGCTTCATCCTCTTTAACAGTGGTGACGGCAATGACTTTATTGCAGTTGAACTAGTAAAGGGGTAAGTGACTTTCTGCTATATTCTACCAGCTTGTTTATAGATAAACTTATTTATAGGTAAGCCTAAAATGCTTGCGCAAAGAGAAATTCACCTCATACTCATGTTTTCTCCGTTTGCTGAGGTGGATGACAAAGCACTTAGACATAAGCACTGAAGCTTAAGACTCCTGATTTTATCACTGACTTCCCCCTGTGGTTGAGGGAAAGACACTATTACAGTGTGAAAGTTAATGTTTTAAGTCCTTTGGATCTAGTTAGCCTGAGGTTTTGTCCTGTTAACCTTGCAGAATAGCACAGAGGAGGAGGAAATGTGTTGAGGTCTCTGAGTCACTCTTCCTCCTTTTATTTTTTTTTTTCCTTTAACAGACTCATTGTGTTTCTGCCATCTCCACTGGAGGGGAAAAAAGAGCATAAGAGCTGCTGAATTTGTGTTTCTGCTGGTGATGCTTGAGGAAAAGCAAACTCAGCTTGCTTTTGAGCCGCTATATTCTTTTCGCAAGACCAATAGCTTATTAAAAAAAATACTTTGTTATATGAACAAATTTTGATCTCTTATACTCATCTAGTCACAGTAGATGTTTTCCACAAATAGTTTGCTAGTTCTGTTTATTTCGCTATAACTTTGGTTCAATCTGTTTCATTTATAACTTTGTGCATATTTCTGTAAGTGGGACATTGAGTAATAAAAAAAGCAAGTCACAAGCTCCTGGTGCTCTGTTGAGAGGTGAATTTTGTTGTCTTTTGTTTCTTTTCTAAGGAGAATATTTCTCTTCTATCCTCAGGTGGATTTCTGTGTTTGAATTATCTAAATAATTCAGGGTAACAACCCCATGACTTCAGTCTTCGTTAGGGTCTTTATTTTTTGCTGAAAGCTTTGCTAACTGTTTCCAGCTGTTTGAATAAGCCTAGGATCTCATGTGACTCTTAGTACAATATTTTGAGTGAGTTTCCCAATTAACTTCTTAAGGGAGTTATTCAAAACTCAGAATGAATCTGGGGAGTATATGCCCCAAATAAGCATATCTAGTGTTGCTCTCCAGTACGTTTATTGATATTACCAATCTTAAAAAATAATTAAATGCACAGACAGAGTTTTTGTGGATCTGCGAGAACTTTGTGAAAAAGAGGAATGCTTTATGGTTAGAATCTGATTATTCCAAATGTTGTCATCTCAAAGTACTAATCCTTACACTTTCTTGGTGGAAAGGAAACAACTATATCTTTTCAAATCAGTGGCTAATATTTTGGCTTCCTAGAACTTTCTAACTCAGAGATGCTTCCCTTCATGACTTTTGTAAGTTAATTTATCAACTGGCTAGAAGGGTCAGTAGCGCTGGAGTTCTTCTACAATTTTAACTAGTTCTTGCTGTGGTTACAGGTATATACACTATGTGTTTGACCTTGGAAACGGACCTAATGTTATTAAAGGCAACAGTGATCGTCCTCTTAATGACAACCAATGGCACAATGTCGTAATCACCAGAGATAACAGTAACACACACAGCCTAAAAGTGGACACTAAGGTGGTCACTCAGGTTATCAATGGTGCCAAAAATCTGGATCTTAAAGGTAAGTTCTACAAGACTGACCGTTCCCCTCTTTATTCTTCTGGGGCTTGACCAGTAAACAATAGAAAGCTTGCAGGAACCATGTATTACAGAACAGTAAACCTGGAATTTGCTGATTTTGGCTTTCAATTTCATTTTTCTCTTTCTGTTTGGCAACTTCCTGTAGCAGAATAGTTTGTTATATTTTGCTTTTTCAGAAATTGATTGTCATCCTACAGTTTTTTCTAATTAGGATGCAATTAGAACTGGTGGGGTTTTTTTGGTTTTTGTTTTTGGTTTGTTTTTTTTTTTTGGGGGGGGTGGCGCGGAGGGACTGGCAGTAAAGGAGGCAGAAATGGCTTCTTGCACTATATCTTGCTCTGCTTTTAACTTTTTCTGAGAAGCTGTTCAGCTTGCTATATTCATGTCCCATTGGTGGTCAATGGGACAGAGTCCAGTTGGAGGCCTGTGTCTAGCGGAGTTCCGCAAGGGTCGGTTCTGGGACCAGTTCTATTCAATATATTCATTAATGACTTGGATGAGGGAATAGAGTGCGCTGTCAGCAAGTTCGCTGATGACACAAAACTGGGAGGAGTGGCTGACGCGCCGGAAGGCTGCGCAGCCATTCAGAGGGGCCTGGACAGGCTGGAGAGTTGGGCGGGGAGAAATTGAATGAAATATAACAAGGGCAAGTGTAGAGTCCTGCATCTGGGCAAGAACAACCCCATGTACCAGTACAAGTTGGGGGCAGAGCTGTTGGAGACCAGCGTAGGGGAAAGGGACCTGGGGGTCCTAGTGGACAACAGGATGACCATGAGCCAGCAGTGTGCCCTTGTGGCCAAGAAGGCCAATGGCATCCTGGGGTGGTGTATTAGAAGGGGTGTGGTCAGCAGGTCGAGAGAGGTTCTCCTCCCCCTCTACTCTGCCCTGGTGAGGCCGCATCTGGAATATTGTGTCCAGTTGTGGGCCCCTCAGTTCAAGAAGGACAGGGAACTGCTAGAGAGAGTCCAGCGCAGAGCCACGAAGATGATTAAGGGAGTGGAACATCTCCCTTATGAGGAGAGGCTGAGGGAGCTGGGTCTCTTTAGCTTAGAGAAGAGGAGACTGAGGGGTGACCTCATTAATGTTTATAAATATGTAAAGGGCAAGTGTCATGAGGATGGAGCCAGGCTCTTCTCAGTGACATCCCTTGACAGGACAAGGGGCAACGGGTGCAAGCTGGAACACAGGAGGTTCCACTTAAATATGAGGAAAAACTTCTTTACGGTGAGGGTGACCAAACACTGGAACAGGCTGCCCAGAGAGGTTGTGGAGTCTCCTTCTCTGGAGACATTCAAAACCCACCTGGACGCGTTCCTGTGTGATATGGTCTAGGCAATCCTGCCCCGGCAGGGGGATTGGACTAGATGATCTTTCGAGGTCCCTTCCAATCCCTAACATTCTGTGATTCTGTGATGTCAGGAGTGGGGGGAAAGACACTCAAAGGTGTGCAACTTCCTTCTCCTTGTATGTTTACCCCTTTCTCTTCTAGGTGATCTCTACATTGCTGGCCTAGCTCAAGGCATGTATAGCAACCTCCCAAAGCTAGTGGCCTCGCGTGATGGATTTCAAGGCTGTCTAGCATCTGTGGACTTGAATGGGCGTCTACCTGACCTAATCAATGACGCTCTGCACCGCAGTGGGCAGATTGAGCGTGGATGCGAAGGTATAATTGATTTCAGAGAAGTTCCCTTCTCAAGCACTCCCTTTTTGCTTCATTGCTGCCCCCCGTGCATCTATTTGTCCACCTTACTGTCCATTTCATTAGTTTACTTTCATTGTGACATCCTTCATTACACTTAATGTCTTCTAAATGCTCCCAAATGTAGCTTAAGGATAGCTAGCTTCTGCGAGTGGCTTAGCAGCTGTTCTCTTGCATACTTCACCCTGTGAGGTGGTACCTCCAGCAGTGGAAAGGATGGTACTGGGATGGACTACTATTTACAAGTACTTCTCTCAGAGTGGTTTATTAACATTACAGTACTCTTAAAATACTTTGAAAGAGGTTCTGAGCCTTCGCTTCACTTGTGCTTCAGAGTGCCCTTTTTTGGGATCCACAGAAGTAAGTATTTTGAAGACCAAGTTAGAGGCAGGGAAAATGGAAGGTAGAAGGAACTGAAGGGTGAAGATTGGACCAAAATGAGAATTCCTTTCTGGGGAGGTGGGCCTCCAGTGAAAGCACTTGGGGCATTGTCTCTGCTGTCTGGAAAACCTTTCTCTTCTGTAGTTTCTCTTTTCCAGCCAGTTTAGAAACAAATGTGATGAGTGACTTTTTGAAGCATGAAATAGTAGTGATTTCTTGAAGCTTCTTTAAATAATTTACTGTTCCTGCAAAACTCCCATTAATTAAAAGAATATTTTCAGCAGCAGCACTGACTCAGTAACATGCGTGTGGCATCAATTCCCAAAATACTTGGGATACTTACCATCAAAAATTCAAGGTTTTGCTGGATGGGTTAAATGAAAATCACCATTATGTGTAGCTCCACTGAATACCAGTCTTCTGTGTTGGCTACCAGTCGCTAGAGGAAGATAGTTTTTTAAGTAAAGTTGTCTGGTATGCATGTTTGCTAAGATGATGTATGTCCCAAACTGATCCTTCAAGACAGGACTTCACAAAGTGAAATTACTCCTTGATCTTATTTCCTTACTGTGTCAAGATTACAGGTTACATCATACTGAAGCCTTGCCACTTGTCGAGACTGTCCCTTCTTAGGACTGAAAGTATCATCTTAGTGGTATCTTTGAGTATACATGAAACACCAAATTGGCAATCCAATTAAATCTGATCCCTTCATTGTCTCCCAGAGTTCTGGTTGGCTGGGAACTCCTGTGCCACAGCCCTCCTTCCATACTCCCACAATAATACTCTAGTTTGTGAGAATTTTATGTCCTGTCACAGGAACTCACTCAATGTCAACTCCAGTTTCACAGCATTGGTAATTGCTGCGCAGCTGTAGGCTGTTGTTCTTTCTGTCTTTCTGCTGTATTTAAGTGTCTATTAAGGGAGGTTCAGGTTGGACATTAGGAAGAATTTCTTCTCAGAAAAGGTCATTAGACATTGGAATGGGATGCCCAGGGAGGTGGTGGAGTCACCATCTCTGGATGTGTTTAAGAAAAGACTGGACATGGCACTTAGTGCCATGGTCTAGTTGACAGGGTGGTGTCAGGGCAATGGTTGGACTTGATGATCCCAGAGGTCTCTTCCAACCTGGTTGATTCTGTGATTCTGTGAAGCACGTTGTTCCTTGTGGAAATGAGCATAGTGTAGCAGAACTTGTGACTTTGCCCATTTGTGGCAGAGCCGAAATGCCAAAAGTGCACCTTTTCTGTGTTGTTGTTTACAAGGTTCAAGGAAAAAAACCTGCATTTGAGGTTTTTTGAAAATGTCAGGGCAACAGTTGGACTCGATGGTGGTGGTGGTGTCAGAGCAACGGTTGGACTTGATGATCCCAGAGGTCTCTTCCAACCTGGTTGATTCTGTGATTCTGTCTTTTCTGATTATCCTCAGTGTATTGAAAGCTCGTCTTTAATATTAGTGATTTCTGGTAATTCTATTTAAAATTAGCTTAATCTGTTGGCTATATAGCCTGCATGTTATCTCTACTAGCTCTCCTCCTTCAGAGGACCTCTCATTAGTCTAAACTGTTGTTCTGTGTGTGGCTTAGGCACAGAGTCATGATGCTTTCCCAGAAGACTTTTATTAGGGCTATGGTATTTCCTTCTCCTGTACCCAGTGTAGTCCTTTGATATAGTGTCTTATTGCTGAGGTTGTGTAATGTCAGTGCCACTCCCAAAACATGTAATGTGGCACCAACTTTGTGTGCCAGTCTGGTACCCAGCACAGCTGCTGCATGAGTGTGGAGATTGATTCACTCTTAGAAATGTCAGGAATGTGAGTTTCCCTTCTCTTCTAAAGCCCTTCAAACAAGATTCAAAGTTGGAGAGAGACCTAAAAAACTGGGTGGGAAGGTCAATGATGGCCCTCATTCTGCTTTTGGAAGAACTTGATCTTGCAAAGCAGTGCCCATGCTATCTTCCTGAACAGTCCCTGCTCAATACCAAGGGAACTGCTGAAGAGGAAACCATTTTCTTTGCCAACATGTTTAGGATTAGTAAAAAACCTGAGAATTAGGTCACCAGAAAGCTGTTTCATTTGTTTTTTGAATCACAGCCATCCCCAAGGCTTCATCTCACATCTTGACTGCTGCTTGCTGGTGCGTGTTCTTACAGTTGCCACTGAAAGTCACACCTATCTCCCCTTTTTCCAATGAAAGAAAAACTCTAATCATGTTTAGTCCTTATTTAAGTCTCCCTATTTTGTTTCCATCTGAAGTGATCTTGCGTGCAGTCTTAACAATGTTTTTAAGGTCTAAAGTCCCAAGCAGTTCTTGCTGTCTCATGATGTTTAAATGTGTTTGTAATAAACAATTCCAGGCTTTTGGGGTGAATAGCTGTGCTGTGTGTTGATTTGCAGGACATGTCCTTATTTCATCATGAGGGCGGTGGGACCATGTACATGATGAGAGCATGCATGCTTAAGGAAATGGCATTCCATCCCCACATATGAATCTTGCCCTCCAAATGTGGCATGAGAGATTTCTGCTAATACTTGTCTCTTGTTGCGGCTTTGCTTTCAGAAGCAGAGAGATTACAAGGTTGCAGCTGTTTTCTCTGAAACTGTCAGTTTGATCTTAGGAGAGAATCAAAGGAGGTGAGGAGGAAGGAAGCCTGGAGAATAGTAGAATGTGAGATGTAGGTCAGCAGACGGCACTGTCCCACCTAAGACAGACCAGTACAACTACAAAAGGGTGACATCATTGCATCCTGTTTGCATTTGTTATCTCTGTTAATGTATTTCAGTACCCTATTCCATACCACCAATTAAGATTCACAAGTGTTAATAGGAAAATAATATTCTTCATTGTTTTGGTTCTACTGCCACCTACTTTTATTTGGTTTGAGCAAGCCATTGAACTTCCTTGGCCACATTGTTCCTCTTATGTGCTCAAGCATAATTCAGCCTTGCTGTGCACCAGAGCACAAACCTACCACATTATACAATTACCTGCCTTCCAGTGATGGGTAAGGCAGTACTTCTATTCGAGCAGGAGCAGGAAGCACTTTGAGTATAAATGATATTTATGTGAGAGCTCTTTCTTTAGGACCTGGAGAATACCAAAGCATTCTTAGGCGATATATAGCAATCATTAACTGAAATGCAGGCATCCTTGAAACTGAAAGTGGCTGGTGTTTAATAGCGTATAGTAGTGCTAAATAAAAACGGCAGTTCAAAACCTAAGGCAAGAATTACTTTATCTCTGATTGCCTACCAGTTTTATTCCTACAATTTCTTTAAATTATCTGTGGTGGGATTTGTTTAGGATAGCACAGCTAAGTAACCTGTCTGTCCCATTTAGTAGCTGAAGCGTCAGCTTCCTTGTATGCCGTACAAATTTAAGGTTTCAGCTTTAGAAGTCTGCTGCTCAATTACCAATGTGATGGACAAGATAATAGCTGCCACACTGACCTGTTTTGTGTTTTGATGTGTCCTGTAGGACCATCGCTTTTGGCAAAGAATTTTGTGGGTGATTATCTGGAAGAACCTAAGAGTGTCTGAAATGTCAAATGAGCCCATGGAGTTAAAGCTTCACACCACACACCCCTTCTTTTTTGCATGTGGTGGTCTGGTTTATTTTTATTGCTCTTTTGCAATTGCTGCATTTCTGATTTTTTGGGAACAACAGACAGCTCTTTATTGATCTTGAAGGTCTGGTGATTGTAGGCAAGTCTACCACCTACTCTGGGCCTTGCTCTCCCCACCCATAAAATAGGTACATGGCATTCATCTATTTGTGATGAGAGTATGAAATCCAACTATGTCTTGGAGAGCACTTTGAAGTAGTGGGTGGAGGCTCCTAAAGATGAGCAAAGCATTTAGAAACTGAGGAAAAGAAGCCCTCTATCATGACCTGGTTCTCTCCAGCCAAACAGCCTGTGGGCTGTGGTTGGAAATTTTTATACAGCTCCTGAGTTGAGTAATACAGGGCTATTTCCATTTCTGTGTTAGACATACACAGCTTGAGAGAGAAGATGTCTGCACTGTGATATGTATGCAAGAGTTGGAGGATGGAAGTTGTTCCAGTTGACCTTCTTTCCCTCCTTGAAAGTAAACCAATTTAAACTTCAGATCAGCTCCTCCTTGATTCTAGGCTTTTAAAATCAGTTCTTTTTGCTGAGCACTTCATTCCTGGTCTTACTACTAGATGAATGGATCAGTTTATTTCATCCACAAAAGTCAAGACTGAGTGACTCACTGTGTTTTCCTCACTGGTCCTGGAAGAAGTTGAGCAGATGTCCAACCTTTTGTGGAGTTTAAAGACATTGTCCTAAATATTTATGAGTACTTCCTGCATCTGGGATGTTTTTTCACCTCTTTATTAATTTGCCATATGTTCTGTGTTTTCCTTTCCTTTATTTGGACATCCTTAAGTTGCTTGCCATGGCCACTAGAGCTATCTGAAATTCAGCAGCACATTCTAAATACTCGTGTTCAATCCATCCTGCCCACAGCCAAACAAACCTAACAACAGTGGTTAAGGAACATTGTATTTCTTCTACAAGACAGTGTTCTATGTGCTTTAGAGATCTGGCTTCTTTCCCTCCCCTTCACCTTTCCTCACCTGTTCCACTGATAACAGCTTCTCAAAAAGGCGAGTGGTTATTATTAAACTGGCTGACACTGTTCCAGATGTTTTGGGACCTTTTTTTTTGTCCTAATTTAATCTTCTTCCAGATCCTGAAGTAAAATCATAATCTTGGGCTACTTTCCATGAACAGTATAGTTAACCTTTGGAATTCATGGTGCATGAAGAGCATGAACAACACATACAGGCTGGATAATCAGAAGCGCATTTTGCTTACTAAGCAATATGTGGAAAAAAGAAAATCTAATCTGATGCTTAAAATCTCATATCGGGATAATGTCAGAAAGGATTTCGTCCTTTATCTTCTCAGTAGTGAAACTTCAAATCTGGTGATACGTCACTTTCTCTGTGGAATCAAAGTTTGTCTGTTGAGGAGTGTCACGGTTTAAAGCTGGGCTGGCGATTAAACCTGCAGCAGACGCTCTCTGTTAACCCTCCCCCCCCACCCGAAGGGAAAGGGAAAGGGAAAAGGGAGAGAGACTTACGGGTTGGAAAGTTAAAACAGTTTTAATAAACCTATAATAATGAAAAAGAGTATAATAATAATATTGGAATAATCAAATATATACAAATATATATACAAAACCAAGATCGAGCTCCCCCGATGTCGGCAACGTCACCACCGGCACTGCAGGGCAGGCTCCGGGAAGGCCCAGGCTGGGCCTAGCGACGGTCGAGAGCTGGATTCAGGGATGCACGGATCGGGATCGGGGGCAGCAGGAAAACAGTCGGAGTCCTCCTTGGACACCGGCCATAGCAGAAAGAGCAAGAGCGAGCAAGAGCGAGACCCTCGCGATCCCCCCGCTTTATACCGAGAATGACGTGTATGGGATGGAATACCCTCGTTGGTCAATTTTGGGTCACCTGCCCTGTCTGCTCCCCCCTTCGGCTTTTCACTTGTAAGCAGTGAGGAATCAGCAGTGACCTTGGTTTCTCTAAGAAAAAGTACAGCAAGAGCCTTACTGCACAACATCCCTACCGGTGCCTCAGCGATAACTACAAACTTCGAGCGTTATCAGTCCTGGAAGCAGACACTGTCTGCAAAAACATGCAGTTAGTTTCAGAAAGTGCAGTTATTTAGAGGAGACTTAGCTGAAAGTAAAAATCACTGAAAGGAAAATCGGCCTGGTTTAGGCCAAACCAGGACATTCCACCCCTTATTCCATACCATTCACGTCATACTCAGATCACCACTAACTTTTCATTTTAAAATATATACAGATAACATTAGTTTATGATTCATCTCTATACAGGAAAAAAAAAAAGTTCATCAAGTTCATTTAGTTCAGGATTGTGGGTTTCCATCTGGCTAGGAGTCTCTCAGGGCAGGAGACATGGTATGAGTTTTGTCACGGTTCATGCCCACGGGTTGCAGGTTAAAGATGTCAGTCTCGAGGAGGTTACTGGACACCACTTGCAGCTAGCTCTATTCCCATCACCACTGCTTCAACCTGAAAGACACTTATGAACACTGTTAGTATTATGCAGCAATTAACATCATGCAGTTCAGAATTAAGTATTCTCACCCAAGATCAGATCACCTTCAGGGACACATCGGACTCCACCATCCTGCAGCATCACCCACCAAGTACATCCAGGTCCTTGAGCAAAAGCAATCCCATGAACGGGTTTACCTTTGCCCGTAGCAGGAAGAACCCAGACAGTTTTTCCCAACAGATTCCTTTCATGCACCACAGGGACTTTATCCCCTTCTACTGTATGTAAAAGATCTGACTGAGCAGGGCCAGCTCGGTTGATAGATCCTCTGGTGTTAACTAGCCAGGTAGCTTGTGCCAAATGCTTATCCCAGTTTTTAAAGGTTCCACCCCCCATTGCTTTTAGGGTAGTTTTTAACAGCCCATTGTATCGTTCAATTTTCCCAGATGCTGGTGCATGATAGGGGATATGATATACCCACTTGATGCCATGCTCTTTGGCCCAGTTATCTATGAGACTGTTTTTGAAATGAGTCCCATTGTCTGACTCAATTCTCTCTGGCGTGCCATGTCGCCACAAGATTTGCTTTTCAAGGCCCAGAATAGTGTTCCAGGCAGTGGCATGGGGCACAGAGTATGTTTCCAGCCATCCGGTGGTCGCCTCCACCATGGTAAGCACATAACGTTTACCCTGGTGGGTTTGAGGGAGTGTGATATAGTCAATTTGCCAGGCCTCCCCATATTTATATTTCAACCACCGCCCCCCATACCACAAAGGTTTTAACCGTTTGGCTTGCTTAATTGCGGCGCATGTTTCACAATCATGGATAACCTGTGCAATAGAGTCCATAGTTAAATCCACCCCTCGGTCACGAGCCCATCTGTATGTTGCATCTCTTCCTTGATGACCTGAAGTGTCATGAGCCCACCGAGCTAAAAATAGTTCACCTTTATGTTCCCAGTCCAAATCTATTTGGAACACTTTAGCAGCCTGATCTGCTTGTTGGTTGTTTCGATGTTCCTCAGTTGCCCGACTTTTAGGTACGTGAGCATCTACATGACGTACCTTCACGACTAGTTTCTGTAGCCGAGTAGCAATATCTTGCCACAGTTCAACAGCCCAAATAGGTTTACCTTTACGCTGCCAGTTGCTTCGTTTCCACTGCTTTAACCACCCCCACAAGGCATTTGCCACCATCCATGAGTCAGTATAAAGATACAGCCTTGGCCACTTTTCTCGTTCAGCAATGTCTAAAGCCAGCTGGATGGCTTTTACCTCTGCGAATTGACTTGATTCACCTTGTCCTTCTGTGGCTTCTGTGACTCGTCGTATGGGACTCCATACAGCAGCTTTCCACTTCCGATGCTTTCCTACAAGACGGCAGGATCCATCGGTGAACAGGACATACTGCTTCTCATCCTCTGGTAGTTCATTATATGGTGGGGCTTCTTCAGCACGTGTCACCTCCTTTTCTGGTGGCATTCCGAAGTCTTTGCCTTCTGGCCAGTCCATGATCACTTCTAAGATTCCTGGGCGATTAGGGTTTCCTATTCGAGCCCTCTGTGTAATTAATGCAATCCATTTACTCCATGTAGCATCAGTTGCATGATGGGTAGTGGGAACCTTACCCTTGAACATCCAGCCTAGTACTGGTAATCGAGGTGCCAGGAGAAGTTGTGCCTCAGTACCAATTACCTCTGAAGCAGCTCTAACTCCTTCATATGCTGCCAGTATCTCTTTTTCAGTTGGGGTGTAATTGGCCTCGGAACCCTTGTATCCTCGACTCCAAAATCCTAGGGGTCGACCTCGAGTCTCCCCTGGCACTTTCTGCCAGAGGCTCCAGGTAGGACCATTGTCCCCAGCTGAGGTGTAGAGCACATTTTTAACATCTTGTCCCATACGGACTGGTCCAAGGGCTACTGCATGCACAATCTCTTGTTTAATCTGTTCAAAGGCCTGTCGTTGTTCAGGACCCCACTGAAAATCATTCTTCTTTCTGGTCACTTGATAAAGAGGGCGTACAATCTGGCTGTAATCTGGAATATGCATTCTCCAGAAACCCACAACGCCTAAAAAGGCTTGTGTTTCCTTTTTGTTAGTAGGTGGGGACATAGCTGTTATTTTGTTGATCACCTCTATCGGGATCTGGCGACGCCCATCTTGCCATTTAATCCCTAAAAACTGGATCTCCCGGGCAGGTCCCTTGACCTTGCCTCTTTTTATGGCAAAACCAGCTTTCAGAAGAATTTGGATTATTTTCTCCCCTTTGTCAAAAACTTCTGCTGCTGTATCACCCCACACAATGATGTCATCAATGTATTGCAAATGTTCTGGAGCTCCACCCTTTTCTAGTGCAGTCTGGATCAGTCCATGGCAAATAGTAGGACTGTGTTTCCACCCCTGGGGCAGTCGATTCCAGGTGTACTGGATACCTCTCCAGGTAAAAGCAAACTGTGGCCTGCACTTTGGTGCCAAAGGAATAGAGAAAAATGCATTAGCAATGTCTATGGTGGCGTACCACTTGGCTGCCTTTGACTCCAGTTCGTATTGAAGTTCTAGCATGTCTGGCACAGCAGCACTCAGCGGTGGCGTAACTTCATTTAGGCCACGATAGTCCACAGTTAATCTCCATTCTCCATCAGACTTTCGCACTGGCCATATAGGACTATTAAAGGGTGAGCGAGTCTTACTAATCACTCCTTGATTTTCTAATTGTCTAATCAGTTTATGAATGGGGATCAGGGAGTCTCGATTGGTGCGATATTGTCGTCGGTGCACCGTGGTAGTAGCAATTGGCACCTGTTGTTCTTCGACCTTCAGCAACCCCACAACAGAAGGATCCTCTGAGAGGCCAGGCAAGGTAGACAGCTGTTTAATGTCCTCAGTCTCTACAGCTGCTACACCAAAGGCCCATCTATACCCTTTTGGGTCCTTAAAATACCCTCTCTTGAGGTAGTCTATGCCAAGGATGCACGGAGCATCTGGGCCAGTCACAATGGGGTGCTTTTTCCATTCATTTTTAGTTAGGCTCACTTCGGCTTCCAATACAGATAACACTTGAGATCCTCCTGTTACTCCTGAAATACTGATAGATTCTGCCCCTTTATGATCCGATGGCATTAGGGTGCACTGTGCACCAGTGTCTACCAAGGCTCGATACCTTTGTGGTTTTGATGTGCCAGGCCATCGAATCCACACAGTCCAATAAACTCTGTTGTCCCTTTCCTCCACCTGGCTGGAGGCAGGGCCCCCCTAATCAAGAAATGGATTCGTGCTGCTCACAGGGACTGGACCTTCATTTCTCCTATTCACACTTTGGAAAAAGGAATTTGAGGCCCATCTACCCTGACTGGGGTCCTGCTCACTGGTAACTGGAGCAGCCATCCTCCTAGAAAAATTCTCTCTGGTATTTCTTTTAGCTTGCAACTCACGTACTCGTGCCTGTAGGGTACTGGTAGGTTGTCCATGCCATCTGTTCATGTCTTCCCCATAACCACGCAGGGCAAACCACAGGATACCTCGTGATGTGTTCCGTTTCCTTTGAGCTGGTCCTGTAGGAGGGCGTTTTCTCTTAACAGCTGCAACGCGTGCCTGTGTAGGTAGAGAGTCAAGTTTATTCTCGATCATGGACAGTTTGTCTGACAGTTGTTTAAATGAGTCCTTGTTTTCCTTTGTCAGTTTTTCCACAGCCGAGACACGGGCCTGCAGTGGGGAAGAAATACTATCTTCATACTGTCGCATACAGTTAGCCATTTCATCCACACTAGGTCGTGCCATAGCATTTTCTCCCCAGACTAATATTGACAATGTATGGGTATATGTCGGTGGAGCATTCTTCACAACCTTCCGGAACATGGATCGGTTGCATTCCACTTCATCAGGATCTACAGGATCTACAATGTCCCGTGGGTGTCTATAAATGATCTCTTGCACAGCTAGTTGTCTAAGGTAGTTAATACCTTTTTCTATAGTGGTCCATTTGCTTAGGTGGCTCATAACATCATCTTTATAGGGATACCTGCTCTTTACAGCTGACAAGAGTCGCCTCCAGAGACTGATAGTGTTTGACTTTCTTGCAAGCGCCTTATCAATACCACCATCTCTGGACAGGGATCCCAACTGTCTGGCTTCTCTGCCATCTAATTGCATGCTATCCGCCCCATTATCCCAGCATCGGAGCAGCCAGGTAATAATTGGCTCACCATCATAACGGCTGAAGTCTTTCCTTATATTTCTCAGGTCCTTCAGGGATAAGGAGTGGTAGGTTATCTCTACATCCGAGTCCTCCTCCTGTGATAGTTCTGCTTTAGAACGACCTTTCTTCTGTGATGGGTCTGCTTTAAAATGACGATCAAGGGAACCCCCATCTGTGTCGGGCCCTGACTCTGCCTGAGAAGGGCCCTCACCTGGGTCCTGTGATGGCTCTGCCTTAGAAGGCTCTGAGTCATCATCCTCCTCTTCACGAGCTGATTTCTTTCTGTATTTCTTCCTGGTTACAGGAGCAATTGGTACAGATTCGTTAGATGCTGGGTTCTGAGTAGATGCAGTGGCTGTCGTGGGAGTGCTGAGACTCGTTAGAGTCTGAGTAGCTGCAGTGGCCATCTTGGGGGGTGTAGCAGCTGTGGTGCAGGCTGCCGAGGTTTCAGTGGATTTAGTGGCTGTAGCGGCAGCACACGCTGTAGGATCTGAGGTGGCTGCATAACACCTACACCTGTCCCTGCACCGATACTTAATCTTATCCCACATCAGAAACATTCAGGACAAGCGAAAATAAAAACATGCCACCTAGACAGCACCATCCGAATTTCACAAAATCTAGAGGAATCAGCTTGGCAGAAAAGGAGAAGGTACTATTTCCCAAAGTAAAATTGGAAGTGTAATCATTAACACAATCAGCTAAAGGACGCCCGGAGCCCGCAGATAAAATCGCTGCTACCGCGGTCAGAATAGTAACAGCCCAGTTTATCACGACATAAATCAGTATGAAACGCCATAACAAAACAATGCACATTGACCAGTGCCCAGCAGTGATAAACTGCACATAAACAGTAACAAACAGCGCATACGGCAAGTAAGGTATCATTACACTTAACTCTGTAAAAGGCTTTATAAAGAGATGAGATAACACAGCATTCAAAAATGACATCAGCATCTTCGCTATCTGTTTTAATTTCCAACCCCTCGTAAATCTCAAAGGAAGAAATCTGATACTCTCTCAGCTGAGCTCTCCGGGTCTCCTCCCGCCGGAGCTGGGATTCGACTTATCAGAGGAACCTGTTGGAGCTTCTCTCGAGCCCCACGTTGGGCGCCAATAAATCTGTCACGGTTTAAAGCTGGGCTGGCGATTAAACCTGCAGCAGACGCTCTCTGTTAACCCTCCCCCCCCACCCGAAGGGAAAGGGAAAAGGGAGAGAGACTTACGGGTTGGAAAGTTAAAACAGTTTTAATAAACCTATAATAATGAAAAAGAGTATAATAATAATATTGGAATAATCAAATATATACAAATATATATACAAAACCAAGATCGAGCTCCCCCGATGTCGGCAACGTCACCACCGGCACTGCAGGGCAGGCTCCGGGAAGGCCCAGGCTGGGCCTAGCGACGGTCGAGAGCTGGATTCAGGGATGCACGGATCGGGATCGGGGGCAGCAGGAAAACAGTCGGAGTCCTCCTTGGACACCGGCCATAGCAGAAAGAGCAAGAGCGAGCAAGAGCGAGACCCTCGCGATCCCCCCGCTTTATACCGAGAATGACGTGTATGGGATGGAATACCCTCGTTGGTCAATTTTGGGTCACCTGCCCTGTCTGCTCCCCCCTTCGGCTTTTCACTTGTAAGCAGTGAGGAATCAGCAGTGACCTTGGTTTCTCTAAGAAAAAGTACAGCAAGAGCCTTACTGCACAACATCCCTACCGGTGCCTCAGCGATAACTACAAACTTCGAGCGTTATCAGTCCTGGAAGCAGACACTGTCTGCAAAAACATGCAGTTAGTTTCAGAAAGTGCAGTTATTTAGAGGAGACTTAGCTGAAAGTAAAAATCACTGAAAGGAAAATCGGCCTGGTTTAGGCCAAACCAGGACAAGGAGAAGAGCATTAATTTACTCCATGATGATTTGACAGCTCTCTTGTTCTTTATGCTTTGGAATTATGGAACAAATATAAGCTTTGCTCCAGCTCAGCTACAAAGAAAATGAGGAGCCAGGGCAGTTAGGAAGAGTGCTTGTTTGTTACACAGAAATCACTTTGTTGGAATATGTGTTGAAGAAGATGCATGGTGAAATGCATCCTCTTCCTCTTTCCACCCCTCCCCCATTTCTTTTGCATTTTGTTTAATGAACTCTGGGAATTTTATGGCTCTGTGTAGTAGAACAGTTCCAGAAGTGGGAAGAAAAATCTGACTAGCTCAAAAGGGAAGGTAATTGCCATCTTGAGTCATTCGTGGGCTGTAAAATGATAGCAAAGATTCAAAATGTTAAAGTTCATAGGAACCACAGGAAATGGCATCTGTACATGCCAGTTCTAATTTATTGGATTGTAAATGTAAAAGGAGACAATGGGAGAAAGGGAGAGCTACCAATCTCTCTTCGATATCAGCTGTGATATTAGAACTTTTTGAGAACAGAAGGTAATAAAGGTGAGTATGCACTTCTTAAATACCCATCTTTTGAGCATTGAGGTCAGTGATTTGGTGTTTTGTTATTCCCCTTGTGCTGTATAATAGAAATATGTAACCTTCAGTGGCAAGGGATTCAGGAGCTGCTGCCTGTACTTCCGCCTCTGTCCTTAGCTTTTTCCATGCTGAAAGAGAAAACTTAGAATCAAGGTATAATGCATCAAAAATCTATGTGGCTTCCTTGTGAATTGGACTCACTCCATTTAAAAAAAAAAATCCTGTGCCTAAATGGAAGAGCATCAGTGGTATTGTTTTGTTTTACTTTGCTTTTTTATGTGCTGCAATTTTCAGAAAGTGTACTAGGATCCTCAGTCAGACTTAGTAGATTTATGATTCTCTTTTGCCATGTGGACTATGATTTGACCACAGGTAACAAGATCATTCCCACCTAGGTGAAAGAGTGAGCTTGTACTACTATCATTTCTGTTGATTGCTCTGATGAGATCAATGAAGATTATATGGGTCTAAAGCCTGAGCTGTTTCTTTGCCTGTTTATGCAAGTTTTCTTAAGGATGTGTTGAAGTCCATGAGCAGGCAACAACTTGTGAGGGCACAAGGTTTTACTGTGACTTTACATCCAGTGTCAAGTTCAGTTCTTGGGATAAACAGAGGTTGTCAGCTTCCAGAGTTGTCAGTCCCCTATGGTTTTCTGGAGATAAATCCACTTTGGTCAAAAAGCCAGAGCAAGCTGTGCTTTTATGAGAGAGAGAAGATTTAAGTTCAGATCCAGAGCCTGGATGTAGAAACAAAAGAAAAATATTCTTGACAAGTATGCTGAAAGTCAAAAAGATTTTTTTACTTAAATGGATTCTAAGTATTTCTCAAATGAGACAAAATTTCTCTTAAATTATTGGTAAATGCTGAGAGATGGGTGTTAAGAATGTGATATTTTTTTCCTTTTCTTTCTACTATCTGTAAATTCTGTGACCTTGTGTGTGTGTGTATGAAATGCATTTCCTCTCTCTTGTATGTGGTTTTGGTTTCTGTTGCTTGGTTGGGTTAAGGTAGCCATGTCCCTCTTTCCTTGTTGCTTACGTTGTCATTCCTGCATGTATTGATTATGCACGTTGGCTGTGAAGGTTATGCCAATTGCTTTTATTTATTTGAAGTGATGTGACCCTGGTTTATTTGCCTTTATACTAACCTGTTGTTTTTTGGTTTTGCTCTTTTTGGTTTGTTTTTTGTTTTGTTTGTTATTTTTTGCTAACAAAGTTGAGTTGACCAAAGCTGACCTGAAAGGTAGAGAAGGTCCTTCTTCCCCATTACTGGTTTGAACTGAAAGATACTTTTATGTAACATTTGGTGCCTTTTACTGGATGCAGTCACACCTCTGAGACAGGAACAGAATGACAAACCCCAGCTCCTTTGGAGGGGATGTCTGGGTTGAAGAAGGATATGGCAAACAATGGAGGTGTTTCTGTTGACCTGGGGGGTTTGACTGTATCAATCTCTCAATATCTATATGAGCACAGGCTGGTTTCCTGAAATGCCTAATGATTGTTCAGGCAAATAGCTGTGGTGTATAGAGTTACAGAAGGCCCTCAGAGCTTTACAAAACAAAAAGCTGACTTGGATTCTTCAGTGCTGATCTTAAGGAGTGAGACCAGGAGATAAAAGCTAGTTTAACTCAGACTTTGGAAAAAAAAAAATCCCCACAGAAATAACTTTCTGGAATTTCAGTTAAAAGAAAAAAAAGAAAAAAGAAAATCTATTAACTACACATTCCCTTAGTAGTTAGATGGCATTTTAAAAGCTATAGTTGATCCAACATATGAGTGGTCATGCCTGATCCTTTTGTACCTGCTAATTTTTGTACCTTTCATAGGTCTTTTTTAGAACCTTTTACTGGATAGTGCCTGATTTTTTACAAAGCAGATAGGGCTCTTTCATGATGTTGATCCTCACGTGAATTTCTTACCGACATCCTTTACTATTGCCTGCTAAGTAAAAAGGCATCAATCAATGATGTTCGAGGCTGCCAAAAGGTTGAGGACTATGTGGATGGTGTTAAAATACTAAAGCTACTCAAGTGAAAGCCATTAAAGAGACTGAGAATAGCTGCAGTAGAAAAGTAGCAGGGGGGGAAACTGGGAGAAACGAAGGAAGATGGCTCAAAGAGGAGAGGCCAGATAGTAATTGAGAACATGCCATTTGAATTGCAGGGAGATGATGGGGTAAAGAGTGCAGAATGAAGGCTAATTCTTAGGAGACATAATGAAGGAAGGACTAATGGTACAAATACGTACAAATACCCTATTCCTATAAATGAGGAAACCTACTTATTAGAAATTAATACGACTTTGATGCTAGTATAAGCAGAGAGGTGTTTTCCATGGTGTTGAAAGTCTGTCCCTTTAAACATGATAGTGAAAGCATACTTCTCAGCTCATCTAGAGAGACTGCAATATAGAGTACAAATTAATTTGTTTCTGAATGTTGTGGAAGTTTGCAAAAATGCTCCTCCTTTTTAATGGAAAAGGAGACAATGGTCTGAGGTATAAGGGGAAGTCAGAGGCATTGAACAATGCGTCTCTAACAGACCTGAAGCCACAGATGATATCTGTTATCATAGAATCATAGAATGTTAGGGGTTGGAAGGGATCTCTGGAGATCATTGAGTCCAACCCCCCTGCCAGAGCAGGACCAATCTAGCGCAGGTTACACAGGAACGCATCCAGATGGGTCTTGAAAGTCTCCAGAGAAGGAGACTCCACAACCTCTCTGGGGAGCCTGTTCCAGTGCTCTGTAACCCTTACAGTAAAGAAGTTCTTCCTCATGTTGAGGTTGAACTTCCTGTGCTTTAGCTTGTGTCCATTGCCCCTTGTCCTATCGCAGGGCACAGTGAAAAGAGGTTGCCCCTTTCCTCTTGACACCCAGCCCGCATATATTTATACGCATTAATCAGATCCCTTCTCAGTCTTCTGCAGACTAAAAAGCCCCAGGTCTCTCAATCTTTTCTCATAAAGCCGGTGTTCCAGTCCCTTAATCATCCTTGTAGCCCTCTGTTGGACTCTCTCCAGTAGATCTCTGTCCCTCTTGAACTGGGGAGTCCAGAACTGAATGCAATACTCCAGGTGAGGTCTCACAGGGTAGAGTAAAGGGGGAGGAGGACCTCCCTCGATCTGCTGGACACACTTAATGCACCCCAGGATACCATTGGCCTTCTTGGCCACAAGGGCACATTGCTGTCCCATGGATAACTTGTTGTCCACCAGGACTCCGAGGTCCTTCTCCACGGAGCTGCTCTCTAGCAGATCGCCTCCTAACCTGTACTGGTGCATTTTATTACTCCTTCCCAGGTGCAGGACTCCGCACTTATTCTTGTTGAACCTCATTAGGTTCCTCTTTGCCCAGCTCTCCAGTCTATCCAAATCACACTGAATGGCCGCAGAGCCTTCAGGTGTATCAGCCAAACCTCCCAGCTTCGTATCATCAGCAAACTTGCTGAGAAGACACACTGTCCCTTCATCAAGGTTGTTGATGAGGATGTTGAACAGGACTGGACCCAGCACTGATCCTTGGGCGACTCCACTAGTTACAGGTCTCCAGCTGGACTTGGCACCATTGATTACCACTCTTTGGGCTCTATTGTGTAGCCAGTTCTTAATCCATCTCACTGTCTGTTCTTCTACCTCACACTTCCTGAGCTTGCTCACGAGGATGTCATGGAAAACTGTGTCAAACACCTTGCTAAGGTCAAGGTAGACTACATCCACTGGTCTCCCTGCATCTACCCATTCAGTCACGACATCATAGAATGCTATCAGGTTAGTCAAGCATGATTTCCCCTTGGTAAATCCATGCTGACTGCTCCTGATAACCTTTTTCTCTTCCATGTGCTTAGAGATGACCTCCAGAATGAGCCACTCCATCGTTTTTCCAGGGATGGAGGTGAGGCTGACTGGTGTGTAGTTTGCTGGATCTTCCTTCTTGCCTTTTTTGAAGACTGGAGTGACATTGGCTTTCCTCCAGTGCTCAGGCACCTCTCCTGTTTGCCACGATCTTGCGAAAATGATGGAGAGCGGTAGAGCAACAACATCAGCCAGTGCTCTCAACACTCTTGGGTGCATCTCATCGGGGCCCATGGACTTGTGTGTATTTAATTTCCGTAACTGATCACTAACCCCGTCTTCACTGACTAGTGGAGAGTCTTCCCTCCTTCAGGCTTCCTCTCCTACATCCAGGGTCTGGAGATCACAAGGGCTGGTCTTAGGATTAAAGACCAAAGCAAAGAAGGTATTCAGCAACTCTGCCTTCTCTGCATCCTCAGTTGTCAGGGCTGCCACCTCATTCAGCAGAGGCACTTTCCCTGTTCTTCCTTTTGCTACTGATATATTTGAAGAAGTCCTTTTTGTTCTCTTTTACTTCCTTTGCCAGTTTTAGTTCTAAGAGGGCTTTGGCCTTTCTTGTTGCCTTCCTACACATCCTGACAACTTCCCTATAGTTCTCCCAAGTGACAAGACCCTTCTTCCACAAACTGTAAATTTCTTTCTTCCACGAGATTTCCTTCAGAAGCTCCTTGCTTATCCATGCAGGTCTCATAGCACGTCTACCCGATCTTTTACTCAAGGGAACGCACCTATCTTGGGCTTGGAGGAAGTAGTATTTAAAAACTGACCAACTTTCTTGGGCTCCTTTGCCCTACAGAGTCTTAGCCCATGGGATTCCTGCAAGTAGATCTTTGAAGAGTACAAATTTGGCCCCGTGGAAGTCCAGGGTTGTAATCCTAATTATTGCCCTACTTCTACCTTGTAAAATACTAAACTCCACCATGTCGCGATCACTGTCACCAAGGCTGTTCCCAACCTTAATGTCCCCAACTAGTCCTTCTTTATTCATTAATACAAGGTCCAGCAGTGCACCTACTCTCGTTGGTTCCTCCACTACCTGAATTAAGAAGTTATCATCGATGCACTGTAAGAGCCTTTTTGACTGAACATGTCCAGCTGTGTGGGCTTCCCAACAAATATCACGGTGATTAAAGTCACCCATGAGTACCAAGGAGTGTGTTCTAGAAGCTACCTCCAGTTGTCTGTAGGCCTCATCAACATCATCTTCTTGGTTTGGTGGTCTATAGTAGACCCCCACAACAGTTTCACTCCCCTTTGCATGTCCCTTAATTCTTACCCACAAGCTTTCAACCTGTTCTACCTCACCCCCTCACTCAATACATTTCAGTTGGTCTTGCACATAAAGAGCAACACCACCGCCTCGCCTTGTTGGTCTGTCTTTCCTAAATAGTACATAGCCATCCATGACAATATTCCAGTCATGGGAGCTATCCCACCATGTTTCAGTGATCGCAACTACATCATAGTCATGCAATCTAAGGCAGATCTCCAACTCCTCATGTTATTTCCCATACTCCGTGCATTGGTATATAAGCACTTCAGAGAGGGAGTTAAGCCACCAGTTTTCACTCTTGCTATCTGACCATTCCTGGCCACTTCCTTGGTTACTAACTTATTAGTGAGCCCTGTGTTATTATTGCCCCGTGTACCACCATTATCCACCTCGAGTAGGACAGTAGTCTGAAGGCTGTCCTTAGGCTCATCTCCAGTGAGCCTGGTTTTGTCCCCTTCCCCCTTTGAGCCTAGTTTAAAGCCCTTTCAACGAGGCCCGCCAACTCTTGTGCGAGGATCCTTTTTCCCCTTTGAGACAGACGTACTCCATCTGTCGCCAGCAGACTGATACCAGACGGTTTAGCAACGGTTTAGCAAGCGTAGACCTCAGAGTAGGCTCTAAAAGGCCTACTCTGTGTTACCTTTGCACAGAATCAACTTTCCTGTCTGTAATTTTCCTTTCAGCTAGAATAACAGTATGTTCTGAAGCAAACTGCATGTTTTGTAGATAGAGTCTGCTTATGGGACTGGTAAGTGTTACAGTTGTCAATGATTCTTGCTTGCGCTTAGTCTTAGAAAATCCAAGGTCTCTGGTAAATTCCTTGCTAATTATAAAAAAGGGCCAAAGACAAACAAGACTGTGAAAAACAACTTTGTGATGGCTAAATTAACTTGATTCCCAAACTCTGCCGCCGGAGGAGAAATAAGTCCAGTGAGAACCAGAACAATATCTTTTCCTTGAGGCCACCTGCACTTGTAAACAAGAAGGCCTCGACCACGCTTGCGCAGAAGCACAATTAGGGGGGATTGCGACCACTAGAGACCCCCAGAGACCACCCAAGACCCATTCCCCAATTTAGTACGCATGCACAAAGACAATTACATAATGTATTAGCATATGCATAAGTTTCTTGGAATAGGTGGGCTTTTCTTGGAATGATATGAATATTCATTTTTCTATAATGCATATAATAAGTATGCTTTTGTTCCTAGGTGTGCATGCTAGGAGGAGAGATCCCAGCGCTGCAATAAACCAATGTTGGCTTTCTAAACTATCATTTGGTTTAGAGAGTTTTCTTGGTTACTGTTTCCTGGTAACAAGACCAGGTGCCATATAAACTTCCCCATGATCAAAGAACCCAAAATTCTGACGGTGGCACCAGTCTCTGAGCCATGTGTTAATCAGGTGTGTTTTCCACCCTCTTTCAGTGTTTTTCCCTACCACTTGAGGTATTGATGAAAACACCACCTGCGCACCTGAACCTTCAACTAGTTGCCCCAGTGCCTTGAAGTCCTTTTTGATTGCCTTTAGACTTCTCTCTACAACCTCATCGTTACCAACCTGGCTAACTAACAAAGGGTAATAATCAGAGGGCTGCACCAGAGCAGTGAGCTTCCTTTTAACATCTCTAACCCAAGCCCCAGGGAGGCAGCAGACTTCCCTGTGGGTTGGGTCAGGTTGACAAATGGGCCCCTCTGTTCCCCTCAGAAGAGAGTCGCCTACTACAATTACCCTCCTTTTCTTCTTAGTTGAAGAAGTCATAAGAAGTGGGGATGAGTGACAAGCCATGGGCGACTCACTGGATGGATCCTTATCTCTATCTTCATTCACCTGGCCGTCAAGTCCCAAAGACCCATACCTATTGTACAATGGCAACTGGGAAGGTGAGGGGGGCCAAGAAGGTTTTCTCTTGCCTCTCCGAGGAGGGACCTCTCTCCATTCCCCCTTGTCCCTTATGTCCCCGCCTTTGGTCTGGTGACAGGAGGGGGAAGGGGGCTCTCCACTTCTTGTAGAGTCTCTTCTTGCTGCCTTTGCCTCAGAGCGTGGCTCCACCAATCTATCTCAGTTGAACCACCTGCCTGAGCAGGTCATTTACTTGATCACACCACACACAAGCCGTGTCTCTGACTCCCTCTAGTTCGAGTGCCAGGCTCAGGTACTTGCCACAGCCAGAGACCTGCACAGCTGCGTGTTTGTGCAGGAGCTCGGTCTGAGTTCCCACATTGTTCCTCATTGTGGCTCTTGGTTGTGTTGTGACCATGTTCTTCTCTCTGGCCGGGAGGGAACCAACCACTGTTTGCTCCTTCCCACACGGCCTGTTCACACATCCCTGCAGGCTGCTGTTCCTCCTCTCCCCTCACCCGCGCTGGCAGATCTCTTAGAGCATCCAACTCACCTTGTGTGCTGGCAGAGACTCAGTGCCCTACCCAACGAGCTGCAAACAGCAGCTCAGCTGTAACTGCCCAACGAGCTGCAAACGGCTGTGGCCGGCCCCACCCCCCCCCCCCGCCCCGCCCTGCTCCCTGGGGCACACACAATCACTGTTTGTTTGCCCCTAAGCCTCTCGGAGGATTCTTCTTACCTGGTCAACGGTGGGTGGTGCTGGCTCCACCTGGGCTATCTCAGCAGCCTGCCCACCAACAGATGGCCCCCAGCAAAGGCAAAGGGCTTTTTCCGGCTTCAAAAAAGCCCCCAAAAGAGCTTTTTGTCGGCCCTTTTTGCTGCAGATCCCTTCCCCAGTGCAGTCTTACCTGCCCTGAAGCTGGTCTCCGTGGCAATGACTGCTCTTGGCATGTTAATCGGTCGTTTAATTTTACCGGGGTGTGCTGGCTCTGCCCGGGCTATCTCAGCAGCCTGCCCACCAACAGACAGCCCCCAGCAAAGGTAAAGGGCTTTTCCCGGCTTCATACTGGTTATGATATCAGCTTAATCACCTGGAAATTTTGTCTAAACCACAGGTTTAGTGTAAGGCTTTGTTGTGGGAGAAAACATGTAGAGTGTTTGTGTTTCACTCTCTGAGATACAGACAAGACTTCCCAACATTTTGCATATCACTGGAATTAAGTTTTTGTGGCTTTAATCATGTGCTTCATAAACTCCTTTTCTATTCACCGTGTTTACTGTGAAGACCTGATGACATTGCGGACCTGATGTAATGCAATAGATGCAATTTTCAAATTAAAATGTTCCTGTTCCATATTCCAGGTGTAGCAGGTAGCAATTACCTTTGCTTCAGAATATTGTCTGTGTTTTTAGGTAGGGTTTGGCATCCTATGGTTCAGTAGAAAAGGATAAAGATATATTTGGAGGAACCAAGGAAATTTGAATGGGTAAACAGTTTCACTGTAGCAGTTGTTAATGGACATAAGCATATTAGGAGGCACCCTCTTACCCAACAGATAAAGATACTGATAGCCTAAGATAATTTTAGCCATTGGATGTATAAACATTGAAAGTGAAAGATTTGACAGCCTAGAGGTAGGCAGAAGTTAGTGTGACGTATTGTGCTCTATGCATGTGGAGCATCTGACTGCAAACACATTTTGTTGGCATCTCTGGCCTATTCCCAGCTGTAAAAAGTTGAAGTACTCTATCTTACAGAGGTTAGGGATTTAGAGAGTATTAGGTGCTGCCTCTAGGGGATTTCTGAAGTTTATGTAAAGGAAAATGGTAAAGGATGAGATTTGAAAGAACAGGAAGGATACATGGGCTGGGACTGGTGTGAGAAGAAAAAGCATCCTGGAAGGACACTGGGGTGTAAAAAGTTTTAGGATTAAGGTGTTCCATGCCATCCATTCAAACTGTCACGGGGAATTTGGGACTTGTGTTAGATATCAGCAAGTATCCTGTCTCAGTCCACAGCCGCTGTTGTTCTCTCTAGTCACTTGTGTGTCCATTGGAATTAAGAATACATGCCCATGAGTTCCTGGTCGATTTTTGATGTCCATTGAAGTGGATGCAGCATGAAGAAGAGGTCCCGGAACAAACAGATTTGTTTGTTGTTTTGATTTTTCCAGAGTCCTCAGAACCTAAAGGCTTGTCACAGCTGTGAAGATTATTCCAGCTCTAGCTCATATTGTTGCAGAGGTCTGAATCCTATAGGAATATTTGCCCTTCAGATGGAGACATTTGATCCCATGGAAGCCTAAGGGGAAACGTTTGTCTTAAGTACATAGTGTGGGTTATTGGCTTTTCAGGAAACCAACCTTTGTTAAATAGGTTTGGCTATTTCAGATTAGGCCATAAGGCCTGGTACTTTTGTACTGCTGTGATTTGCAGTGGGGAAGGGTGTTTTTCCAATTGACTGTATTTTTCCTGTTCACATACAGCCCTTTCAGTTTTTCATTTCTGCTTTTAGTTTCTATGTCTGAATACTGTTTACTTCCTCTACTTCATTTGCATCTCCCTGTCCTTTGTTATATCTCAGGTCCAGGCATACTCCCTTTTATGCAGTTGACTTTTTGTTGTATGGTTGGGGTTTTTTTGGTTTTGTTTGGTTTTTTTTTGTTCTTTCCTCACGAGCATGTGTAGAGCACTTTGCTCAAGACCTTTTAGGTTGCTTAGAGATGGAGAATGGAAGGGTGACAAGAGGGAGGAAGACAGGTATATGCAAGGTTTCATGGAGGGGAAAACCCCATCACCACCTTGTAGATTCATCCTCTGTGGATTGCCATTGCTGCTGATTCCCTTCTCCTGTCACCTTAATGTAAATATGCTTTCCAAGGGACACTTGCATAATTGTAATTTTAACTAGTCCCAGTCCCTGAAATTTTTAGACCAGCCACATATTTGGAACAGAAGGACCTGATGTCATAATTGACATCAGGTGAATGAAGAGTTCAGGTTCTGTTGAGGCACTTGAATAAATGGCTGTATTTTCAGAGGACTGCAGAATGCTGGCTTTTGAGTTATTTCTGACAATGGGTAACTTTAAATATGGAACCTGCCAGACGTCCAACCTTATTTAGGCAATGAAAGGGATGATGAGTTCTTAACAAAAATCTGGAACTGAGAGAGCTCAAAGAGCTGGCCTTGCAGTCCTTGAAAATCCCTTTTGTTTTTTTGGTTCTAGTTTGCCAAGTTAAAGTTACTCTGATATTCCTGCTTTCTACCACCTGTGATTCAAAATACAGGATCTAACTTTCTGAATTGTGTACTGAACCTTGACTGTAGTTTATTTACTTATATTTGTGCAAAGTAGGTGTCAATGTGCCACTGTTGACATTTGACAGTTACAGCATATGAGATATGGTCCACCCAGTGAAGTGGTGGTTCCATGAGATTTAGGCTCAATTTTGCTCACTTTTTACTTAGAAAAATGTATTTTTTTCCAAATTATTCTAAAATTGGGAAGCTTAGCTGGATGAACTTCATTTCCTCCTTAACCTGCACTAAGAGTGAGTCGTGGAACAGGTTTATATTCTACCTAGTGCATATGGTTTCCAAGATCTGATGCCTCTCTGAGCTGTGCTGGGCCTGCACATTGAATTAAAAAAAAAAAGCAGATTATCACTGGGTATGAAAGAGGAGGGCTGACAGGAGCAGATTGTAGGTTTATCATAGGTATAAATTGCCCATCATAACGTCTGACTGGTAGTGGTAGTGATATTTCAGTGCTTGATGGCATTTGCAGTTTAGGAACTATAGGACAAAAGAAGCACCTTATTGTGCAAAGACAGTAAAGATGTCTTGCGTGTGTTACTTTCCTATCTCTTCCTAACTTCTTCAGAGGTACAAGGAAAAAAGATGGGAGCATTTAGGGACAGGGAGAGTGAAAATGGACCCATGGTGCCATGGAACCTTGCCTATTGTAGATCTTCATCTTACTGAGAAAGTACAAATGACAGATTCAATTCAATAGGAGTGAATTTTTGATGTGTGAGGAAGGTGTTATGTGCAAGACCAGGAATGGTTTGCTTAGCTTAATGCTTATTGCTAGTTATGATCAAAGCACAAGGCAGTTGTGTTATAATCCTGCAGCTGTCATATAAAGAAACTGATTCCTCATGTAACTTGGAAGAATGATAAACACAATACTGTCTTTTATTCCTGAAGTTCCTTTCTCTGCAAAGACCTTTCAAATGACACAGCAGGAATGACTTCTCTTGCCAGTGAAACATGCCCACCTGTGGGATGAAACTTGCCAGTTTTAGCAACACACAAGAGTAGAATTCAAATTTTTTAGTTTCAGGGCAGAGCGAAACCTACCATACGTCTGAAATTGCAGGAAAGAGTTAGGGAGACAAAGTAATTTTTCCTAGCATAATATGGATAAGAGATCTAGTTACTGTATTCTTCTAAGGTGATTTTCTTCAAATACTTAGTGGTAAAACTAATAAACAAACCATACATCTAGCTAGGTAACTTGGAAGAATAGTGTAATACTGGACTCCTTTCCAGGGAGGAAGACCTAACAAGATCTCAGATCCAGCAAGTCCTCAGATACTGAGCTGTTCCAGTAAAAATTAGAGATGCAGAAATAAAGATCAAATGGACATTGTTGAAGAATTCGGCTTTACCATCTCATATTCCTAAGGAGCTGCCTCTGTTGTTAGGCTTAGTCTGGACAGGAGGAGACAGAGCAAGTCACACTTCTGCTAGCGAGGATGCTTTTCTGCACTGGGGACTCCTCCACTTTTATTATGTATCTATTGCCCACTCACTCCCCTTTCTTCTGTGCTGTGGCATGAAGAAGACAATGTGCCAAGCCCAGCTACAAACAGACAACAAAAGCAAGGCCTTTGAACAAATATGCACTCAATGGAAATAGCACGTGTTGTCAGGGTGTTGGAAATTTAATGAGAAAATTAAAGTCAGTATGCATATTTTATTAATTAAAAGTATAGTGTGATTTATCAGCTGTATCTCAGATTATTATGTGAAGACTAGTTCTGAAACTTTGCTTTTAAATACTTCGACTGCTGGAAGTGTTGCCAAAGGAATGAGATTAAAAATAGACTTGAACCTTGATGACATCGGTATTTTAGAAACAATGCTACTGCTGTATATATAAATTTTGTCATCTTCTCTTTCCTTGTTCCTTAGCACTAAAGGACATGTGCGTGGTAACACAATCTTCATTTTGTAAACCTTCCTGTGCTTCTGTTGCTTTGCTCCCTAATCCAAAATGCTAATCCCCTGTGACATCCGTGAGTTGCTCTGAACAAAATTCTGTTGCCACAGATGGAGAATTGTGACATCAGGCAAGGACTGTAAGCAGCAGGAGTAGATGAACTCTCAGAGACAAAGATCCTTTTACCATGCAAATGGCCCATAGTACTAAGGAGTGAGGCAAAGCGTAATACGCAGCATCTGTGCTGTGCTGTCACAACTGACTCTAAAGACGACAGGTCAGGCTTCGAGCCTCCTAGTGGTATTGTCAGGCTTTCAAAATTCCTCATCATTGTGTTTTTTTCTTTTTTCTCTGGCTGATTTGAAAGTACTGTTCCCATCTTCACAGTTGGTTTCTGTAAAATACAATTCAGTAACCACAATACTGGTCATGGATTCATATCCTTTGGCTCCCTGGACTCTTACTACAAGCACCTCAAGCCACAGGTACTAGGCCTCACGCAGTCTTATTCCTTGAGTAGAGTACTGATCACAGAATCAACCAACCAACCAGGTTAGAAGAGAACTCTGGGATCATCGAGTCCAACCGTTGCCCTGACACCACTCTGTCAACTAGACCATGGCACTAAGTGCCATGTCCAGTCTTTTCTTAAACACATCCAGAGATGGTGACTCCACCACCTCCCTGGGCAGCCCATTCCAATGTCTAATAACCCTTTCTGAGAAGAAATTCTTCCTAATGTCCAACCTGAACCTCCCCTGGCGAAGCCTGAGGCTATGTCCTCTTGTCCTATCGCTAGTTGCCCAGGAGAAGAGGCCGACTCCCACTCCACTGCAGCCTCCCTTCAGGTAGTTGTAGACTGCAATAAGGTCACCTCTGAGCCTCCTCTTCTCCAGGCTAAACAACCCCAGCTCCCTCAGCTCTTCCTCGTAGGTCATACCCTCCAGACCCTTCACCAGCTTGGTTGCCCTCCTCTGGACTCGCTCCAACACCTCAGCATCTTTTTTGAAGTGCGGGGCCCAGAACTGGACACAGTATTCAAAGTGCGGCCTCACCAGGGCTGAGTACAGAGGGACGATCACTTCCCTAGACCGGCTGGCTACACTATTCCTAATAGAGGCCAGGATGCCATTGGCCTTCTTGGCCACCTGGGCACACTGCTGGCTCATGTTTAGCCCGCTGTCGATCAGCACCCCCAGGTCTCTTTCCGCCGGGCCGCTTTCTAACCACTCTTCCCCCAGCCTGTAGCGCTGCATGGGGTTGTTGTGGCCAAAGTGTAAGACCCAGCACTTGTTCTTGTTGAACCTCATGCCGTTGGTCTCGGCCCATCTATCTAACCTGTCCAGATCCCTCTGTAGGGCCTTCCTACCCTCCAGCAGATCGACACTCCCACCAGCTTGGTGTCATCAGCAAATTTACTGAGGGTGCACTCAATCCCTACGTCTAGATCATCTATAAAGATATTGAACAGCACCGGCCCCAGAACTGAGCCCTGGGGAACACTGCTAGTGACGGCCGCCAGTTGGACTTTGCCCCATTCACCACCACTCTCTGGGCTCGGCCATCCAGCCAGTTTTTAACCCATTGAAGAGTCCAGCCATCCAAGCCCCGGGCAGCCAGTTTGTCTAGGAGGATGCTGTGGGAGATAGTGTCGAATGCCTTACTGAAGCCTAGATAGACTACATCCACAGCCCTGCCCTCATCTGCTAAGCGGGTCACTTGGTCATAGAAGGAGACCAGGTTGGTCAAGCAGGACCTGCCTTTCATGAATCCATGTTGGCTGGCCCCGATGCCCCGATTGTCCTGCAGTGCCGTGGTAATGGCACTCAGGATGATCTGTTCCATCACCTTGCCTGGCACGAGGTCAGGCTGACAGGCCTATAGTTCCCTGGGTCATCCTTCTGACCCTTTTTGTAGATGGGCATTACATTTGCTAATTTCCAGTCGGCTGGAACTTCTCCAGTTAACCAGGACTGCTGGTAGATAATCGAGAGTGGTTTGGCGAGTTCATTTGCCAGTTCCTTCATTACTCTGGGGTGAATCCCATCCGGGCCCATAGCCTTGTGGGTGTCCAGTTGGCACAGCAGGTCACTAACCGTCTCCTCCTGGATCATGGGAGGTTCACACAGCCCCCCGTCCCTAACTTCAGGCTCTGGGGAGCATCCTTTCTCTTGGGAAGATCTATCAGTTCTTTATTCCTTGTCCTCAGATAACTCGGACGTTTTAGGTAAAATGACAACTAGTATTCTATTTCAGATTGTTAAATGTCATCCCTTCTTTTGCTGGGCCAGAGTAAGCCTGAAGCAAGTGTCGGACCCCAACCTGATGCATGTGTATCTATATAGTTATATCCATCTCTTAGAAGTGTAAAGGCAGGAGGGAAGCATGTACATACATGTGCCTACCAGCCCACACTGTAAAGTCTGTCAGCACTGTTGTAATCCTAGAAGTGATCTGTTAACTTCACGCTGTGCCAAAGAGACCACTGGGATTCATACAGCTGCAAATGAGAGTCAGGTGGGTGGGAAGAAGAGGCGGAGGGGAGGAGAAAAGTGTTGAAAAATGCTGCTCAACTTACTTTCAGTATGGTAACACACTTTTCTTGCTGTGGCAGCTGCCACCACCCCTTTTCAATAGGTGAATTTTCTTTCAGGGATTTTGTTGTCTGCTTTTGTTATCCACACTTATGCTTCTACCCTAGAGATTTTGGGGTTTTGGTTTTGTTTTTTTTTTGTTTTCAACAGTATAACAGGTCGTGGAAGAAACTCAGGTTTTTGTTAATGTTCAGTTAAACTCTCTCCCTACTGATAGTCACACGTTCATTCTCGTTGTAGGAGAGATGGAAAGAAACACAGATAGCTAAAAAGCTACTGAAATTCACCCATTCTTTTCTTGCAGTGGGGAAAGATGATCTGGTGGGAAGATGTGCTCTGCTCCAAAGCTATAAGGGCCCATTCCTGGCTTTGTCTTTGAATTGTTGGGAGACATGACATGGGGCTTCCAGTTAGATGTGGGTTCTACAAAGGCTCGTAAATGTGGAAGTGCCCAGATGCACAGTCTGAATATCAAAGATGCTGTATAACTATGGGATTTAGCGCAATCACTGCGGGTGGTGTTAGATGGAGGTGGAGGGGTTTCATTTTGGGTTAAAACATTTGAAAATACTGTTTCCACTTTGATGTGTCCTATCTCATCTCTGAAGTACAGATGGTGGTGCTGATATGATGAAGAGTAGGATGAGCTGCATGGAATTGTTGTTGCTAACAAAGACTGACGGGTTGTTGCTTTCACAGAATCACAGAATGTTAGGGATTGGAAGGGACCTCGAAAGGTCATCTAGTCCAGTCCCCCTGCCGGAGCAGGATTGCCTAGACCATATCACACAGGAACGCGTCCAGGCGGGTTTTGAATATCTCCAGAGAAGGAGACTCCACAATCTCTCTGGGCAGCCTGTTCCAGTGTTTGGTCACCCTCACCGTAAAGAAGTTTTTCCTCATATTTAAGTGGAACCTCCTGTGTTCCAGCTTGCACCCGTTGCCCCTTGTCCTGTCAAGGGATGTCACTGAGAAGAGCCTGGCTCCATCCTCATGACACTTGCCCTTTACATATTTATAAACATTAATGAGGTCGCCCCTCAGTCTCCTCTTCTCTAAGCTAAAGAGACCCAGCTCCCTCAGCCTCTCCTCATAAGGGAGATGTTCCACCCCCTTAATCATCTTCGTGGCTGTGCACTGGACTCTCTCTAGCAGTTCCCTGTCCTTCTTGAACTGAGGGGCCCACAACTGGACACAATATTCCAGACGCGGCCTCACCAGGGCAGAGTAGAGGGGGAGGAGAACCTCTCTCGACCTGCTAACCACACCCCTTCTAATACACCCCAGGATGCCATTGGCCTTCTTGGCCACAAGGGCACACTGCTGGCTCATGGTCATCCTGTTGTCCACTAGGACCCCCAGGTCCCTTTGCCCTACGCTGGCCTCCAACAGGTCTGTCTCCAACTTGTACTGGTACGTGGGGTTGTTCTTGCCCAGATGCAGGACTCTACACTTGCCCTTGTTATATTTCATTCAATTTCTCCCTGCCCAACTCTCCAGCTCTCCAGCCTGTCCAGGTCTCTCTGAATGGCTGCGCAGCCTTCCGGCATCTCAGCCACTCCTCCCAGTTTTGTGTCATCAGCGAACTTGCTGACAGCGCACTCTAATCCCTCATCCAAGTCATTAATGAATATATTGAATAGAACTGGTCCCAGTACTGACCCTTGAGGGACTCCGCTAGACACAGGCCTCCAGCTGGACTCTGTCCCATTGACCACCACTCTCTGGCTTCTTTCCTTCAGCCAGTTCACAATCCACCTCACTACCCGATCATCCAGACCACACTTCCTCAGTTTAGCTGCGAGGATGCTGTGGGAGACCATGTCAAACGCTTTACTGAAATCGAGATAGACCACATCCACAGCTTTACCATCCTCTGTCCACCGGGTTATGTCCTCATAAAAGGCTATCAAGTTGGTTGACTTGATAGCCTTGGTGAAGCCATGCTGAGTGCCCCTAATGATCCCCCTATCCTTGATGTGCCTAGAGACAGCACCAAGAACAAGTTGTTCCATCACCTTTCCGGGGATGGAGGTGAGGCTGACCGGTCTATAGTTCCCCGGGTCCTCCTTCTTGCCCTTTTTGAAGACTGGAGTGACATTCGCTTTCCTCCAGTCCTCAGGCACCTCTCCCGTTGCCCACAACTTAGCAAAGATGATGGAGAGTGGCCTAGCAATGACTTCCGCCAGCTCCCTCAGCACCCGCGGGTGCATCCCATCAGGGCCCATGGATTTATGGACGTCCAGATTGCTTAATTGGTCCCTGACCCAGCCCTCATCTACCAAGACAGACTCCTTCTCTATCCTGACTTCTTCTGAGGCCTCAGGGGTGCGGGGCTCCTCAGGACAGCCTCCAGCAGTATAGACAGAGGCAAAGAAGGCATTCAGTAACTCCGCCTTCTTTTTATCCTGTGTCTCCAGGGCCCCCACCTCATTCATCAGTGGGCCTACATTGCCTCTAGTGTTGGCTTTACCTGCAATGTATTTGAAGAAGCCCTTTCTGTTGTCCTCGACCTCTCATCACAGAATCACAGAATGTTAGGGATTGGAAGGGACCTCGAAAGATCATCTAGTCCAATCCCCCTGCCGGAGCAGGATTGCCTAGACCATATCACACAGGAAAGCGTCCAGGCGGGTTTTGAATGTCTCCAGAGAAGGAGACTCCACAACCTTTCTGGGCAGCCTGTTCCAGTGTTCGGTCACCCTTCCAAGGAGGCCTTAGCTTTCCTAGTTGCCTCCCTACATCCTCTGACAACAGACTTATATTCCTCCCAAGTGGCCAGCCCCTCCTTCCATGATCTGTACACCCTCTTCTTCCACTTGAGTTTGCCCAGCAGTTCCCTGTTTAACCATGCAGGTCTCCTGGTACCCTTCCTTGACTTCCTACCTGTTGGGATGCTGTGATCTTGAGCTCGGAAGAAGCAGTCCTTGAATGCTAACCAACTATCTTGGGCCCCCTTACCTTCTAGTACCCTGTCCCATGGGATTTCCCCTAGCAATTGCTTGAAAAGGCCAAAGTTGGCCCTCCTGAAGTCCAGGGTTGTGATTCTGCTAGCTATTCTGTTCCTGCCACATGAGATCCTGAACTCTACCATCTCATGGTCACTACAACCAAGGCTGCCCTCAACCTTCACCGCTTCAACCAGACCCTCCTTGTTAGCGAGGATAAGATCCAGCAGCGCTCCTCTCCTAGTTGGCTCATCCACCATTTGCATCAGAAAGTTATCATCAATGCACTGGAGGAACCTCCTGGGCTGAGGATGGCTGGCTGAGTAGGCCTCCCAGCAAATATCAGGGTAGTTGAAATCCCCCATGACAACCAGGCCCTGTAATTGAGAGACTGCTCTCAGCTGCCTGTAGAAGGCCTCATCAACCTCCTCATCCTCATCTGGTGGCCTGTAATAGACACCCACAACAGTATCACCCCTGCTAGCCTGCCCCTTAATTCGCACCCGCAAACTCTCAACTCACTCCTGATCTGCCCCTGGATAGAACTCAATACATTCTAGCTGCTCATTCACATAAAGAGCAACTCCACCACCTCTCCTTAGTGGCCTGTCTTTCCTGAACAGGACATAGCCATCCAAGACCACATTCCAGTCATGCGAGGTGTCCCACCAAGTCTCTGTAATTGCCACTAGATCATAACCCCCCAACCGAACATGGATTTCTAACTCCTCCTGTTTATTCCCCATGCTGCGTGCATTGGTGTACAGGCATTTCAGGGAGCGAGCTGAGCACACCAATTTCACCCCAGGGAGATTGGAGGCCTCCTGGTCTACCTCAACACTAGAGCGTTGCACCAGTGGTGCAAGCCCAGCTACTACCCCATCCCCCTTCGAATCTAGTTTAAAGCTCTCCGAATGAGCCCTGCTAATTCCTGTCCCAGAACCCTTTTGCCCCTACGACATAAGCCTTTCCCATGTATTACGGTCACGCCTGGTGTTTTATAAAACCAGCCATTATCAAAGAACCCAAAGCCCTGCCTGTAGCACCAGTCTCATAGCCAGGCATTAATAGAGAGAATCCTACTATTCCATCCCACGTCATGACCTGAAAATGGAAGGAGGGAGGAGAAAACAACTTGTGCCCCAGACTCTTTCACCAACTGTCCTAGGGCCTTGTAGTCTTTCTTCATCCCCCTCAGACTACGGGAAGCCGCTTCTTCCCCACCTGTCTGGAAGATCAGCAGGGGGTAGTAGTCTGTGGCCTTCACCAGGTTGGGGAGTTGCCTGGTGATATCCCTGATTCGGGCTCCAGGCAGGCTGCAGACCTCCCTGTGATGGGGGTCAGCTCTGCATATTGGGCCCTCAGATCCCTTTAGGAAGGAGTCTCCAACAACTAAAACTCTTCTCTTCTTCCTTGTGGAGGAGGTAGCTATACGCCTGTCAGGTTTTTCTGACTGTGGTGGGACCTCTGATATAGGTTGCCTCTCCACCACATCCCCATTGGAGCGGCTGTATTCCACTAGGGCTTCATATCTATTTCTCAGAGGCACCAGTGGAGGCGAGGTAGGCAAGGAGGGCACTTGCCTTTTGCCACGACCATAAACTTGCCTCCACTCACTCCTCTCCTCTAGGTTATTGTTTTCCACCTGAGAGGGGCAGAGTACAGGGGTCCCTCGATCCTGGGAGCTCTCTGGCAGGTGCTCCCATTTTTGTTGCAGGGAGGGCAGAGCCTGGCTCCACCAGTCTATCTCCATTTCAGCCTCCCGAATGCTCCTAAGTCTTTCTCCTTCAGCTTGAAGCCTTTCAACCTGGCTTTGCAGCTGTGCCGCTCGGCCGAGCAGATCATCTACCTGCTCACAGCGCACTCAGCCCCCTGTCACCATAGAGACGCTGTAGCATTCCCTGCAGCCTGCGACCTGCACCATTGCCTCCTTCTGTGGAAGCTCTGTCTGGGTTCCCACATCCATTTTGGTCTTCTTCCGCCGGGTAGATACCAGTGTTCTTTCACTGAGCTGGGAAATACCTGCTGGTGACACCCCTGGTTCACAGCTCCTTGACCCCTTCCTTGCCTTGTGCACTGGGAGGGAGTCAGCGCCCTCCCCAACGAGCTGCAAACGGCTGCGGCCTCTCCCGCCCTGGGGCACACCCCGTCACTGCTGACTCACCCTGTACCCTCTGGGCAGGGACTAGTCCCTGTCCTCCAGGAGGCTCTTTATCACCCAATCAACAGGGGGTGGTGCTACACACCCTCCTCTTCTGATTCGTTGCCGGGAACTTCCGGGTCTGGGGTGGGGGGGGAAGCAGCTCGGGGCTGCTGCTCGGGGGGGCCCAGAGTATGAAAACCGCCCGGTTACAGCCCGATGTCGCCCTCGCCCCCACACTCATCTCAGTCGCTGCCGCCGCTGTCGCTGCTGCCGCCGCCGCTGTCCTAGCTTTATCCTTATGCTATTGTCCTAGACTGGAAGTGGTTAACAAACTGATTTCAGGCAACCTAGCCAGTTGATATTCTATTATCTACTCTATTTTTTTTTGTTTCTTCTTTTCCAGCAAGTGCAGGATACAGAATAGTGGGTATGTCAACTATAGTTGTATGTTTTATTTGAAGTACTGCACAATAGGAGCAGCATACCTTTGTCTAGAATGCTGAAGATAAAATACTTTCCCAGGAAGTAACTTCTAAACTCATGTTCTTACCATCTATGTCTTGCAGCTCACATCTGCTCTCAGGTGATTCAGCATCAGCTATCTCCTTGATAAAACTGTCATTCAGAGTCCCTCTGATCTGAAGATCACTTTTTTGCCCGTTGCTTGGGTTGTGTCTTTGCAAGATTTATCTGAGTAGGATAGCAACTGTTAGCGCCAAATCACAGAAAAATGAAAGGCTGTTCTGTAGTAGTGGCTGCTTCCTTCTCTGCTTAGCCCGAAGGCTGTGAAAACCAGTTTAGAATAGAGAAGTGTCGTGGACTAATGTCATGCTCTTCTGAGGACTTCATTGAAGTGTTTCCAGAGGAACCTGTGTAATGGGACTGGTCAGGGTCTTTGTTTGTTGGTGGTTTTTTTTTTTTCCTTAACCTATAAAGCAAAGTTGTAGCCAACTGCGGCTTCAAAACTTCAGTTTGAATCCACGTATCAGGGTTCTTTGGGTAGGATGAAGCATTGTTCTTGGGCCCATTTTTTAGCCTTCCCCTACTTCCAGGGGATCAAACTTCCAGGGAAGCAACACAACCTGGCAGTGTTTGTTATCCTTGCATCACACCATATTTTACAGTAAATTTCTTTGAGCAAGCATTGAACATATGAGTTGGGCCTGTGTGAGAGGGAATACATTGCTGTTCCTTCCTCCTCCTTACTCTGTGCTATGGTTTGCTGTTTTGTCTTGAATTGTACAGTTGTCTTTGTGCTCTTTTTACCTGAGTTTCTTGCATGTCTAATAACGGCAAAGTGTTTCGTTAGTGCTTTTTCTCTCCTGCATGAGGATCCTAATAGTAATGGTAACAATGAGCTGGAACTTTTGTGGGCCTGCCTAAAAATGATTCTCTCAGGTTTGTTTCACCCTTTTCTTGTCATCCCTTCTCCAGGACCGAGCACTACCTGCCAGGAAGATTCCTGTGCGAATCAGGGCATCTGTAATCAGCAATGGGAAGGCTTCACCTGTGATTGCTCCATGACTTCATATTCTGGAAGCCAGTGTAATGACCGTAAGTAGGCTTTTCCGTTGGATTGGTGAGCTGTGAGTTCTGAGCACAGAGAACACGTGATTAGTTTTACTTTCAGTTGAAATACAACATTCCCAGTGTCAAAGCCCAGTATCAAAACTGGAAAGTTTCTTTGAAACATACAGCAGGTTATTTTTTTCCCTTGTTAAATATGTAATTCATTATGTGTTTGGGGTTTTTTCCCTTCTTTTTAAAAGCTGACTCAACCACACCAATGATGGTAATTGATGTTAATGGAATTCCTGGTGTAGAGAAACCTATGTATATTGTGTGTAACATATACATAGGTACAAAATGCCTAGGTTTTGTGTACTGAATTAAGCTTTGAGGTTTTCATTCAAACCTTGGCGACAAAGACGTGAAATCCATGTAAAACTGCTGAGCAGTGTTCTAGATTGTCTTCTACTGAATTACTAGCTGTATGCTAAGAAGAAAAAATTGGTACTGTTTGCCAGAATGTTCAGTTAAAACCAGGTGGTCAGTTAAACATATAGCAAAAACGTTGTGCTTCTTGGCATACTGATTTGCTTCATCTCAAAATATTGGATGTTCTTCTTAGCCAATTACTATTAAGATCTTTGATAAAATAATTGAACAAAACCCTGAAGTCTTTCTTTAGGGGACCGATAATCAGCTTTCAGACATTCCTCTGCTCATCCTAATATGGCCTTTGCTTCTACCTGGAGGGAGCAGATTAGTTCAGCTCTACTCTCTCACCACTTCTGTTATTTAAGGCGATAGTTACACCCTTCTCCTTCCTTGCTCCGAGGCAGTGAACAAAGGAGCACATTCTGAGTGCTGTAGTAAGCATAACAGTAGGCTTCAATAATTTGGTTCATTGTGTGTGTAAATTTTAAGACCAGAAAATACTCTTATAGTCCACTGTTACCACCTGCATCTCACAGACTGCTTCGTTTCATTAAGGATATTTGTTACTGACTACTGACTTTATTGGTGGTATCAGCAAGGTCCATGCAATATTGGTGCCACAGTTACATCTGCAACCATTCCCCTAGAAGTTTGAGATGTGGTTGAATTGAAGGCCAAAAAGTCTGCTTTTCTGAGTCATTCATAAAATGTGGTATTATCTGTGTTGGTCTCCCCTTTCTCTCAGGGTAGTTCTCCCACACAGGTATTGGAAAGACCTATCAGCATTCATACTTTGACAGAAGCTGTGTAAGAAGGGTACTACAGACACAGATTTATAGGCTATAATGCCACATCTGGTTTTGGGTTGGTTTGGAATCCAGAATGACTCCTTTGGGTCCAGAAGAAACATTTCATATTGGACCCACAAGATTTGGCTCCGATTTTCTGCATTTTGGTTTTAGTTTGCTTTTGTCAATTGAACACACAGTTTCTCATTCTTGTACTACTTGGTCAGTCATTCGGTTTGGACTTGCTAAGCATAGCACATTAGAAACCTGTTGTGTAAAAGAAATGTTACTTTGAATCCTGTTGGGCTGTATTTGAGTACATGTACAGGAGATCTCTGAAGAGATTATTGATACTGTCGGTTTTGTTTCTGATGTGCTGGGCTTCACAGCTCCAGAATGTTTCAGTGCCCTTGTTATGCCATTGCTAATGACTTAGAGCAGGCTCTGAAGTGTCAGGAAGCCATGTTCCTGTGTCTGTGGTTGGAGATTCCTTGCTGCTTTTTAGAGCTGGCAGCTGGAAACCACGCAGAGTAGAGACGGGGGTTTGATGTGAGTTGGGGGGTGATGTGGGCAACGTAGTAGCCAGCCTCCCAGTGTCAGGCCTGGCTGGTGATTTAGAAATGCTTACAGGAGGATGTGGGTTTCAAAATGGTCTGGAAAGGTAAGTCATGTGGACTCCTCCTGGAACACAACGAGACTTCAGCCAGGATCTTCAAAAAGTGCGTATAACATCTTTTTGTGGTTCTTTTAGTCTTTGCCGTGTATCAGGACATTGAAGACACAGTTCTACTCCTGGTTACGTGATGAAGTTATGAAGTGGTGTGGGTTGTGGAGAGGGAGAAGACTTCCTTCCTGTTCCTATCTGTTAGATATGTTTGCTATTATATCAGAGTCTAATGGAAGTACAGACACTTGTATGTTAATTTAATTAAATGTTCTTTAGACTGGATTTTAGTGCAAGTAATGCCAGGGGGAGATAACTTCTGTGTAACCTGAAGCCTTGCTATTATTTAGAAATGCATCAGGCTCTTTGGTAGAGTTGTTTTTTTGGCCACAGGAGTCTAATTCTATTAATTTAGTAGGTGGCTATTTCTATTTTATGAGCAAATTGTGGTCTCCCACTGATGTAAATATGGAATATTGAAGTCAATAGAAAAGGTCTAGATTTACACAGTGGAAAGAGTAGCAGAAGGAGGACTTACTGGATGTATTTTGTCTTTTCATTTCTGTTAATCAACTCAAGCGTCCACACTGAAAAATTTGCATTTCCGTGTGTTTGATGCAGACTATTTCAGTGCCTCTGAGATAAATAAATGGCATATCTGGTGTTCTCTTCAATTATTCTTGATGATCTCTGTAGATTATCTCCAATTAATTATTAGTAAGTGTGATGTGTTATTTGCTAGTGTAAACTTCGCAAAGTCATTCAGTCTTATCAATAAAGCTTGGTGTGCCAGCGTGTTTTCACTTTTTAATTTCTGTCCCAGGACTGGGCCTTTAAGCTTCCCAATTCAGATGCAACTGGTTTGGAACTGCTGTTTCTGAAAGGTGAAGGAGAAGCACAGGCGGCAGAGATGCACATTGTACACCTGTAGACATGTTTGTATATTCGCTAGCGTTGTTTAACAAGACAAAGATTTAAATTCCTAGTGGAAATCATGATATAACCTTAATTTTTAGCTGTTGTTGTGTAGCTCTGTTTTAGATGTTCTTTACTCTGTAGGAATCAAGATTCCTCAGAATAAGAAATTAGTGGAGGTTATGGGGGGCATAAATTCAGTTTTAATATGCTTCATTTTGAGTTGTATCATTTCTTGTACCAATGTTAAACAACAAAAACAGATACCCCCTACCCTCAAATTTATTTGAGAAGGTCTGTTGTACAAAAGTGAATTTGAAGGTCTGCCCTGCATACTAGCTAGTACTAGCACTTGTAAAGAAAAGTGGAAATAGAAGCAATGGTACTATTTGGGATATACTGGTTCCATTCTCCTTGCCATTTAAGATCTGTTCTTCACTGTTTGAAGTGGTTCCTCATTCTTCAGTCTTGAGAGATGTTTTAGTCAGTCCAGCATCACATTCAATATATCCGGGCTTTCAACTTATTTTCAGAATTTGTTTGTTACTCTAAGATGTAGGAAATCAGCATTAATATACTGCAGTTGATACTTAGGAATATTAAACAACCCTCGCATGCCAAACTGTTGCTTAGGCTGTTCAAATGTGTAACTTTGAGCAAATAAGGTATCAGAATTAGAAGTTAACCCACAATGTTAACGAAGCACCTCCATCTGGGGTGAACTCCATCCTGTTACTGTTCTTCACCATGGTATGAGATGAAAACATGGTAGTTTAAGACTCCAAGTTACCTGAGATGCGGCATGTATTTAAACTGTTGTCCTATGAACAGCTTTACAGATTCTGTAACTTATTCATGTTCTTGTCTATGTGGTCAACCAATGACATTTTCTTTTCTGTACAGAAAGAATGCATAAAAAATAGACTTTGGCAATATAACTAATGGGAATGGTGTATGTATGTCAAACTAGATCATAGAAAACACTGCTTGTTACTCGGTGCCTCATGCGGATGAGTAACATTGAGGGTCAAGCTTTCC
Organism: Nyctibius grandis; assembly: GCF_013368605.1. Lineage (NCBI taxonomy): Eukaryota > Metazoa > Chordata > Aves > Nyctibiiformes > Nyctibiidae > Nyctibius > Nyctibius grandis. Next base: position 49,024,404 of record NC_090661.1, read on the forward strand.
AGGAGAAATTGCTAGGCTAATACAAGTATGTACTAGTGGAGGCTGTTTGGCTGTAAAAGATCAATAACCGTCAGCAATGACTAGTGCAAGCAGAGTATAAAGCACTGCAAGCAGAGTATGAAGCACTTCTTCAAACAGCTTTTTTTTTTCTTTTGTTGAAACAATTGTTAAGTCCATCTGCTGACTATTGATTGGCTTTTTAGGGGGGTTATTTACTCATTTATTTATAAACTCTGGGTTGTAATATCCACCTGGTTTAAAAACAAGTTTTCCATTTGATTGGTAAAAAGAAAAGGCAACCCCTATTTGTCTGTCCCCCGGTGTGCGTATCGTCATGTGCTTCTCTGCATGCTTTTCAAAGAGCCTGTTGATACGCAGAGCAATTCTCTAACTTTTCAATGTGATTGTTTGTTTAAGTGGTGCTTGTTTTTTGTCTGAGGTAGAGGTAATATCAGGGCTGTTCTTTTTGCGCAATAAGTTGTATTTTTCTTCCAAGATCCCTTTCCATGCAATGCATAACCTCTAGGCTTCTACTGTCTTTCTGTGAATCACGTTTGGAGGAGGGAAGGATTAGAGGGGAAGGGAGTCATGGTGACTTTGCTCTTTTATTCATTAACTTAGCACTGTCACAGGAAGAGCTTTTGATAACTTCAGTTCTGTAATCATAGTGAGTGAGGCTTACTCACTAGCCAAAATCTTTCTTTTTCCCTTGACTTAAAAGGAAGGATATCAAAATTAGCAGAACAAGTCTAAGACCAATACTTCAGAGTAAAGCACAGAGCATTTTGGATTGAATGAGGAAGACTGAAGCTGGCCTCTCTGCCACATGTGTGTTCTAGGTGAGATGCCAGGGATGTCAGAGCAGACCCATCCCTCTTCCACTGATACACTTCTTTTCCCCCTCCCCCCTCTCTATGTAAGTAAGTGAATGAGTACCTAAGTGGATTGAGGCTTCTGGTGCATAGTCTTGTAGACTAGGTTGCAAGAAGGCAGTGGCAGAACCAACTTCCCTCACACCTGCTTGAATAGCATGGTAGAATAGTCATTAGAAGAGACTGCTAGCAGGGCAAATGGCTAAAGTAGTAACTGTTACTTTGTGATGATGGCTTTATTCTGATGTGCTCATGGGCCATTTGCACTCTGTGCTTGTTTTGTCTGCGCCACTGAGCAGTTAGAGCTATCTCCATGGCAGGATTCAGACCCCGGGTTGGGAGATGGACCCTATTCCCTCTCTCTCAGTATTTTGTGTTTTTCACCATCTGGGCCAATTTTTGTCCAGACTTCATGACCTCCCTTAATGTCAATGCCAGCATGCTCAGCTTGATTTACTTACAGAAACCCGTTTACTTACAACGCCATTGTTCATGTTTAATTATCACCCATTCATTTCTAATGTGCCTAGCTTATCACTTACTGAGTCAGAGAGCAAGAGGTTGCTAGTGTGTAGAAAATAAATCTACACAGACTTCATTAGTCATGCATGGCTAAACCAGTCAGCTGTTTAAATAGCAGCATGCTTAGGGATTTGCCTTTGATACTACGGAGACATCTGCCCTATGTGAAGGAAAAGTCACCTCTGATTTATATTGAGTGAATCATACTTCATTACAGCAGATCAGGCACTCTGCTAACTTCTTACTTCCCTCCTCGTGCTTTGCCCTCGCTTCTTACTCAGTCCTCTTTTACATACCCTCTACTATAACTAGTGTTTTCTGGCTGATGGCTCATTTTCAGTTCCTACCCTAAGCCTTTGGTGTCTTCTGTCTCTGAATGTCTTTATCCTCTGAGAATTGGGATAAAAGGGGAGGGAAATGCAACTGTGTGTTTTAGTACATGATGTAAATTGTACCATTGTAAAAGCAGGGTTCACAACCCAAATCACCCTTCTTACCACTGTTTACTTTCATTTGCACTGCAACTCCAAGAACTGTAGCAAGGATTTGGTGCTACTTCTTATTAAAGCACCATGCACTTTTCTGATGCTTAGTAATAACCCACTACATAATTGCTTTAGCACTTGAGTGGTTTAAGAATGCTTGTTGCTTTTCTGTGTACTGAAAGGCATTTCCCCTCCCTTGAGTAACAGCTGTAAAACATCAGATGAGGCTGCAGATCTAGAGCTTGTGTGCCCCATGTTCCCTTTGGGAGTCATCCGGGATGGGTAGTGTTGTCAACATCAGGGGGAGGAATTCGGGTGTCTCTGTTTTGGGTGAGAAAGAGGGAATTTGAGTGACAGGTGCTTTTTGGAATTGCTTCTTCTGCACCTCTCAACTTCTCAAGGTGCCCTGACAGAAAAGTGTTTCCTTCTTTTCAATTGTGAAAACTAGCCAACCTTATCCCTTTGTGATTCCCAAAATGCAGCTGGGTCTCTAGTGAGTAATTTAATTACGGTTGCTTCAACAGCTTGACAGAAGGAGCATTTAGGATGAGAGCTGCAATCAGTCACTGATATCTGTGCACACCTGGCTGCTGTCAGCACATAAGCTATGGTCCAGCTGTGTTACAGAGTTCAATAGGATGGAAGGAGAGAGACTTTTTACAGGTGGCAGTGATTACAACTTCTGTTATCAAGCTTTGAGCAGTTCAAGCAGTTAGTTAATTCTCTTCCTGACACTGCTCAGCAGCTATGCCATTTTCATAAACATGTCACAGAAGGCTCTTGCCATAATTTTGTTCCTTGTGATCTCTCCTGTCTTTGACAGTATTTCTTTTTATGTGATACTTTTTGGTAGTCATGGCAATAATTATCACTTTTCAGGTTTTAAGTAGCTGAGTGGTATTATGTCCTGGGTATCTTGGCCCATGAAAGAGCTCGTGTCTGAAACTATTCCTTCAGTAATGGCACACCCAGGGTGTGATGTCTGATAAGACATTGATGTAAGTTGATAGCAGTAACAGTAATGTGGTACAGTAAAACAGGAGTCTGTTTGTTCTGTCACCCCAAGCTCCATTTGCTGATGATTATCTCTAAGCACATCTTTTCACTAAATGTAAGTTAATAAATTAAGTGTTCTAAATTGTCAAGTGTAACAAGGATTTGATTAATTTTAAATGTAACTTTTTCCTTGTAATATCCTGCACATGTTCATATTTGCTTTAAGAAGCAGTAAACGTGAAAACTTAGGAAAACACTGAAACGGGCTTCAACCATCAATTTCATTCATTAAAGATTCTCCTCTTCATATGTCACCTTCTCTATAGAAGATGGTACAGTACTGAATTTGGAAGCTGATGGCAAATGTATATAGTGTTGGATTTTGTAGGCAAAAGGCACCCTGAGCTTGAGGACCATTGTTTTAAGTGGTTTGTTTTTTTTTTTTTTTTCGCACATAATGCTATGAAACTTCTATCCTCAATTGTTTTGCCCAAATACTCTACATGAATCTCACACCAGCTACAGTTTCATCAGTATTAGGTATTTTGGGTGCCGCATGGTATGCAGATGGTACCTGTACTTTTGCAGATAAGGGAAAAACCCTTGCAAGAGCCTGTTAATTTTGCAGCTGCTGCTGTTGATCTGTGACAGGATACCCCAGTCACCAATCCAGGTGAAAATACAGGTGGCTCTGATTGTTGCCTTCATTCCCCTATGAATCTGCCATAACTGGCACTATGGATTATGAAAATGTGATTCTCATGTTGGGCCTAATGTCCTGCATGGAAGCTCTGGCTTGCAATAATCTTTAGTCCATTTTTTGCCCCAACTGGGTTTTGTGTGCTCTCCCATCTTCGCAGTACCCAACTGAGTTAGATATCTGTGCTTTTAAGCCATTGCTCTAAGTCTGATGTGTGGTAAGTGGAGTGTAATGGTGTAAATGAGATGGGATAGGGTTCACTTAGTGCTTTCCCAGACAGCATGGATCTGTCTGTTGTAGCACACGCTATATTTCCTTCTTATTCCTGTAGGGTCCTCAAGGTGATTATTGTTTATTTCCCAGGCTACCTACATAGAAAACAGTTTGCAAAGAGGAGCTTGAATTAATGGGTGAGAACAGATAGATGGAGGTTGAAGTTGGTTTTTGTATTTTATGGACTAGACTTTGTTTGCAGTAATGCTTATTTATAATTACAAAATAATTCCTTTGATTTCAATGACGTAACTTGAGATTTATGACAGTATTAGCAGATCAAAATCTGGCATGGGATTCTCTGAGTCCACAGATCAAATATGCCTAATTGTTTTGTGTTTAAGATTTATATTTATTTTTTTATACCTTAGACTGAAAGCTACCTTTAAGATTACAGTCATTAGCATAGACAAATGTATGTCATAAAATATTTACAGGGCACAGGTAGCTGAGAGAATGCCAACATGCAGAGGGATGCAGGCAGTGCTAGAATTTTTAAATTTTTTTCTCCTTGCTGGCTTTTGAGTGTTCAGGCCTGGGGCTACACAAGGGAGGAGGCTGGGGTGACTAGGGAGAGAGAGAGCGCGCCATCTTGTATTTTTGTTGTGATTTTTTTGCAATGGAAATTATTAGCAGAAAAATGAAGGCAGGAGGAGTCAGAGGTCCTGAAGGAGATTCTTGTTCACTATCCAGGCTACCTCACGTACTAATTATTGCCTGTCATTGGAAGAAGGCTACGTATTGATCTCTAGTGGAGTTTAGCTGTATATAGGAACGTATCTTTATTATGTTGCAATCTTGTTACCCAGGAGCTGAAATAATAATCTCAGTTGGGGATTAGATGCAAAACCTTAATTACTGTTAATAATGATCCCCAAGGGGCAGACTGAAACTGACTGCTTGGGTACCTATGAAACAAGCTTTGTGAGGTGGAGCGTTTTTTGGTGGATTTGATTATCTTTGTGGAGGTGTTTCACTGTGTACTGGTATCCGAGGCCTATGCAAACACTGTGAGTGGAGCCTGGGACTTCAGTGGCCTTTTGCTGTCTGTAGAGATTTTCAGCCACAAAGGAATTCCTCTGATTGTGGAAGGAAATAGGCTTTTTGGTAAAAAACCCCAAGAATAATCAAATGACATAAATTCTATTGGGGGGCAAGTGTTAACGGAAACCCCAGTTAGCTAATGGGGGTGTCCACAGAAGAAAAAACTTCCAAATCTGTGAATGTTAGTTCATTTCAAACTCTTGGGTACATACAGAACTGGTGAAAATTTTTCTTGAGTAGTAGTTTAGTCAGTGAAAACTGCACATTTAGGGCAAGCAAAACAGCATATTTCAGTGAAAATCTTAGAATAGTTCTGAACAGAAAACAATGAAGGAGAAATAAAAAAGTGGGATGTGGTTGATTTCATAATTTTCAAAACAAAGTTCAGGATTCATTGGCTGCATCAAAATGATGAATTTATCTTGAAAATTAGCAGAGAGCGCTTAAAAACCTGAGAAAGAAGACAACTAATCTTAGTTTCAAAGTGTTAACCTAAGTTAGTTCATCCTTCTCTGCTAGAGGTTTATGATTTAGTCAGTCACTGTGCTGTGACTCCATGAGGCTCTTCCCAGACCTCTGTGTTGGAGATGAGCAGCATGGGCTTGTGGTGGCCTCCCTGGCCTGGGAGATGACTTTCAGGATGTTCCTATTGCCAGCAGGGTGCTCGAGAGGGTGATCTTGAGTGGGATGGGGAAAGAGAGTAGAAAATTACTCCTTCCCTAGGAAAGCAGAGTAGTCTGATCTTTGTAGTGTGCTTTTGTTCAAATGCCTCTAGCCTCAACCTGAGAGTAGTTGTCCTTGTGTCCATTGAGTAACTGTCTCAGATAATATAACTGACCTCTAGACCAGAGTGTCTTGACTAGACTCTGGCTTTAATAATACACCTGCCAAATATAAGCATTTTTTTCTTCCAGAGAGACTCTGGCATGTCAATTTTGAAGGGAGTGTGGTTGGAGCTCTATTCCTCCTCTTGTCTCTGGTCTGAAAACTAATTGCAGTGCTTGGCCACAGCAACGCTGTTGTCTAGTTTGCTGGCTTCCCATAACTATCTGTCATATTTCTTTTATTTCTTTTTTTTTTTTTTTCCTTTTTCAGATTGTACTAAATGACCTTCTGTCTGTCACATTTCTGCCCTGCTGATCTCAGGCAAATGATGAAGATAGATAGCAATATCACAAGCCATCCATCATATGGTTTGTAGGTCCCTTAGAAGCATCTGTGTCTTTAATAGTTTACCTGTCACAGATACTCTCATAATTGAAGACCACAAATTGCTGAAGAGAGGGCTAATATTGGTATCTCTTTTTACTACTGGAGACTTCAGCAGTCAGGTGTCTTTCACTTGGAAATGCAGACTGTCATGAGAAGTGCCTGTGCACCAGGGTTTAAATTATGGATCCAAGCCAACTGCACATTACAGAAGGCAGCACTACTGCTGACATCAGCAAAGACTCATTTTTCTGCTTTGCTGTTGTGACACTGGATTGGTTGTTACCAGTGCAGAATGAACGGAGCAGACCTGGCTTTCAAGCCCTTGCTCTGTGTGAATGAGCAGAAGTTCTCAGAAGCAATGAATGTAAATCTGACTGATGACAAATGGTTGTAGACACTCCAGCTCTGTGTTATGGGACAAGAGAAAATCTGGTCAAGGGAGTGTGTGTGTGAGAGATACCGAAATCAATCTTTATGTCAATGGGCATAATATTTGAGTCCAGAAACCATGCAAAGTTACTCAGTGGGGCATGATGTTGATTTCTCATAAGAGTATTGTCAGCTGTGCAGTATATATATGTGGGAGATGAGTTGCCATACATAGATACCTGAAATACCTGTCTGAAGTATTGCTGAGATGCACACATTTGCATGGTATGGTAGACCAGGTAGGACAACATGTTAATCCTACATGCTTTAAATTTAGGGTTAGCCTGGATTTCTCCACATGATGCTACAGCAGATAGTGCTGCAGCATGGAGTTTATCCTGAGAATTCATCTTGTTATAGTTACTGGAAAAGGCTGGAGGCTTAAACCCTTACCTCATCCTGCTGAAATAGAGATACTTCTGATGGACAGTCTGGAGATGAATTTGTGCTTTGTCTCAAGGGAAGCATCCTCACGGAGATCTCCACTTGGCTGTGGAATTTCTGCTGATGGGTCATGTGCATGGAAGATTGATAGATCAAGTCATTAAACCTTAATTTAGGCACACCAGAGAACATACTTAGCCAAAATATCACACCTGAGAGACCTGTACTAAACTCATTATGGGATTTACTCAAAATGCATAGACAGTATATCATAATGCTTCCTGTTTTAATCAAATTTCATCCTGGAGACCAGGATGATATAAGAATAAACTTGGAAGTATTTGCTAAAGTGAGCCAGGTATAACACAATACTTGTGATGGAGCAGAAAGTAAGATCAACTACATCCTCCCATGCAGAGGCCCCTGTGTTTGCCTGCCTCCATTAGAAGCCAGGACACTTAAATGCTTTATGTTGCAGAGATGAATTTCTAACTGAGTTCAGTCAATGAAGTAGAAACTAACCAGGTTTTCATACTTTCACTGGTGCCAAGAAATTCTTATTTATTACCAGTAAGATGTGAACCAGCTGAGTAACTTAAGTTGCTCACTCTCAGATGCTTTATAAGCATACCTCCAAGTTTGGGAGCAAATACTGAAAAGGATGGAATAGCTGCATTTCTGAGTTTCCTCCAACTCCTCCTTCTAAATGGAAAAGGGCTTTTTTCTCTTCCAGTACTGAAGAGATGGAAGTATAGGTTTTTAGTCCTGGCAAGTTTAGTGTTTGGAGACTTGTTTTCTTTGCCCACCTTAAGCACAGGAGATTCAGACTTAGAAGAAAAGGGTGCTCACAGCTGCGCTAGGCCTGCTGGTGAATAACATTCAGTACAGATGGTTGTCTGCCCACACGTCTCTATTTATGAAGGGCCCCCAGTGTTTATGTTAACAGTGATGAGTTGGAGAGATAAAAATAGGGAGTTGTTTGTTGTTCATTTGTTCTTTATAGATCTGCAGTGAATTTTTTTTTTATAAAGCACAAATTCGATAGAGAGATTTGTTAGCCTGCTAGAAGAGCAGGCTGTCAAAAAGCCAAGCTGCAGATGTCTGAAGCGCTGAAATACTTATTCCTTGTTTCTTATACTTCTTCCCTTCACTCCACGAGATGGTGCTGTGTTCCCACAGACCCCAGGCATCCTTTGCTTGGCTTTTCCCAGGCCCTTGGTGGGTGTTTGGTATATGAAAACCTGAAATGAAGTTAGGAAGAATCTCTCTTTCTCCGGTTGCCTTTTTCTTCTCTTCAAATTAATCTCAAAAAGAGGTTTTCCAAAATCACCTAAGGCTTTGTGTAGTCCTCTGCAGTTTACACCTTTCTCGATGTTTACTAAGTCCTGTGGCTTTGCCATGACTTAAAAGGGCTTAGGAAACCCTCCAGAGGCTACTTCAAGATGCCATAGTTTCAGAGCAGCCATACTAAATAGTAAACAGTAGAGCAGAGTCTGTGTCTTGTTGTCTATGGTCATTCCTTGTTGATAGCCTGCTAAGTCATGAGGATGGTTGCATGTTGCAGGGGTCTGCCTAGTTCCACATTTATTTAATTATTTATTTAGATCTTATGCAAAATGTTCCAGGGCTTCAGCCCTGGAAACTTAAATTATCTGATCATATCACTTAAAATAATTAGCAGTTCTGCTGTCCTCATTCTCCTACCACGTGCTTTCCTATTTATGTGGAAGCAGTGATTTTGTGAGCTCTTGTGTGTGTTATTTCTCCTGCTTTCAATTGCATTTGGACTAGAGAAATACTGATCTAGGGATACTGTCCTTACAAGGAGGAAACATTGAAAGCTGGTGATTGAAGAGGCTGAAGTCCACTGAACTTCTGCCACAAGGTAGAAAGACACTCTTGGGGAATATGAAGAAAAGTCACTTTTCACAAGCTGGCCAGGGTATTAGGCTGCCTTGGGTTGCTAAAATGAGTTTAATGTCAGTGTGGAAAGTGATAGAAGTGACTCATTAGTTATTTTTGAAGTCATGGATAGAGAACTTCCATTTGTTCTGTAGAACAGCTTCTTTCTTTACAGAAACATGTGCCTGGGATGAAAGGCTTCTTCACCATTGCATGTCTCTGGAGGCTGCCATTTTAATTTCCTGATTACCACACATACCCTCGTGTGTTGTAGATGCATGTTCAGTGTCTTCAAAGCTCTGCCTCTCATTTTCTCGTGCTTCTGTAAAGAACAGTTTGATCTCGCTTCTCCGCCTCCTTTTCTTCTTAACATTTTCCAAAAGCTTGATCTTGCACTTTCCTGGTTTTCTGCTGACAGAAGTAGATTCCTGATTTATAATTTCTACTCTCAAATCCCTGTAAGTGGTGTGTAGGTGATGAGTAGAGAAGAGGTACAAAATCCTTACATGCCTAAATGAGGCTGAGACTAACTTCCCTCCCCACTTTTTAACTCCTTATAACTGGTCCTGATTAATGTGGAACAACTACAACTCCAGGGCAAGTCAGTAACAGTTTTTCATTTCAAATACTGAAAGACCTTTCATGAGGACTCCTAATGCACAGTTCTCCTGCTTTTGGCTCTAATTAAGGCTTATAGTCGCAGCAGAGAGGTCAAAAGCTGAATAAGCTTTGTGTGTTGCCCAGGTAAGTAAATGCTACTCAGTGAATGCTGAAAACTGTAGTTTCTTTTTATTGGGAATCCAACAGGAAATTTTGACTGAGCCACTGTTCACTATCTCTAGCATTTGCCATTTGCAGGCTTTGACTTGGTTGATGTTTTGTTAGTGCTAGTCCTCTCAGAAAACAAAGGTTAAGCTCAGATATTCTTAGAAACCTGTAAAACTTGTAAACCTGATAATGGAAGTATCTCTTCCTAACTGCAGTAGGAAGGTCCTTGGTACCAGAAATCCTATGATATCAATTGCTCATTAGCACACTACAAACTCCAGCAAGCACAGTGATTAGCTGTAATAATCTCCGAAGATATTTCTGAATAACTCTGATGAATCCACCTGAGAATTATCTTCTGTTTCACACACCAAAGAAAAGGAAAAACCTTCTTAAGGCAAATGACTATTTGCCTTAAGAAGTAGGGCATAGCAAGTCTCACAGTCCTCCTATGCCTTGAACATTCTGGCATGGGCAGTAAAGCTGTCTGCTCCCTTTTGATCCAGGAAATCTCACATGGCACAGTTCTGCTGGACTCTCTGAGGAAACCTAAGTTTTCTCTTTTAATGTGATATTAGTGTTGGCATTCAGGTAACTGCTTCCTTTCTGCATGGAAGTTATAGAGCCCTGTCCCCTGCAATTTGTAGGGAGCAAATTCTGACTAAGATTTTCCCTTGTTGGTAATCATGGGGTGTTGTGGAGGCCTTCTGCTGGGCTGCTGCAATTCATGTGCTAGTGTCTTTGCTTATCCATTCGTCTGTCCATGAGCTCAACTGAACTACACTGGTTTGTATCAAAACTGGATATAATCCTAGATCCTTTTGAGTATTCTGCATGCTGCCTGGTAAGTGTCTTCGTAGACAGCTTGAGAACCTGAAAATGTGTATTTGAAGTTAGATGGGCATACTGTGCAAGTTCATCACTGGTTCTTAGAACAGCATGCTCAGTGTTGGTCAGTTCATCTAAAGACAGGCTCATTAATAAGCTTTAAGAAAGGCTTTAAGAAAAGGAAGAAAAAATGAAGTTTATTGAAGTAAAATAAAGGGTTAAGTATTTAGAAAAGAATTTGAAAAGAGTTGTGGGACAGGAGCTTCTGAAAGCCTAATTTATAAGCTTTTTTCAAAACTCTTTCAAAAAGAATTTCATACTCCTGAATTAGGCACAGGAGAATGAGAAACCTAATGTTAGTGTTACATATACCCCTCAAATTTGCAAAGACATCAGTCAAATTAAATTTTAAATCTCTGCTTGCCACTTTAGCTCTCTGTAGGGGGGTTTTCTTCTGTATTTTTTCACAATTCACCACTAAGCTATTAGAGTTGGTGGCAGCTCAAACAGGCATTTTCTTCTTCAGAAGGCAGCTGTGGAGGATCACCATCTGAGTGTTTGCTTCACTGTTCAGAGTCCAAGTAGAGGATTCTTTTGCTACTCTTGTCTGCTTTCCTGCTTCAGAAGAAATGAACCTGCATGGTTCACTTGCACATTTACTGGTCAGCAGTAGAGAGAAACCTGGTAAAGACAGTGCTAAATTGTTTAAGAATGGTTAAGTTCAGACTGCATGGGAACATGCAACTACTTTGCATGTTCCCATGCTACTACTTTGCAAACTAAATGGAGCACTTAATGATGTCAGCTTGCTCCAGCACTATGAAGAGGCTAAATTTGATCATGACTAAACAGAGGTGAAAAAAAAAAAATAAATATCTGTGTTTCCTATCTCCTGCCATACATGTTACCAGTTTCAGGGGATCATATTTCAGCTTTTCTATGACATCATAGGGATCTGTTCCTGATTGCATGAATGGAGTTTGTAAGTTATCTCATATAAAGAACAGGAAACAATTTCTGTCAACTGGGCAAGGATGCTGAGGGACCTTGAAAGCTGAGAAGATTCAGCAAGGAAGGTGACTGGAGGCATGAATATATATATAAAAAAAAAAAAAAGACCGTAAAGGAGCAATCCTCCTGTGTCACAACTGAAGTGTTTCTCAATTTTCTGGGAGCATCTCTGGATGAGAAGGAAGGATTTTCACTGTTTAAATGAAAGAAATGTAATGGTCATTGGCAATAGTAATGAATAAGGCAGTTCTAAAACAACCCCTCAAAGAACCCAGCAGTTAACCCCCCCTGTCCCCCCCGCCAAAAAAAACCAAAGCAAAACAAAACCCAAAACAACCAATCAAACAAAAAAATGTATCTGCTCTGTTTCTAATGGTCTGGTGCTTTCTGGTCATGAAGGTGGGTAGGTAGAAGATGCAGATTGTCTCTTTAACCCTTCTGCTGCTGCTGCTTTTCTAGTAATTACACAGCATTAGTATGTAGTCAATCAGAAGGCAAATGTTCTAGAAATGTCTCCCTTCCTCCCACCATCAATCCCTTTTCCTCAGTTCACAAAAGAAATTCTTTCTTTGAGTATGGACTTAGCAATGGAATGACTTGCTGTTGTGGAAGTTAGTTCTAGATATCTCTAGAAGCAGGCATAGCTGCTCAGGGTTAGGCCTTGTTGAAGCAGCAAATAAACCCTTTGGCTCTATGGTACCCATGTATTCTAACTTCACTGTAGATAAAAGGTTATTTTGTGGATGAACACTGGACAGCAATGAATATTGTCTTTATTGTCTGAAGATAGCACTACACCATCGCCTAAGCTGTTCCTGAAGCTCTGGAAGTATGTGATAACAATAAGTAGCTGGAGGTTTGTTTCATTCTAGATAGATTGAAACTGTTTGTCTCTGGTTTCCTTAAGCTAGTTAGATATGCTGCATTGAGACAATATCCTTACTTCCTTGAAAGGGTGATACCACACACCGTGCGATGTACTTCCTTCTCAGGGCTAATGCAGCCCTCTCTTCTGAAGTACAAGTTCAAAGTGTTAGCTGGGGGTACTTCCCTACTTCTTGTGTGGGGATCTCTGTCCCTGAGCAACCTTGGAGAGCTGCTGTTGCTCTTCATTTTGCAGTCTTCCTCTTCCTGTCAGGAGATCACCCTACTGCTGATCAAGTGCCAAGCATTTGCTGTATTATTTGGTTAATGTGATGAATACCTCTTTCTCTGCCTTCTCACTGTTTGGAGCCAAAATGTGGGATTCTAAATTAGAAGGTGATTAATCTTTCCTAATGGGACTTTGTGCTGCAAGCAGGATCTCACCCACTGTGTCTTCATTAGCCTCGACCAAAGCCTGCATTACCTCAGATTAGGTAACTGGTCATTTATAACACAGGAGAAGGAGGGGGGAAAGGGCTTATGAAAAAGTGTCAACTAGATTAAGGGCATTAAAATTTAATTCCTGTTATCCAAGAATTCTGGGAAGCAGCATTTAATCAGGCATGCAGTTGAAAACCTCTCAGCACTAGAGGATTCAGGCACAGTGAGAATGGTTTTAGTCTGTGGAAGGAGGTGTATAGTAGTAATGGATATGTCCTCCGCATGTACCATGCTATGAAACAGTAAGTCAGTTTAGGGTTATTCCTGTAAGTTTAGAAGCTCTTCAAATTTACCCAGTGGGACAGAGCCTGCAACTTGAAATCACACACTCTCTCTTATGTTGGTTAGCTGAAGATTTTCTGAAGAAGCAGTGAAGTTTGTGTTCTACAAAAAAAACCCTCGTATGTTTCCACACTTTCTCAGGAATACTCTTGTCCAGATAACTTCTCCATGGCCTGTTGTTGACTGAGTACCCCAGAAAAACCTTAGTAAAAATAAACAGTGAGGGAGAAAAATAATTGGTCTTTTGATAAAGGTATTTCATGGCCAGAAGAGGAAAGTACATCTTCCAGTGACTGGTGGTCATCAGGAGGGCTGTCTGGCATGCAGCAATGTGTTGAGAAGTTTTCCTGAACCCAGGAGCCCCTGGGATTTTTCAAGAGTTCTGTTTTATGAGTTCTAAAACAGATTACATGTACTGTCTGCACTTCTCCCTTTCTGTGGCTTTCTTGTTAAGATAGTGTAAAAATTCAGCTCAGACCTTCTTCCCAGGTTTGTCTGCTTCAAAAGTCCTGCCCTTAGAATCTGTCTTGCTTCACCCTTCAGCAGAGTCCAGCCAGAATGGTTCTCCATGTAGTTGTTCTGGGAGGTCAAGGAATTTCAGAACTGTTCTTTTGATATGTTGGTGGTGCTATGAATGGATTTTAGTATGAAAGGCAGAGAAGCAGAAGGCTGCAAGGGACCTCAGGAGTCATTGCCTCCAGTACTGTGCTTTGGTAGGGAACCATATTTCATAATGCCTTTCAGAAATACATGAAGCTTATCCCTCAATTAGAGCAGCTTTTTGCCCCTGTTCCCTGTAAAGGCTTTTTAAAAGCCTCATTGCTCCACTGATTAGAAACCTTTGTCTAATTTCCAGTCTAAATTTATTCTTTGATAGTTTATAACCATCTGTTCTTGTACTAGTGTTGTCCTTTAGTTAAATAGTCGTTTCCACTCCTCAGCTATTTCTACCCCCGGGTATTTGTGCACAGCAAATGTATGCCCTCTCAACATTTATTTAGCTGGTCTGAACAAGCCAGGCGCTGTTAATATTCTTTTTATCTGATAGGCTTGTCAGTCCCCTGGTAGCCTTTCTCTGCATCTGTTTGAGTTAATTTTTCTTGACCAGTATTGTACATGCATTGGCATTTGTTCGTGTTTAGAAAGCACAGCCATGACTTTTTGAAAAAGTTTTGGTGTCTTTTCTGGTTATTGTGTGGAAGTATTACTCTTATCCAAATTGTGCTACTGATTTTCCTGGAAAGTTTTGCCTTCTTTGATGCTCGGGAAATAGGGGTAAATAATGGTGGTAATGCCTGTGCAGTGCTGACACAAGACTACATGAAGGTTTGTTTGTGAGCCTTGGAGTATATAATTTTTCTCCCAGCATTTCCATGAGAAGCTGCAGACCACTGCTGCTATCCTCTTCAGAGGTTCCTTGTGGTGCCTGGCTGGCCTGGTAGAGTTGTTTCTTGGTAAGCAAACCTCAGGGAAGCTTGGCAGGTTTGGTTACACTGCAGACTTGCTCTTATGAGGGTTACATAGATGCCTGCCATATAGGCACATTTGAACTAGTCAAACTCCCATTATGGTCAATGAAGAACAACAGAATCCTACAGGGCCTGAATCATCCAATTCTAAAATAGGTCTCTAAAGCTTGTTACTGTCTATTGCTTATGAACTAAACTTATGAACACCCTTATAATTAGGATGATGCATTCTGTTAGTTAATTTGTACTTTTGTACAGATTTCCGTAGCCTGTATTAGCAAAATGGAGCTAATAGCAGTTACATGTCTTTCAGATACGTGGTAAGGAAAAGCATAAAGGGTTGTGAGGCCATTCAGGGTTTTGAAACTGTATAAGAAAGATAGGTGAGGAAAAGCAGAGAATAAATGACAGTCAGGTTGAAGGATTGCCTGTGGGAAGATCTTGTCTTTGTCAGCAACTGAAAGATTATTCAGTCTCTCTCTTTTGGAAGCTGAGGGCATATCTTGAGGGAAAAGGACAAAGAAAAGCAAAAGGAAGAATAAAAACCTGCAACAGCTCGAGGGGTTGGAGGATGCCAGGGTGGACATGGTCCCAGAGTGTGTGCTCTTTGGCATCCTGGTGAAATCCAGGGTTTCATTTTCTCTGTAGAAAAGCAACAATTACCTTGCTTTTTTTAGACCCTATTTTCCTTCACCTCTCCATAATGGATCAAGTGATTACTGTTTCTCTTGGCAAGTTTGGCAGCAAGCCAAGACAGAACCGATCAGCATGTTAGGGGCTCTTGTCTTTTCTCTTAAAGGGCATACAAAGAAGAAATCTGACATATGGAGGGTACCTCAGAAGTTTGCTCTAATGCTGAACTCATTCCATGGAAACGGGTCTGCAACATGAGCCAGTTCTTCCCAGCAGCACAGCAAGATTATTTTTTAAGAGATTGGAGAGAGACAGATGAAGGATAACAAGCCAGAAGATAAGCTGATATGCCCTTATTTTGGCCCTACACCATTTCAGAGAAACAGAATAAGGTTACTTGTCAGCCACTTCATTAAAAGAAGGGAAGTCTCTTAAAGGACTGTTGAGCAGATAGCGTGGATGCTAATGAAAAGTAAGACTGATTAGGAACTGTCTAGTAGCTAATGTACTGTTTACTGGTGTAAATGAGTAGAATTTAGGGAGTGACAGATAAAAGTAAGCAACACATGGTATGGGTGTAAATGGTTCCCAAGACTTTAAAGTCCTGAACATGTAAGGACAGCAAGAGGTGTTGTGAAGCATTGACTGTTGTAGGAGAAGGAGACCTAAGTGAGCGGGCATGTTGCTCGATTTCTTTGATTATTTCTCTTTAGTCTGCCCAAATGGGGCTCACATGAAGTGCCGAGCATACAATTTTTGGAGTGTAGAAATGTTGCTGCCTAGTAGGGAAAATTTGCTGAATAACCAAGCCCCCCTAGAAGGGGAAAAAGAATGGATATGTCGGATTTTAAGGTGTTTATGGTGTTGTCCTATGCCAAAATATAGGCAGTGTGACCTCAATCTAAAGAACAGGAGGCCATTTCTTGTACATAGTGCTTTTGAGATATTGAGGAGCTGTTTGCAGAATTATGCTGTATAGATATATAACCCTTTATAAAGTAATTCTAACATTTTTACACTTCATTAGTTTTTATAGTCTGTGATAAATAAGTACAAGTATACAAGAAAAAGGAAAAGACCTAATGATAAGTCTTAGCAAAAGTCAATAATCATGTTTTTTTTAATATATAGAAGCTTTCCCACAGCATTGCTGAAATCCCCAAAGCAGCAAAATGATCTCTCTTTGCCCACAATGTACCACCTTTATAGAGTTCCTTTTTCTTTACTGCTTGGCTGTTAATAACTATGTGGCTTTCCAATTACTGTTACATGAGATCCAGGATTCAAAATGGATCGGTCTTGTTTTTCAGCCCAATTTGAATGAAACACTAAACATAGACAAATGTCACTGGTAAGCAAAAAAGTCACAGTGATTTGTTTTTTAATGCTATTGTTATAGTATCAGTTGGTACAAAGAATGACTCATTTCAAGTACAGTTATAGCATCGGCTTTTCCCCTTTAGTAATCTCTTTCATGTAATTTTGTTGTTCTTGGAGGATTTTAATCTTAATATTGGAGCCATGTGACATTTTTGGCCTTTCTGTGCAAGGGGAGCTAGTAATCAGCACCCGGGATCTGCTCTGGCAGACCAGGCTATTGTTCTGTGGGGTGTCTTGTGCAGTTTTCCACACTTAAGGAATGAGATTCCCAAGTCCCTTTGCCTAACGAAAGTGTGGGATCATTGCATGCAGTCTAGGGCCTGACCTTTCCTCTGGAGCTACCATTATCATTTACATCTGCACAATATGAACATTGAAACTTATGCAAAATGGAGGAGATGTAGTCATTTTCAGAGACATAAAATACAAGGAGTAAAGTGTTGGAAAGACTCCATGAGTCTTTCAGTAACATGTGATCACTGGTACTTGTGCTCCTGTAGCACCTTTCATTGCAAAGTGCTTTTTGAACTGCTACATACCAGGATAATTCTCCACACCTTTGGGATAGACTATGGCAGCTTTTCAACAGCATGTAGCACTGCAACTCACACAATTTAAAGAAATAGATGAAGGAAAATTCCACACCATGCTAAAAGCAGAAGAATCCAGGGAGGCAAAATATATTTGTTCACAGTGGAACTGGATATGCCCTCCATTTTGTTGCCAGAAGTTCTGCGAGGTTTTAGGAGATATGCTGTTGTGTCACATCCAATGAACTGATGTGAATAGTATACGACAGAAATGTACTACAGAAATGTGAGACCATTCATAAGACTGATACAGTAATGGAGTGCTGCATCTCCAGTACTGGCTCATCAGTGATCAATTCAATACTGTGACCAGCACCACCTGGACCACTTGGGTTCATTCACAGCATCCTGGAGGGAATGCAGTTTGTTTGGTGTATATACTCACTCCCTGACTGAGCAATAGAAGTAGTTTCTTGACTCCATTTTTCAGCACCTCTTTTCAGAGGTTGTCTGATTTTTGGTAATATCTTTATGAAATTAGTTTGGAGTAGGAATCTTAGTGACAGGTATACTTGTGTGCAAGTATACAGGCAAGTAGTAAAAGCAGTCCCTGCTGTAGAGATGTTAAAATCTCCTGAACAACTTTAACTCTGTTCAGCTGTTGAGCTGCTGTAGGATCATGCTTTGAGATGGCTTATTCATAAACAACAGCTATGATCACAGAGATGGCCTGTTCTGATGGCCTGTCCTGCTTCACCTGACAGTAGCTGGAGGCCCTCTGAGAATGCTGGCCAGAGCTTGGTGTGGACTGGTGTCGGTTTATTTATAACAGACTAGGGAAGTAGGTTTGTACAGTGACAGTCAGCCCAGGAAGAACAGATGGGCACAGACAGGGCAACAGCACTGTGCTGTGATGTTAGGATTGAAGGATACAGGGATGTAAAATGAGGGAGGCAAAATGTAAAGCATAATTTTGAGGGGAACAGGAAAAGCAGTGAGAATATTTCTGAAGATGTAAAAAGTAAGCGACAGCACCAGGGGTGCAAAACACGTTATCGTTTATAAAGAAGTTAAAACAAGGGGTGGATAAGGACATATAAATTGGCAGCAGATTGTGGTTTATGGTAATGACAGTCCCAGAGGAGTATCTTTCTCTTGGTGACATTGAAGAAAATTGCATTACTCAAGATGTATACGAAGGATGGATAATGAGATGTGTGCATGGGAAAGAAAAGACTGCTGCTTTTATGATGGTATCAAATGACTGAGATGAGTGTATACGTGTGTCTGTGTGCGTCTGCACATGCGCATTCAAGAGGGGATGCAGGGAAGGGAGGCAGGCAGCAGAGCAGGATGGGCTGAACGATATCTGTTTGAAAGCCCAATAGTTGAACTTGTTAGAAGAAGGGGACTTAGGTCATAAATATTGACCTAAACTTTTTTCCCAACTGAAATTAGGCTTTAAATGACTAAAGCTTTGCCTTACCTTTATCTGAACAAAGAGAGATGCTTATTATGTTGTATTGATGTTTTGTGCTTTGAACTGCAATTGCATGTGGAAAATGTCTGGAAAGCTGTGTTTGTGAGGTTGATGACTGGAAAATCCTGGGTAGTTAATAGCCTGGATCTCCAGGCTGGAACAGATTGGTTTGGCTCAGAATTGAAACACTCCCCCTATCCTAACTACTCCAAGGTCTTGTGTGCCTGAAATAAAGGAAATGCTGGTGGGTGGAGGGCACCTGTATCTATGCTCTCCTCAGTATGCCAGGATAGAAAAATTTGTACCAGAGCTTTCAGAATAGATCCATTGTTCATCTAATCATTGATCCTGGCTCTGTGGTGTACCAGGTTTGCCTGATGGCCTGCTTACTCCGGCAGAAATTTTAGAGACAATGCACCCCTTGCAAGGAACTTGACACTGCACATCGTTGCACCTTATTGCCATAACTGAGTGCTATTAACTGTCTCTTGAACAAAACGCCTGTATTTTGGTTTTGGTGGGAAGGCATTTGAACATTTTCTCTGTACTAGCTTACCAAGGAGCTTTTGGATGATTTGTGATTTAGAAATCACAAATAAAGTGGATAACAAGATACTTGGAATATCAAGTCCATGTTCACGTACAATCAAACAAGTTATCAGCTGAAAAGTGGGTATGTTATGCCAGGGAAAGGGCCAGGGCTACAGCTTCACTAGTATAAACTGTCTCTTTGTCTACAGAGAGAACTGCAGAATAGACAATAGTTGTAGGCATGTAGCCATTTACATCCAGAGACTGACCTGCTATGGCAAAGCTCCCTCTTAGATCTGGCCCCTTGAATGAAGAATGAAGCTTGAGTGCTGGTGTACACGCTCACTCACTGAAAAGGAGGAAGGAAGCAGTGGAGGCCCAGGAGCTTAGCAGTTGTGTTATCTGCCAATCAAATAAACAGGTGCAGTGGTGATGCCTTCAGCTGCAGTAGGGAGTAAGCAATGTCACTAGCATGTATCTAAAATGTAGGATGCTGTCATGTCAAGTGCTTTCAGCAAAGATGTCACTCTGCTAGTGTGGACCGTCTGACCAGCTGTGTACCATGCTACTCAAGCATTCCGGTATTAGCTATCTAAATGGCTACTCAACTCTTCGATTACTATCCTTTTGGCTATGTGAAAGGGAAAAGTATACCAGTGCCATCCTCAAGGGTATTCAACAAGACCTTGCAAGAAACCCCAGGCAGCTGCTATGAAAAATGAGAGTGATGCTCTGTGTATATTTCACTGCTCCTCCAAGTTTTTAAAATAACTCAGTATTTTTTCTCTTTATCCTGAACTGCAGGCAACTGTCCACTCTTCAAACAGGCATGGTTTTGGGTTTGGGAGGTGGGTTTTTTTGGGGTGGTTTTGTTTTTTTTATTCTTGGAGTTTTAAAATAGTAGTCTCTTAAAGCATGGTTTTGTCAGTGGAATAACAGTGCTTTTAAATTTTTGATGAGAGGGATTCTTAGTTCAGGTTTCTAAACCTTTGAGAAGCATCTGAATACATGGAAGAGACTTGCTGATATTTAGGCACACTGCCTTTCGGGGTGTGGGCTTTGGGCATTCCTTCCCATTGCAGTTCCTTCTTTTCCCAGAAGCAACAAGAAACTTTACCTTGAAGAATGTGTCATCTTAAAACTTACTTGTTCCCGAGAGCAGCGAGGGTGTCTTTGCCAATGCTGGCTGGAGTAAATTCACTCAGGCTGATGGCTGATGAAGGGATGGAGGATTTATAACTTACTTGAGTTCCCATACATCACCCTCTGTGTCGCTTGCTTATGATAGTCCTGCCAAACGATAAAGAAGTGCAGGATGCTCAGTACAGGCCATGGTGACAGGCCAGGGACAAATGTCTCTGTTGGGTAAATTGATTTGAATGGTTCTAGTGAAATATCAGGCTGGGCTGAAAATACGATTAGGTTTAATGATCCCACTAGCTTTGTATCCTGGTAGAATTCCAAATGCAGGAAAAGTTAAAGTCATGTGTGTATGTATTTTGTCTAGAATAGCAGGCCATGGATTTTTTTAGACATCTGTGTATGCTAATCTTTTACCCATATCTTATCTATCTAAATACAATCTTGTACTATTTCTAATGTAGTGAAATTGCCATGAGGCTGATAAATATCAGTTGTAATTTATAGGGTGTTTATCCAGGTAATAGTATACAGAATACTTTTTACAGCCCCTAGAGTCTAAACAGGCAGAGACCTAGAGGCATAAAAATGCATTATGAAAAGGCAGAAAACAGACAAACTCTTTTGTTTTCTGCAGGTAAAATTTAATGGACATAAAACTTAATATGGTGTTAAGAATGAGTTGGGTTTTTTCTTCTTTTTTTTTTTTCCTGTGAGCAATGGATGCAGAGCTTGAGAAAGTGACTGGCATGAGGACTGTTTAATTACATTTTTCTGAAGCAGAGTACCTTGTTTGCTTTTTACTGTTGCCGTTGTGTCGCCAGTGAGTCTGAGCCAGCATTTCCCCCCAGCTGCAAGATGCCTGACAGAGAGGGGCTGAGAACAAGAGCTGCACAGAAGGGGGCAACCTGCTGGCTCTGCAAGCTGTGCCCACAGAGTGGCTGGCACCCGGTTGCTCCTTAAGGCTCTCACCCCTTTTAGATGCTCTGTGGTGCCCTTCTGGCCTTTTGACCACTTTAGGACTTTAAGTAAAGTAAGTTTCTCCATGCTAGTGCATCTCACTACCTCCTCTGTTAAGAGAACATCTCTGTACAACCCTTTATAGCAGAGAGTCGTGGGATATAGCCATCCTTGGGCTGGTGGTGGATGTTGTGTCAGTGCTCTCCAAGGCACCAGGATTGAAGCCATTGGTGGCTCTTCTGCAGGGGAGTGCAATTTGAGGAGCTTTCTTTTATGTGCATAAATGGATTTCTTCACGCTGCTGGAAAATTGCTAACTGTTATAACTCCCACAGTTGTGGTCAGGGAAGCTGAGGCATGGGGCAGGAAGTGACACTTTTCTAAGTTCACTTGCCACGTAACTGAGAGGCAGGCCAGGAACCCAAGATCGGTCTACCTCCCTTTTGCACCAAGGTACACAGGACACGTGTTCTTCCTGGTAATAGTTCTTTGTTTCTGCATCTGTTGCTGCATTTTAGTAAGGACATGGTTTTAGAGAGCACTGATAGCTGGCAAATTAGTTCCAACCTTTTCTTTTGAGACAAATCTCTTATATCAGCCTTTTCCTTCATGTAGCTTCCCCACCAACTTCTTCCTGTAAATGAGGGTCAGGATTGGGTTCACTCTTGTTTTCTGGCTCAGCTGATTCCTCAGCAGCCTTAAAGTTCAGGCCTCTTCTGCAGTTGTGAGGGTTGAGATGCCTTTTAGGACGCTGCCAAGAAAGCCTGGAGCATGCAGATTTGAGAACAGTCCAGCAAGAACTTGCTAGAGCTCAGACTGAAAATCATGTGATCTCCCTCCTAATCTATCATTTCCCATCAGTACAATTATACAGGAGATTATCCTTAATGGAATTGAGAATGCAGAGGGCTTTGGCCAGTGAGCCATGGATAATTGGGGGAAACATTAGTGCAGGGCTCAGTTTCTGTAGCCAGCAGTGGTGACAGGTGGCGCGATTCTGTGGCCCAATATTGTGGCATGGAGGCACAATGTCAATCAATCATGTTTATTGCTTCAAATTTTCTCAGAGCAGAAACATAACAAAATAAAATCACAGTACTTGCTATACATGGACAATAAAAATACAATACAAGAAATGCATTGCAAATTGCCAAAATTGCTAGCCCAGTAAATGCTATATTGATACATAGTAGAGAGTATTCTGAACTCAGACATGGCTCTGAGATGAAACTTCATTCTACAACTGAGCTCTATCACTGTCCCAAGTGCAGGAGTCTCAGGTTAGACATACTCTCTTTTCTTTTAAAGGTGCTGCATATTCTTTTCAGACTATCACACTGTAATTTGAAGACTTCTGCTTGATTAAATTTTCCCATTTGTTTCCCAGTATAAAGAATCTACAGGCAGGGCAGTAACTGACCAGATCATCACATGACTAGCTGTTTTCATCATTTGTTCAAAAGCAGTTAGTGTGAGGATTCATTATCTGATTATAAACTGCTTTATTTAAATACAAATTATAGAGTGTTTAATACATTTCTGGATTGGGTGGACACTAGCATATAATGTTAGGGGGTTTGGGTGTGAATACTGTAATTAAAGTATCATTTTCAACCCTAGAAGTGGCTGCATTTTAACAATTGCAACTAACACTGCAACTCTACCTTACAGGGACATTTGATTGCTGATGTTTCTAAATACATTTTAATATCCTTTGAAAAATGTAAAAAAATGCAAAGCATCTATTCATAATAATGTGTATTATGGTGGCAGGTGTTCACTTCAAGCAAAGGCCTATTCAAGTTGGTTGAGAAAGTGGCATTCCTGCTACAGAGCTTGGAATAAATAATATAGGGCCTTCTTATTAACTCCGAAATTAATGGTTCTTGTCAGAGTCCAGATTTCCTCATTACTTAATTGGAAAAAGCTTTATCAGGTTTTTAGGAATATGTGGCCAGAGACAACTGACATTGGTGTCTGATAACTAATAAACTTATAAAGTGGACCTGATCTGTGCTGTTTCTTCTCCTGCAAAGGTGTGCTGAGGTCCAACTTGTCAGCAAACCAGATTCTGTTATCTCTTCATCACAGCACTAGTGGGTCTTCCCTGCATAGAGCTAATTCTTCAATAAGGTGAAGGAGGAAAAAGCCTGTGTTTCTATGCCTCTGGTGTTCCTGAGGGATCAGTGCTGGAGTGGCTATTGCTTAATGCCTTCACTAGTAGCTGAGGTGATAGGATGGAATAATCTCTCTCATTAAGTTTGCAGATAATACTAGATAGTGGGAGCAATTGATATGCTAAATGTCAGGGCTGCAGTTCAAAGGGACTGTCATGACGTGGAGAAATGGGTTGCTAAAAGCATTAACCACCCTAAGCACTGGGTGGTTAGGGATGAATTGGGAATCTTGTTGCCAACTGAGAATGGGGAAGCAGTAGAGAGGCTAGAACATCCACTGCATTTGCTTCAGGTCCAGAGTAACTTTGCAAGAGTTAAGGGTTTTATGGTGTTCTCCACTGGTGGTCCTTGTTCCTATTGCCTGCCCAGCATCAAATAAAAAAAATGTGAGGCTGCCAGATTTATGACATAAGGCAACTCTAAATCCAAATCTAAGCTACATCAGCCCTCTTTTGCTTCTTATACATATGACTTTATGAGGCTTCATAGAATAAAATTTGAAACAGTCAAACCAAGCAAATCATGTATGGGTTTTGGTCTTTAGTTTTGTTTCCCTACCAGAGGCAGCACAGAAGGTGGAGTAAGTTTGATTATCTCTAGGGGTTACATGGAAGTGCTCTGGTTTGCCAAATGCCAGTCTTTCATTTTTCGGGCAGTAGAAAGCAGCTGCTTCCTTCACCCTAAATTTAAGATTAAGGAGTAATGACAGCGAGGTAGAATAAAAGTGAAGGTGTATTTGGAGGAGGTCATGCAATATGTGTCCTCTGAATGAGGCTGCCTCAAATCTGAGGCAAGTTGAACCCACATGAGGTTTATAGAACTTTAAAGCTGTCCGTATACAGAAACGGACAGCTCTCACTGAAAGTTTTACAAAGCACAGTCTTCTCTATACCTTTATTTTCTTTGTCTTTAACAAAGAAGCATTTTCATTAGATACACCTATGCTAGGTTGTCTCGGTCACTTTATTTAGCTATTAGTTTCATCATGTCCTGGCACACAGAGACTAGCATATGACTAATGTGTGTGTAGATTGAGCTGGAGACTTGGAAGTGTGATTTTACTTG
This sequence comes from Nyctibius grandis, assembly GCF_013368605.1. NCBI lineage: Eukaryota > Metazoa > Chordata > Aves > Nyctibiiformes > Nyctibiidae > Nyctibius > Nyctibius grandis. Next base: position 49,048,841 of record NC_090661.1, read on the forward strand.
AATTTTACCTCCCTCTCCCTTTGCTTTGTTTTCATATCTTGCTTGGATGTGTTCCAGAGTTGAAATGCCATCTCCCGAATGCTTCCAGGAGTCTGGAGGCATCTGGAAGACTGCAGGTCTCCTTTGGAGATGATATATTCTAGGGAGTAATCAGAGTTGAGGAATCATCCTGCTTCAGTGGCTGGCACCTTTACTTTGTTGTTTTCAGTTCTTTGTTATGGAGCTGGCCAACAGTATAGTATTGAGTGAAATAGATGTGTTAAATGGCCTCCATTGGTTAGGGTTATATTCTGCTTGCCCCTTTCCAAATGATAAATAAATTCTTTCAGGAACTATCACAAATTCAAACTATATTTTCCTCATCTATCACAGAACATGAATGACCTATGCACTTCAAATGCAGCCACTATGGTCTGCAATGTATCACTGAGCAGCCATTTTGCTTGCAAAAGCAAGGACTGAAGTCTTGTCAACTGCTACTCGCAGTAAAAAAAAAAAAAAATACATATTCTGATTTGGATTTGATGCGAGAAAAAGAAATATAGTTTCAGCATTTAAGTCAAAACAAGGCAGCATGATCCATTCAGAGCCTGAGACAAATTTTGGGGAACATATTGCTTTTTATTAGCACTCCCATTTACTTTTCACATGATCTAGGAATACCAATTTACTTTCTCTTTTTTTCTGATTATCCATCATACAAAATAACAGCGCTCTCCTTGTCGTTTTGTTGGAAATCATTGGATGAAAAATTCCAGTAGAAGTACTGCATCCCTTCTTGTTGAAGGGATTTTTCCGCCTCACAGTTTGCATTTTGATGTCCTGTCTATGTCCCTGGAACAATGTACCTTTTCAGCTCCCCTGAAAATTGGACCAGTAATCTGATCTTCAATATGCATAGCTGTAATATGGGGATAATGCTACTATAAGCTCTTTGTGAAGTGCTTTGTATGGGAAAGGAATATAATGGCCCATGGCAGCTCGTATGGTGAAAAGGGTTATGTGGTGCTAAATGAGTGTTCCACATCTTAAAAATTGGCTTTACTAGTCATGAGTTGGAAATCCAACCTAAAGAAAGCCACATGATGAAACATAAATAGGTTTTCTGTACAGATTGTTTTATGGAACTGCTGGCAGAGAAATGCTATAAACAGCAAGAACTTATTGTAAACTCCTCCTCATGTCCTTTGGATTTGAAGACCTCTCTTTTTCTCCTATGGATTATTGTTTATTTATTCAGTAGACTGAACTGTACACTTGGAGGCATTTCCACAGAAAGCGCTATCTTTTCAGGCTGCGAGACCATACTAGCTACTCCCGTCATCTCGAAGTTGTGCCCTACCCTATGCATCTGCTTTAGAGCCAGCTGGCATAATCTGGCCACCTTTCAATTTGTGCTTACTAGCAGCTGTCTGGCACATATTTCTGAGATCATCCCTCTTTTTAATGAGACAACCCTGTGTGTCTTTAGTGCTGCTTGTGGGTATGCTTTAGGTCCCAGCAAAATCTGTGAGCTCTCTGAATGGTCATCACATTGAATTTTTCTCTGGCAGCATGATGGCGTGATATGTTGCTTCTGTGTTAAGACAGATGTGGTGTTACAGTGAAGTAGAGGGAGGACCCTGTTCTGACAGGCAGAAGTGCTAGCCTTAACTGCTGGTGGTTGGCACTGTCCATGCTAATAATAGCTCTCATTTGTCTAGCACCTTTACTGGAAGAGAGCCTGAAGCAATTTTTGAGCTGTACTCAAGCGATGTAGCCACCTCTGGGTTGAAATGAGACAGATGTGTGATGGTGCAAAACAAAGCTACATGGGTTTCCGATAAAATGAATGTTGGATAATTATTAAAAGCTATTGGGTGAATGACAGGCTTATTGTTACATGAAGGAGTAGACTCCAGTGGCCGTTGGATTCTCTTTAGTCCACATGGGCACAATCAGATATCCATCATGTTGTGTGAGGGAGAATTAACTTTGTCTTTCCAAAAGTCCTGGCAGATGTACATTGCCTTATTGAAAGGGAGGTCAAAAAGAGAGTGCACCTTGAACTTTTCACTGGGAAATTGCCCTCTTTTAGTGTATCCATCTGGAGGCAAAATCAGGGTCTACAAACTGTTCCAGTGTTTCATCATTGTTGAGCCCAAAGGCAGGTGATGCCTTCCTTTGAAAAGGGCATCTTAACCAAAGAGAAAATTCAAGAACAGACTCAAAAAATTTGGTTTTATGGTGATTTGGTATTTTCAAATATTTCCTTCCTGAGAACTTCACTAATGTTTGTTCAGCAGATCCTAGCTCCTGGGAGGAGCCAGAGCCACCTTTGGGCAAAAGCTCATGTAATCAGAGCATTTAACAGGGATGCAACAGCTGAGCACATGCTCAAATTCTGAGGCTGGTAAGTTTTAGAAATTTAGCTGCTGGAGATTTTGTACAGAAATCTTTTGGATTGTGGGCATGTGGAAGCTTGTTCAGTGTGTTAAGCATCTATGGTACAGGTGTCAAGGTGTATTAATGGGAGCTGTCTGTCAATGCTGAAATGCACTAATAGAATTAGTGCTAGGTGAATATGTGAACTGAAACTGACATATACCAAAGCCCTCTGAGCAATTGTATAAGCTGCAGGTTAAAGTCATATTAATCAAGCTCAGCAGGAACTCTCTCTCCTAAGCAGAGTTTCTACATGTACATAATCATCTACATCTTATCATTCATGCCACCATGATTTCAAAGTCTCCATTCAGAGGAGGAGGGATAACAGGAGGATATTAGGATACTGTGCATTAGGAAATATTCAGTATTTCATCACTGTAGCATGGTTAGATTTTTTTTATTGTTAGGAGGCTGGAGTCATGGCATGTGGGCTGGGGCTCCTCTTGCTGTAGAGGGCTGCTGAAGCACCTGTGGCTCTAGGGCTCCATCACCTCTTTCAGGGTCTGGAGCTGAAAGACAATAGAAAATAGACTTCTGTTTTTTCAAGTGCACAAGATGTGTGGAACCTTCTCTGTTGCTATTTCTAATTTCCAATTTTCTCTGTAGGCAAAGTTCTCTGCCTTCTCTGATTGCTCCGCATGTCAAACAGGGTCTCTTAGTGCTTCCCAGTGTGGCTTTGTAGCACTTTTATAGCCTTAGGTAGGATGGTTTTCTTTCTGAAGTCCCTCTATCTTTCCACAGCCCTTGATGGTAGTGTCTGACATCCTTTTGTTCCTTCTCTCATACAGCAGAGGAGAGGAGGATGGGACAACTGCACCTGTACCATTGATGCTGTAGACAGGAGATTTAAGAAAGAGAAATTTCTGACAAACACTCACTGGTGAGGAAGAGAAACATATGCTTCCACCCATGCAAGGCAGTGCAGAATGAGTACCCTGAGGCAACTGCAGTTCTCATCTGTTTTCAGGTGATGGAGATACTCTGTTTGGAATCAGATTTGCTCAGGTGTTAGTGACCTCCTGCCTGTATAGACTCCACCAAGATTGTAATTACTGTACTGCTGAAAAAATCATAAGATTTCTTTCACCTAACTAATAAAAGCCAATGTGAGATACAGGACAAGGTGCTTCGGAAAAAAACAAAGAAACCAAGCAACAAAACAGTTCTGTCCTGAAGGTATTTAATGATGTCTGTTGTGGAAGAAGGTAGGAGGGGGTGTTTGCTGCCTCTCTCAGGGGTCAGTAAAGTGAGAGTGAGTGTCTGGCTTGGTGAATAGCAAGACACTCCTGGCTGGTCCAGAGAGGAAAACGTATTGCTGCAGCTGAGTTGCTCAATATCCATACTCTCAACTTGCTGTTCAGCTGAATCCCTACTTCTGTGCACCTGCTTCATTGCTAGTGGTGGTGATGTCCTTAAAATCTTTTTAAAGGTCCTGGCATAAGCTGCTGAAGATCTGGGCTTTCTGAAGCCTTTTCTTCTCCAAGCGAAGATGAAAATGAAGTACTGGATTCAGGCTCATTGCTCAGGGCTCTGTGCATCAAAATGGAAAGCATCCTGAAACCAAAGTTCAGATTCCAGCAAGACTAATTTCTTCTCTTAGTTCTCTTGCCATAAATGTGGAAGTGCTGTTTGTCTTTTGGGGAAGATATCCCTGATCAGTAAAACTGATGCATATAAAACTTAAGTGTGTGAGAGGAGACTTAGATACTTGTCGTTTCAAGAAGTTTATTTTCATCTTCATTTTTAGAAGAGACTTTAAAAGCGAAGTGAGCAAAATGCTGCCACAGCATTTGGTGGTGGTAGTTTGGAAGTTGTATTACAGCAGTAGACAAAGGATTTTCTAAGGGCACACCTTCTGAGATACTTTGAGTGGAGAGAAAACCCTCAGTACTTCCAGAATGGATGACTGTGGACATGTTTTTCTCTGTGTGACTAACCATACAGAGGGAGAAGAATGGTAGAGTGGCTGATTCAAATAGAACTGGTTTGAGGCTCCAAAAGGACATTCAGAGTTAGCTCTGGTACCAAAGCTGTTTTGCAAGTGTTCCTAGTGTGTGGCCTCAGGTTAGGGTTGTCTGTAGGTTTTTCATTTTAGTTCTGTACACGGTACACCCAGTGCCGATGTGAGTGGTAAGATGAATGGCTATTTATTTCAGCTTACCAGAGCTAATCCATCATGGTGCATGTAGCAGTTGCATTTCTGCACTCCAAAAAGCTTTTACTTCTAGAGATGAAATAAATAAATAAATAAATAGATGTAAGGAGCTTGCTTCCTCAGTCTTTCTTTTCCTTCTCGTTGCCTGCTGTTTAATGAATGTGTTTGTTTATTTTGGTAAATATCCATAATTTGAAAATAGCTTAATTTAGCCCTTAGCCCACTGCACACATGAAGTGACTGATAGTAGCATTATTCTGGCATGCCAGGAAATAAAATCAAGATTTCTTTTTGATCCTTGGATTAATTGCAAACAAATGTTTTCATTCCTATGGATCAGCAAGGACATCGCTTCAGGATGGAAAGGTGCGACCTTTGCTAGTTCCTGTTTAGTACCTTTCTGTTGGAATTGGTTATTTTTTTCTTTTTTTTTTTTTTCGTTTCAGCAAAATAGATGAAATGGTGATTAATACTTCATCATCTGAGGTTCTCTTTGTACTCATTAATAATTCAATAAGTCTACCCACCCCTTATCCCCTCTAGTTTCTTTAATAACATTCTGCTTATGTTTCTAGAAATGTTTGATTTTTGTTTATATTGAACATAAAAGATTTATCTAAGATATTTAGTCAATCATCTTCGGCTAATTTGCTGCTTTTAATTCCAGAGGTGGCACAGTGACACACCTGTCTACTGTGTATGCCACTGTACAAGATGAAACAATTTTGTACTCTTTCCTATATCATTGGTTAGTTAGGTGGGTTTGTTTTTTTAAAATAAATTCCTAAGCCTAACACTTTAGTTCCACTTGATATGTAAGAAAAAACTCCTGAGAGCTATTTTTTCAAATGTGGAGGACATTATGGGGAGAAAACAAAAAGAATGCCATCATCTTTCTTTAATACTTCGTGGTACCCATTTTTATAAATGATTATGAAGGTTGGAGTTAGGTTAAGGCATTGGGGCCCAAGCCCTTTCTGTTTAGAAGAGCTGTGAGGGGGGCACCACTGCATTTAAAGAGCACAAGTACATTTTTAATGGCTACTGAAGTCTCAGATTTTACTGTACATCTGAAGGACTACTACTGTTGAATAGTTGTTCTTTCCAAAGAAAAATAGTATCCATTTTCTGTCAATCATCTTGGATTTTCCTAGGAGGTGCTCTCACCCAAACATTTGATAGAATGATACAGCTTACATTCAAAGTGCTACATCACAGCAAGAAGTGTAAACATCACAATCTGAGGTAGACTTACCGTAGGCCAAGAATGGTGGAGGAGGAGTAGAAGAAAAGTCATTTCAACTCACTTGAGATACAAAAAGGACAAAAATGGAAAAAATACCACCACACACCAGAAATTACATGCTTTCCTGCTTTCCAGAAAACCTGCCCTAACTTAAGATTGTTCGGGTTGTTTGTAGCTTTGCTGCCTTCCTTCCTTTCTAGTTAATTATTCATGCACTTGGTACCAGCAGACGAGTTTTGTTTTCCTTTAGGTGTAATTAGAGCAATCAAAGGGTTTGTAATATTGCGTAATAAAAATGCACTTTTATTCTTCCTTCCCCCTCTCTCCCTCACTTTCTTTCCTGTCTCTCTTCCTCTGTCTTCTTTATCTGATGTCCGTCTGCTCACCACTGTTCACCAGTCCTTCTGTCCTATTTGTTTTCCTATTCAGTTGAAGACAAACTTCTAGGTGGCAGGTTTTGTGAATTCTTGCAGGGGAAATTGGCCTTGCCATAATAGCTATTGATGGTGCTAATTCTGAAATGAGCAAAATTAAATTGCACCCTTGAGGGCAATAATTTATATACAATGTATTTGAACAGAAGGATAGCAGAGGGAGAGGTGACAACACAGGTGAATTTTTAATGTGGCTTATCTTTGCATGTTGTGGTAGACAGTGAGAAAAGATTTCCTTCATGTTCATTCAGCCAAAGATTGTGTTAGGGTTTGGGGTTTTTTGGTTATTGTCTTTTTTTTTTTCCGCAGTGTGGATTCTGATCAAAACAAGAATCGAATTCTCCTTTGATAAACTGCCATTATTGCCTTGATTTTGCAATAAACAGTTCTGCTAGATCATGTTTTTTGTTTTAAATAAGTGTGTCCTAGTGTTTAGACCTATACATGTATTTTCCTGAAAATGTATATACGCATACGTACACGTACACATGTACAAATGCATTTCTGGGGCAGCTGAAGCTCCCTTAGTGCGATTGTTTCCTTGGACGTGTCGGAGCCATTCAGAGATTTTGTACAATTTATCCAGTACATCACAGTACATCTTTTGGGGGCTGTTTGAGATGACCTGTGCACTGGAGTGTAGCAAGTGAATCATCAAGGAACAAGATTCTCAGTAACCAGAAGTGACAAAAAATAGTCCATCAGTACTTAAGATAATTTTGGCTAAACACTCTCTGCATCTTCTTAAGCCAGCTGCTGACGGGCTTCTCTTTTTGGCTTTGTTGATGCTATTATTATTTGTGTGATACTGTTGATAAACTTGCAAAGAGATCACATTCATCAATACTCATAGGATGCTTAGCTGGTCAAGGCAAGAGCTGCTTAACGGATGGGGAGCACACAAATTGTAAGAGGTGGCCCCCTGTGGCTTTGTTCTCTGGGTGGAAGTATAGCTTGTCCTGCTGAATGTCTGACTGGTTCCTCGTAGATGTTGTTGTGGGTAGAGTCTCTGAGAGAATATGAATCATGAGAGGGCAGTAATTTGGTAATGGCTCTTCAAATGGAAAAGCCTTATTGACACAGGGGAGGAAGTGTTGGCCTCTTGACAGGAGGATTTTGGGGTCCCAGCCTTCCACATTCCTTCCTCCTTTCCTCAGCTGGTAGAGCTGGTCAGCACCAGTCTCGGTGCAGAGTGGCAGTAGCAACTCTCAGCACTCTTTGCCTGTAGCCCATGCAACTCTAGCAGTAGGGAAAAGTCCATGTTACAGACAGTGTGAGCACCAGCTCCCTGTACCAGGTTCATAGCTGGAGAAAACAAGGAGATGCCAAATGTGGGAGTTCTGACTGGGGCAAGCAAAGCTATTGAAAGGATGAACAGTGAGGAACCAGCTTCAAGAGATTTTTTTCCTCAATAGCACAGTGAGCCAATTTTCATGTACGAAATCCTCCTTGCATCAAAGACAGCATTTAAAAAAAAAAAAAGTTTTGTCCTGGTTTTCATTGTTTTTCTTGATATCTGTATACTGCGTGCTGTACTGAACACCAGAGATGCTGCTGCTCTTCTCCATCTGTGGAGACACCGTTATGTCATCCTGGAGGGGAGAGGCATGATTACTCTGATTTTTCACATATGAGAAATGACAGGGCTTGTCATGTGCAGAAAGCAGCAGTGGGCAAGGGTCTGCTGGTGAACATCAGCTAATTTCTTCCTCCTGAGAGCCTACCAGTGCTGCCAGGAGCTAGCAAAGGTAAATGGATATGACAGTAATACCTCTTTCTAGCGGCATAGCTAGATCATGCAGAGATCCCCTCTGTGCAGTGTTGGTCAGGGTCAGCTCTGTGGTGAGAGATCTCTGAAAAATACTGAGTATGCTTTGTGGAGAGGCATCATCTTTTTGGTAGCAGTTGTGATCTTGCCTACGTTTTGTATTATTCTTGAGGTGGGGAGTGAAGTGAAGGTGAGCCTCCTCAGAGTTGAGGGGGAAGAGTGCCACCTCTTTCAAGGGCAGCACAGGGCCAGGCTCTGTTGAACACTGTGCACCTAAGGTAATGTGAAGTTCTGGTTTGCTTTTCCTTAGAATGATGCTGTATGTTCTTCGTGGTTTATTAGGTCAGTGGCATTAGCATCAGTACTCTGGCCAAGCAGGAAGGTCTCCTTACGTTTGTTTACGTTTCCTTTCCAGCTGCTTTGCAGAGTCTTTCACTTCCAGTCCTAGCTATGATTTAGGCTGCATTGTCACATCCCTTTCTGGGATGCCCAAGCAATTCCTCTAAGACAAATAGTGAGGAGACTGTTTTTTTTAGTTTCTTGATCCTTTCCTTGGTCTCTGAGCATGGTAAATTGTAGCTTTGTAATTTAACCAGGCTTTCCTGGAACTCTGTAGTCTTTCCTCGAGTTTGATTCAGGAACTGCTCAGCCATTCAGAGCCTTCTCTAGAGAGAACAGCTTTGTTAGAAACAATAGCAACGTCAGAAACAAACTGCTGGAAAGCCACTTAGCCTGCTTGTGTCCTGTAACCTGCTTTGTGCTTGTGTACAGTTGTGGCAGCTCTTACGGAGGTGTACCAGACATTTATTAGGGAACCCTGGAAGCCAAGGGATAGGTATCCCAAGTGCTCTTCTTCTGGTGAACATTTATATTATGGCATTTTTGATGTGAGAAATTTAATGTGCTTGTCTCAGTAGAGGTATACTTGTACTGACATGATGATATCAGTCAGTGGGCACTATCTCAGTGAGATGGTTTGACTGATGTACAGACTTGCTATTTGAATTTGTGCTGCTCCTCTAAAAGCCAGTGATGTTTAGCTGTGACATGAGCTGCCTCAGCACACTGATCAGGATTTGTCTTCTACGGAACCAGGAACTGAAAGTCAGGCCCCACCTGATGGTGTCAACTGTCAAGGCTTTACTGAGACAGAGTGAGCACCTCATACCCATTGTTCAGCCTAGAGCAACTTAAATGTGAAATTTCTGATTTCACTCTTTTTAGTAAGACTTCCTTTGGTATGCAGCTGACTTTTGTTGAACAAACCTTGTTATACCTAGGCAACTTGATAGGAGGGGTCTGATTTCTTCTGTTTTAGAGGATTCCTTGTCACGGTCTCAGAAATGGCTGACTAGTAGTGCTGGGAAAGGTGACTGCTCCACGAAAAAGAAACACCTTTCTGTTCTTTAGAGCTGTCAGTGCTGTGGCACGCTGAAATCCCCTAACTTTCAATGTTTGTTTTTTTTTTTTTTTTCTCTTTGTTTTACTTGATCAGTCTTTCCTTGATTCTTGACTGAATCAGAGCTGCTTACCTGTGAATCATAGGGCCTCCATAGCTCATGGACATTTTTTTGTGGTTTGCTTTTGGAACAGGATAAAGTGAACTATTCTTGCAGTTAATAAAGTCCTGGACAATCCATATGGTAAGTAAAGAGAGAGAGAGAGAGTAGGAGGAAAAACTCCCATCAAATGGTGTTGACTATTGTCATTCTACCTTCTTTAAAGTTGAGTATTGTATTATATTTTGCTGGGGGAGGTGAGCTGATTTTCATATCTGGTAAACCACTATCTGACTGTCACGGTTTAAAGCTGGGCCAGCTATTAACCAGGTGGCAGATGCTCTCTGTTAACCCTCTCCCCCCCCCAAGGGAAAGGGAAAGGGAAAAGGGAGAGAGACTTATGGGTTGGAAAGTTAAAACAGTTTTAATAAACTATAATAATGAAAAAGAATATAATAACAATAATAATAGAAATAACCAAATATATACAAATATGTACAAAACCAAGATCAAGAAATCCTCCTCAGGCAGAGTTGCTCCCCCCAGTACAGGCAGAGGGGAAAAGGCAGTACCTCCCCCCAGCACAGGCAGAGGGGAAAAGGCAGTAGCTCCCTGCCATCACACCTGCAGGCTTTTAACTGGAAACTGGCAAAGCTGGTACCAATCAGTGGGAGACAGGAGGGCCCCTCCCTCCTGGGCCCCACCTCCAGGAGGCAGTGGGTTAGTGATAAATAGGAAAGTGAGAATGACATGTATGGGATGGAATACCTCGTTGGTCAATCTTGGGTCACCTGCCCTGTCTGCTCCTCCCTGCAGGTGCGAGCCCCCTTTGGCTCTTCACTCATAAGCAGTGAGGAATTTAGCAGTGACCTTGGTTTCTCTAAGACTAATTGGCCTGGTTTGGGCCAAACCAGGACACTGACCAAATTACAGCCCAAGTGATAGATGCTTAATTAGATCTGTACTGTATGAAATACATTGCTGCTTAGCTGGGTTAGGACATAAATTGGTGATTTGATTGTCAGCTTCCATAGTGCCCTGGACAGTAACAAAACCCATGAATTTACACACTCTGTGGATTCCTTTATAAAACATTAATCTTTGGATTGGATTGTAAAGGGTTTAGGTCTTTTATCCTTTTTCTTTTCCTTCAGTTAAAAAAAAAATAAAGGAAGAGTGAATGAAATTAAAAATTTAGGAGTACTTTTAATATTGCAGCAACAACAAACTACATCTCTCAAAGTCAGCAGCCCTCATCCTTACCACTGACATGTGGTAAAGAAGCATCTTCAGTAATGTGATATTGCCAAGAATTTAAACAAGTGCTAACCTTTCTTGAAAACTTTTTAAAAGTTATACGTGTAGAAGCTGAACTGCTTTAATGTCATACTGCATTTCCCTTCCCTGGAGTTTTCTTACTTCTATTAGTCAAATGGCCACTGGGAATACAGGGTAACGTTTTTGCTCTGTCCTTAGGATTTACCTGCAGGCAAGGTGTGACAGATAGTCAAGTGCCCATTTGGGTTCATTCAGCTGGGAAACTGATACTGCAGTTTTGACTAGGGTCAAATCTCCAAGGGTTGCTGGCATCTTCCAACTTTGAGGTGAGGTGAGAATGGCAGAGGCTCAGATTTTGCTGCTGTGCAACTTGTCCAAAACTGAAGCAAGAAGATCAGAGTCTGAGGATGAGGGATGAGTAGCATCCAGTAAGTCCTGGTCAGTAATTTCATGTCAAAACCTCAGAGTAGTCTTTTCTCTCTCTCCAGGTGCTCTGCTATTTCTGGGTCTGTCTTGGTAGTGTCCACTGAACAAGCCCTGACTGTATTTCATGCTGTATTACTGTTTACTGTAGCTAATCTTAATATCTGTTATTATATAATATAGCAACGAGGCAGTGCAGTCACTGCAGATCAAAGGGATTAGTGCAGCTGTCATGTGGATAAGCTCACATTGTGCCTTACAACACCACCCCAGGCTTGCTTGAATCGTGCATACTCAATGCTGTCTCACTCTCATCACTGTAGATACAGCACAGATATGTAAATATGTGTGGGTATGTATGGATCCTGTAGGTATTTACACACGCTTAGGCAATGCTGCCTTGCAGCATGGTTTATTATCTAGGTTTGACAGCACCCTTTGAATGCAGGCATCAGTTTCCCATTCATATGCTCCCTGAGGCTGTCAGCAGTCATTGGGATGACTGGCAACGTGTCAGCTAAGCTCTCCTCTCCTGGAGGAATATTGCAGAAGCAAAGCTGACGAGGTCTGTGACATCTTTGAGGGGGGACACTGCATGAGGTCTGCATGGTATGCACCGGCCCCTATTTGACAAGTTTTCACAGCAAGCCTTTTTTATTGTTTCTATTCTTGTCAGTATCTGTCAAGGTATCCAACTCTGCTTTCTTTTCTCTTTTAAATTCTTTTTTTTTTTTTTTTCTTTTTCTTTCTTCCCTTTCTTAACTCAGAGTCACCAGTTGCAATGCATTGGGTTATCACTTCTGCCTGTTTTCTGGAGTGACCAAGAGCTGGAGCAGTGCAGTAGGTGATAGTCTTTGCTTCCCATCGGCTCTGACCTAGGACACAGCACCATGCTAAGGGTGCCTGGGACTGGTGGTGTAGTTCTTTATCAAGCATGAAACCAAGAGGTTTCCATCTCCAGGGGTGGTTGAAGTTACTGGAGGTTTCTTGGCAAGAGCCATCTTTTACCCTTCCAAACTATAGATGACATAATGACATTTTACTTTCCTGAATTTCTCCTTTAAAATTTGAATATGGAATCCTTTTCTTCATCTCTTTTGCACAATTCAGCATGCTGTTAAATACTCCAGTTTCATCTCAGGAATATCATTTTAGTGAGAGGAGAGAGAATTGTTCCTAGATACACATTTTTTTTTAATGGTTTGGTGTTGAATCACAGTAAAATTTTTCACTGCTTTTTTATAAAGCACTTCGCTGCATATGTACTTGTTATGCTAAGAGGAGATGGTATGTGGATGGAGATCATTACCTGATAGACACTTACTCATGTGAGTGGTCCTCTGATGTTTGCACATTTTTCACAACAGTGAGCAAAGCAGTTAACCTCACACTTCTTGGTACTCCAGTGCCACAGTGGAAAAACCTTTGCCTGAAATTCTTTCCTTTCTACATTCTTTGCTGGGGTTAGGTACTGTGATTCTTATTTGACCTGATATATATTTGTCTAGGGCATTTGACGTAGCTTCTGTAATTGTCTCTTTTCAGAGAAATGCTAGACGCTAAATTCCCCTTAAGAAAGAGGCAGGGCATCTCAGAGATGCTTCTAAAATTGTCATGGATGGTCTAAGTTTGTCAGGCTGTAGCCATGTGCTCCAGTAGGTCACAGTGACAGAAGAGTAGTTCTGTGCTTGCAAACAGCTTTTTCCACAGGACGCTGCTCTTACCTGCTCTGGAGATTCAGGGCTTGAGGAAAAAGCAGAGGCAGGACACAGGGCAGCATTGGCAGCTGCCTGCCCCTGCTGTGAAAGCCGGGCTTGGACTGGGTTGGTTTGTGCTGATGGATGTTGTGCACTGCAGTTTGTGAACTGTATCGAATTCCCCCCCTCCTGCCTTGCCGTTGCTGCTGGCATAGCTGGTTGTGTTTATGAATGTGACAGTCAAACACATCAGAGGCACAGCTTGCCCACTGATCTGTGAGACTGCCTGCCTTGCTTCAGTGGGAACCCAACTGACAGCAGCAGAGACTGCACTGATTTCTAGGAGAGCTAGATCAGAGGATTTAGGTTTGGGAAGTTCATTGGGACATGCCAGCCTAGGAGGTTTTGTTGTGCGTTCCTCAAGTTTAACCCCTGTGGGGGAGGGTATTTTGCTAGTCTCAAGTGTACTCTGACAGGTGTTGGAAACAATTTTCCACTTTCAGTTAATGTATTTATTATGAACAATGAAGTTTCACCATGATACAAAGTGGATAAAGAGGGAAAAGGCGTGAAGAAGACTTCAAATATAGTTTTAGAAGAGGGTCAGAGATCCTGGTCTTTGCCATTGTTGCTGTGCTAATATACAGAATTATGTTAAACTAAGGTTTACATTGACGTAGTTATTTTGATAAATATCACACCCAAATGAGCATAGTTAAATAAAAACTATGAGCTGTCTTAGCCTGTTTGTGGTGGGAACAGACAAGGTTTTTTTTAAGGAATGTCATATGTTCTTCTGGCCTCCAAGTTGTTGCAGGACTTCATGGTTTTTATTTCTTTTGAATTGTAGCAAGCGATGATTGCTTCATGTTGTGGTTCAGGGAGCCCTGGTGAGGAGACTTTTTACCTTACCCCCGTCCAGATTTAAAGCTGGGCTGGCTATTAAACAGATGACAGATGCTCTCTGTTAACCTGTTCCTTCACCCAGAAGAGCAAAGGGAAAGAGAGAAGGGAGAGAGGCTTATGGGTTGGAAAATTACAACAGTTTTAATAAAACAATAACAATGAAAAAGAGTATAATAATGGAAATAATTCAATATATACGAACCCAAGATTGAGCTCCCCCAATGATGATTGTGTCACCATGTTACGACCTGGTCGCAACTAGTTCATAAATCCCTTGGAGTAAATTAAGGTGAAACGACACCAAATAACTGGTATGAAATTAAGAACAATTTATTAATACAGGGAAAGTGGCATGGTTGTAAGTGTCTTGGGTTTCTAAAGGCATTGTGAAAAGAGAGAAAAGGAAAAGGGAAAAGAGAAAGAGGACAGAGACTATGAGAGAGAGGAAAAGAGAGATCACCACCCTTGGATCCAGCGATGTAAGTTGTCTGTAGAGTTGGTAAGTTGCTTGCAGAGTTGCTCCTCCGGTAAATTGCTTGCAGGATCGGTCCTCAGGTGGCGGGCGGGAGGGCGCACCAGCATCCCAAGTGAGAAAGGTCTAAATACTTCAGGTCATTTGCATGCGAGATAGGAGAGGGTGGTAACATCCCTCTTGTCTCCCCCCCTCTGCTCGCTTCCCACGCTAATTGGGACGCCTGCTCTTTGTAGTCTTAGATTGTTCTCGAAATGAGTCGGTGGTCCCCCAAAGGGGTGTCTGGTGGTCGTGATCCCCCCTAGTTGTGGTGTCCGCTGTATGACCCCGCTTCTGCACAAGCGTGGTTGAGGCCTTGCAAAGTTGTTGCACATGTAGGCTGGCCCCAAGGAAAAGATACCATCCATCCTTATGGACTTATCTCTTCCTCCAGCCAGAGTTGTAAATCACAACAATTAAGGCACATCAGGGGTATTGTTCTGTTCCCAAGGCCCTTATCTCTTGCCAGACTTGCAGGCCTCTGTAGTACACATACCCTCCTCCAGCCAGAGTTGTCAAACAAGTTGTTTAAGGCATACAAACTCTGTCCGTCACACACCACTAATGCTGCAGGGCAGGGACTGGGAAGTCCCGGACTGGACGCAGTGGCAGATGGGAACTGGATTCAGGAGTGCACAGATTGGGACTGAAGGCAGGAGAATGGACAGAGTCCTTTTTGGATGCCAGCCGTAGAAGAAGAGAGCCCGACCCTCGTGATCCTTCAGCTTTAAACTGAGAATGATGTGTATGGGATGGAATACTTTGTTGGTCAATTTTGGATCACTCTGTCCTGTCTTGCTCCTACCCACAAGTGCAACCCCTTTATGCCCTTTCACTTGTGGACCATAGGAAATTTAGTAGTGACCTTGGTTTCTATAAGAATAAGTATAAGCAAGAGTCTTTTTGCATCCCATTCATACTGTTACCTTAGTAATAACTATAAACTTCAAGCATTATCAATTCTGGAAGCGGACACTGTCTGAAAAACATGTAGTTAACTTCAGAAAGCGCAGTTACTTAGAAGAAACTTAACTGAAAGGAAAAATCACTGAAAGGAAAATTGATTCTGTCCTAGTCCAAACCAGGGCACCCCTCAGGACCTCCTTGTCTCTCATGCAATGTGAGCTCATTGTACAGGAGATTTGGCTGTCTACTGCAGTTGGTTTTGCTGGAATTTGTGGTTTTTTTCAGTAATATATGGCTGACTATTATCTGGGTGAGGACAGGGCTTGTAGCTGCATTACACTGACTTGTAGCATTCCTGTGGCCTTTCTGAAGGTAATTCCTTGGAGCAGCAGTTGCAAATTGTGCTTTCCTCATCTTCAGCTTTGGACTGAAAAATCCCTAATCACAAGACAAGGTGACATTTTCAGGTCTTCTGCAATGTAGTTAACTTTTCCCTAGCCTCTGTCTCTGTTGCCCTTTTCACAGCAGTGTAGGATCTTTCTCTGTGCCCAAGCATTCTTGGAGGGCAACAAGTCTTAGTACTAGATTCCTATAATAAGAGACAGCCCTGCGCTTCTCCTCTTCAGCTGTGCATCTCATTTACTGGGCTTGGTGGCATATGTTTCAGTCCTTTAATTAAGTCTTCCCTTTGTCTCTCTCTCTGCCAGAACATGGTTCCCATTTTTCTTGCTGCAGCACTTAAGCATAATTTGGTGTCAGACACATGCTCTCTGATTGCGGTCCAACCAGATTTACTTGCAAATGTGTCTGGGTCAATAGCATTTGTTTCAATTAGATTTACAAAGAGCCATTTTGGTGCTCTGGTGTGTTAGTCAAAGGGGAGATTGTGGGGAGAGTAGGAGTAGGGAGGTCCTTGGGCCTGCCAGGCACTTAACTAATTTATGATTTAAAAAAAAAAAAAAAAAAAAAAAAAGGAAAAAGAAAAAGAGGGGGAAAAAAATGGGATGGAGGAAATCTGATATCATTGGCCTGTGGCCAAACAAGGCAGTAGCAGTTTCTGCTAAGGACTAATAAATTGCCAGGGCTTAGCCTGCTGGGTGCTCTGAGATGCACTGCTTTGAGATGTGAAAATTAGTAGAGCCAGGCATCTTGGAATACAGATGGGATTGTGTCCACAGTTGGCTAAATGGATGAAAAGCAATTGTAGCAGGGCTGAGCCAAAGCCACAGCAGGCTGGGAAGAATTAACTATTATCCAGTATTATTTATTTATCCATACTTTCCCCTGAAAAGGTAGCGTTTTCACACATGAGGAATTTGAATTTATGCACTGAGTTACAAAGCTTGATTCACCTGCCTTGTTACCCTTGCAAGTCACTATGAGGAATTTAGCTTCCCATTGATGCTAAAGGAATTTGTGTAACAGATCCACTGAAGTGCTTAACTTGAATTGGATTGAATTGCTGCCCTCAGGAAAACAGACTGGGGGATATCCAAATTGCATTAATCCAGCCTCTGACACCCGGATATTTGTTGTTTACACACCCGTAATTATCTTACAGATAAATAAGACTAAAGAATTAGTATTCATCCCAAAGTGCTCAAATGTCTTTTCCAGCATTTTGAAGAATCTGCTAAAGAGACAGGATTTAATACTATGATACTGTCCCGGGCCCATGCTTTCTTTTCAAGATTACTTTTCCCAGCCCATGTGGTCTTTTGGTGGCCTGAGTGCAGGGCTGCTCAGCACCAAGCTTTGTTTTGTATTTTCCCACTGCTTGAACTGCTAAAGGAAAATTTCAGTAGAGTCAATTATTAATAATTTTTTGTTAACTCTTTGGTTGTTTCACATGCCTGATGTCTGAGAACTATCCAGTTTACAAATTAAATTAGCAGCAAATCTTTGCAGTGGCTTTGTGGGGGTCAAAGGAAGGATCACGGTGAAGCTGGGCTGGCGAGAGTTCTAGCAGTCAAGGCAAGCCGAGTTCCAGCTGGAGACACTGTCAGTGGAGCTGACCCATGGGACAGGAGAGGCTTTTATTTTTAAAGCTTCTCCTGCTGTGATCCCTACAGTTGTACTGAACTCTATTTTAAAATCTGATTTCTTTCAGCCAGCTACGCTATTGTTTTCTCTGTAAGTGCTGTGCATTGAACTTTGGCGCCTCTGATCTCTGTGTGCCACTCTCTCTCTCGTACCACTGGGGTACCTCAGAGTCATTGGAAACAATATGGAAGAATATGCTATTCCATCATGAAGATATAAATATTGGAAATGTCATAGCATTGAATAATTTTCCAATCATAATAAATCCTGGCATGTTCCTACTGTATCCATCAAAGTTTTTTGTTTTGGCATAAAAATACAGACAGCTGTTGGAGAAAAGATTGAAGGGTTCAAAATGCCTGATATCAAAGGTAATTCCATACACTTCCTATTTTTAACATGCTGCTTTAAAGTTCTGAAGTTAGCTCTGTGCTTTACTGGTGTGTCAATTATGATCAACCTGACATCTTCCTCAGTGATTTTGAGAAGTGGCTGGGCATACTAATCTCTTCTTTCTACAGATGAACAGTCGAACATAAGCATATGCTATTACTCTGTATCTTTTTGGAATATATGTATTAAAAACCAAAAGCACATATGAAAACAAGCACAGATACCACAGACCTGGTCCCAGTTTACCTGTTTGAGTGATACTTGTATCCTTCTCAAAAAGATTAGATTTGGTACCTTTACAAAGCATAAGGAACAGAGTTAAGCCTTCCAGTGTGTTTAACATGACCGCACCAGTACTGCCAGCTGTGTTGCCAAAACAGGATGTGTGTTGTGGATGGTAACAGAAGAGACAAAATACAGTGCAGATGGGTACATTAGGTTTTTGAGTGTCCGTTCAGACAGTTTGATCTGGCATCACAGAAAGAATAAATAGGGAGCTCTACACTGTCATTTTTATTGGTGTTGCTTTTCAGAACATACTTTAAAAATATTGCAAGGTGTCAGATGTCAGTGAACTGGTGAGCTCCCTGCTGCCTCAGATGGAGCTGCTCCGACCTTCAAAACCTGAACCAAGGCAGTTGATTTATGGCAGTAAATTGCATGACCTCACATCCTAATAGGATCACACTGCCCTTAAATCTGGTCTAGCCACTGAGGAGCCACTGCACAGCTCTTCGAAATCAGTTGTACAGAGAGAATTTGTCTGCAAAATAACAGATTAGTGGGTAAGGAAGCAGGCTGCTCTTGTAAGAAGACCAGAAAGTGACAGCGAGATGACTTCTGGGTTCTGTGCTGCTTCAGTTACTGTCTCTTGACCTTGACTCTCTGACACTGACTGAGGGGGACAACTGGCTGATTCAACCTCAAGGCGCAAAACTGAACAAAAGCAGTAGAAAAACAGCTGCTTCTAAGTAGAGGACTCCAGGGTGAGCGTGGGACTGATTTAATATATTGCTGAGGGGCTCTTAACTCCAGCTGACTTCACAAGTCTTTGGTAGCTTGTGTAAATTCACAGATTGTGGACAAATACACTCTGTGCTCTGGGGGCGCTTTGTTTGAAGAGGGCTGCTTAACCTCAGCATCTTCTCCAGAGGCAGTGGAGAAAGAGGTCTTTTCTAAGAGGCCCCTTTTAAGGGGTCCTTTTTGAAGGTATCTTGTGGCAATGTTGTACTGTAGCACGAAGCAGTATGTTTATTTTCATGCTCTGTCAGCCCGTGATGCCAGTGCCACCTGTTTTCCTTCCCACTGCACAGCTGTGTCTTTGTGTACAATTTCTGAAACGGCTTTTTATGACATCTGTGTTTTAGCTCCCTTGGGACCCATCACTTGCACTCCTAGCTCACTGTACACTTCCTCCCTCTGCAGAATCAGTGCTATAAATGTAACTTGCTTAAATCGCCACTCACTGAAAGAATAGAAAAGATTAATGAGCAAAAATTCGCCTTGGTGGCAGTGAAATACTCACTACCATGATCTCATCCAGTAGCACAGAGTGTAGATTTCTTTCACTTACAGTTGAGTCAAAATGACATAAAAAATGAGAGCAAGGCACGCACAAACCTTCTGCAAAGAACAGAGCTGTCGTCAAACATTTGTTTTGTTCCAGGACTTTAATTCCTTGTGGTAGTAACACATGGGGATGGCTCAGGGGAGGATTCCATGGGGGATGTGCTGTAGTCACCATTGCAAAGGCCAGTACCTGCTAATGGAGACAACTTACTTGTTCCCTGTTATGAAGCCCTTTGCCCCAAGAAGAGCTATGAGCATAGATGCTCCAGTAGAAGTCACCTGTGTTCCCTCAGGATATACACACAAAAGCTGCTTAAAGCAGTGTTGTGTGTTGATGTATGTTTTCTAGAGGTGTACAAATACCCTAAACATCTGCCTAGTGCCACTACCCTAGGCACTGCAGCACATACTGTGACGCCTATGCCGATCCCCAGTGCAGGCTACAATTAATGGTGGAGGACTGTGGTATCCTAGCTGGTCATTATTGGAAAAGTCTGGCTGCTTGAAGATGACTGGCATGTGTATTTAAGAAATGCAGTTTGCTAAAACTTGTAGGATATATTCTGATTTTTAAAAGCAGAAGACCGAAATGCAATTATAGTAACAAATATAAAGTAGCCAGCATTGCAGCTATGAGGGCATGTTCTTTCCCCAGCTTGTTTAAGAGGGTAAGGAGCAATAAGGAGGGAAGGGGAAGCCTGACATGAAACCAGAGATGGTTTCTGCAAGCAGTGCTGTCTGAATTTCACAGTGACCATGCTGAAGAAGTTCCGGTGTCTGCCTTCAGGATAAGGTGGTGCCTAAAATCCCCTCACACTGTAACCCTCTCAGATGTTCACCGAGTTTAGTGGAGAAGGAATGTGGCAACATTCAGGCTTGCTTTTTAACTGCTGGAAGTGAATATTGTTGCAGTATTGTTTTTGAGCCACTGACTCTCAAATTGGTAGGGTCATCCCTCTTATTGTCATTATTCAAATCTGTTTTGTTATCACATTTTTGATGAATCAGTCCCACTGCTGGATTCCCTGGGTCTCCTCATTATGTACAGGCTGAAGGTGTAAAAAAAACCCTATTTCTGCCCCAGTCAAAGCCTGAATGAGAGGGACTTCTGATGAAGAGCCCTAATAATTAACTGATTACTTGAACTTGAAAATGCTTAAAATAAAGGTCATAGCTAGTTTTTGTTCAGCTGGACTGATAATTTCTAACCAGTTTACAATAATGTTGCTGTTAATACTCAAAAGATATAGCTGGCTGTTATCTAGCTGGCCATCCCTACAAGGCTGTCCTTCCCCTCTTGATATAGTCCCTCAATTACATTTGGAAGTGGCATAAGTTTGCAAGGAGGGAGAGGAAGGTGAAGGCATTCTCCCTGAGCACAGTGCCCAGCTCTCCTGTACCCATTGTGGTAAGTGCAACTTGCTCTGATTTGCTAGGTACTGGCAGGGTTTTCAGCTAGGCGGATGATGCGAAAATTAGAAATTGTGGATGTCATGAATACAGCTGACTCATTTTAGGGGCAGAGATTTTCCTCAGGGCAGATGCTGCTGAACTCTAGAGAAAGAAAAGGGCATGTGTCTGTCATGAATCCCAAATATCGGACCTTTGGAGAAGAATTCAGGTTTTCTGTTTCTGTGTTTTATGAAGCTTGGCTTTCTACTAACTAGCCTCTGAGATAAGGGGAGCATGGCAAACTCGGGCGTGTCTTCTGAAGTATGAGATGTAAAAAAATTACATTTTTATGAATATGGTCTTAAATTTTGCTCAGGAAAACCCTGTTCCAAAGCACCTGGATGCACTGGCGTAAGACCTGTGAAGTCATTGGGCTATAGTGAGCTGCCACCAAAGAATCTGTGTGAAATGGTAGCATTACTGGTGAATGGAAGACAGCATTTTTCACAATTGCCTAACATTTTGGCTCAGACTGAAAGACTCAGTATAAGGATTGTGGGAGTAGGCAAACTTCCTCTGATTTAAACAGAACAATATAGTTTAGTAATCTGACACAAAGGGATTTTCTTATGAAGATGGAGCTTTACTGTAGAGCACTGTCATTCATTTTAAAATGTAAGTCTCCTATTCAAATTTACAGTATAAAATCCATGGAAGCAATGTGAAGTGCACTGTATTCTATTCCCTGAAGCAATTTAGAGAAGTAAGCTTTTCTTTTAATAAGCAAAAGCATTCTTTCTCAGATGGAGAAATGGCTTGACTGTGCTTTTTCTTACCATCACAATGAAGCAATGTAGACCATACTACTAGTTCATCCTGGTACTTGCCTCCTGCTTGCACAGGGAGGAAGAACAGTTGCATGGTCTGGGCAGAGCTGAATGATTATGGCACTAACCTGAGATTTGAGTGACTCAGTTCACTTTTCTTTCTGACTATAGACATTCTTTGTGGGGTGACAATTTTCTGTCTCTGACGTGCTTCAGTTTCATGTTTGTAAAATAGAGCTGATATTTCTGTGCTTCAGAGGAGTGTTTTGAGATGAATCAGTGTATTATACATCTGGGACAGTCTGAGCACCTATAGTTTCTGTGGAAGAGTCTGGTGAGAATATAGATCAAACTGTTGCTTGTATTCTTCAGCCTCTAAATAAGAAGTATCACCTTGTGCCAGTTTTTATCCATTCGTGTTCTTATCCTTCACTGAGTTCAACTAGATTGATTTGTGGTTTTTCCTCTTGCACTTGAGATTTTTGTTTTGGCAGGCGTCTTTGTTCTGACAATTTCTTTCTGACATTTGGCCAAAGAAAAAATGACACAAACAAATGAAAATTTATTTCTTTGCTATAGCAAATGCCAGCCACTGATGAGCTGAAGAGCTGTTCTCTTTCAACCTACCAGAGCAGGGCTCAGATTTCTATTCTTCCCCTGGTTAAACCAGTACCACTTTCTGTGGCAAAACTGAGAATTTAGAGGCTCAGCAAAAGCAGAAGTCATATACATGAGCAGTGGACTGATCTGAGAGTTTTACATCTCCTACAAGTGAGGGCTGAGCAGCCTGGCTGTATCACGCCACTTCCTGATCTGAACGAGCCGGTCAGTCTCTTCCCTAAATGCATGAGCCAGCCTGGGCCACTTCCACAGCACACGTCTACATCTCCACTTAAAAAAGCAGCATTCCTTTTCCTCTTACTTTCAATTTTTCTCCCTTTTTAACTGAGGTCAAGTGCATATGTGTAGGTGACACCAATCATTTCATACAGTTTGTCCCATTCCTCTGTTCTGGCTCAGCCCCCTTGTGACATTCTGCTGTTTGGCTGATGACAAATGGGGCCTGGAGTGAGATGGAAATGAACTCCAGAGTGAGTTTATGGGACTGAGGGGGACCATCTGTTAATGTAAATGTTTAAGGTAAAATGCATTAAGGCCTGTGCGCTGACAAGACATTTCATTTGCATCCTGCCTCTGGGGATTATTTCTGGCTCATGCCTAAGGGCAGCAGAGTTCCAGGGCAGACAAGTGTGCTTTTTCTTCTTCATCTTTTTGCTAGTGCAGGTTTTACATTATGGTTGAGATGCCAGACCCTGAAATGTGAAATGTGCTGCTTAGATTCAAAATGTGGGTTTGGTTTTAAAGATTAACAAGGTCTCTTCTTCCCCCAAAGAACTCATAGATTCTGTTACACTTTTTTTTTATTTATAGAAAAAGAGAATTTAAGTATCTTTATTTTTAGAAGCAGGAGAGACTTCTCCATTCTTTCCTATTCAGAATTTAAATGTAAGAGAGCTAGTGAGCAAGAAAGAACAGTTCATAAGGAGAAAGTGCAACTCATCTCTTGCTTTGTGCATGTGTCTCATCTTGAAATCAGTAGGGAAAGCTAAGCTAGATTTTTCTAAAATGTTATATAGTCTCATGAGTAACTTAGGGGAAGACAGTTTAAAAAGGTCTGAAGGTGTGTCACTGCATGCCCATCAAGTGATAGTCCATAATTTTAATCCTGACAGTCTCCATTTAAGTCTGTGAAGAAATTTTAGGTATTCCCAAACCTTAAGGGAGACCTAAATCTATAGTGTTATAAGGAATGTAGTTTAAAGTATAACTCTTCTGCATTAGAAACTGGGAATGCTCATCACTGGGGTTTTTTTATGCTTGACTCTAAGCTGCCCTTAGGACAAAATATTGTTGATATGGATGGGAGTCATGTTACATGGCATTTCTGTGTTGGTGTTTCTTTAGGAACATGAACTCTGAGAGCAGGGGGGGCTGAGAACTGGGGTGTGGGACATTCATGTCAACTCTAATGACTTCACTAATTTTGAATTTATGTGATAAAACACAGACAAGGCCATAGTTACTAATAAACTGTCTGTTGATGATATAAATCTCCAATCTAGATATAAGTCTAGACTGTAACTAAGATTGTTCTTCTTGTCATTGCCCAGATAAGTTATTCATACAGTAGGAAATGCAGGTGTTTTATCTGAAGCTACGTGAACCAGGCCCAGCTTAAAGCTAATAAAGAGGATAGTGTCCAGTTCATCTAAATGTGGTGTAGACTGGACCTTACTTCATTCTTGGATTACCTTGGATATACAACTCTGAGTATGGTTAGATTGCTTGGATGTGGCTGGCACTGATACCAATAGAGGGGAATGCTTGTCTGTCTTCCAATAATAGGAGCAGAGAGCAAAGATTCTCATATATTTCTTTTTCCTCCCTTGGCAGTTTAAGCCTCTGTGAATACCAAGAATGACATTGGCAATGAAGGTTGAAGAACTTTGTGCTAAGGTCTTGTTAGCTTAGCATACTTATTCTCTACTAATTCCTTGAGTGGGCACCGTGTACTGAACATGCCTTTGTGTGGGTTAGAAGTGGATTAAGCTTAACTGCCAAAAAGAACTTGAGGTATAGAATAAGGGAATTACAGACAGAATGTTGTTAAGTCACATTCTTATTTGTTCTGAAGTAATTTCCCTGTGTTGGCAAGCACTCAGGAAAAGCTTCTTGTCTTCTCATGGTAAGAGGGGAGAAAATCCAGTTTGGATTGAGCATGCCCTTCTTTTCTCCTTCTCTTTTAACTCCAGTTTGCCCTCTGTGCCGAGCTGGAGAATCTCACGTTCATTTCTCATTCTCCAGCTGAAGAAGATTGATGTGCAATTAAGTCTCTAAGGAGATGTATTAAACCCTGCAAAGGCTCCAAATTCAGCCATGAATCTTCTTGTTCTTTTGTTTTTCCTCTCCTTTCTACCTGTGTATTACTATCTCCTTGTCTCCAGGATGCTGGTGACCCTGGCTCATACTCCAGTGAAAGGTGGGAAAGTGTTACGAAAACTGGTCACTGAAATCTGCCTCCAGTCAAAAAGCTCTTTGAAACTGGCTTGGTGTCATGCCTTTTTACCTCAGTCTTTTCTCCTTTCTCATGCTGTGTTAGGTTAAGATTGTATGAGTCACAGTTGCTGTGATGTGGCTTGATTCAAATGTTACCATAAAACTTGAAATTATTTCTTTTTAATATTAAAAGAACTTCTGAAGTTTTGGAAATCCTGTTCCATGGCATCTTCTTCCAGAGAACTGCTAAGAAAGGTGGAGTTTTTTGTAACTTTTGGCTGATGACAAAATAGGGCAATTGTTAGAAAACCTTGAGAAACCTGTCATTGTGAGATACCCACATTTATTTTCTGGATCCAAGTATTCAGTGTGTGTGGATTCCAAGTTAATTTATCTTGCTTCTCACTGATCTGCTTTCCTAATACTCTAAAAGAACTCTTCTTGCAAAATGAAGGTATTTCCTTCCTTCACTTGTATCTTCTGGTTTTATATATCTTCAAGTATTTTTTTTTCTTCTTCAAGTATCCTTCTACTTAGTTTGATTTAAACCTGCCTTGTGGCTTTTAGAACAGGCAGTATTAAGCATACTTGTGTGTGTTAGGATTTCAAATGGATCTTTTCAGAGAAGATATTTCTTCGGCTGTGTAGGAGTTACTACTAATCTGAAATGCTAAGCCCATTGCTCCGTTTCTTTCCATATGCATGATACTGTTATTCTTTTGATGGAAGAAGTTGTTTCTTGCTATTTTTCAGACTCCTGATCTACGGAGATGTACTAGACAGTGAGTAATGTCTGATTCCTCATCATACACTTAGCTTTTGTGAATACTTCTTTTCATTCAAGGAAATTGTTGTGCCTGAAAGTGCACCATTTTCCAGAATTGTTATGCTTAAACTGTGATGTAGCTATTAAATCTCTGATATCATTATTTCCTTTCTCTGTACATACCAAATTCTAAGACCTCTGCTGTGTATTGGGTTTGCAGCCATTTTGTCCCTGTCTTGTATTATGGATTGGATTCTAATTTAGTTGAATGAAGTGGAAATCTTTCTGCTCAAATCTGTGGATTTGGAAATCTGGACTTATATGATGGTAGACGGAGAAATAAGGCACATTTTCATGTCTTGTTCCTTATTTGCTTGTCATCTGAGGTACAGAAATCCTCCACTGTGTGCAGTTTTTCCAAGAGCGGCTCAAAACTAAAAATATCCGTAGGTTGCATGTCCTCTGTTTATAGAGGAGACTCATGATAGCAAAGACTGTTGAATTTTAGCTCTGCTTTTATAAAAAATCTGTGAGAAAATTCCCATAACAGAAGGCAGAAGCCAAAACTTGATTACTTGCTGTACACAAGAACTGCATAGTATGTTTAGCTAGACCAGAGCATTAGTTTCAGTGTTCTGAACAAGTCAGACTACAAGTAATTACTAAGTTCTCCTTGCAATTTCAACTGCATTGAATATTCTTAAGTTCCTTGCCAGAGTGATTGTAAAAAATTGTTGTTCTGTTAACTTCTAGTGCTGCTTTTTGTCTCTCCTGTTGGTAAAGTGACCTGTCTCTGTACAATTATTGCACTAGTGTCCTCTACAGTAAGAGTCCCTATAGCTATAAGATGTTCCTTTGTAGTTCATTCTCTCTGATGGACATTTTGTGTGCAAGCATTTCAGAAGTGAAATAAAAGAAGGGGTTAACACAAGAGAGCAAGAGGAAGTTTAAAGAGCAGAAAAAGAAAGATAAGCACCTTCTCTGTCTCCTGTTCTCCAGTCTAAAAGTGGCCTCTATGATTAATTTAGCAGTCTGTGCTCCTTAAAGGAGGTGTTACTTGAGCAGGACTTTGGCTGCTCAGGCTAGAGGGAACGCGATGGGCTGGTGCCTAGCAGTAATACCACAAGGTCACAGAGGTTTTAAAATGCCAATAAGAGCATGGAGGTTAGTGCCTTCCCTGAGCAGCTGCCGTGAAGAGGAACAGAAGAGATCTGTCAGAAGTTATGTACTGGATTGTGGCTTTATTAGTCCCCAAAGAAGATGACCATCTAGATAAGTTGTCCTGGCAACGCTTTGATACTCCTGGTTATAAATGATTATACTGCCAGTTCCTCCAAAGCCATCAGCATTGCTGAACCTACGCTGTTTAGGAAATTACTCCTCTGATAGTGCCATTGCCATGTGTTTAGAGATTGCAAAGGCCTATATCGCAAGACATTTCAGTGGGGATGTGAGGCTATGCAGCAGGTGTGAAAAGTTATGTTGTAGGCATATTTCTGCATATAATTGATTTTCTAAATACCTCCTGAGGGAATGTGAAAGGTTGAGTATCCAAGTACACCAGGAGGAGTCTTTGAGTGCTGTCACACAAGCTCTTGAACAGACAGAACGGATTCTAAAGAACAGACACTTAAGGTCAATAGTGGAAATATTTGAAACTGGATTGAGACTGCTACCGAGTTTCATCCTGTTGCAGACAGGTTAACGAACCTGGTTTATGCTTTTCACTAGCTCACACTCCTGTGGAAGGTTCTGCTGTCATAACTGTTGGAAATAAACTGCCATTGGTAGAATTGTGCCAACATATGACATAAGTGAATTGAGCTCATAGGATAGCTCAGCATAAAGCTGAAGACTGCAGACACGTTCAGCAGCTATGAACTTCAGAGCACAGTCTCCATCCTGTAGGGTGCTGAGCAATTGCAAGTCCTATTAAATACAATGGAAGTCAACACCTATAGTCTATAATCCAAGATTATGCAAAACTTCTAAAGCAAATGTATGGTTTTTTGGGAGTGGTTGGGGTAGAAATTAGATTTCTCACCCCACCCCACCCCACCACCCCCCCCGCTCCCAGTGCTGAAATCCCAGCAGGGCCAAGTACTTCGTTTTCTTTTGTTTGTTTTCCCAAAAATAATCTCCTTGAAGCCAGTGGCAGACAATGAAGAACAGCATGTTGTGATGGTGAATGTGGCCGTTTTGCTATTTATGAGAGCAGAGCTGCTGTTGCTTAAAACCAACAAACTGGATGAGTCCAAGACAAGAAGCCAAGGCAGGCGACAGAGTTAATTTGGTCTTGTGTCTTTGTATTCTCCGATTCTGAATATTTTGCTGTTTCAGGAGGGAGGAAGAGAGTATTGTGTTCTTTGTTGTGCCTTCTGTGAAGGAAGCAGTGGTGTACGAAGGAACGCAGAGAGTCCTGACTGAGCAGTGATCTTGAACAAGTACCTAACTTCACTAATATGAACAATATTGATGCCCTCATGTGAATATTGTCACTAAAGTTAAACCTCATGTATCCAAAAGCTGGAAGCTTAAATAATTTTATTTTAACATTTGTAATATATATTAAAAAACCATCACGCTTTTTTGTCTGGTTAAGATATCTTTTGTAGCCTGGGATGTTTTATTTGGTGCCATTTCTTTTGCTTCAGAAAAGTAGTATGAATTAAACTATAACTGCTCCAATGGAACAAAGTTAATAGCCATTTAAATTAAACTATAGCCTCTAGTGGATTACCACCTCACTCTCTTTGCTCTAAAATAGAGCCATTTTATCCCCTAGGTTACATAGTCTTTCCTTGTCGGTCATGGGAATTTAAATGCGATGCATTATCCACAGGAGGGCTCCCTTATTGTTCCTTCAAGGTAACAGAAACATATTGGCAGTTTCAAGGGGAAATTTCAGTTTCAAAATGCAAATGCAAGCAGCACAGAGTTCAAAGAAAGTCTTTTTCCTAGTTCACACCAAAATCTGACTTAAATGTACTTTCTGTTTTGCCTCTGAAACTAAAATCAAGATTGAGAATAATGTTCCTGCATTATATTTGTACATTTCTGAGTAACTTCTAAAGTGTTTTTTTCTTCTCTGAGATGCTAGCGTTAAGTCTGTGGAGAACTACAAAAGCAGCTCACATCAGGGTGGAGGAAAAGAAGATAAATACAAACACCATGTTGCAAATGAGGTATTTACAGAATATGATGAATCCTCAGATGCTTCTCCAAACGTTTTATATTTATCTTATCTTTTTTAATGGAGGGTGTTGGGAAATGAATTGGACTGAGACACCTGGTAACAAACATCCTATAATAATCCCTGAAACAAATCCTTTGTGAAAACGTCAGTTTTCCCCTTTTTCCTGCTCTGGCCTTGTGCCCTTAGAATGGAAGAGAGGTCATTTCTTTCAGTCTTTTCAGACCATGGACAGTCTGCTGTAGTTCCTGTGATGAGGAGATATTTATGATGTGTTTGGGGAGAGAGATGTGAACATTTGTCCTATCAAAGATGCAGCTTGCCAGCTTGTTTTAGTCATTGAGCAAAATCATATCTGGTAACAGAGCAGTGTGAAAACTTAAGTTGAGGTCTCCTGAATCTTCTGTTTTCTTTTCCTGTGTGTAAAATATGGAGATAAAGAATTAGTATTGATTAAAATGGTAATTACGTGCCTTGATGATGTGCAGCTTGGGTTGATGTCCATCAGTTGTTCTGTCTTACTGTGTTTCTTGTTAGTTCCAGACTGTCCACTCCAAAGAAATGTGCCCCTTTCAGGTTGATGGTCACAGCATAAGCAATTATTCTGCATAATATCCCACTTATTCTGCATGAGAACATTATATGAAGAAAATGTTAAGTGACCTGGTGAACTCTGAGTTTATCTGATATCTTTTAGGTGGTTCCATTGGACAAGAAAATCTCAAGAGATAATACTCAGGAGAAAAGTCTTGCAAACTCAGTTAGGAGAACAGGATTAGATTCCAGCTGTTTGTTTGAGAAATAACTAGCTATTATCTGATAACATTAAATGACACTATGAAGAGATGCCAAGATATCTGGAAATAATTGGAAATTGCCAGTGGCTATCTCCAGCATAGGTGGTTTTGTTAAATTTCCCTCAGTGTTAGATTGACTTTTCTTGTGTTACTGTGTTTTCTTGTAGAGAAAAACTTGGGAGAATATTTAGAATTGGGAGCTACAGAGTTGGGTGTGTGGCTACTGTGATGAGGGCTGAGAGATAGCATGAGATAATAGTCTAAGTGTGGGCATTTAGTGGTCAGAATTCCTGGACTGAATTCCTAGTTCCGATCTCCTGTTCCTCTAGGAAGGTCAGCCTGCTGCAGGTGTGAAAGTAAAGGCTAATGCTTGTATACTTTATAGGGTATTTACAAGGTTTATTTAGCATTGTCACAGTTTTTGAGATCTGTGGATTGGAAATGGCATGTGAATAGGCAGTATTATGGTTTAACATCAAAGTCTGTGCTTCGGGACTGTGTGTAGATCTAAAAATAAGATGTGGCCCTCTGAAGAGCAGTCTTCGATATAATGTTCCTTTTGTACTGCTTCTCAACTGTTTGGCTAGTTTATGAGGGTGGGGATCCTTTGCCTCTCTGTTGTAGACATTTTAGGGCCATCTAAGCAAGTTCTGACCATATTTAACAAAATGACAAAAAATTATAGACAAGAGAGGACTGTATACAGATATTCTGTATGACTAGTTTCAAGCTAGATTTCGAACTTTAAAGGCGGTTCAGAATAAACAACACATTTGCCTAATTCTTTTCTTGCCCTACACAAATTGAGAATTTTTTGTTATACTGTGCTCTTCAGGAACTTCTTTAGCAAATGTTTTTTGGTGAATCTGTTCTCTTTCTCATCTTTTCTCCATTTCATTGAGCATATCCAAATTTGAATTATCTATGCAATATGCGATTTGAAATGTGCATCTTTTCAACACTGGAATATTCCTCTAATAAATACCATTTGCTAGAATATCTGCAAATGCAAAAAAGCTGCAAAAATAGCCAAATCACATGGGATGTCTATGAAAACTACAGGAATTGGATGATACAGTGGTAAAAACATAATTCTTATCTACAGCTCTTACTAGTACTGTTTTTGTGTAGCTATACTGATGATGAGTGATGACCTTGAAATTTCTTTTCTTCCCATTGGTAGAGAAGAGGTAAAGCAGGGTTAAAATTTCTGTCTGTAGTATTATATTTTAACATGAATTAAGCACCTTTTCTTATGCCTATATTGGATTTTCTTCCGGAAAATTTTTCATGCAAACACCCACGTAGTTCCTGCCAAGAGGTGTAGTAAGAGCTTGAACACAGGCCAAAGTATTATTTTGACCTTCTAAAGATGTGTTCGTACACTATGCCACGCGTGTGTTTTCTCTTATGCTAGTGGAAGTCGGTATGTTGAGTATATTAGTCATAGATTTCTACGTGAAGTCTAGTGTAGCTGGGGGCTCAGCATGTCCCACAGACCATCTCTTCTTTGAAGTGATGCAGAGTTTCAGAATTTGAGAAAATAAGGCACTGCATTGTGTTCTCTATTTCTTTTTCACTTCAGACTTGAGCCTGTGCATATACCATTCATTCTTTCAAGCATTTCTGTGCATCCTCAAGCTGTATTTCTTTGTTCATGAGTAGGCACTGAGCTCTCACAAGGTGTCTTTAAGGGCTGAGTTTTGTCGGAGATGTGGATTAAAGTGTCCATGCTGTGGCTGTGAAAGTTGAAGGAACAGTAGTAAGATCTTCCCATTGAGGATATGGTCTTTACAGTTCTTAATGGCATCATTTTTAAGGTCATTTGGAGATGTGCATTGCAGTTCATGTCAAAGCAATACAGACCACCCTCAGCTCTCTGCTGCATTTGTTCTAAATGGAAAAAGACCTAGTCTTGCCATAAGGGTACATCTGTAAAATGTTCCTGTATTTTTTTACTCACACCCATTTCACAGAATTTAGGAGGAATTAAGAAAAGTGCTTTCCCAGCAGCAGATCATAATTTGTCATGTCGCCATATCCCTAGAAGACCAGTTAAACTCCTGAGGGTGGCCAGTTGTCAATTATTTGACACGAAGATAATCAGAGGGTTGGAGCACCTCTTTTATGAAGACAGGCTGAGAGTTGGGGTTGTTCAGGCTAGAGACAAGAAGGTGCCAGAGAGACCTTCTAGCAGCCTTCCAATACCTGAAGGGGGCCTACAGGAAAGCTGGAGAGGGACTTTTTATAAGGGCATGTAGTGATAGGATGAGGGTAATGGTTTTAAACTGAAAGAGGGTAGATTTAGATTAGATTTAGGAAGAGATTCTTTACTGTGAGGCTGGTGAGACATTGGAACAGGTTGCCCAGAGAAGCTGTGGATGCCCCTCCCTGGCAGTGTTCAAGGCCAGGATGGATGTGGCTTTGAGCAACCTGGTCTAGTGGAAGGTGACCCTGCCTGTGGCAGGGGGTTTGGAACTAGATGATCTTTAAGGTCCGTTCCAACCCAAACCATTCTATGATTCTGATTTGTGTGCAGTGGCCTTTTGCAGACGAGTGACACTTGTATTCATCACAGCTACTTTATTTATCATGTTGGTGTTTATCTTTGCTTCGTGTGAATCTTTTTCTCTTCCCGGATGCTCTCCGACATGTTGGCTTCCATTCTTTATCCCTGTACCTGTTGCTCTGGTGAATCTGCAGCTAACATGGGATTTTGCTTCAGCTGAATGTACTGGAGTGTGAAAGAGAGAGGCCACAGGAGGGCAATTTGGGCCTCCTGTGGGCCCCGTGGAGACCGACTGTCGGCGCTTCCAGAGGACTTTTTAGTATGTGTATGTGTCGGCACAGCAGCCAGCTACCCTCTTCAGTGCGGTTCTGTGGGGGAAAGGCTGTGCCAATGCCAAAGGGTGGTACTCCTTACTCTCTTGGGTTCACTACAACAGGGCAATGCCCAGCTGTGCTTTCTGCTTGTCTGAGAAATCTGGAAGTGCTTATAAAACTGAAGGTATCTTTTGAGTCCAGTTTGATGTGATAGTGTTTTGATGGTGTATCAGCATAGTTCTTCAGGAGTTTATCTGTCACAATCCTAATATACTTTCAGCATATTACAATAAGAATTGTCAAAGGTGACCGAATTGCCTTAAATGTAAGAGATTTGAGGGGATTAAATGACAAGGCCTTAGATTACTCGTTTTCTCTTGATTTTTTTTGTTAAGATTGGGTACCTACTTTTACTGCAGCTACAGGTTTTAGCTGTACTGTTTTATGCTGCGATCATCTCATGAGTAATAGCAGATTCAGCAGAATCTCTTTTTGGCTGGAAACATATCCATGAACCCTTAAGGTGAGATGTTTGTACTGAGCATCTCTGATTAGAAAGACCCTCTTTCTGCAGGCTCTATCCCTCGTTGCATATCCCAAGCAGCTTGCATTGCTCCCCACACTTTGCTGCTGCTGCTGCTGTAAGTTTGATTTCTCTGCAGTGCAGAGTTATAGCAAAGAGTGTCTCAGTACTTTTCTGTTGTACAGACACCCACCTTTTTCCTCTGCTCTTTATAGTTGGCTCTGCAGTTTTTCCCTCCTCCTACGCATTCAGAGGGCTGACAACTTCAAAAAGCCAAAGAGGTACTCTGCCCTGGTGAGGCCACATCTGGAATATTGTGTCCAGTTCTGGGCCCCTCAGTTCAAGAAGGACAGGGAACTGCTAGAGAGAGTCCAGTGCAGAGCCACGAAGATGATTAAGGGAGTGGAACATCTCCCTTATGAGGAGAGGCTGAGGGAGCTGGGTCTCTTTAGCTTGGAGAAGAGGAGACTGAGGGGTGACCTCATTAATGTTTATAAATATGTAAAGGGCAAGTGTCAAGAGGATGGAGCCAGGCTCTTCTCAGTGACATCCATTGACAGGACAAGGGGCAACGGGTGCAAGCTGGAACACAGGAGGTTCCACATAAATATGAGGAAAAACTTCTTTACAGTGAGGGTAACTGAACACTGGAACAGGCTGCCCAGAGAGGTTGTGGAGTCTCCTTCTCTGGAGACATTCAAAACCCGCCTGGACGCGTTCCTGTGTGATATGATCTAGGTAATCCTGCTCCGGCAGGGGGATTGGACTAGATGATCTTTCGAGGTCCCTTCCAATCCCTAACATTCTGTGTGATTCTGTATGTAGGGACTGGAGACAAGTGAAAAGTATTTTGCTCAAGAGCAGGGCATTGGTGGAGCCCCAGAAATCCAGAGGTCTTCACTGGTGTTCACATTCCATGGTTGTCTGATAGCCACTTAGAGGATGTATATTTACACTGGTCGGATACTGAAACACCTTAGTTAACGTGATTTCCTGTAACTTCTGTCCTATAAGTAGTTCCTTAAGGCATAGAGAAATTTTTTTTTAAAAAATGAGTATAAATATGGATGAATAAACAGGTACTTAAGTGCTGCACAGCATTCATGCCAGCCGTAAGTTTATGGGGCATGTCCAATAAACACAGGTTTGACACTTTCTAGATGTGCTTAACTCTTCACGGCCTCAGTGTATGCAGCCAAGGTATTTCATGCATTGAAACGGACAGAAAAAAGTGAGCAGAGCACGGTGTGAGAAATGGACAGGGGAGATTATGAAATTATGATGTAATTTGTGACATCTGATGTAAAACAATGTCTGGTTGTATTTGAGGAATTGGAATTTCTTGCTATCAACAGACGACACTATCAGAAATCATACAAGCATCATAGGAAACTCCCCATTCTCCTAAGGATTTAGTAAGGTTATTGTAGAGAATTGATTACCGATCCCCAAGCAGGGATTTGATTCCAGTAGGTTCAGGGATGAGAAGGTACTTGCGTCTCTAGGCAGTGTGGGCATACCAGAGCCTCAAAATTCATTAGCCAGCTGGATTTCCGAGAGCTCTGCCTCATGTCCACTATCTTATGGGATAAAGGCTGCCTGGATTTGCTTTGTTAGGAGGGTGAGGCTATTTATATATTCAGAGAAACACTTGAGGTTAGAATTCAATATCTAAGATTTGCCTGTTGATTTGCATGTAGATATGTGTATTAGCAATGTCTTTGAATGGAGGCTTTATTTTGACTCGCTAGAAAGAGAGGATGAAGCTCCTGTGTATGTATTGAACTTCCCAAACACTCTAAAAATGTAGTTGTCCATGGTGATATGGTTTGGGACTGTTCCTGTGAGGTGATTTGGATGCTGTGTGTTGATGCTATGAAATACATACCTTACCTGAACTTGCCATGGTGGTGTTATGCCTTGACAGGGTAGGGGGGTGACCCTCTCCCACACTTGGCAGGATGATTCCTCCAGGAGCCTCGTGTGTGGAATATGACTATGAAGTGCAGTCTCCCAGGTTAGACTTCCTTGCTGTTGTGCATGCTTTTTGCTCCTTCCTTCTGAAGTACTAAACTTAAGTCTGATGAGAGCCAAATGTTTGAAAAAAAGAGTAAGTCGTCTGTAAGTATGCAGATATCCTGTATCAGAAACCCAAATCTCTTGGGTTTGTGTTAGACATCAGGGGGGGGGGGTGAGTGTATTTATTTTTCTTATTTTCTTTTTTTTTCCAGTGAGATAATTGTGCCTGATGATGGAGTTTGCTCTCTCTCTTTTTTGATCCTGTAGTGCAGCTGCTGCTCTATTTTCTACATGGCTGGGCTTTACTGCAGACCTGTCGAACCATAGCTTACTTTGATTGATTTTTCTTTTCTTTCTTAAGAAAAGAGAATGCCATAAGCCAGCGTTATGGCAGTGCAGCCCAAATATATAATTATCAGGGCAGGGAGACCCCCTTGGGCAGCACAGGCTGCCTGCATTTGGCATAGCTGTTTGGCTTAGCTTTGCTTCTTGAATGTTTCTCACAAGAGACCCAAGCATTTCCCTTTTGTGAATGAGTTTGTATATCTCTATTATTTGTTTACTTATTGGGGATTTTGTTTTTATTTTTGTTTTATTTTGTTTGTTTTGTTTTGGGGCTTTCTTAAGTGGAGGGAAATGAGCAAGCCAAAGAACTCATTTAAAGAAATAGTCTTGTTGACTTCAATGTAGTTTGTGACAAGGTGGGAGCACTTCATCTCTGAGTTCAGAAAGTGTTACTGGTTGAGTACTATCTAGGAGTATTTATGATTGTTGTGTAAGTTTTATGAACCATATAGTGATCCTCAGGTCAGCCCTAAGGTCTAATCTTGGGTGAAGCAGCCCAAAACTCAACAGAAACGCTGTATCTCCGTTCTCCTTACCTCTCTTTTTGTGGCAGGGCACTGTAGGTTAGTGCACTGTACAGTGTACACATAAAGGGTTGGGAGGAAGGACGAGAGGGATTATAAGTGTGTGCTTGTTGAAATAAGGAACATGTACTTGAATAATGGTAATAAAATAGCTGTACTAGGATAATGCCCTGAGCTGGATGTTCTTTTACTACAGAGTGAGTGTGTCACCTAAAGTTTAAGTGGTGAAGGATTGGATGCTCTATCACACTATATTGTGTTAGGTGAGTTGCTTTAATTAACTGTTTGCACACTCGTCATTGCAAAGGCAGGGTAACACTTAGCTTAAATCTCTTTTATGGTATCCTGTTCAATTGCAGTAATGCGATAGTACACCTAAGAATAGTCCCTGCTGTAACCATGTCACATAGATCGTTGTTGTTGTATACTGTTGTCAAATAAAAACATAAAGTTGGAAAGGCTGAGAGCATTTATTGATTTCACAGTTGAGGCATAAAAGAAGTAGACAAACTTTCTAGGTGCAGTGGCTTAGATCTGGGGAAGAAGAGGGAGAAAAAAAGGGATATCTTTGACATAGATGACACAGGGGACAGTTGGTTATGTTCTGACCTAACCTGATAGACCTGAATGCTGAGAATGCTGTGTCTGCTGGGATGAAAAGAGAGGTGTAAATATGGGGAGAATTGGGTGCTGCTTGAAATATTTGCTGGTATATTTTAATGGAGTGTGTCTTATAGATATGTATCCTTTTAAATGTTTCCCAAGCAGATGGATGAGGCTGTGGACAACCTATAACCAGTGCCTCTGAGGGATTTTAGGATTGTTCTGATTCTTTCGAGAGGATTACAGCTCCAAACCCTAACAATATCAACTTTAAATATAGGCATAATTCACCCTTTCACAGCTGATTATTTGGTGGGAACATGTGGTGAGTTTGAAATAGAAGTATGTGAGACTTTTACACTGAATTAGAGTTGAATGTCATCAATTTCTTTTGCAGATTTAATCCTCTGTTGTTGGTGGTGCTTTAAAAAGACCTTTTAGAGTAGGTGCAAAGATTTCTCTGAAGCAAGTTTTTGGGGCTTCTCCTGCCTCTGCAGCTTAGGTTGTCTGAATCAAATAATCATTGACACTTACTGCTTTTTGCTGTTGCAGCACTTTGCTAATGTTGAGTTCTAAATGAAATGTCCTAAGTATGATTATTAATGAGGAATAACTACTGCTTTCCAGATACTTTATTTGGTAGATTTGTAATAGCAGTGATCCTTAACATTAACATTCCTTCTATGTTTATGATAGCTGTTCAGTCCTGAAGAGTGAAGGGTAATGAGGAGTCTTTAGGTAACATGGTGGCATCATGGAGGGTTCTGGCTGTTGTTGACTGGTTTTTAGAAAATAATATTTGCATGTGTGGAAGAGGTTGTCTTATGCATAGAGCTAGATCTGATTTAATCTGTCATCTTACATAGGATGATTTCAGAGTAGTAGCCATCAGTCGTTGTCAGCAGCGTACTCTTATTACAGTAATAGATGCTAGATTGTTTATTGCTGCTACCTTCCTATTAAAAATTGTGCTTCTTTTCATTACAGCAGCTAGCCTAAATTTGGGGCATAGTAGTTTATTCCAGTTATGGAGAGGAAATTAATTGCATGGAGTCAGATATCCTTAGAGGATTTTTGTTATTTTAAAGGAATGTGTAAAGCCCTCCATTCTCAAACAAAATAAGATATGAAACATAAAGGTCCTTCTCTCTACTCAGAGCACCAGATCTCTCTGTATGGCATCATTCCCAAAAATGCTCTGTCCCACAGCCACACCACACACGTCAGCTCAGCCTGAGCCAAACTTCTGTCGCTGTCTCCACCCAGAGAGTGTGTTCTGCTGTTGCATGTCTTCCGAAGGACTTGCCCAGCAATGGTGTGTTGTCTTATGTTTGTGGGGTTTTTTTATTGTTTGTTTGTTTTTAATTTTAATTACTCAAAATCTGAAACAATATTATATTATCCTTTTGTCTGAAGTGGAAACTTGTTTTCAACTCTCTAAGTACCTTACAAGTACCTGGGTGGCAATTAAATCTACTAGTTCCACTGAGATTTAACCTCTGCTTGTTATTATTTTAGGCAGGCCTTTGTCAATCTGTCTTCAAAAGTAAAGCTTTGGTGTTTGCTCTCTTTTTCCATCAGTTGCACGAGTTTAATTTAAGATACTATTTCCAATGAGCTTCATTAAACCAGTGCACTCACTTTGGTTTAAACCTGGTTTTCATCAATTTAGCTGAAAGCATCTAAAAGCAGTTTAAATACAAACAATAAGTCAGTTATTAAAATAAGCCAACCTTTAGTAGAAATAAGAGCTTTCCAATACTAGTTACTCCTAGTTTAATTTTAGACAGGCTTTTTCATAGGCATAGCTATAATGTTTTTAAGGAGAAGTAAAAATAAGATAGACAAGAAATGGGATAGAGGGGGGATGAGTCAGAGAGAGGGATGACATAAACTCAAAGTAAGATCATCAGGTTGTTTTTTTATGTGACTGTGTAAGCACATTTACACATGCGTTCTTTATAGCTTCTTGTTCAAGCTGTTAACTATTTCACATCACTTTCATTTTAGAAATATTGGGAAAAAGGAAGTTATTGAGTCTTCTAGGGTGGCAATAGCAAAGTAATAATTGAAGTTTTAGGTTGTTCTTTGTTTCTTGATCTTCACCCAAAATAGAAGTCCCAGTGTCCTCAAAAAGCTAAGAGTTGATGATTTTGTTAGAGAGGAGGAAGGGGACCAGGCAGGGACACTTAAAGTATTGTGCTTTTTTTATTTCAAGAAGCATAAATCTCTGTACTCCAAACGGACGGGCTCTGTGTGCGCATGAGAGAGAGAGTGTGAGTGCAAACACTAATGCATCATGGAGGACAGGTCATTCCGCTGAACATAGTTCAGCTCCTGAGTGTTTGGAGATTAGAGGCAGCAATAATTTCTGGCTGCTGTACTTTATGTTTATGTGGCAGCCCATGGTTGTATATTTCTGCTGAGATGGCCATTTTTGTGAGGCTTAATTCTGATCACAGTGGAAACCGCAAGGGTTTCAGGTATTGGTATTAGCCTTTTGCTGATTTAGCCAGGCAGTGAAACAAACAGGTTTATTGTTCTTATTATTTAATGTTGAAATTTAACATCTGTTTCTTCTGACTTCTGTGGGCTAAAATGGTAAAATGAACAGGAAGGAAGCAGTAAGTTCTGCCTCTCACCTTTTGAGTAAAGTAGCCCAACATTAATGGAGGATCTAGCACTCCTTCCAGTTCCGACAGACGGATAGAAACATTCCTCCAGGAGCTTGCCAGTAATCCCTCAACCCTAGATGTCTTGTGACACCGTTGTTTTCGCACTCCAGACTCCGGCTCTCCCATCATCCTGTGTAATGCTGCAGTCTGTCCCATCAGCAGGGAGGAAAGAAGTACTGGTCAAGGTCAAAGAACATACTGTGGAAAGACTGAAATAAGTGTTTAATATTGGAAAAGTGGAGAAAGTTCAGGGAAACAAATTAAAAATGTTTTGGGAAATTAAGGAATTGTTTTTAGAGGTAGTACTGAGAGAGTTTTATATAGCTTCATTAAGTGACGGCTGTGAGAAAGAACAGGTACTATAACTCTGCTAGTGTTTGAGGATCATAAATACTATGGAAAAAGACAAGACATTTAGATGACTACAAGTAGAGAATAGAAAAAATTAAGGTTAAGTATCATGGAAAACTTCCTGTCACAGAAATGTGTCCTTGCACTGTCGAGCTTTGGAATCCTTTCACAAGGGAATAGACTAGAAACTCCATGGCTTGACAGGTTTTGAATTAGACTTGGAAAAATGTTACTCTATGCAGCATGTAGAATAATCTTCCTCTGGCAGCAAGATAGCGTATGAAACGAGGAAATTATAATCTTGCAGAAGAAATTATGGTCTAGGGATTTATTTACAGAAGTGGGCATCAGGACACCTGATTATTTTCTGTATTTTATCACTGATTTACTTTATAATACTGGGCAAGTCATTTAATCCATCTGTGCCTCTGTGTTCCCATCTGTAAAAGGAATGTTTCATCATCTCAAGCATCTGGAATATTGTGTCCAGTTCTGGGCCCCTCAGTTCAAGAAGGACAGGGAACTGCTAGAGAGAGTCCAGCGCAGAGCCACGAAGATGATTAAGGGAGTGGAATATCTCCCTTATGAGGAGAGGCTGAGGGAGCTGGGTCTCTTTAGCTTGGAGAAGAGGAGACTGAGGGGTGACCTCATTAATGTTTATAAATATGTAAAGGGCAAGTGTCATGAGGATGGAGCCAAGCTCTTCTCAGTGACATCCCTTGACAGGACAAGGGGCAATGGGTGCAAGCTGGAACACAGGAGGTTCCGCATAAATATGAGGAAAAACTTCTTTATGGTGAGGGTGACCGAACACAGGCTGCCCAGAGAGGTGGTGGAGTCTCCTTCTCTGGAGACATTCAAAACCCGCCTGGACGCGTTCCTGTGTGATATGATCTAGGTAATCCTGCTCCGGCAGGGGGATTGGACTAGATGATCTTTCGAGGTCCCTTCCAATCCCTAACATTCTGTGATTCTGTGATTTACTCCCTGAACAGCATTTTCTTAGCTAGGTGGTACTCTGGAGTGTTGTGATTATTTTTAAGAATGCCCATAGTCTGGAGGAAACTGGAAACTCCCTGTCCCATGTGAGTTACTGCCTTACCTCAAGACCCAAACAGCTGGTTAAAACATCCGGTCTTTCATCTCCTTTGTCCTAACAGATTAAAATCTTTATGGTATAGCTGATGGAAACCTCCTAGTCTGCCCACAATTCTGCTGCATTGCTTTTGTCTTTTGTGGTTCCCACTGTAAAGTAGTAATACTAGCTTGGGAGATTAAAGAGAGAGGAAAAATCATTAGGCTGTGTTCATTTACACTCAGCAAGGCCCCAATTTCTGCAGCGTGTGGCTCAAACCCAGAATGGAGCATGACATCAAGGCACCGTTCTACTGCCTGCTCATTACAGCATATTGGTGCCATTTCTGTTTCCCTCTAACAAGCTTGTTTTTCCAAATTACCAGCTCAGTCTCCTACAAGAAGCCACTAGCAATCATGCCAATTTCATCACTACTTTTCCCCTCAAGGATCTTCCCTCATCCCTCGGTACCGCAGTTGTGTAGCACTGTGCGTCCAGCCTGAGCTCTCTGCCATGGAAGGAGAGAGGATGCTTCTCTCCACCTTGATTAAAAGCTCCTAATGCACATTACAAATGAGATGTGATCTGTGCTGTCAAAAGTCTGGCATCCTGTGCTAGGCACAGTAAATGCATGCCTCACTGGTGTCTCCACAGCATTTTCCTGGCATACTTGCTGACTAGTCTGTTACCATCATTTGAGACTCTCAGGAAGGGTTTCTTCAGCAGGAAGCTACAGCAAGACTGTAATAGATCCAGTGGCCCCCAGGTAAGCAGTCAGCTACCAAACCTTTAGGGAACTTGCTGAGCCTATTTGAGAACTTGCTGGGGCTACTGTTTGTTTGTATAAATAATATTCCAAACAGCAGCAAACCCAAAGATATCATTATTCAAATTTGGGTTTACTGTCTCTTGTTTGCGTTATTTATTTATTTTACATTATTTGCTGAGCCACTAAAAAGGGCTACGTTAATTCAAGGGCTAGTCTCCTCACCATGGACCTGATGTTTTCTTTCACACTGATGTGACTTCTCTGAGATCAGTGGCATTATTGTTTATTCATGCCAATTTAATTGAGAGGACAAACAAACAGACCCAGGCTATCTATAATCCTGGAAATGGAGTAAATCTGATGATTAAATCCAGGGACTTTCAGCCCAATTAAAAAGCTTTTTGCTGTATTTGGAGGAATATAGGGTCTTGTAAAAACCTTTGTCTAGTGTTTACATATAGTTTGCTTGTATGTGCCACAAGATACTACTTTAACTGGAATGTAATAGCAGAAGAGCTAGAATAAAGTCAGTAGTTAGGAACCAAGGAAAATACGCTAACTTGAATATACTAAGTCTCCCTTGTAGAATACCCTCGCTACACTGCAGAGTCTGCTCTGTGTCTAGGGAATAGTGTAAGTATTTTGCATTTTGGTGTATTTTCCATTTGCAAAGGATGTCACCTGCTCTCTGAAGTAGTTTCCCAACTAGCCTGTGAGATAAATCTGTGGGTTTTATCTCCATCTTGAAAAAGAAGATACAGAAGAAAAAGAGCTATCAATTAATTGATAGGTGCAGGAAAAGAGCTCAGAAATCCCAGTGGTTTTGAAGTACAAGTTCAGCAGCAAGATATCCTTGCAAAAGCAGTTTTGTAGCACTTGTTTCTCTGAGTCCTTCAAGGGAGAACACACCCTCTGCGTATGCCCAAGCTGTCTCCACAGCTCCACCTGCTCTACCACAGCCTGCTGGAGTGTGATCCTCCCACTCTATATTATCTGACTCAGGCCACAGAGTACTTTGTTTAAAAAAAAAAATAATAAAAAAATACCAGTAGGCTTTGTTCCTTTGACATAAAAATTTCTTCTCCCTTTGCTTAGTGACTCGGCAATTCCCATGTAAATAATTTATCATAAAGAGTGAACACAAAGGTCCGAGTAGGAGTGAGTTAAATTTGAATCTTAAATGAGAGCATTCTCTGTCCCTATTTTAAGGTGTAGAATTGTGAATGGATGTTGATCTTGAGTCTTTCTGTCTGTCATTAGGGTTTGGACCTTTTTGTCAAAGATACCAAGCAAAGAAATTCTAAAAGAGAGCAGTTTGAAACCCTGACTCATCATCTCTTTCCTTC
The DNA here is from genome assembly GCF_013368605.1 of Nyctibius grandis. Taxonomy (NCBI): domain Eukaryota; kingdom Metazoa; phylum Chordata; class Aves; order Nyctibiiformes; family Nyctibiidae; genus Nyctibius; species Nyctibius grandis. The sequence continues at coordinate 49,091,181 of NC_090661.1, forward strand.
CTTACCTCCAGCCTATGCTTTTCCTACAGGTATTCAAGAGGGCTTCAGCAGACCTTGTTAGTGTTCAAGTAATAGGTGTGACACTGACACCTGACACAAAATTCATGCATTTTTTTCTAACATTTTTTTCGAACATTTCTAATACATGTTTCCTAAAGCGCAAAAATTAAAGGTTTTATAGGAAAGTCTGTGTCAGAGGAGCTACAGTAGGGAATAGATCTTCCAATTCTGACCTGGTAAGGGCTTTGGAGAAACAAGGTGAGAAAGTAACTAAGGGGAAGGAGTAGGCTAGGGCATAAGGAAAGGAGCTTACTATGGAGCAGCTGTGTATGTGTTCTTTCCCTGGCAGGCCTTCTTGACAGCTCTGTTGTAGGTTTTGTCCAAGGCAAAGCTCAATGAGCAGTTCAGGGATCTTCTATCATAGTTATGTTCCTATAATGATGGTGTCTTTCTTCTCTTGCAAGTCAGAAGGGTGAAAGATTTGCTGCTATCGCTAAAAGTGGAGGGACCACGTAAGCAAGAAAATAATATTGAATCGCAGAATCGACTAGGTTGGAAGAGACCTCTGGGATCATCGAGTCCAACCTTTGACCTAACACCAACTGTGTCAACTAGACCATGGCACTAAGTGCCACATCCAGTCTTTTCTTAAACACCTCCAGGGATGGTGATTCCACCACCTCCCTGTGTAGCCCATTCCAATGCCTAATAACCCTTTCTGTAAAGAAATTTTTCCCAATGTCTAACCTGAACCTCCCCCGATGCACCTTGAGTCTATGTCCTCTAGTCCTGTTGCTGGTTACCTGGGAGAAGAGGCCAACCCCCACCTCTCTACAACCTGCTTTCAGGTAGTTGTAGAGAGCAATAAGGTCTCCCCTCAGCCTTCTTTTCTCCAGGCTAAACAATCCCAGAATGTCACTTCTGAGACAGTCTTGATGTTTTATTTATTTAAAACTCAACTAGACAAAGAACAAGAGAATGGTCTTTAGAAAATAATTCTTTCAAGCTGAAGGAACCAGTGACTAGTCATTATGTGACAGTTTACCTAATTTCATCACTAAGTACATGGTCCCTTACACACCTGCCTACTTATTACTCAAGTAGTAAAGGCTTTTACAGTCTGTAATTTGGAGATGATGTAAAGATAAGTAAGATATAGCAAGATGCCATTATCCCTGTTATGAGAACAGGATTTGTATGGATGTGTTATGTGCTTAAATCCCTTTAAAAAAACCTTGTCTTTAAAGATTTTATGTGTAACACACAAGAAATCTGTGGTGTGGAAAAGAACTGAACCTAGGTTTTACAATGCATGGTTTGCCAAAGGGTGTCATTGAGGCCAAGAGCTTAGTGAGATGCAGAGAGAGATGACATTTACGTAGATAATTGCTGTAACTTTAGATGTGCTTGTTAGCAGGAACAGGGAAATTGGAAAGGGTACTAAACCTCATGCTTTATATCAATGTCAGAGATTAGGAAGTTACCTTTTATGTTAGAATCTGATCGCCTCATTGCTGCCTACAGCAGAATCTCCCTGTATGTTCGTCTCAATGGTTGGGTCTTGGCAACTATTTCTTCACGAACCAGGCTGCTGCAGCACACCAGCCTCTATGTTTGCATCTCTCCTGAGGCCCAGGTTTAAGCAGATTACTAGTTCCCTGCTCACTAGATTATCCTTTCCTTCCTTCTCCCCTTTCGCCTCCTGCAGATGTTGATGTAAATTTTCTTTCACTGTTATTACATTGTTGTGCTATCCTTCTGCCTCAAAGTGGCTTCATTGTGCTGTATAGCTAGTGGTATATACACAGGTGAAAGCATATGACAACCAATATCTTAATATTATTATTTCCCCATTTTCTTTTCCCTTTTCTTGATTTCCATTCCACATTGCATTTCTGTAGTTTTGATTTTAATGAGCGATCTCCTGCTCCACAAAATGAAACCTTATTAAAATATAACTACTCAGATGTTTGTGTTTAACGTAAATAGAGATTAGTCTCTGTATTTAAAAATTAGGTCACTGGATAAGTAACCTATAGATTCTTTGGCAATCACAGTAATAAAAGTATTTATGAAGATACAGCCTGTATTTAGGGAGAATTAATCAGGTTTAGAAGTAAAATCTATATGGCCGAAGGAAACACCTTTGTTGTCTTTTAGAGAAAAATAAAAAATGGTGCTAGTGGGGAGAGATGTCACTATTGTCAATTAAAAATCGAAGGACACATTTAAGACTGAAATGAAAATAAATCAGTCTTAAAAGTGCTGCTGCTCCTTGGACTGTATCTGTTCCGTAGATAACACAGGACATCATCTCCAAGGCTGTCAATCTGAGATGTTTTCGTGAGTACCAATCTCAGTAAAAAATAATTAAATTGACAAAACCTACCGAGCTGGATTATTTCAGTGTCTGGAAGCCTCTCACCTCTGCAGAGCAAGGTTCACTTAAGCCCTTGATTATAGGAGAAAATTAATGTGTTGGTCTCTTTCTGCCTAGTCCCTATTCCTGTGCTTGCTAAAACCACAGTGATAGCTCAGCATGTTAATTTTTCTTGAGTAAAAAACACCCAACTTTTCTGTAGTAGTAGCAAATGCTACTGCTATTTTGACTGGACTGATCATGTAAGGTCCCAGATCTACATGGGGACAAGGTACCAAAGGTCAATAACAAGAGAGTTTAAGACAGATCAGAACTCTGCTCATGGAATAGGTCCTGTGAAATCATATTGGCGGTCTCAGAAGCATGAACATTTATATGTGACTCATTAGCATAGGGGAAGGATATATATCAGTTAGAGAGCATGCCTGGAGCCAGGAGAGATGTGTGTTAAACCTTCTGCATGACCACCAGTAATTTACACCGCCTCTCTGTATTTCCCAGTTATTTGAATGGTGCAAGTAATAGCGACCAGCCTGTTTGAGAGAATAGGAAGCAAAATGCATTTGTAGGCTGATTTTTCAGGCGTTGAAGGTAGTACAGATGGGTGGAACAGGTGTAGCTGTGATGTTTTCATAGATGAGTAGAAAAATGGAAGGCAAAGTCAAAGGTAGCTTTTTAAATTGTTGTATGTAGGACTGAGTTGCAAAGGTTGTTTTTATGGTTTGCTGATTGAAATAGAAAATGGACTGTTGGAAAGAGTCAAGCACTTTTTCTCTCCCCTATATAATTAAAATATGCTTTAATGAATTTCTATATGTGATAGAGCCAGTGCTTAGTCATTATTTTTACCACTTTTTAAAATTAGGAAAATTTGAAATTGAGGGTTTCACTTTTATATGAAAATGTAAAGGCTTTCTTTTGAAACACTGTGTAGCCTGCTTTAGATTGTATTTGATGTTATTATTTCGGCTGGAGGAGTTTGAATATGATTCTTATTTGGAGTAGTTTCAGTTAGATTGCATATGCATCTTTTTGGATGAATGAAATATACAATTAAATGCTGGATAACCATATTAAGGATTACTATATGAATGGACACTCTGTAGGAGAATGGAAAATGTAGAGGTATCCAACCTATTTTCATTCTCCGTGTGTTCAGAAAACTCTTGCTGTGGTTGATGTGACCCCCTCTCAGCCTTATGAGGAAAAGAATCTAATCAGGTTATTGCATTTAGAATGGACACAAACCCAAGAAGAATTAAAAGCATTAGCAAAACAATGAAGTGAAAACTACAGCAGAGAAAGAATCATTGCGACTGCTCTGTAAAGCACAGTGCTGCTTTCCCAGTCAGACGTTAGTGGGACAGATGATACTGTAGGAAAAGAAGATTTTCCTTGAACTTCCCAGAAAAAAATAATTGAGAAGCAAAATCTTTCTACTTCTCCTGCTCCCTGGGGATTTGCCAATGAACAAACTTTGTATGAAGGCATTTTCTTGGTACTTATGTCCAAAGCCAGAGTATTTCGAAGGTACCTAACAGGACTGAAATTACATAATTTGAATTCTACCAATACATAGCCTAAAAGGAAAGAGCTACTCAGGAGGTGAGACTTGGAGTCTTTTTATGAAATTACCTTTCTGGATATGGCTCTGACAACCAGTGTGTGAAAAAGTCCTAGTCAACTTCCTTGTGAGTTGGTGGGTCTTGATCTAGTTGAAAAAAGGCACGACTCTAATAATGATGCTCAAGAGCACAACTGACTTCCTTTTGCGAATCTTAGCAGCTGGAATAATTAAGCAGTGAGGAAAATTAAGCTGACTTGATGTGAATTAATCAGAGTAACTTTTAAAGTTTTAATATACACCCCCATCAGTACCAAAAAAGGCCCTGCCTACTGGCCACGGTGCTCATCTCCAACCCACGCACGTGCTGAGAGACACTGGAGCTGATTACAGTCTGTATGAATATTTTTAATGGTTATAGTAGTCCACTTCCGAATAATCATTAAATGCATATTTTATTTTTTTATATAAAAAAAACAAACTAGAATATATGCAGGTGACTAAAATATCAACAGTTCCTTTCTTCCTACACAGAACTATTAATGCTCAAACATTCCCAGTGAAAGTGTCTGCAGCAGATCACAAGCGGGATATTAACCGTTCACTTGTCTGATGTTCGGATTTCTCTGTTCGTTGTTTTGCAGCTTGGGGAACGGGTTGCCAAGGTAAAATTTTCAAGAGCTCGTTAACTTGCCTTGGAATAATTGAAGATTCCTTCTCTGGATGGCCCAAAGATATGTATATGACACTAATCCAATCTGTCTTTAGAATTTTCTATCAGCCCATCACCTTTATATCTGAGCACCTCTGAGGTTAATGGGTTGTAATTCTTCCTGCTCTTCAGGGCTGCAGAGGCCAGGGAAATGAAAGGAGGCTGTTAAGAAATTGAGTAACAAAGAGAATATGAAATGTGCCCCAGAATGGGGTCTTTGGAATGAGTTAGGAAAGAGAGGAAAGGGAAGTGAGTGACTTGATGAAGATGGTATTGTGGTTCTATATTTCCTTTAGCATGTGTCACCTATTGTCTCCCTAATTGGTGGAGTGTTTTTACGTCTAGAATTATCTTCCACATCTTGAAGGCAATTAAGGAGGTTCACTTTCAGCTCTAATGGTGAAAATCTGTGCTTTTTACACACTTGGGTTTTAGCAGAAGGTTCTATTATGTGTTGTGCAGAAATAGTTACAGAGAGTTTGGAGCTGTTGAGGTGTTTTTTCGGTTTCAAGTGCATTCCTTTTGTGTGTTGTATAGTGCACATTTTATTTGAAGCAAATCTATCTAAAAGCAAATATGTTTATACATTCCTGGAGGGGAGGCTCAGTCGTTCCTTCTCAACCCAGATGTCTCACTGCAACTATGCCAAAGGCTGATGCAAGCTGATCTGGATCAGCAGATCAGTGCCAGTACTTGGGCAATAGTGTCTTACAATCAGCTGGAGTAAAGAAGCCGTGAAGGAGTCGCTATCTGTGAAATCCTTTGAATGAGATTTCTCTGCAGGTGCTTAGTTCTCGGTTGCTCTTGTTATCCCTCTCTGTAGTTCCCGTTTCAAACTGGGACGACTCCAAAAATGACCATCCTGTTTTGTTCCGCCAGACTGACCCCACATGCAGGCTCATTAAGCCCCAGCTTGCTTATTGTTTGTGTTCTCAAAACTAATGTAAGTCAAGGGAGAGATTGGTGCTTGGCTTTGGCTCAGAATTTCGAACAAACAGCCGACTGGTTTCTAACTAACTCATTTAAAAGAAGAAAAGCAAACTCTTTTTTTAGCTTGCTCTAGTAACAATTTTTCCAGGGCATTTGTCTCTGTTGGATGGAAATATAGAGCAAGGATGAGTGCAGTTAAGACCTTTGGTGTCTGCACTTGCAAGCATTTGATAGGAATGCTGGATTGGATTAGGAATCCCTGACCTAATTAGCCCTGCAGAGAGAGAACCCCAGACTTCCTGTGCCACAATGTGGCAAATGAAGGCCTGTATGTGGCAAACCCTACAAAACAAATATGGCAGGCAAGGGCAAATAAAGTATTGCTCTTCCTAATGGTAGAGAAAGCAACAAGGTATTTGGTGACATACTGCGCTGCTGAAAATTCCCATTTTCAGGTCCATTCCTGAAAGGAGACCTTCCCTTCGCCTCCGTCTTTCCCCTCGTATGTGTACGAACAAATTCTTTTAAAGATGGAGGAGAAAGCAAGACTAGCCTGCTGCTTCTCCAACCTTTCCCTGGAGGGTGGGATGATGAAGCGATACAGCCACAGTTATTGGCTTACAGCCTGTGCTTACTCTCTTCCCCTGGATTTCAGTGTGAAAAATCTCAGCCTCATGTTTCCTGAAGTACCTGTATTCTGAGCACCCATGTGGGGAAAGATGCAATCATTGGAGTTTTGTGAAATGTAAAGTTTGCATGTGATGCAAAACAAAGGAAACATCATTATTTTTTCTTGATTTTTATTTTAAGAGCATGACTTTGATGCAAGTCCAAGCTGTCGAGGAAGTGGAAGATGTTTGCAAACTTCTGTTAGCTGTGACTAAATATTCCAGAAAAAAAACCCCATGTATTTATCCAGCTTCTTGCAGTTGCAACTTTGCTTTATTTTAAGCCTCCTCCCCGGGGACAGACAGTTGAATCACACTGAGGGTTATCAGTAACAGATTAGGAAAAATAACAGGGTGCTCAAACTGGCCTCGCTCTCACCTCGAGCGGGGGTGTTAGCATGAGTTATTTGTTTGTCTGCTGAGGAAGGATCAACGGGAAAGGAGAATTGCTGACAATGGTAGACATTGAAAAGGACCTTCTTTCCATGATGCAAAGTGAGTCCAAAGCGCTCAGGGTATCTGGCAGCAGACAGTGGAATTGATCGTTGCAAATCCAGAGCTGGATTACTAAAACAAAGTCTTGGATCTTGGAGAGACAGGCTGAAGGAGCATCTCACCAGCAAATGAGCAAATGATCCCAGAGCAGCAGTTTCTTGAAGATTTAGTGATGCATCAGATTTTAGTAGTATATTCTGCTTACTGTAAAAGAAAAACAAAAGATACATATCTGAAACTATGGCATTTGCTCAGCAAAGTCACCTTGTCTCTGCATTCAGTGGCATTGTTTCAGTGTGTTTGTAAGATTTATTCTACCTTCCTGCGTATGTGCTTTACTACTGGAAGATTGTACCTCTCTAATCATGCCTTCTTTAAAGACACAAGACCCTCTCATGCAGTGTCCTTTTCCCTGCATGCATAAGTCTTCTACTTTTACTACAAGCACATTGTTCAGAAATGGAAAACTTATTTTATGCTACTCTAGACATCAGTGGGGCCTCTACAGGTTTGTTTTGCATTGCTTTTTCCATTCTTCTGTATTTTAATTTTAAGTGTCCTTAGTGATGAGATTTCGTATCCTCTGAGAAATGAAACTGTTACTTTGTATTTGTGATCCAGTTTTGAGGTTCTATAACAAACATTATAAAGAATAAATAATAATTCCATAGTATCTTCTCACTTTCTGGAAGATTGCCATGCTCTTCAGTCGAAATTTCCTGCTTTTAATTTGATTTTGATCTTTATGCGTAGGCTCGTCTCTCTTTCCTATACATCTCATGTTTGTAGATTTTTATTTCTCTTCTTAGTCAACATTTGTCCAGGATTTTCATATTCAAATTTGAAACTGTCTTCCTAAATCAGTCTAAGACAATCACATATTGTTTTTCATGTCTGTTCCTACTTAGCATTGCTGAATGGATCTTGCAATATTTGGTGAGGAGTCGGAAGAAAAATTAAGAACGAAATGTCAGAGCCAAACCCACTAGCTAAGTAAAAATGAATAATCAGTCTTTTAGATACTTTCCCAAGCTTTTGTGTGTTGCAAAACAAACCAAAACAAGCCACGCTGGAATTCTATGGGGAAATCAGGTTTTTGTGCAACATTTAAAAAACTTCCTCCTTTCTGAATTCTATCTACATTAAATTTCCTTCAATACAGTTTTTCTCTCTGTGTGCAACATATAACTGTATATTTATTTATGATATATATACTATATTTTATATAGTTTTTTTCCTGTTCTTATATTTTGATCAACAGTCGCTGTTCAATCTGAGTCATTCTGTCTGAAGCATGGCACAATTTTTAATGATACCTATATTGTAAATTTCTTTTAGTGTAGAATAAGCTATTAGACAGTCTCAGTAGAATTCTAAATTAAATGTACATGAACCATGCACTGGTTCTGGTTGCCTTAAAATCTGGAATAACACTCTCCTGCAATGCTATTTCTGGGAGTGTGTTTGTTTTTTCTTTGTGGAAGCCCCTCACAAAGCTTTATGAACAGTATTTTCTCTGTCATCACTGCACAAAACATTGTGGCTGGTTAGTGACAAAATACAGCAAAAGAAAGAATATTGTCTGCAGGGGAATGTTGTATAGCCAAGCATATTTTTACTTAAAGAGGATTTTAGTCAGACCACTGAAATTCTTGCACTATGCTTATGCCAGATCACATATATTGTGAGTTAATGTTTTGTGGTGTTTGTGATCATTTTTGAGTGCTGCATTCAGAACTGCTCTTGCTGTCTCTGGAATTTGTTCTTCAAGAAGTTCTTTACCAGTAGGATGCATCACAGGCTTCTTCAAATCTTATTTAGTTCCACTTCTGTTTTCAAAACAGTATCTTCAGTGGTCATGCAAGTAAGGAAGATTGGTTCCCACTTGCAGTGTGGTTCTTCTGCACATCCTTGTCTCCCATCCTTTTCTTCATTTCCCTGCCCGAGCCTTCATATTTCTCTCGCAGTGCTCATTTTGCTGAAAACCCACAGTGGGATGCAGGATGGAAACCCCTGGGATTTTAAATCCCAAGCCAAGTCTGAGTGAGGATGCATTTCTAAATGGCAAATATTGCTCCCACATCCTCACTACAACTGCTGCCTTGATTTGTAGATGAAAACACTTTTATCATAGACTCTTATCGCCTTTGACTCCTTTGCAAACCCCAGCATCTGTCTTCACTGACCAGCGAGGCATATATAGTTGCATGGATCTGAAGTTGCAAACCGCTCAGGTTCTGGTGCTCTCTGTCAAGATAAGCACTCAGAAAAATCTTGTCTTTAAGTGTCTATATTGAATCTAATTTTAAAAAGGAAAAAAAAACCAGAAGAATTCAGGGGTTTTTTTTGGAATTAAAATATTACTTTATTTTTTTGTTTTCTCTCCCTCAGTGAGCTTTGTAGTTGGACACACGGTTACCAAGAGATTCTGGCTTTACAGCTGGAGCAATATAAAAATAGTTTCAATTAAAAAGATGTGAAAAAATATAAAAGTATCACAAACATTTGGTTTTCTTAATAAAAGTGTGACATTTACAGAGACCAGGATGGTGCAGCTGGGTAAAAAGATTTTACTGCTAGTCAGTTGATATGACCTTCATGAATCATTCTGGGCTTTTCTAATCATGAATAATATCCATATCCCACTCGTACCAGTAAAACCTATATACCATACCCCACAATATTTTGTTGTCTTTCCATAATTAAATGATAAACAGTGTACCTAAAATATTCTGCAAATTTTTCCACCCAGACGCTGTTACCAGAGTAGCCTGAAATGATCCATTGTCTACAAGGATTTCACAACACTGAAGTGAGGACATGCAATCTACACCTATTTTACAGGTAAAGAGTGGAGCCATAGGGCCCTAGTGACTTTTCCAGTGCTGGGCAGGTAGCCTAATTACTGAGATATCCCTCAAACCAGTGGAGTTTGTGACCTAGATGAACACGTCTGGTGCATCTGGAAACACTTCAGCCCTGTTTCTGCTGCGTACATCTGTAATATTTGGCTGTCTTGCAGATATTTTGCCTTTGTGCACATCTGGAAAGCTGGCAGGTATGCAAGCATGGCCATTGCAACTTTCTGGCACAGGTATCGACCAACAGTTAAGGTTTCAGTGAGTCGTGCATTACAATATTCTTGCAGAACTGAGCTGGCATACCAGTAGTAGCTGCGGTGAATTTACAGAGAGCTTTGGATAATGGAAATCTGCCATAAGGTGTGCTGTCAGTAGGTAGAAAAGGTCAGCTGTGTATTCTTTTGGAGAAAGAAAATTGTGGTAAAGGTCAGAAGGATTAAGACATTTTCACTCTGCCTCAGTATACCAGTTCCTCTGGTTTTTTACTGCCGTACATGTTTTATGGAGTGAGGTATCTAATTAGAAAGCTGAGAAACCCAACAATGAAAGCCCATCTTAAATTTTTATCTTTAGCCCTTCAAGCTGGGATTAAGTTAAGGAAGGAAAGGAGGTTTTTAATACTACCCCTCTCCCCCCTCCAGAAAAGTAAGCTATGGAGCAGTGTGCTTTCAGTAACCTAAGTGATGTTAATCTGAAGTGAAACACACTTTGTTATGGAACACAGCTGTCTATAATTGAATACTGAAATCACAGCACTGGCTTTATTCTGTAGTGCACTCTGAGCTTCTTTTGAGAGCCAGTGGATTTATTCTTACTTTTTTTTGGTAAGTAATATCCTTAGAATATGTTGAGCTTTTTTTTAATTACATCTCTCTAGTAAATGCCAGGAGACTGTATGTTGTCTCATACAAGGTTAAAATGTAACAAATTAGTACATATTTTCAGGGGTTTCCCAAATAAGCTGCATATTTGAAACCTAAGGAAATTCTCTGTTCCTCTGTACATAATCAGCCTCTGGAATTTGCTGCTCTGCATTGTTGTGGAGGTCAAAATCTTAAGTGTGTTAGAAATGTTATACGGAACACTGTATGTAACTAACGAGCAATCTCTTATTAATAAAAGTTGGTTAGAAAACCTTATAAGAAATACAAAGTCCAGGACTTTAGAACATAAACAAACCATCAAGTAAGAAGGAAATATGTATTTAGGCCAGATATTCAGTTGCTACCTACTAAAAGTATTCTTATACTGAAGCATCTGTTACCCAATAACTCCAAACCATGTTCTTGGGAGTACTGCTAACCACTAAATGTCGGTTCGTTCTCTTCTCTGCGTTTCTCAGGAACTGCACATTCACAGTGGCACAGGCCATGAGGTAGAATTGAACACTGGATATTAGCAAACCATAATTCACACAAAGCATAACCAAAATTTCAAACCACTTGTTTTCAATATTCACTAGCTTTGATCTGCTAACAGTTGTCTCTGCATTTGGCATTGTTATTAGCCTTTTTTTTTTTTTTTTAAATAATGATATAATTACTAAATAATGGAGCAGTATGGGTAGTATGTAATGGATAGTATGTATCTCTTTTTACTGTAGCTGTTTGCCTCTGTGAAGAGAGAGTCATCTCTTTGGGGGTGCAATAGGAAAAGCAGAGTGTTTGTCAGGATAACAGGGTTGTGGTGAAGAGCACAGCTCCACTGTGACCGAGGCTCCTGCACACAACTGGCTCTCTTAACAGCAGAGATACCTGCAGCAGAACATAGAGAACAGTAAGAACTAATGAAAGGAGAAAAAGAGCTTCATAAACACAAGGTTTAAAGTTGATGGTGTAGTCCTTAGGGACCAGCAGATGCATTGCTTAGCAAGGAGAAGCTTTAGTAAAATGTAAAGATGGAAATGTATATGACAGAGGAATCTGAGCCTTGCTATGTGAATGATTGCATCCTGTGCCATGCAGAGCTACCAAGATTTGGAGGCAGCTTTTTCCTCCTACATTGCAAGCCATCGAGAGTAACTATTCTATCAGTGATAGGAGCTGTTCAATAGAATATGTAGCTATGCATGCTTTCTTTCCTCTGGCCCACTGCTAGGTCTGAGCTGCAGCTCAGAGGAAGGAGAAGGTGACTGGACAGCTGTCACTCATCCAGTTTTTGGTCTGGCGCAGCCAACAACAGGTCTAGCTTTCCTGACTAAACCCAATCTTCCAGCCAAAAGCTTTGTTCATACTTCTGTTAATCTCTTGCACTGCCTGTTGTGACTTTTTTCCTTTGGATTTCTTTGAGTGCAGTTCATTCAAGTGGCTACTGAGGTATTGACCTGCAGCTGTTTCTCTCTTTGTGCCCATCTTGCTGTCATCACATTTCTTTCTGAACTGCCAGTTTTACATTTCATGCTCAACTCATATCACTTGTCATCCAAGGCGCTGCAAAATTCTTTTCTTCCTTCCATTTCTGCCTAAGTGCTTCCTGTGATTCCTGTCCAGCTCTCATCACACTCCAGTATCATCATATCTTTTTTTTGCTCTTCTGCTGTTACCTTTTTAACAGCCATTTGGCATGAATACTATGCCTTACCCTGTCTTTTTTTTGTGTGTCTAAATCACCACTTTCAGCTCATTCACGTATTTCCTGGCAGGGTCCTTCCCATATGCTCTTTTTCATGAGTAAGTAATTGGGAAAAAGAGAACTTTCGTGAAAGAGGAACTTTCTGGACAAAAACTTAATTTAGAGCCTACTTATCTTCCCATTTATTATTCCTTGGGGATTTATTTCTAGTTCATGAGTCACTGGGCTATGTAGCAGGTGAAAAAGAATTTTTACTATAAAGAGCTCAGTGATGCTACCTTTGCACTAAAATATTTTTTGGCTCAAATGAGCTAAAGGTAAGTTTGCAGGGTCTTTTGCTGACAAACATGCATTTGGAATTGCCTCGTATCTGGCCAGGTTGGTGAGTAAACAGGGTGGTCTGGAAGCCATATAACTGGTCCTGTGCTTGAACAAATAGTTTTAGCCTCTCAGCAGCTCTTCAGCTTCTGGGAAGAAGTTAGAGCAGTGAGTAAGCAAGTTGCTTCATGCTTTGGATTCAAGAATCATATAGATATATGCCACAGCAGAGATAGCCCTGTTGAAAAATGAAGGGCTTATGTGGGTAGCTCACAGAGGAATGTGGACTCACCAGATAGGGCTGGTGGGGCAGAGGGAATGACTATGGCTCCCTGTCAGGAGTCATGCCTGGATGCCCTGTAGGGGGTTAAACTAAACTGTGCTCATGGTTGTGGGTAATCTGGTAATTGTATTGTTCTCTGGGAGATGATGTTGAAACAATGTATTTAAATATCTTGGCCAGTTTGGATTCATTGCCTATGTTAATTTCCCCATGCTATGTATTTGAAAAGAGGCATTTTTCTTTCTTTCTTTCCTGCTATAATCTCTTCGATAAAGTTGTGTGCCATTGAATGGTGGTTGTTCGTGTCCCAGAAGTGGCTGTAGTTTATTGTTAAGTGAATGAATTTGTGATCAGACTCTCACTTGTTCAAGATAATAACAGCTCTGTTATTAATGGAATACCACCATTTTAGGATGTCTGAGAATTTGACCCTTTGTATGCATACAAACAGCATACATTAAAAAACTAAACATGGTAGACAAATGGGGAACCATTTGGGTAAAAGAAGCTATGGAAATACAGCTGCTTTCATTGTAATTTTAGTAAGATGTTGCCAGATATGATGAATGATCTCATATTCAAGATAATTCTGTGTGATTCTAGTGCCCATTCATCAGAGACTGCTTTCCAGCTGTGTGGGACAGTATAGTTGTGTACAGGTACAGTAAGTGTGTAGAATATGTTGTCTTTGCTGCTAAGTGCTGAAGCTACAGGATGCAGCAATTATTTAAAAATGCCGCTGAAAAATGGAGAAGGGAAGTACCTTGAAGACCTTGATTCATACTGAGAATTTTGTTTCAGAGTATTTCACAGAGATAATATGATTTTGGCTTCAGTGGAAGTAGAGAAGTTGTGTCAATGCATTAAAATAAAATCTCCTATATATGGCTATTTCATTGATGAACTTTTCCCTAGTGTGTTTTTCCCTTTAATTATTAGACTATCCTTTCATTCTGCTTCTACCATACATAGCACAGGGAGGCTATTTCCCTGCTGGGGTTCCAGCACACCAAACAGTTGTGTATGTTTATTTTCCTTTAATTTCCCTAAGCTGAAGAATCTGACATCACTTTCAAAAGTTGTTACTGAATTCTACTTGGTAACATTTAAGTAAACAGATATACCCTATTCACATGTTTAATAAATGTGATTGGCATTGATGAACTATGGGGACTATTTCCCTTGCCTTGCATAGACTTAAACATGGAAATAGGTGGCCAAAGGAGAATTACTCTGATAGGGAGCTCTTTTTTAAAATTTGGCTAGTGCAACCTTACATCGATTCCATCGTTCCTTCTACTGGAGACTGAGGGGAGATAAAGGGAATATGGGTCAGGTCAGCTGCCACAGTTGTTCGCTGAGTGCTTTTGGCAGTCACTGTAATTTGCTGCCATCAATACCACCAGGAAATTGGTGAAGAAGGGCAGTGACAACGTTTGTGCTCCTGCTCTGAGCTGGGCAGTGCACTTTTCAGCTGCAACTGAAAATCTGGGCCAATTAGTAGAGTACATTTTTGAGAATGTCATGTATTTGTGATGGATTATAGCAGGTCTTGCATGGGTAATAATATTTTAGAGTCAAGAATATAGATGCCTAAACTTAGGCTCTTGAATCTGTTTTCAAGCACCTAAAGATGTGGCCTGATTTTCAAGTTTTGAGCATCTTACAGCTCTTGGCAATTTCAGCACTTCTGAGAATGAGGCCACTTCTGTAGATGCTTAAATATGGATTTTGGAATGGCTAACTTTGGACATCTATTTTTGAAAATCTTGGCCTGTACTTGTGGAGAAAATATTAATCCTGAAAAGATTCCCGTAAGACTCTCCTTGTGCAGGTGCATGCACAGATACACGTGTGTGTGGATAAGTACATGGCACCACGAGCAAGTTCTAATTGCTAGTCCTAGACTGGCCATGCTGGGTATTAGCTCAGTCATCCCCAGCAGCCCCCTTCCCCAACTTAACAGCTGTGATTCTGGGACTGTCATCAGTGGATGTGGCATCCTTTGTGCTTCTGGCTTTTGTTGTCAGTAATACTAATGCCAGTGCACGTATTTGTGGAGGAAAAGGAGGTTATCAGTAGTCAACATGGATTCACCAAGGGGAAATCACACTTGACCAATCTGATGGCCTTCTATGAGGTAGATGAGGGGACAGCAGTGGATGTTGTCTACCTTGACTTCAGCAAGGCTTTTGACACTGTCTTCCACAACATCCTCATAGGAAAGCTCAGGAAGTGTGGGTTAGATGAGTGGACAGAGAGGTGGATTGAGAGCTGGCTGAATGGCAGAGCTCAGAGGGTTATGATCAGCCGTGCTGAGTCTAGTTGGAGGCCTGTAGCTAGCGGTGTTCATCAGGGGTCAGTACTGGGTCCAGTCTTGTTTAACTTATTCATCAGTGACCTGGACAAAGGGACTGAGTGTACACGCAGCAAATTTGCTGATGACACAAAACTGGGAGGAGTGGCCGATACACCAGGAGGCTGTGCTGCCATTCAGCGAGACTTGGACAGGCTAGAGAGCTGGGTGGAGAGGAACGTCATGAAGTTCAACAAAGGCAAGTGTAGGGTCCTGCACCTAGGGAGGAATAACCCCGTGCACCAGTACAGGCTGGGGGTTGACCTGCTGGAAAGCAACTCTGTGGAGAAAGACCTGGTAGTTCTGGTGGACAAGAAGTTCACCATGAGCCAACAATGTGCCCTCGTGGCCAAGAAGGCCAATGGTATCCTGGGGTGCATTAGGAAGAGTGTGGCCAGCAAGTCAAGGGAAGTTATCCTGCCCCTCTACACTGCCCTAGTGAGGCCACACCTAGAGTACTGTGTGCAGTTCTGGGCCCCCCAGTTCAAGAAAGATAAGGAACTACTGGAGAGAGTCCAGCGGTGGGCTACAAAGATGATCAGAGGACTGGAGCATCTCTCTTATGAGGAGAGGCTGAGGGAGCTGGATCTGTTTAGTCTGGAGAAGACTCGGGGTAATCTTATCAACACTTAGAAATACCTTAGGGGTGGGTATCAAGAGGATGGGGTCGGACTCTTCTCAGTGTGTACCCAGTGACAGGAGAAGGGGCAACAGGCACAAACTGAAACATGGGAAGTTCCATCTAAATATGAGGAAAAACTTCCTTACTTTGAGGGTGACAGAGCACTGGAACAGGCTGCCCAGGGAGGTTGTGGAGTTTCCTTCTCTGGAGATATTCAAAACCCACCTGGACACGACCCTGTGCAACATGATCTAGGGGCACCTGCTTTGGCAGGGGGGTTGGACTAGATGATCTCCAGAGGTCCCTTCCAGCCCTAACCACTCTGTGATTCTGTATGTTGTGCCTGTGGATAAGTAATGAGAGAATTTGGGCCAGGTAATGGGAATGTTATTGTAGTAAGTGTTCATTAGCTTTTGCTTAACTAACACTGTTGTTAAGAATCTTGCTTGCAAAGTCCACTGAACACCCAAATCATTTGCTAGCTGCTTAATTACTGTAGTGCCATGAGGAAATCATTGTACTCAAACATGCAAAGTGCTGCTGTCTTGAGACAGCAACAGTCCAAACGAAGTCTCTGTCAGGAAGAAAAAGGGATAGAGTTGTGTTGTTTAAATCCACATCCCCTCCCTCAAGTGTTATAGCAAGTATCCAATGCATTTTGAAGAGCTGATTTATTTAACTGCGAGTTACATCCTGGGAGGAACTCTATGAAAGGAGAACTAAGGGTTCCTCTGTCTTTCAGATCTGCATCTGTTAAAACCTTAATTGATATTTTGAGACTATTTGAGATTATTTCAGATATTATTGGAACTGTTCTGAGTGTGCATGCTATATGTGGGCCAAATTGTCAAAATCTTTCTGAGATTTAAAAAATGTGTGGTGGTGGTTTTTTTTTTTTTTAATTCCTGTCCTCCTGGAAACAGTCTTTCTGTAATTTGCATTTAAAAGAAATAGATGGCAAAGCTTCTACAACATGTTTCATTCTGAAATACAAACTACTGTGGTTTTTCCAACTCTTAAGGGGCTGTCTGAACCCCAGAAAATATACACAATTTTTAACAAGGCAAAAGTAGTTTAGAATCTAAGGTGTTCCCTGAACCTAAGGTGTTCCCTGATGGCCTAGCTCCACCAGTTGCTAAGTGCCTGTAACGACATGGGAGCAGCCTCGTTCTTCATTCTGTCCCTTCATAGCTTTTCTTAGAAGCCAGGGATTTTACCAAGTGGAACTTCTCCTTCTTATGTAAGTGCATATTAATAATAAAGGAATAGTATCTACAGAGGTCTCACTAAAAAAAAAAATTCTATAGCATATACAGCATATAAGTGAGTGTGTATGTAGCAAAATGACCTGTAACAACGGTTTCTTTGGTACGTTGTACTTCTATGCCGAAGTAATGCAATATGTACTCCAACATATATCCTTTGCTTTTATTCCATGTGCTCTGAACTCTTTCCTCTTCGTTGTTGCTGGCCCTTTGTTGCATTGTTGTTGCAAACCTTTTATTTGAAGAGGAGGAGGGAGAGGAGCACCTGACAGTACCTGTGTGCAGCACTGGTGTTTAGATTGAACTCTGTAGGTTTGCCTGCATCATCATTTTCACCTTTGATGGGGGAGTGTCTTAGGTTTCTTCCATTCACCTGAGGTTCCGACGTGGCCTTCTCTTAAATCAAGCTTGAAGGGAAATTGAAAAGAAAACACCATTATGGAAAAACAATTTATTCTCTTTCCCTTGACAGAAGGCAGAGTTTTGTCTATACTGTGGAATAAATATTAGCTGGCTGTTTGCTTTAAGAAGTGAAAGCTACTCATTCCCCTATGATGGCTTTGATCATTATTTGAAATGGGATTTTTCTCCTACTCTGTACAGTCATTTCATCTCAGGACCATATAGTAAGCATAAGATTCCCTATGCCGTACTGAATATCTACACCTTTTTTTTTTTTCTCTTGCGTGTGCACACATACAAATTCACATGCATGTATGTACATACCTACTTAGGGGAAAGTACTTTCTGGACAGTTTTTTACTGCTTGATTCCTCTTTATTTGCCCATAACTGATCCAGCAGCCTCTGCTGCAATGTGGTGTCTGAGGAAATGTGGACTTCCCTGTTGGTATCTGTTAGTGCCCCCTCCTTCGTTTGGCTCCTGGAGTGATCCTCTTTGGGTAGACAGGGCCCAGTACTGTTACTGTTCCTCAGACGTAATTGATTTTAAGTCTCTGGGATTTTTGTTTGAAGTTTTATGAAGGTAGGAGCTTGTGCTGAGGCTGTTGATTGCTGTAGACTTGCTCCATCAAAGAGCAGCTCTGGAAATATGCTGCCATTGAAAGAAATGCTTTGGGTTCTCAGCCATGCTCCTGGTTAAGGCTAGTGACCATGGTAGATTTATATTTTATCAGATTGCCTGAGCCCTCATACAGGGCTAGGGAGGCTGGATGCTACCACAGCTAGTGCTTGACAAAACAATTATGTAAAGATTGCCGTTTTCTCTAATTTTGCCAATAAAAGCCCCTTGTGATCAGATCGAGAGCCCTAGAAAGGAAATCATAAAATGAAACAAATGGCATTATGTGAACAGGTAGGTGACCCAGTGAGTCCTGTCTCCAGATGTGAGGAAAGGGGAAGGGCCCTGGGAAGACTGAGGGTAGATGGAGGGGCTGGGGAGTGTGACTAGGAGAGAGTGCTCTCCTCAAGGAGGAGCTTGGAGGGTGGCAGGAAGGCTTCTCTGTCAGGGATAGGAAGATAAAGTTAAGAGTGCCAGGCTGAAAAGCCAGGCATCCTTTACCAGGACAGGGTAGCAATTTGCCCTCTCCTCTGCAGACTTCACACAGAGATGCAGCTACATGGGATAGATATGCAGAGGGAACTTGGAAATACTTGACAGGTAGGAAGAAAAGATTAGCAGTATCTTTTTCCTGCTGTGGGAAAGTTTTGGAGGGACTAGTATACTCAGAGCCCAAGCAGAGCTCACAGTGCTGACTGCACGCATATCAACAGTTCTGCAAGTCCAGTGCATTTTCCCTGTAACATTTTCCTCCCTCTCTTTGAGCAGTGACTCTGTTTGTAGGCTGTGTATCCTGGAGTGTTTCTGCTGGGTGGCTCTGCTGTAATTCTCCTAACTGCTTGCAGAGTATCATTGGTAATTTCTGTGTGAATTTGCTCAGGGTAGCAATTTAGCAGCTTTCTGTTGACAAATGAAGGAACATCTTAATAGCAGAAAGGCTGCTTAAGTCTGTTTGGGGGGAGCTGAAGTGGCATCTTGAAGGTCATGGGAAACCCCAGTTACTGTAATGTGGCTAAGGGGAGCCCTTCCTTGAATGCTTGACTTGGTGCTGCCATTTGTCAATGAGGCCTCCACTCTGCCAGCTTTGCAGGATGGTCATCGGAGTGAACCTTTCAGTCTGCCATGATGCTTTAAAATAGTGATGAGCTTCAACTGGAGGCAGGGGTAATTGATGGAGTATGAACTTTTTGCTTTCTGAAATTAATGCAGGGAGGAATTCTGGCAGGACTCATTGCAAACAGAGGTTTTGGTAGAAGGATAACGGCTTCAGCCATGACCTTGAGCCCTGACTCTCCTTAGAACAGAGTGACTGACTTGCTTCAAGTGTGGAATCACACTAGGAAAGATATATACATGTATGTACTCTTCTGCATAATCGCTGTAGATTTTGCACATCACCTGACAATAGCATGCATATCCTTGTCTTCTATTTTATTTTGGGGTGAAAATTTGGATTATTTTTATTTGCTCCTTGTGAATTGGGTTTGGTTTTGCCTTCCTTGACTCTAGGGTGTATCTCATCAACCTATCTTTGGAACAATCGCAAAGAGATCCATGGTTGAAGTTATAAAGGTCTCTACAGTAGATTGAGGACTGAGTAAGCTAGGGGTCCAGTAAAGAAAGAAAATTATTTTGAATGTATTGGAAGATGAAAGTTTATAAACTGGATCTGATTTTTTCTTTTTTCTTTTTTTGTTCCAATGTCGATAGCTTTCTTGCAGTTGTGCCCTCCTGGTAGGCAACTACTAGATATTCAGGCATTACCACAGATACAAATAGCTGTAATAAATTGCCCAGAAAATTAGTTTGTATTTTTCCTCTCCCAATGCCAAAATCATTAATGAGCAGATGAGAAAACAACTTATCTTTATGGGGACTCTTGGGTCCTAGTGGACCCCTCAGGTATCCGTATGCAACATTCCAGTTGCTTCCTTGACCACCACATCTAAGTGAAATACGCTCAGATGCATACCAGTGCACAGAAATTGGGACAGGAAATGACAAAGAATTTTTAAGTCAAATTACTACTTGCTTATCAGATCCCCTTTTGGTTGCTCCCAAATTGCTCTCTCAGCATCAAGGTCCTAATGTAGTGCATTGTATGAATGTGTATGACAGCATGACTTACGCCCTTAGGAACTTCCAGTCAAAAATAGCAAAACAACAATAAGAGTACAACAAACAGAAAAAAAAAAAGGAGAGTGAGAAAAACTGTGATAAGTACAGATGTAGAGATAACATGAAGAAATGGGAAGTTCCAAATTAGTTGTGATTATTTATTATGTGCTTTTTAAAACAAGATAATGAATCTGAATCTTGTACAGACCCCAAAACAGGCCTGCAAATGAAGTAGGAACATTTTATAACCAACAAGTAAAACTAACAAGAAGCTTTTTCTGCTGAAAAGCTTGAAAAACTGGCAACATTTTCCCATCCAGACAAATTCTTTTGCCCCAACATGTAAGCCAAACAACTCATAGGAGAGAGACAGAAAGCCAGTGTCTCTGCCCAGTATTCTTACTAATAAGCTGCCAAAATACAGCCGCAGCCTCAGCTTTGCAGTCAGTGGTACTAATGTGGCACTGTGATCCTGGGATATGTTTAACTCAATTAGCTTAACAAAAGAAAATACAGAAAAATGAAATGTCTATATTCTAATTCAGTGTAAAGCAAATAGATGATAGATTATTTAACCAGTTGAATCATTCATGCAAAGGCATTTTAAACTGATAATGTAATGAAGAGAAAGTCAGTTGAACTATCAGTTCATCTCTTTGAACTCATGTTTATTCGTGTCAAGAGTCCATAAAAGTACAAACACACAACTCAGTTGAGCAAATATTTTCTTGGAGATGTTTGGTCTGTCTAGGAAAATATTGGAACTGAACTACAATTTGACTAAAAAAAAATTGGAAAAATCAATTAAAAAAAAATCCAAAACTGGGATTCCTTAATTGCATACAGTTTTATTGTCAATGTGTTTTTTTGTTGTGTTTTTTTTGTTGGTTTTTTTTTTTCCCCTGGTGCACACAGTCCTGACATTAGAAATGCTGAGATCTCCAAAAAAAAAAAAAAAAAAAAAAAAAATCTTACTGGTATGCCTGTTTCCATGGTCCTAACCTGACAGATACTGTTGTGCTTAGCTGTGTGTCAGAAGGTCTGAATTACTACCAACAGTTAATGAAAATTCTGCTTCAACTCCCACGGCATGCACACACTTCTTGAAGACCTGGATTAGGGTCATGATTTTCCAAAAGTCCACCTTATACATTACAGTAAAAAAAAAACCAATAAATAGCCATGACTTCTGCAATGAACCAAAGTTTTTAATACCTCTCATCAGTACATTCCTCACAAGTCTAAGGATGCATAAGTCTTCAGGAGGCAGTACTGAGCCCCTCCGCAGATTAAGATAGTCATGATTTGGTTTTGGCTTTCCTGCTTTATCATTATTGCTGCAGATTTGCATGACCAGAGTTTCAAAGCATTTATCTCGCTGGGGGGCATCTCTTGATTTTTCAGAATAGGAGGAAAAAGGATATATTTTAGTTCAGAGCTGTTGATAGTGAATGTTAAAGCAGGTTTGTCCTAAACATCTGAGTTTTTACATGGTCATTCTGATTCCAAAGGAGGTGAACCCACATAACGAATGTGTATGCCTTTTAGCTGATTCAGTGAAGCGATGCTGAAATAATGGTTTATTAGTTGCTACCAACCATGCTTTTGATAGTGACAGGCTGCAGTTGTGATTTAGTTGTGATCTCATGTCTTGACAGTGGACTGTGGTATCCCTTGTATGTACAGACAGGGCTAAATTTAGCCCCTGTAGTGTCACAGTGGGCATGGTTTGGATCCAGTCTCCATGTCCTGTGGTGACCATTCTAGAAAGGTTGAATAAGCTTTAAGTGCTTCAACTAATATCTATACATTGCAATACCAATACCTAGACAGTACAAAACCAGGCACAACAGAATGTCTGATGTTATACTGGTGGATAAACCAGGGACTGTACGCAGGAGGGTAGGGGAGGCGCTTGTAAAGTACCTTTAAAACACATCTGAAATTTGATTCCACAGCTCCGACAAGTTCCCAACACTGCCTCCTTTCTCAGCATGTAACTATGATCAGGAGCCTAAAATGTGGAAAATAAGAAGGTAGGCTGAGAGAGTAGGGCATGTATTCAGTTTAAAGTTAGTGTTCAGTGTAGAATAAAGAGAACCTAAGGGAAACTTACCTGCAGGGCAGTAAGGGGATCCCATAAAGACAGGGTGGATTACCAGGGAGAAAGGAAGACGTGAGCTCTCCTTCCTGAACAAGGAATTCAAGTTCATTATTAGTGAAAACAACTTCCCTTTCAGAATATTGAGGCTGCAGAAGAAGGCATTTAGTATAATTATAATAAATAGGAATATTTTTAGTTGATCTAGTAATACGGAGTTTTAATTGCAGATGAAGGATTCAAATAAAGCAAAGCAGAAAGGGAAACCTAGGAGAAAAAAACAAACCAAATGGAAAGAACTCGGTCATTAGGAAAGTGAAGCCATGAGGCAAAAAGAGACAGGAGACAGAGACCAAGAAGTAGCTCACAGTGCCAGTGTTATGTACCGTATAATGATTTCTTCAAACTATGACAGTATCAGCCAGGACAGTTCAAGGAGGCAAGTGCTTGCAAGTGGTAGCCCACTGAGAGTAGTAACACAGAGTAGCCCCACTGCCACCTTTGCCTGTACTAGAAAGAAGAGGAATTAGGTGCTGGGGTGCCATGTGCTACCTGGACTGCAGGTTTCTACCACTGAATGTTTTGTGGCAGCCGAGCAGCGTGGCTTTGGCTGCAGCTGTGAAGCAGGAGGCTGGCTTGTGAGGGGTGGTGGCCCTTTCTATAGACACTTAACCATCCCACCAGGGATCACTGCTGCTGTTGTCACTCCAGTGCCCTCATGGGATGGGAAGGGACAAGGGTGGTGTGCTCAAGCCCTTGTGCTGACTCAGCATACCCGATCTACTTTATTTTGCTTTTCAAAATGCAGTTTTGGCAGTTCTGCTGAAAAGTCTTGAGGTAGTTTTAACAGGGGAAGGGAAGGAGTGTAAGTAAATTTCGCTGCAGCCATGTTGCACAAGAAGTTTGCTTTTGGAGAAAAAAATGTAATTTATTCTTTAACTTTCTAAAAATTCTGTCCTCCTTTTGCAGCTGCCCTTTTTCTACTTCTTCACTCCTGTTTCAACTTCTTGCTGTTCCTTTTCACCTCCTTTTTCCACTTCTATATTTCTTCCATTTTTTTACTTTCAATTTTTTTCCTCTTCCATATATTGCTCTTTTCTTCTCCCACTTCCTTTCCCCAGTTCTCTTCCTCCTCCACTATATGCAGTAAGTGATATTTTTAACATTTCTCAGCACCGACTGCCTGGACTGTGAAGATTGAGGATTTGCTGGCAATAGGTAATCATGTGCTAAACTGCAAGTCAGCCTGCAGCTAGCTATTGTGTTGATGAAACTTGGGTCTGGCCCAGGTTGATTAGTAAGAAACAGTCCTTTTCTCTTAAATGAATAAAGATACTTATTCTAACAGAACATCCCTCAAAGAACGTCAGTCAAAAGCATGAAACTCATGCTGTTCTGCAGTATCTTCCAGGATCCTCATTCTTCCTGGCTGTGGATGGTGGTCTCTTTCTTTATCAGGACCTACCTAGCTGTTTATTGAAACATTGTGGTAGAAAGGTAGGCATTAGCTTCACTAAGAGCTTGTATGGAAAGTGACTCAGATATAGATAGCAAATGGACCTGGAGATAAGTAAAAATACAGCAAATATGTCAAGGAATGGACAAAAGGTTGTGTTGATTTTTCCAAGTTCTTTTCCTGGCTCTGCTGTTGATAAGTTGTGCTTCAGTTCTGCCACCTGTGAAATTACTGATTTTTGTCATGTAAGGCTTTTCAGGCACTTGTGAGGCTCTTGAGGGGAAAAGCTGAAATGTGAAAAGGAGTTTAGTTTGTATCTTCACCAAGTTGCCAATCAGATGGTATCCACTTCTTTCCACTCACTTCCCAGTGAGGTGAAAGGAGGTGTCTCCCTGAGGTTTGGGGGCATCCTTAATTTGGAGTTTGACCACTCCAAGTGCACGCACTGAGGGTGGGCTCTCCCACAAATAGCACAGCTACTGCCCATTCCAGGTTTAGTCTCATCTGGACCTTTTCTGCTCAGGTATTGCTGTGCTGATCAGTAGTCAGACCTGCCATATCCGTTAAAGTTGAAACTTTAGAAATTGGAAAGGGAGATGTCACAGTTCTCAAACCATTAAGTTTACCTTTGCTACCTCATGCATCGGTAGATGCAGGCTGAACAGCAAGAACCTTGTACATATGCTAGTCCAACACTTAAAACAGTTTTAATTTCAACTCAACCGATTTGATTTTAATAGTAAGATTTTCCTTCAGACTTGAAGAAGTATCTCCCTGCAGGGCTGTTCAATGAACAGCTCTGTATCATAGTTAGCCTCTTAATTTCTTTTTTTTTTTTTATCTGTTCATTATCCTAAACAAAGACTTCTGTTCCCATCAAGCCTTGTTTGATTTTATTCTGCTTGAGACTCCATATCCATTAGGTTGAGCAGAGCCATAGGAGATGCAATTGATGAAGGAGAGCATACATGGTGTATAGAGTTTATATGGGAGAGGATGGCCTAGTGGAAAGTATCTTGGATATTTGATTTCATCCTCCTCTTGACTGTGCTGCGAAAATGAGTCTGTCATTAAGTGCATGTGGCACCAGCCATCCTAGAAGAGGAGGATCGATGCTGACAGTCACAGTGCTCTCTCTCATACCTAGCAAGACCAACTCCAAGCTCCCCCTGATGGGCTCATGGTCCTGATTGTGGCTCATGTGCAAAGTAGCTGTGATAGCACATCGCATGTTCATGGCAGGCCTTGCAGTCTGAAGCTGACCTCCCTGTCAACCTGCTGCTTAGCACCCCCATTGCCTTCCTTAAAACCAAATCCATCAGTGAAAAATTATCTTTATTGGAAAAAGAGGAAAGGCATGAGAATACAACTTTGCTTTTGTTTTGGTTCTCCAAGAAACCCACCGATGTTGTATAATCCATTTAACATTCCTTAGAGCTATTCAAATTGTTTTAGATGCTTAAGAAAAATCTTTTGTTTCTTTAATAATTTTCAGAAAAGTAAAGAAAGAAAGTGAACTAACCTATTTTCCATCAGCCATGCTGTTTAGTACTGTCATTGCTTTTGATAGTAGTTTATCCTTCAGTATCAGGTTATGAAGTTTCTATGCAAACCAGCTAGAAATGCTTACAGAGAACAGTCTAACTAGCATGTACTGGAGGCTGGCCTCTTTTGGGAACATCCAACCCATCTTTCACGAATCTGATTTCTTACCAGTATAGGTAGGAAATTGAGGACAGAATATGGCATGGTGTGTGAGCCCAACAATATCTAAAGCTTCTTTGCTGCAGTTACTGTGAAAAATTGTATTACATTTCACTAAAATAATTGCCCACTTCATTACTAAATTCTGAAACTGTGATTCTCATGGGGATTCTTCCATTAGATTTTTGCACCTAATTGTTTTGAGCTAGGTATTTGAGTACTGGCAAAACTCTGAATTAATGAAAGAGAAGGTTGCTATGCTCTCATAAAGAATTGGAGTATCTGTGGATACTGCAGGTCACATCCCAAGTGCAGTGGGAGGGTGGTGGGGGACTATCATAAGGATAACAGAGCTTTGCAAGCACTGTGACAGAGTTGTTACGAAGGAAGCTTGTTCTTAATTCTCATTGTTTGTGTCCAATGCAATTACCAGGTTACTTCTACTAGGTATTGAAATGACTCCCAAGCTGTGGAAAAATCTGAACTCTGCATGTGCCTCCCCTCAGCAATGTTGCAAGTCCTTCAGCTCCCTCCCCCTAATCTCATCACACATACAGAGGCACAGATGTCCGTATTAAAGGCTGTAAATTTTCTTTTGTCCTTCCTTTAAACTGTCTCAAGATTTATTAATTTCTCAGAGGAGGGATATGTGCCCCTTATTAGCATCCAGACTGTAAAGACTAACTTCTCTGTAACATAGACCAAATGAGATCTGAAGGGGTTGGCACACAGCCTCATCTCTTGCTCTCTGTCTGTGTCTTCCACCCTCATTTGCTTTATATATAAAATAAAAATGTCAACTGACTCAGAGACAAACTGTGATCGGCATTTCTTGCATCTTTATAAAAGCTGCCTTGATTATTCATCAGGGCACACTGAGTGCAGGAAGAGAAGTGATGACATGTCACTCGTGTGTAAGCACCTAGCACGTTCCCTTTGAAGTTAGCATTGAATTGAAGTCCCAATCAGCCATGGAGCTTACAGTCAGCTCTTAACTGTGAAAAATATTTTTAAAAAGTAGCATATATTGATGACAAGAAGGAGGGGGCGAGTACTGTATTGGCAAAAAAGAAGGGAGGATTTGAAGAACAAGGGAGGGTAAGGTAGCTAGGCTCACAGGGACGTGTGAAGTTTGTTGCCTTTTACTGCCTTGATTTTTGGCTGATTTTTTCTGACATTAGCTACAGCATTGGGTATTTCATATTTATTAGAGCAAGTTCAAAATAAAAATGAAAAGATGACTCGGAAGCAACAGATTCTGTTACTATAGATGGCTAGAGTGGTACTTCTTATATCTGTCTCATTTCTGACTTCTGACAGCTCAAACAGTTTCTCATCTATTCCTCGCCCTATAAAAACTAAGTCCTCTATGGCAAAGTCACGGCACAGCCACACCCTATCAAACTTAAAGTTGCAAAAGCTCTCCATCAATCAGCCACCCAAATGTCACTATGCAAACATTGTGACACTACAACTCACCCATAGCAGCAGAATGCTGTTATCCAGTCACTGAATTATATAGTATAGCACCTCTTCTTCTTCTGGCACAGAAACAGCATACCAACCTTCCATTATTGAGGTTGACGCCAACATATGTTTGGCCATCTTCCTTCATGGTTATCGTTATGCTTCACGCTGTAATCAAAGAGAACTTTGCAATGATTAGTTATCAGCTAGTGGAAAAATGTGGGAGGATTTTTAGTGTCACAGCTTTGGGAGGAAGATGAAACTACTCACATATGTATACAGCATGCAAAATGGGAAAAGGTGGTGGTGATTGCCAGTAGTGAAAGTGCTGAACCTGCTTAAAAATTACTGAGTTTTCTTGGATGTTGGGCCGGCTATTAAACCTATGGCAGATGCTCTCTGTTAACCTTTCCCCCCCCGCAAAGGGAAAGGGAAAGGGAAAAGGGAGAGAGGCTTCCGGGTTGGAAAGTTAAAACAGTTTTAATAAACTATAATAATGAAAAAGAGTATAATAACAATAATAGAAATAATCAACTGAGAATGACGTGTATGGGATGAAATACCCTCGTTGGTCAATTTTGGGTCACCTGCCCTGTCCGTTCCCCCCTGCAGCTGCAACCCCCCTTCGGCTCTTCACTCGTAAGCAGTGAGGAATTCAGCAGTGACCTTGGTTTCTCTCAAGAACAAGTACAGCAAGAGTCTTTCTGCACAACATCCCTACCGGTGCCTCAGTGATAACTACAAACTTCGAGCGTTATCAGTCCTGGAAGCAGACACTGTCTGCAAAAACATGCAGTTAGTTTCAGAAAGTGCAGTTACTTAGAGGAGACTTAGCTGAAAGTAAAAATCACTGAAAGGAAAATCGGCCTGGTTTAGGCCAAACCAGGACAGACATGGCTGTTCTTTCCATTTGAAAAACAATAATGAATTCTTCAGTATAGTATCACTGCTTGAAAGTTTAAAAATCTCAGTCTTGGATATTAAAATTTGCTGCTTAATACAAAAAGCAATTTGTAAATACTTTTTAAATTAAAGCACTGAGTGTGACTACTGCTATATGTGGGGTCAGATTACTCCTTTCTTGTAGGTATTTGTAAAAACATTTCTCTGTTTTGCAGGTTTCGTAGACTTTAACGTGAGCACGTAATCATGCACTCATCTATCTTAGAAAGCTATTTATGAACAGTGAGTTAGCATTTGCTACTTATCACTCCCCCATTTGAAAAGTTTTATTTCTCTAGTCAGGAACTGAAAACAATACCATGCTACCACTCACACACTGCAAATAGGGAATAATTGAAGTGAGCAGCTCGCAAGTGTTCTGGAGGCGGAAATGTGCTCAAATGAAATATTTGGCGAATGTTTCTGAATAACAAATCCATTCACAGAAATCTGGTTCAGTCCATGAAGAATAAAAAGGGGCCAAACTTGCATGGATTTTTGCTCTCAGTGAATTATTTATCTAGCCATAACCATTATTATTTAATATTTTATACGTAGTACTGATGATAAAAGGCTTAGCAAAAGTGAGTTAGAAACGCCGCCTTCAGCAGAGAGTGTGCAACCTATGTTTGGTCATAAGAAAGAGTGGGTGATGACGCAGAGCTATGCTGTTGCATGCTTCCACATGTACATCAGAACATTGTAGTTTGTACTAGGAAGAAACTCTCTGGCTGCATCTAGGTATGTATTCCAAGAAAAGAGTTGAGCTGTGAAATTGCAATGCAGGTTTTTAACCATTTACCCCTCCCTCAAAAAAACTGGGAAGGATGGAGTTTGAAATTTGGTTATGGTAAATACACAGCTGTGTAGATGCTTTCGGCAGTGTTTGCTTTCTTCTTACACATTGACAGTGGGAATAGATCCAAAACCCCTTGAGTCTGAATTTGGTTGCAAGGATTCAGAAGCTTGGAGGCTCATCTTACCACAGACAACCAGAATCACTCAAAAGACTTGTCACCAAAATTTGCTCCACTGCATTTTCAGCGCTTCCTAGTTTCACCGGTTCCATATATGTGTAAAGGGTTCTGTTCATAGCTCTTTGTTGCTTCACAAAAAGGAGCAGAAGTTACAGAGGTAGTTGCAAAAATAATGTAATTTGTTAGGGTTTTACTAAATAATTTTTTCTACCTTGTAAACCTCCTTAAAAAGTCTGTTTTATTGAATTTGGAAAATTAATCTCTCATTTGTCCCAAATATGACACCTGTTCTATGTTGTTCGTAAACTCAAGTGAAAATTAAAGCCCTATGTTTTCGTATGACTTCACAAAATTGTTTCTAGTTCAGATTGTACTTTGAATGTCTTTGTGACTGCAACAATAGTAACTTTGTGAGATGAGAGCTGAAAGGGGCTGAGGTGGGATGGTTTTCCAAAAGAAAACTGACAGGGAGCCTGTTTTCTAGAAGCTGACATTACCTTGAATATGGAGAAAAAACCAACTAATCTCTTAGTTGAGAAACAACTTTGGCTTGTGAACTTAACATGAAGCCTCACCAGTTGTCTCGGAGTGCATTTTTAATTTAGAAACTTAATAATTGTAATTGTTGTCATTGCTAATGAATTCACTGAAGAAAAAGGTACAACAGTGATCAGATTGTGTCACCAGATGGATGATATTCATGAAGAAGGCTAGTAAGATCAGTCTTATATTCTGGGGGAGAAGTTGTTGTGAATAAAACCTTGAGGGGTGCCTCTTTCCATCTTCTCTCATGTTTTGGTGCTATGATTTCTCATATTTTGCTACTGTGATTTGTGTCCAGTCTCTGTGAGCTGAGAATGGGTATTTTCTGTCAACACCTAGCATTTTTACTCATGCCGTAGCCAAATTCTTCTTTTCATTCCATGTACCAACTCTAGTGAATTTAATAGGAGTGATAGAAGAATGATTGGTGGGGGGAGAAAAAAATATTTCCACCTCCCAGGAAAGAAAAAAAAAAGAAATTCATGGAGCAGAGCTTGGCATTAATGCTTAAACAGATGGCTGTGATGATAGGACTGCAGGCACCAGCAAGTCAAGGTAGAGCGGACAGAGAATATTTGTTTTGTACGTGTGCACGATAAGTGGGAGCAGTCACATCGCTTGTTCTTTTTATAATGTGAGTCATGACAAAATTACTTTAGCTTTCAGGAATTTGAAAGAGAATGAGGGGAAGAAAACACTTGGCATCTGCAATTTAATGCTTTTAACTGGAGAAAGAGAGCTAAGCTAATACTCAAGTGTTTCACGTGTTGCAGGCAGGCGCTAATATACCCAGAGGGTAGTTAGACTCCTTGGAGAAACCTCACAGCCACCTCGCCTGATCACGACAGCCTCACTTCCCACAGTTTAAAAAAAAACAGAAGAAAGACGCCCTGAGTTGCCAGTAAGGTGGGAGATGTGTGGATCATTTTTCAGTTCTGCTATTCTCAATAGGTCTCCTACTGTGCCTTCTCTTCAGCTGGGCCCTCAGATGTTTAAGTCATTATCTAATAATTTTCTTGTGTGTAGTGAGTCCTCAGGCACCTTTTTTTTTTCAGGTCAAAAGAAGTCCAGAGTGAGTTCCCAACTGTTGCTATCAAAAAAAGACCCTTCAATACAGCATAAAGGCATTGGACATAAGTCTGGTCCTGTTCTTCCAAAACCCAAAGATTGTCACTACCTGAGCTGAAGGAGACCCTCTACTCCGTCTTCATAGTGTAAGCATATGACCAGTGCTACCTGCTAGAGCAGCTCTGATTCCATCCTGTGGGAGCAGCAATACAGACAGGTACATCCAGTCTCCCATAACCAAGTCAGTTACAAATCCATCGTTTAAAAAAAAAACAAAACAAAAAAAACCAAAACCAAACCAAAAAAACACAGGAGAAATGTAGTTGCTGTTTTGCTGACAGTATTAAGTTACAGAAGTTAGAGATGGAAAAGCCCTGCCATATTCCATTTAGTCCATTTGCCTAAGCGCAAAGCAGAATTACTCCCCAGCAGTATAACCTGTAGGGTTTTTCTGCTATGCATAAAGGTAGCACTTATTACATATTTATTACTGCAGTGCCACCGGAATTTTCATGTTACCATTCCAGCTAATGAAGAAGCTCTGCCCTAAGTTCTGACCTAGGCAGCTTCTTCGGCTCTTGTCTGTTTTCTTGACAGCAAATCATCACTGGCTAACTTTGCTGTCCTGAAGGGGTTGTTCCTGGACTCAAAAACACTGAAAGGAAGAGTTATATGGATGAGAAGAGACAAAGGATGAAAGAGAGGAAAATAGTTTATATGCTGGAAAATATAATACAAAAGGTGACTGCTGAGAAATCTTATTGGCAGCCAATTATTCCGTTCATTGGCAACCAATTAGTCAGTGTTGTGAATACCTCAAATTCCTTTAAATTATGGGGTGCTCGTTAGCTTCTGGGATTGAGTCTGTGGTACTGAGATTCATAAACCTTATTTATCAGCAATTGCTAGACACATTTGGCTCTGAGTCATGGCAAGCAGGGCAGTTCTGGGTTTATCTTAATTTCTGTCTCTGTGCTTGTGTACCAAAAGAGACTCTCCCTGCCATGCATAATGATGATGTTTCAATGACACAGTTGATCCAGCCTTAGGACATCTCAGATAAAAAACAAAAAAGTGGGGCCACATGGCATCAATAAATTTATTCTGCTTTCTCAGATTTGTTCAAAGGATTTTGATGTGTACCAGTAGACTTTGTGCTGGATCTTGGACTGTCTGTTTATGTATCTCTGATTATATGCTGGATCAGGTATATTCAACCCTAGATGGCATGATAATGGCCTTAAATGCTCTATCGTATTCTCTGGCTAATTTAATAGAGGTGCAGCTGTTGGCCTATGCCTGATCTGTATGAAATTAGTACTGTTAGATGGTGTGGATGTCTGGTATTAATGATTGTGCAATCATGCCGTCCTGTCGGAGAACATTCAGGAACAGCCAGCAGGATGTGGTATGAGAGAAGTGTCAGGACTCTCCTTTCCAGGATAAGGGATTAAGGATTATTAGAGATGCTCAGCTCTGTTACGGTTTTGTCTGTCTTGCTTTGCCCTGTGTCTCTGCAATCCGTGTCCAAAACTTTATCCTCTGGTCCAAGACACCATCATAAGAATGTGCTTCCAGACATACGAGTAGGCTACATCCAGCTCCTGCAGCCAGGAGTTCAGCATCTGTGGATTTTCAGAGCTTCCTCTGTGGTCTCAGAACACTGTTACGCGGCATCCTTGCTTTCACATATCAGAGAGAAAGCGGAATGTGTAAAGGATACCTCTGAGGAAAGCAGAAATGGGGAACGAGCTTTGTTGCTTTTGGGGAGCATCAGGTATGTTTGGTATGACAGTGGTTTGACTCAGCTCAAGGCTTCCATGCAACTCCATGCAAGTTGCAGATATCTTTTTACACCACTGAAATCAGCAATTAACTTATTAAACCAGGTTGGCATTACTCTTTAAGAGGCTATTTGGAAAAGGGTAGGTGTGGATCTGGACTCAGCAGACAGAAATTTAGCTTTTCTTTTTTATCTAAAGCTGTCTTTTGGTGTCAGAGTCTCCAGTGGTGCTGGGAGATGTGCTGGTTCATCACAAGCCTTTAGTCTGTACTAGTGGTTCCTGTTGGACTCAGTTCAGGTAGTTGTCTTATTATGGCGTAAATCTTAAGGAAAGAAGGAGGTCTCGCTATTATCTCCCCCCTCATACATCTGTGAGACACAGTGATATGCTGACCGCTGATATTCCCTTTATCAGGGAATTTGTCTGGAAGTCTGAGAGTCAAATCTCCTGAATTATTTTCCTCTTAATATGAGTTGTTTTGTGCTGTACGTTACAGCTGTAAAGAAGGGTTTAAAAGCATATGCTAGGCATTGGAATGCAGCTATTTCTGAGTTGAAATGTGACAAATTTTTGGTTTACGGGCCCTTTTTCTCTGTCCACTGAAGTTCCCATTTTGTTCTCTCTCTCTGGTCTTTTAAGCTCTATGAGTTCACTCCCACTATTAACCTTTTTCTTAGCGGCATTTTCCTGTCTGTGCGGCCTCACATCTAACTGATCTTCTGCTCACCCTTTTGAGGACTCTTCTTTTTCTCTTGACTTGTACTGTTGCCTATTGCTACAGTATCTGAACCAGTTCTCTTTACAAGAATAGAGGGGAACAGCTTTGTAAGCATGTGAAACTCAGAAGACTGACTTTCTCCAGAGCTCACTTCCCCGACTTAAACTGCCAGAGGTTTCATACCTGGTTACACAGGGCAGGAAGAGATGGTGGGAGAACAAACTCTGGAAGATGAAGGAAGCGGAGGCGGAGGAGAAGAGACTTCCTCCTTCCTCCTCTAGGAAGCTTTTCCCCAGAACTGGAATGATGTACCGCTGCATAACTGAACAGACCAAAGGTGGAGAAATCCCCAGTGAGCTCCTGGGTTTCCTCTGTCTCCTTTTTTGCCTTGCAATACACAAAGCTTTGCTTGAGGCAAGATCTCTGTCATGTTTTCTTGTTTTCTGAAGAAAGGAATACTTTGCATTCTGGGTATCATTCCAGCTATAATAGAAGTGCTTTTTGAAGCAAGCATGGTCAAGTTTTTCCTCCAGTTCTCGAGTTTGTCCTTCCTTCCACACTGTGCCCTCAGTCGGTGTGCATGAAGCCTCTCGCATCCTAGAGGGAGGAAGTGTATCCTGGAAAGGTAATTCTTAGTCTTGTGTGCATATAAAGCTGTTCCCTGAAGTCCTGAATAGAGAGTTGGCTATGGTCCCAGCTGGAGATGAGAGCATAGTAAATTCAGTCTGTGAAAAGCCCACTTACACAGGGGAGATATCATAGGTCGCTTACAGTCTTTTCTTCCTTTTGCTGCTGTGATTCAAAGGGAACAGAAACAAGTCATCAGAGGACCAGCATCCTGGGATGAACTTGAATTGATCTAGAATTGACCTCTTCTCCTTTGCTTGCTTTCCCTTCTTTCCTCCTCCCATTTTCTTGTATTATTTAATTTTCTAAACAAATGTCCCCCAGTGTGCACTGTGTAAATATTGTCACTGAATTACTGTCTGTTTGCTTAGCTCATTAGAGAAAGCCATGATAAGCTTTTTAATTACAAAATTAGCTTCGCCAAATCAATTTCTTTCATTTAATGAACTGAAGAAAACTGCAGATAGGAGGGGTAACATTCTCTTTTCCCCCGAAGCATAAATTCACTAACTCCAACCCCCAAGTCCCTACATAAAGTCAAGGTAGCCAAGAAATAGATTTTCTAAGTTTTTAAAAAATTGTGAGTTTATGAGTATCTTGAGCCTCCCTTTGTTTTCTCTCTTGTGTAGTTAATCCTTTCGGAGGGTTGGTTTGTGCTCCTCTCTTTTGCATTTTACTCTATGTATTTATTTTACCCTCACCTTAGAGCAGCAGTCACAAAACTGAATGTGCTTGAAAGCAAAAGCATTCATGTAGCTTTCATACCATGCTTCTTGGTGAAACATTGCTTCTCCCTGGAAGAACAGCACCAGTAGAAGAAAGCTTCTTCAGCAATTCCAGAGGGAACTGGTTGAATGGAAAGAGATTGTTAGTGGCT
Source organism: Nyctibius grandis (assembly GCF_013368605.1). Taxonomy (NCBI): domain Eukaryota; kingdom Metazoa; phylum Chordata; class Aves; order Nyctibiiformes; family Nyctibiidae; genus Nyctibius; species Nyctibius grandis. Next base: position 49,125,608 of record NC_090661.1, read on the forward strand.
TTACAGGCAGTTCATGTCAAAACAATTGTGATTCATAAAGGAAGGAAGGAAGGAAGACAAATCAATTGAATTGCTCAGTGGCCTGATGGATGTGTTCGCACACCTTAGTTTTGACGTAAGACCTTGAATTGAACAGAGTAAAATGTCAAAGATGGGATAGCCTGAATGATCCTAGGGCATCCACAGCTAAACTTTGGAAGATGTAGGTGTATCACAGAATCACAGAGTCAACCAGGCCAGAAGAGACCTCTGGGATCATCGAGTCCAACCTTTGCCCTGACACCACCAAGTCAACTAGACCATGGCAGTAAGTGCCATGTCCAGTCTTTTCTTAAACACATCCAGAGATGATGACTCCACCACCTCCCTGGGCAGCCCATTCCAATGTCTAATAACCCTTTCTGAAAAGAAATTCTTCCTAATGTCCAACCTGAACCTCCCCTGGCGAAGCTTGAGGCTATGTCCTCTTGTCCTATCACTAGTTGCCCGGGAGAAGAGGCCGACTCCCACTTCACTACAACCTCCCTTCAGGTAGTTGTAGACTGCAATAAGGTCACCTCTGAGCCTCCTCTTCTCCAGGCTAAACAACCCCATATTGAATATTATCTTAGTTGTAGACTCTATCCCAGTGCCTATGGTTATCACTTTTGTTAGTGGGGTGATAGAATGAGTGGAGTGTCTGCATTTGCATGACTAATTCACAGTCTGACAACTCAGATGAAGCCATCGGGGTTTGTGCTAAGATGCTGGTTAGGACTGTGACCTGGAGCAAGTAAGGCACGGACAAACTTCTCATTTTGTTGATTTAATTTTGAGGGTGGTCCTCTCCAGTGAGGTCGTGGGATAGACAGATGTGTAAAGTAATGTCTTAATCTGCTTGAATTAAATTTGCCAAAGTTTATCTGTCAGAACTGTCTATTTACTTGGGTTTTAGAACTGGGACTGTCAGTAAGAGAAAAGGTTCTCTGCATATTTGTGTAAGATTTCCCACTATTCTTGTCTTAGTATGTTGTCAGAGTGATGTTTCAGAAACTTTGGGCCAGAGTTGGATAGAAAGTGGGTGGTGTTATCCCCAGGTTCTGCTTTGAGCCTAAAAAACAATTAGATATTCCTGCCAATGGGATTAGAAGTGAAGTAATTCACAAAGCTAGCACTTAACTTGTCACCTGTACACTTCAGTGTCAATGATTTGCAGAACTGTGTGGGGACAGCCCACACCTCTCATAGCCTGCTTGTTCTTACCTATCTCTCTGTGGGCTCTGTCAGCTCTGCCACTGGGACAGATTTTCTTAACAGTTCTGGTGACTTTAACCTTATTATCTCATCCCTTCTCAGTTTACCACCTGTAGAGAGTTAGGAAATACTTAGTACCATGGCATTGAAAAGAACCAAACTCCGAACAATATTTTTGAATCCTTAAAAATGCTCAGATGAAAACTACAGCCAATCCTTTTTCATCCAAATCAACACTCCAACTTCTTGCCACTTCGGTTATTGTTTAGATGAGAGAACATGGGGGCAACCATAGGGCTTAAAGGAAGGAGGAAGGGATAAAGGCAAGCGTTCAAAGCTTCTGGAAAGGTTTCCCTGACATATAGAGCAACTCCTTTCACTAGGCCACTGAAATCATGTATGGATTTGGGGAACTGGCTGTGTTTGTCACTGTTCATCAGCTCTGTTCCCCACGGCTGGGAAAGCTTCATCAGAAAAGAAGAGCCTGATTCTCTCCTGATCAGCATTGCATTAGACTTGTTCTTAAACATAATGAACGAAGTTCTGGAGCATTTGTCTGCTGCTTTCAAAATACAAAGTTAGTATATATTTAGTGTATTTATTTATCATGAAATTCAGTTGTCATAATGCTAATTTCTGGCTGGCAAAAATGACGCAACATGGAAGTGCTGCTGTAGAAGAGGTGAACATGGCTATGACTGTTCTCAACTTCTTACTCCTAATTGCAAGGACAGATCTTTGAAACTATAAATAGGATAATAGCAATTAAAGCAGCTTCTTGGAGACTGAAGGGCAGCAGTTAGCCATTTCTGCCTTCCACCCTCAGACTGTGCTAAGCATAGCTCATCTGCTGCTCACAATAGAACCAGAGTGTGTTTGCCAAGTGAATCCATGTGCTGCAGATGAACAGGTGTCCTTTATGTCAGATTACAAAACATCCAAGAGCTGCAAGGCCCATGGCCTCCTGGGGAGCAATAATAAAAGAAAATCTAATCTTCTGTATTTAAGCAGTAATAAGAATCCTCAGTGAAGCAGAACCCTTTTCTGTGCCTTTCTCCTGCTACCTGTTTTGCATAATGATTATACCTACTGAGATGATGCACTCAGGGCTTCTTACTACAGTAGTCTGGCTACTCTGTGGTGAAGGCTGGGTGGATCCTTGCTTTCAGCCCTTGCTTTGCTATGCTCCCCAGTAGTCTAGTGATCAGAGAGGTGAACAAGGAATTTGAGGGTATTTGTCCTCTGGAACTCAGTTGAAGGCACCTTGGTTTAAAGTGCTGTGGAGTCTTTAATAGCAAATAATAGTTGTGAGAAGCATGTGAAGGTCAATGAAGATCCATTACTATGTATTATTACTTCATATATACAGGATCCAAAGCTGTGTTTGGTGTTTTACAAATGCCCAGAGGCAGACAAGTTAATGGGATGCAAATGGACCCATGCTTCTAGATCAACATAAAAAGTTCTTCCTTCACTTAGTACAGGACTTACTGAAAAGATACTTCCAGAGTGACTGAGCCTTTCAGTTTTTATGTATCTTTTCCTGCAGTACCATGCCTTCTGGAAAGAAGATCCCTATCTTGGTGAGATTTTCTAGGAACCATTTCAATTAAGAGCTGGTTAAAAGGCATAATACCAAAAAGGTGAATAGCTAGTCAAAGCCTGTTGAACCTTAGCAGCAACCCCTGTCTTGTTCCTTTTAAGTCAAGGTAGGGATGAGCTATTAGGAACTGAAGAAGCCACTTACCGTTGCTTAAAAAGAGAAAATTTACAAGTATCATGGTCATTTCATTACAAAAAATACCCCAAGGTTTTTGAGTTGTGTGCCTTTACAACGGACCAAATTAATCCATGGCATAAGAGGTTGCATTGCCATTGAATTCATACGAGTTGCTCCCCAGAAGGGAGCAGGGAGAGGGCATGCGCTCATCCTCCTCTATCACGCTCCTGCTTGCCTGTCTGCTCCTGCTTATGTAACCCTGCAGATTTTCCTCCTATTATCCTGCCTGCTGATCCGTGCCTGATGGCAGTGTCAGGCCTCCAACACCACAAGCTCTCTGATTGCTGCACTCCGTGCTCTTTAACATGACAATTAAACATGATTTACAAATGGTCGTTTTGGTTCCAAATAGAGAGCAGCAAGAGGCTGTGATGCTCGCTGCGGAATCAGAGACACTCAGCCATCTCAGCAGCTGCTGCCTTTGCGTTCACTGCTTGTTTGTCCCCCAGGGTTTTACATAGGATGCCTGTTCTCGAAGGGATGCTTTGTGAGAGCTTTCTGTAGGGCAGGAGAAGTCACTGGACAAGAGTCAGCCTCCTGCAGATAGTGGCCTGTTTCCAGTAAAGGAGACATTTGGTAGGTTTATGGGGCTGTTATATGGATATCCCTGTAAGATGGAAGATGACTATGCAGGAGGGCAAGTGCTGGCATGGGGGATGATTATTAACCATCAGTCAGGGAAGACTGAGTAGCATTTACTGTTTGTTACTGTTGGTCTTTGCCTCATAGAGAAAGTTGGGCCTGAGACCCATGAGCATTTTGGAGGGTATTCATGCAACCTAATTTTGAGTAACTAAACTGTAAGGCAGGAATCACTGTACAGTCTGTGGAGAGAAATGAGATCCCTCAGAGAGTTTTGGAGCACCGATGTCAGGCACTCACCCTGAATCACCTTCTGAAGAGGGCTGCTAGGTCCTGCAAACACAGTATGAATCCCTGCTCCTCCCCTCTTTGTTATGCCAAGTAGCTTTGTCTGCCTAGTGGGTCTGTATTTGGGCTTGGGGGGGAGGTATAGCTGATCTTGTGGTTCCCAGATCTGATGATCTGACACTTTTATCAAATACTTTTGGTTTGTTAGGGTCAATTATGTTTCCAGTCTATAACGGAAGCTCCTAAAGAAGTCCTGTGCATGTGTACCCTGAACCCAGTCCCTAGCTCTGCAGCAACTGACATGTGTTACCATACAGGTATGCTCTGCAGGATCTGGTTTGCTCTGACAGGAAGGATTAATGACAGGAAGGATTTTTCCAATCATTAATATTTTTCAGTGAGGAAGGAGCAGCTGCTATGATATTTTGTCCACCAACAGAGGTTAAGTCAATCCATAGAAGTGAAGGTGAATACAAAATACTAATGCTACTTCCCTTCCTATTGCTTTCTCCTCTTGCACATTTCAGCTCAAGTTGTGTCAAAGACTTAGGTCATTTCTTGATTTAGTTCAACAGGAAAGAGTCCATCTTGAATTTTGCGTCGTCTTTACAGTAAACTCTCCTTGCTTACTATTCACTGGCAGATACCAATCAGCATCATCTTTCTCTATGTGCTGCTCTGCCCATTGCCACGACTGTTCATTTACTTCTGGGAATGTGATGGGATTGACACAAAGTTGTGGGAGTGTGGACAATCCGCTGTCCCAAAGGGATAGCACCATGTAGTGAATGAGAGTGAGGCACCTAATCAGGGTTGCTGATGTCAGTGTAATGCTAAAGGATCTTCCAATCAGTCTGATACTAGCATGGGACACAGTCATGCTGTTTCACAGAGGTGGATACATGATAACCCAAAGTTAATTGCTGCTACTACGCAGTTCAGCAGAATCTGTTTGGTGTTTTCTTGGCTGATTGTGGTACCTTCTGCTGTCAATGACAGATTAGCTCTGTTACAGAAAGATTTTGCTGCTTTTGAATACAGAGATGGAGGTCTTAAGTGTTCTTAGTTCTACCCAGATGGATTGTCAGTGGTCGTTACTTCAAGGCTTGTTCACATAGACAATTTGTGAACTACAGGAAGTTCAGTTCAGCTACGTACTACTTTCTGATGCTCTGGGAAAAAAAATGGAAGGAATGGACAATCACATTCAAAAGAGAAATAAGGAAAATAGCACATACATGTGAACAAGATCTACATGCCACCCTGGCAGGAAGCAGGTATTCTCATGTAGTGGCTTCGCTCTGACCTTCTCAGAAAATCCTCATTTTGCACAGTGAAAGCAAGAAAGAAAATGGATTGGAAAAAGAGATTTAGACTGTATTAAAACAGTAAGCATAGATGAGTTACAAATTTTTCAGCTCTGTAGGTATGGGGTCAAATCCTGTCCATAGTAGAGTAAAAGAATCTAGTGATCTCAGACTCCTCTGCTATAGATTCCAGCCCCAGAGGGGACTTTTCCAAGTCTTGAAAGACTAGAAGAACACAAGGTTCAGCACAGCTCCATTGATGAAGTTGATTGAGGTACCTTGTGGAATAATTGCTGTGGGTAGAGGAAGGAAGGGGATGAGTTCTGAAGAAGGTGGCAATATTATTGTAGCGCCTAGGCCTCAACTATCTGCGGACCTGCAGGTCAGGAGAGAAGTGTTTGAGAAAATAAATTATATTGCCTGTCCAAAGTTTGTGTAGTTCTGCTTGATGCTGTCAGTCATTCTCTGCTATAAGCTCTAGATATATTTTCCATATTTAAGGTAAAATGGTGGATAAAATAGACTGCAATGTTATTTTAAATGAGAGAAAACAATTTTCATCTTTAATTTCCCTTATTTTTGTCCATCACCAACAACAACTTGGGATGGAGTATTTTGTTTTCATGCCATACAATATCATGTGCAATCTGACATAGTCTGATGTGTCACATGCCTTGACACGACAGAGACTGACATCATGGGTGAGGACCTGGAGCATAATTGTTAGGCTAATTTAAAAAATAAGTAAATAAAAAAGTGAGGCAAGTACGGGTTGTTTGACCTGATCTTTAGGATTCCGTTAAAATAGCATTTTCCTGACAACTTTTTAACTCTGGACTTCTCCAAAGTACTCATTGTTCAGATGTCTTTGAGTCTCAGCTTTCAGAGCACTTGACAAAGATGGAAGATGCTGCTAATGCTTTAAGGAGCAGGAAAACAGGAATGGAAAGAAGTGATGTAATGTGCCCAAAACTGACCCACTTGTAGAATTAGGCATATAACTTGAGTCCTCTGACTTGCAGCTCTGTTTTCAATCCCATCATAGTACTTTTCAACAAAAGGGATGGGGAACCTCGGATCTGCAGAAAAAGGAAATGGAAATCAAGCAGTGGCTTTTAGGGGGGTGACTGAACGAAGGTGACACTTATGGTAACTTCTTTGCTAGCTAGAGGTCATATCAGGTGAAGGTAGGGTTTCAGTGAAGTCCTTCAAAATCACTGAGTTTTCCATGTCAGCATTCCTCCTTGGTTATGCTCTGCAGGTGGGAGAGCCTCTACAGTAGCTGTGAGTACGTAGACACTAGGCATGGCTCCATTTCAGTTCTGTTTTAGTGTAGACACTTGAATCCTTCTGAGCAAGAGTTAAACTGTATTTCAGTACATGTTGCTCAAATCAGAGGAGGTAATTAATTCAGAGAACGACTAATTTTTCTGCTCCTCCCATTCCAGCAACATAAAAACAAGATCAGTCTGTAGAGCTGAGGCATTTGCAGCATTCACAAGTGAAAAGTTGTCAGACACTGAAACACAGGTAAATGCTTCTGAAATTACCCTTAATTACAGTGTTGTGTGTGTCTGTATCATATACGTTCCCTCCCTACCACCCAGCCTCCTTCCTACCTCCCCCACCTCAGCTGTGCTTGCTAACTTCTGAGAACCAAGGTATATTCATTGCAGTCAACAGAACCTTTTCTAGCTGATTAGGCTAAGGCAGGATTTGCGGAGACTTTGTGATGAGGCTGTTCATCATGGGTTATGTTAGTCATACAGGGAGAGCCAGATTGTGCCTCAGGGCACGTCTGTGTCCAGGAGCCATCATACAGAATCTTATGTATAGCTGTCATGGGTGAATCTCGTTTTTCTACCAAAGTGATGGCACTCATCATTCCATAACACTCTCTTCTATATCAGTAAATGTGTCACAGTCAGGGGGAGAAGAGACAAAGTACTTCCCTCTAGCAAAAGACTTTGAAGAAAGAAAGATGTAGTTCTGCTAGTTAGTCTGATGATCTGAGAAATAGGCCAAGTTGTGCTCAGAGTTTAGTGACCTAACATAAGAGTTTCACCTAGGCAACTGACATCATCATACAGTTGTATCTCATCTCAGATATTTGAAAAGTTCCTGCTCCCTATGCTGTAACTAAGATCTCAGGAATTACTTTTTCTTGCTCACAGAAGGATTTACTTTGGGGAAGAGCTATCTTGATCAGACCCACAATAGGAGCAGATAGTATTTAAAAATGTGTACAGAAGAGATGGCGTGTTAGCAGGGCAGTGCGTTATTTCAGGCTGCCTCATAAACACAAGCCTTACACCAATACTACACTGTGAATCAGCCTTGGCTTGGGAGCTCATTCTTGAGCTCCAGTCCCAGGCATATTTCACAGCATCACAGAATCACAGAATGTTAGGGATTGGAAGGGACCTCGAAAGATCATCTAGTCCAATCCCCCTGCCGGAGCAGGATTACCTAGATCATGTCACACAGGAACGTGTCCGGGGGGGGTTCCGAATGTCTCCAGAGAAGGAGATTCCACAACCTCTCTGGGCAGCCTGTTCCAGTGTTCAGTTACCCTCACTGTAAAGAAGTTTTTCCTCATATTTATGTGGAACCTCCTGTGTTCCAGCTTGCACCCGTTGCCCCTTGTCCTGTCAATGGATGTCACTGAGAAGAGCCTGGCTCCATCCTCATGACACTTGCCCTTTACATATTTATAAACATTAATGAGGTCACCCCTCAGTCTCCTCTTCTCCAAGCTAAAGAGACCCAGCTCCCTCAGCCTCTCCTCATAAGGGAGATGTTCCACCCCCTTAATCATCTTCGTGGCTCTGCGCTGGACTCTCTCTAGCAGTTCCCTGTTCTTCTTGAACTGAGGGGCCCAGAACTGGACACAATATTCCAGATGCGGCCTCACCAGGGCAGAGTAGAGGGGGAGGAGAACCTCTCGTGACCTGCTGACCACACCCCTTCTAATCCACCCCAGGATGCCATTGGCCTTCTTGGCCACAAGGGCACACTGCTGGCTCATGGTCATCCTGCTGTCCACTAGGATCCCCAGGTCCCTTTCCCCTACGCTGGTCTCCAACAGGTCTGCCCCCAACTTGTACTGGTACATGGGGTTGTTCTTGCCCAGATGCAGGACTCTACACTTGCCCTTGTTATATTTCATTAAATTTCTCCCCGCCCAACTCTCCAGCCTGTCCAGGTCTCTCTGAATGGCTGTGCAGCCTTCCGGTGTGTCAGCCACTCCTCCCAGTTTTGTGTCATCAGCGAACTTGCTGACAGTGCACTCTATTCCCTCATCCATATTTGAAAACATGGCTCCATTTATAAAAGAGATCATGACAGACTTGGATTTACTTCTGCATTATGGAGAGGCACAAGATAGTGGGAAGAAGCAGGCCTAAGGACAGGGAGACCCCCTCTGCAGGTGGGATGTATTCTGTTGTGGCATAGGTAGGGCCAGTATCTTTTGCATGCCTGACACAAGAAAAAAAGACGGTGTAACAACTTTCCTCTTTTTCTTTTCCCTGTCTTAATTAGCTCCTTCTAAATGACCCTTTGCTGGTCAGACTCCTGAACCCGGCAGCCTGTGGATAGCACTTCTGAATATGCATGAGCTGATAAGAGAATCTAATGTGTGAATCACACTTAAAACAGACCCACCCACTCACTCCCTGACATCAGCTTTTTCAGAACTGTGAAGTGAGAGTGATTTTAAAATTAGAAAGCATGTCATTGGGAACTTTTATCAACCCTCACAGAAAATAAATAACCCCTCAAGATGTGAGAATGGATTTAACTAATGCAGTTATTTATTTATTTTTGCTTTGCAGTAAAAAAAAAAGCTTTGATATATCTTCAGTATCGATGTTCCTCTTCAAAAAAGTGAACAATAATTGTAATGGATGTCAGAAAATACTGTCATCTCTAGTTCTTCTCCCATGTCTCATGAGATCCTAGCATGTAGTTTCTGAGGGATTACTTTTGCATGTGGTATACACGCAATTTATTTCATTGGGAAGAAATGATAATCCTTTTTCTGGTACATGTTTTTCTTGAACATTTGCATGTTAAAAGTAAGGAATCTTACGTACTTAGAGTGTGTGCATTTTTAAGAGGAGGAAAAAAATCAAACCAACTAGGAACTTAAATTGTCAAGTTTTTGCAGAATAAATAAGCGGAGAGGAAAAGAACCAAACATCTTATTTTTATGTTTGTTGTTGCTTTTCAAGTGTGGCTTGTGGGGTTTTTACTTTTTCATAGATTTCCAAGACAGCTGTGTGATAAAAAATAGGATGGGAGGGTTGTCTACAACAGAAATCAGTTGACTTCCTACAGCCTCACTGCCTTGTGCTGTGATCTCACCAGATAGGGTTAGTTTGGGCTTGAAGAGATCTCCAAAAAAAAACGCAAAGAAACAGGTTTTTGCAGGAAGTAATAGGGATGACTCAGTAGATGGTCTTTTGCCCCTTGAAGTGGTGCTGATTCTGCTGGCCTTTTGGGGTAAACCGTAGACCTATTTTCATGAGTGTTGGTGTTTGTAAAGATCTTCTGCCAGTTTTCACAATCATAGATATGTTAAATCCAGGGTTCTGGTCTAGTTCCAGTTTGAGGAGATATTTTCACAGAATCACAGAATCACAGAATGTTAGGGATTGGAAGGGACCTCGAAAGATCATCTAGTCCAATCCCCCTGCCGGAGCAGGATTGCCTAGACCATATCACACAGGAACACATCCAGGCGGGTTTCGAATGTCTCCAGAGAAGGAGACTCCACAACCTCTCTGGGCAGCCTGTTCCAGTGTTCAGTCACCCTCACCGTAAAGAAGTTTTTCCTCATATTTATGCGGAACCTCCTGTGTTCCAGCTTGCACCCATTGCCCCTTGTCCTGTCAAGGGATGTCACTGAGAAGAGCCTGGCTCCATCCTCATGACACTTGTCCTTTACTTATTTATAAACATTAATGAGGTCACCCCTCAGTCTCCTCTTCTCCAAGCTAAAGAGACCCAGCTCCCTCAGCCTCTCCTCATAAGGGAGATGTTCCACTCCCTTAATCATCTTCGTGGCTCTGCGCTGGACTCTCTCTAGCAGTTCCCTGTCCTTCTTGAACTGAGGGGCCCACAACTGGACACAATATTCCACATGCGGCCTCACCAGGGCAGAGTAGAGGGGGAGGAGAACCTCTCGTGACCTGCTAACCACACCCCTTCTAATCCACCCCAGGATGCCATTGGCCTTCTTGGCCACAAGGGCACACTGCTGGTTCATGGTCATCCTGCTGTCCACTAGGATCCCCAGGTCCCTTTCCCCTACGCTGGTCTCCAACAGGTCTGCCCCCAACTTGTACTGGTACATGGGGTTGTTCTTGCCCAGATGCAGGACTCTACACTTGCCCTTGTTATATTTCATTAAATTTCTCCCCGCCCAACTCTCCAGCCTGTCCAGGTCTCTCTGAATGGCTGTGCAGCCTTCCGGTGTGTCAGCCACTCCTCCCAGTTTTGTGTCATCAGCGAACTTGCTGACAGTGCACTCTATTCCCTCATCCAAGTCATTAATGAATATATTGAATAGAACTGGTCCCAGTACTGACCCTTGAGGGACTCCGCTAGACACAGGCCTCCAAGTGGACTCTGTCCCATTGACCACCACTCTCTGCCTTCTTTCCTTCAGCCAGTTCACAATCCACCTCACTACCCAATCATCCAGACCACACTTCCTCAGTTTAGCTGCGAGGATGCTGTGGGAGACCGTGTCAAACGCTTTACTGAAATCGAGATAGACCACATCCACAGCTTTACCATCATCTATCCACCGGGTTATGTCCTCATAAAAGGCTATCAAGTTGGTTAAGCATGACTTCCCCTTGGTGAAGCCATGTTGAGTGCCCCTAATGATCCCCCTATCCTTGATGTGCCTAGAGACAGCACCAAGAACAAGTTGTTCCATCACCTTTCTGGGGATGGAGGTGAGGCTGACTGGTCTATAGTTCCTCGGGTCCTCCTTCTTGCCCTTTTTGAAGACTGGAGTGACATTCGCTTTCCTCCTGTCCTCAGGCACCTCTCCCGTTGCCCACAACTTAGCAAAGATGATGGAGAGTGGCCTAGCAATGACTTCCGCCGGCTCCCTCAGCACCCGCGGGTGCATCCCATCAGGGCCCATGGATTTATGGACGTCCAGATTGCTTAATTGGTCCCTGACCCAGCCCTCATCAACCAAGATAGATTCCTCCTCTATCCTGACTTCTTCTGGGGCCTCAGGGGTCCGGGGCTCCTCAGGACAGCCTCTAGCAGTATAGACAGAGGCAAAGAAGGCATTCAGTAACTCGGCCTTCTTTTTATCCTCTGTCTCCAGGGCCCCCACCTCATTCATCAGTGGGCCTACATTGCCTCTAGTGTTGGCTTTACCTGCAATGTATTTGAAGAAGCCCTTTCTGTTGTCCTTGACCTCTCTTGCAAGGTTTAATTCCAAGGAGGCCTTAGCTTTCCTAGTTGCCTCCCTACATCCTCTGACAACAGACTTATATTCCTCCCAAGTGGCCAGCCCCTCCTTCCATGATCTGTACACTCTCTTCTTCCACGTGAGTTTGCCCAGCAGTTCCCTGTTTAACCATGCAGGTCTCCTGGTACCCTTCCTTGACTTCCTACCTGCTGGGATGCTGTGATCTTGAGCTCGGAAGAAGCAGTCCTTGAATGCTAACCAACTATCTTGGGCCCCCTTACCTTCTAGTACCCTGTCCCATGGGATTTCCCCTAGCAATTGCTTGAAAAGGCCAAAGTTGGCCCTCCTGAAGTCCAGGGTTGTGATTTTGCTAGCTATTCTGTTCCTGCCACATGAGATCCTGAACTCTACCATCTCATGGTCACTACAACCAAGGCTGCCCTCAACCTTCACCGCTTCAACCAGACCCTCCTTGTTAGCGAGGATAAGATCCAGCAGCGCTCCTCTTCTAATTGGCTCATCCAACATTTGCATCAGAAAGTTATCATCAATGCACTGGAGGAAGCTCCTGGACTGAGGATGGCTGGCTGAGTAGGCCTCCCAGCAAATATCAGGGTAGTTGAAATCCCCCATGACAACCAGGCCCTGTAATTGAGAGACTGCTCTCAGCTGCCTGTAGAAGGCCTCATCACCCTCCTCATCCTGATCTGGTGGCCTGTAATAGACACCCACAACAGTATCACCCCTGCCAGCCTGCCCCTTAATTCGCACCCACAAACTCTCAACTCGCTCCTGATCTGCCCCTGGACAGAACTCAATACATTCTAGTTGCTCACTCACATAAAGAGCAACTCCACCACCTCTCCTTAGTGGCCTGTCTTTCCTGAACAGGACATAGCCATCCAAGACCACATTCTAGTCATGCGAGGTGTCCCACCAAGTCTCTGTAATTGCCACTAGATCATAGCCCCCCGACCGAACACAGATTTCCAACTCCTCCTGTTTATTCCCCATGCTGTGTGCATTGGTGTGCAGGCATTTCAGGGAGCGAGCTGAGCACACCAATTTCACCTTAGGGGGATGGGAGGCCTCCTGGTCTACCTCAACACTAGAGCGTTGCCCCAGTGGTGCAAGCCCAGCTACTACCCCATCCCCCTTCTATCTAAGCGTAATTTTATGCTTAGTTTCTGCAGCAGATTTGTATTGGCTGCGATCTCCTCCTCCACTTTCTGTCATACGTTTTCATGTTTGCTGAGCTCTTTTAAACAGCCACCACGTTACCCTTCTGTGTGTATTAGCAACTACTTCTGGAGTGGAACATGGCAGCACAATATTGTACTTCACTTAAGAGGAGATACAATAAAGCTATAACAAATAAAAGCCATGAAGAGAAATTTAAGGTAGGCAGAAACTAATTACTAAATTGGAATTTTGCCAGGATGGTGGGATTAACAGGCTTACACAGAAAGACTAGAACGCACTTAAGGATGAAGTGAAAGATGCCTTAGACACAAGAAATGGCAAACACCTGTGCCATCTACTCCTTCCCTTGGCATTTGCTGCAAGTTTGTTCTTTATGGCAAATTCACCAGTGATACATCCAGTCTAATTATAAATGACTAAAGCAACACAAATTCCACCATCACTTTGTGGAGGCTGTTCCAGGGGATTCGTTGCCAAATAGAACGGCTTCTTGACATTCCTCCTGCATGTTCCTTTGTGTTTTTTTTCTTCCTAATTGCACAACCTGGAATTGTTTCCTTCCCCTTCTTCTATCTCTTCCCACTACAGTCTTTGCATTACATGCCCTTCAAAGGCTCATAGATGTTTATCATAGCAGGCTCTTTTCTGCAAGTGTGCCTTTCCAACCATCAAGCAGGTTTTGTCATCAATCGGGTTTTGCAATCACTTGTAGCCTCGTCTACAAGCAGCTTGAGCTGTAACATTGACTTAAAATCACTACCTCCATTGGGTGCCAGAGTCACTTACCCAAAGCTGGAAGGACAGGGTCAGGGTTATGAGACTGACAAGAGGGATCATATGCCCAGGGAGGCCAGACTCATTCACCCACTGGCCCAGGTTCCTTTTCAAGTGGGTTTTGTTCATGCCAGCTTAGATGGACTGCCTGCTAGATCACTTTGGAAGAGGTAGGCTTTTTAATAGAAAATGTTTTTCGAGATCTGTTGGCTTCTCAGGTTTTCTGGAGCTTTGCTATTAGCTCTGCGTGTTAGTGGCAAAATATTCTTTCCTAACTTTCGATTGTGTGGCTGTTCCACTACTTACCTTATGTAGCGCAAATAAATAAGCAGCTGTAAATGTTGCAATTAGGGATTGGGTCTCATTTTAGTTGGAGTGGTTCACAGAAAGGGTTTTAGTGTTTCAGTCAGACTGCTGTTCCGTTTGTCTCTGTTCTTTCAGGCTGTAGTGTTCATCTGTCCTGCGTATGCACATCCCACCCATTGCTAGGGCTCATAAGTGAGGTTAGTTTTGATTTACGGAAGATGGCTATATTTGCGTATTTTCTTTACACATTTTTTTGCTAATATTTGAAAAATGCACATAGAGGGAGTTTTGTGTTCTTCAGCTTGTCTTGGTAAAAGTACCAAAAGCAATACATACATAAGACTTGTTCTCCAAAGCTGGTGAAGGGTCTGGAGAACAAGTCTTATGAGGAGGGGCTGAGGGAACTGGGGTTGTTTAGTCTAGAGAAAAGGAAGCTGAGGGGAGACCTTATTGCTGTCTACAAGTACCTGAAAGGATGTTGTAGTGAGGAGGGTGTTAGTCTCTTCTCACAGGTAACAAGCGATAGGACAAGAGCAAACAGTTTCAAGTTGCACCAGGGGAGGTTTAGATTGGATATTAGGAAAATCTTCTTCATGAACAGGGTTATCAAGTGCTGGAAGAGGATGCCCAGGGAAGTGGTGGAGTCACCATCCTTGGAGGAATTTAGAAGACAAGTATATGTGGTGCGTAGGGATATGGTTTAGTGATGGACTTGACAGTGCTGGGTTAACGGTTGGACTTGATGATCTTAAAGGTCCTTTCCAACCAAAATGATTCTATGATTCTATATTTCTCAGGGCAGAGGATGTTTTCCAGTATGTCAGGCCTTCGTCCTGCAGTGAACTGTTCAGGGAAGGCCTCTATATCTGCAAACCTTAATAGCTACAAGGTCACATTATATAATTACCTATGTATTCTGAGTTTATATAATACACTCAATGAATATTATTAACGTTGTTTTGGGCAGAAAAGAGCGGCTGTTTCATTTCTCTCTTCCTTCTAATTATAGAACAAATTACACTTTGTTAATCATTTGTCTTTAGAAAAGTGATAAAAGGCTGCAATTACTAAAAAGAATGCAGTAAACAAAAATGGTTTTGATTGCTTCTTCTGACACATTGTCTCAAACAGAACTTGAAAGTCGGAATAGATCAGATAATCTGACAAAGAGCCAAAACTGAACAGATTGCTGGCTTTGTCTGCTAGGGGTTTATATTAATTTTCAGAGTGTGTGTGATCAAGTAGGACTGGTCAGGAGCAGAGGTAGACAAAGAGCAAGTCCAAAAAGTATAAAGAAAAGGAAAGCTTTCTAAGTGTCTGGAACGTAGTTCTTGAGATACTGGGAAATGACGAGGCATCCCTGGCAAGACTTGAGGGAGCGTTAGTAAAACTAGAACTTTGTGGTGTCTTCAAGTTTTATTTTAGAACAATGCTCTCAGACCTCACTGAAACCCTAGGGAAATTTCTGACATTGCATTTGTTGCAGGTGTGTCCTTTATTGTTGTTTAATTTTGCTTTTCTACCTTTAGTGTTAACAGTTAGAACATTACAATCCAGAAGACTTTGTGTTTGTGTTCTACAACTGGAGCTGTCAATCAATCTGTTATTATCAGAGGTTTGTTCCATAAATGTTTGACAGCTGGGGCTCAATTATCCTATCTATTATGCAGTGTGAATTTCACAAATAAAGGTGCAAGTTACAGTTACTCTTTCCTGAGTGAGTGCAAGTTTTAGGAAGATGCTATCACACGGTTTCAGAAGAGCCAGGGAGTTTGAAGGTATATAAAAGGTTCAGGGCTATATGATATGTGACTGTCTTTAGGTAAGGTGTGGTCAGACCCATATCCTTCATTTTCTCTCAGATTTGGATTAAAAAAGAAGAGCTAAAGCTGCTTCAGGTAATTCTCCCTTGATCTGCTTTATGGGAATTGCCTTGATTAGCAACATGGGAATGCAAAGTCTATTGCTACAGTACTGATGCAGCATTCTTCATGGAATTGGCATATATGTATGATACACTTATCCTTCATGCAAGAGGTGATTGACATTGTAGTTAGGAGTTATGCTGGCAGTGTAATTATAAAATAATTGTTTATTTAGGAAAGCTGAACTTTCAGCAGCAACTGTGTTGTGTGGCTGGGTGTGGGAACTGTCTAAACTGGCTCATTCAGGAACACGTTCTTCTATATCGGATACATGAATGCACAATGTGCTTTTTAAAATTAATATTACCACATGTGATATCTCAGAGAAGCACACCAGTGAGAAGACACCAGTCTAAAACAAAGGTACATGCCCAGATTCAGCAGATGCAATGCTGATGTTTAAGAAATGGTAGACCATAAAACAGGGTGATTCATATCTGCTTATGCTCATCCAAGCCAGCTAAGCATTTTTTCTCTGTCTCTGATGTAGCTAATTTATTACAGATGATTATCTCTTACGGGATTTAGGAACACATTCCCATTGTGCGTTCAGTATTAATATGCTAAGCTTATCAGTGTCATGTTGTACCATCAGCTGCCCCTGCTCTGTGCTATGAAACCCAAAAGTTATTCATATATACCTGCAAAACAACTTTTGAGTTTCTCATAGGAATAAGTAAAACTACTAAAGAAAATAAAAAGATCTGGAAGAAGATGGTTTGAGAACGTGGACCACTTCCTCTCTGTGCCGTTCTGAATGGGTACATGGACATTTTTCTTCACTATCTTCATCACCTGATACCACCCAGAGGTGTGCAGGGGTCTGAGATGCCAGCATCTCACCTCCACATGATTGGATAGGTCTGCAGCTTTTCCTGTGTCACGGTTTAAAGCTGGGCTGGCTATTAACCCGGTGGCAGACGCTCTCTGTTAACCCTCTCCCCCCCCACCCTAAGGGAAAGGGAAAAGGGAGAGAGACTTATGGGTTGGAAGGTTAAAACAGTTTTAATAAACTATAGTAATGAAAAAGAGTATAATAAGAATAATAGAAATAATCAAATATATACAAATATATACAAAACCAAGATCAAGAGCTTGGAAATCCTCCTCAGGCAGAGTTGCTCCCCCCAGCATGGGCAGAGAGGAAAATGCAGTAGCTCCCCCTGCCATCACACCTGCAGGCTTTTAACTGGAGAATTGGCAAAGCTGGTACCAATCAGTGGGAGACAGGAGGGCCCCTCCCTCCTGGGCCCCACCTCCAGGAGGCACTGGGTTAGTGATAAATAGGAAAGTGAGAATGATGTGTATGGGATGGAATACCTCGTTGGTCAATCTTGGGTCACCTGCCCTGTCTGCTCCTCCCTGCAGGTGCGACCCCCCTTCGGCTCTTCACTCATAAGCAGTGAGGAATTTAGCAGTGACCTTGGTTTCTCTAAGACTAATTGGCCTGGTTTGGGCCAAACCAGGACACAAGTTCATTTAGTTCAGGATTGTGGGTTTCCATCTGGCTAGCAGACTCTCAGGGCAGGAGACATGGTATGAGTTTTGTCATGGTTCATGCCCACGGGTTGCAGGTTCAAAATGTCAGTCTCGAGGAGGTTACTGGACGCCACTTGCAGCTAGCTCCGGTCTCATCACCACTGTCTTAACCTGAAAGACACTTATGAACACTCTTAGTATTATGCAGCAACAACATACAGTTCAGAATTAAGTAGTCTCACCCAGAATCAGATCACCTTCAGGGACACATCGGACTTCATCATCTTGCAGCATCACCCACCAAGTACATCCAGGTCCCTGAGCAAAAGCAATCCCACGAATGGGTTTACCTTTGCCCGTTGCAGGAAGAACCCAGACAGTTTTTCCCAATAGATTCCTTTCATGCACCACAGGGACTTTATCTCCTCCTACTGTATGTAGAAGGTCTGACTGAGCAGGGACAGCTTGATTGATAGATCCCCTGGTGTTAACTAACCAGGTAGCTTGTGCCAGATGCTTATCCCAGTTTTTAAAGGTTCCACCCCCCATTGTTTTTAGGGTAGTTTTTAACAGCCCATTATACCGTACAATTTTCCCAGAGGCTGGTGCATGATAGGGGATGTGATATACCCATTCGATGCCATGCTCTTTGGCCCAGTTGTCTATGAGACTGTTTTTGAAATGAGTCCCATTGTCCGACTCAATTCTCTCTGGCGTGCCGTGTCGCCACAAGATTTGCTTTTCAAGGCCCAGAATAGTGTTCCGGGCAGTGGCATGGGGCACAGAGTATGTTTCCAGCCATCCAGTGGTCGCCTCCACCATGGTAAGCACATAACGTTTACCCTGGCAGGTTTGAGGGAGTGTGATATAGTCAATTTGCCAGGCCTCCCCATATTTATATTTCAACCACCGCCCCCCATACCACAAAGGTTTTAACCGTTTGGCTTGCTTAATTGCGGCGCATGTTTCACAATCATGGATAACCTGTGCAATAGAGTCCATGGTTAAGTCCACCCCTCGGTCACGAGCCCATCTGTATGTTGCATCTCTTCCTTGATGACCTGAAGTGTCATGAGCCCACCGAGCTAAAAATAGTTCACCTTTATGTTCCCAGTCCAAATCTATTTGGAACACTTTAGCAGCCTGATCTGCTTGTTGGTTGTTTCGATGTTCCTCAGTTGCCCGACTTTTAGGTACGTGAGCATCTACATGACGTACCTTCACGACTAGTTTCTCTAGCCGAGCAGCAATATCTTGCCACAGTTCAGCAGCCCAAATAGCTTTCCCTTTGCACTGCCAGTTGCTTCGCTTCCACTGCTTTAACCACCCCCACAAGGCATTTGCTACCATCCATGAGTCAGTATAAAGATACAGCCTTGGCCACTTTTCTCGTTCAGCAATGTCTAGAGCCAGCTGGATGGCTTTTACCTCTGCGAATTGACTTGATTCACCTTGTCCTTCTGTGGCCTCTGTGACTCGTCGTATAGGACTCCATGCAGCAGCTTTCCACTTCTGATGCTTTTCTACAAGACGGCAGGATCCATCGGTGAACAGGGCATACTGCTTCTCATCCTCTGGTAGTTCATTATATGGTGGGGCTTCTTCAGCACGTGTCACCTCCTTTTCTGGTGGCATTCCGAAGTCTTTGCCTTCTGGCCAGTCCATGATCACTTCTAAGATTCCTGGGCGATTAGGGTTTCCTATTCGAGCCCTCTGTATAATTAATGCAATCCATTTACTCCATGTAGCATCAGTTGCATGATGGGTAGTGGGAACCTTACCCTTGAACATCCAGCCTAGTACTGGTAATCGGGGTGCCAGGAGAAGTTGTGCTTCAGTACCAATTACCTCTGAGGCAGCTCTAACTCCTTCATATGCTGCCAGTATCTCTTTTTCAGTTGGGGTGTAATTGGCCTCAGAGCCCTTGTATCCTTGACTCCAAAATCCTAGGGGTCGACCTCGAGTCTCCCCTGGTACTTTCTGCCAGAGGCTCCAGGTAGGCCCATTGTCCCCAGCTGAGGTGTAGAGCACATTTTTAACATCTTGTCCCGTACGGACTGGTCCAAGGGCTACTGCATGCACAATCTCTTGTTTAATCTGTTCAAAAGCCTGTTGTTGTTCAGGGCCCCACTGAAAATCATTCTTCTTTCTGGTCACCTGATAAAGAGGGTGTACAATCTGGCTGTAATCTGGAATATGCATTCTCCAGAAACCCACAACGCCTAAGAAGGCTTGTGTTTCCTTTTTGTTAGTTGGTGCGGACATGGCTGTTATTTTGTTGATCACCTCTATCGGGATCTGGCGACGCCCATCTTGCCATTTAATCCCTAAAAACTGGATCTCCCGGGCAGGTCCCTTGACCTTGCCTCTTTTTATGGCAAAACCAGCCTTCAGAAGAATTTGGATAATTTTTTCCCCTTTGTCAAAAACTTCTGCTGCTGTATCACCCCACACAATGATGTCATCAATGTATTGCAAATGTTCTGGAGCTCCACCCTTTTCTAGTGCAGTCTGGATCAGTCCATGGCAAATAGTAGGACTGTGTTTCCACCCCTGGGGCAGTCGATTCCAGGTATCTGAATACCTCTCCAGGTAAAAGCAAACTGTGGCCTGCACTTTGGTGCCAAAGGAATAGAGAAAAATGCATTAGCTATGTCTATGGTGGCATACCACTTGGCTGCCTTTGACTCCAGTTCGTATTGAAGTTCTAGCATGTCTGGCACAGCAGCACTCAGCAGTGGCGTAACTTCATTTAGGCCACGATAGTCCACAGTTAATCTCCATTCTCCATCAGACTTTCGCACTGGCCATATAGGACTATTAAAGGGTGAGCGAGTCTTGCCAGTCACTCCTTGATTTTCTAATTGTCTAATCAGTTTATGAATGGGGATCAGGGAGTCTCGATTGGTGCGATATTGTCGTCGGTGCACCGTGGTAGTAGCAATTGGCACCTGTTGTTCTTCAACCTTCAGCAACCCCACAACAGAAGGATCCTCTGAGAGGCCAGGCAAGGTAGACAGCTGTTTAATGTCCTCAGTCTCTACAGCTGCTATACCAAAGGCCCATCTATACCCTTCTGGGTCCTTAAAATACCCTCTCTTGAGGTAGTCTATGCCAAGGATGCACGGAGCATCTGGGCCAGTCACAATGGGGTGCTTTTTCCATTCATTTTTAGTTAGGCTCACTTCGGCCTCCAATACAGATAACACTTGAGATCCTCCTGTTACTCCTGAAATACTGATAGATTCTGTCCCTTTATGATCCGATGGCATTAGGGTGCACTGTGCACCAGTGTCTACCAAGGCTCGATACCTTTGTGGTTTTGATGTGCCAGGCCATCAAATCCACACAGTCCAATAAACTCGGTTGTCCCTCTCCTCCACCTGGCTGGAGGCAGGGCCCCCCTAATTAAGAAATGGATTCGTGCTGCTCACAGGGACTGGACCTTCATTTCTCCTGTTCACACTTGGGAAAAAGGGATTTGAGGCCCATCTACCCTGACTGGGGTCCTGCTCACTGGTAACTGGAGCAGCCATCCTTCTAGAAAAATTCTCACTGTTATTTCTTTTAGCTTGCAACTCACGTACTCGTGCCTGTAGGGTACTGGTAGGTCGTCCATCCCATCTGCTCATGTCCTCCCCATAACCACGCAGGGCAAACCACAGGATACCTCGTGATGTGTTCTGTTTCCTTTGAGCTGGTCCTGTAGGAGAGCGTTTTCTCCTAACAGCTGCAACGCGCACCTGTGTAGGTAGAGAGTCAAGTTTATTCTCGATCCTGGACAGTTTGTCTGACAGTTGTTTAAATGAGTCCTTGTTTTCCTTAGTCAGTTTTTCCACAGCCGAGATGCGTGCCTGCAGTGGGGAAGAAATACTATCTTCATACTGTCGCATACAGTTAGCCATTTTACCCACAGCAGAACATGCCATATCATCTTCTCCCCATACTAATATTGACAATGTATGGGTATATGTCGGTGGAGCATTCTTCACAACCTTCCGGAACATGGATCGGTTGCATTCCACTTCATCAGGATCTACAGGATCTACAACTTCCCGTGGGTGTCTATAAATGATCTCTTGCACTGCTAGTTCTCTAAGGTAGTTAGTGTGCAGGGGTCTGAGATGCCAGCATCTCACCTCCACATGATTGGATAAGTCTGCAGCTTTTCCTGGTAGAGTACTTAGATAACATTAAGGAGTTTTTGAGATCACTGTTTCAGAATCCACAGGGATCCAGTTCCCTTACCATTCCCTCACTTTTTCAGGTGAGTCCACAGTTTGCTGATACTTATCCTTAGAGACTTCTGAGGTAATAAAATACCTTAAACCTCAAGACACTGACTTCATGCCAGCCCATAGGGATTTTACTCCAACTTGACCTGAAATCTCCATGGTATTGCTTATTGGCCTATCCCCTGAAGAAGAACAGCTGGTGCTGCATTGCCACATTTCTAGCTGCTTGGGACCTTATCAGCCTAACCCACTGCTACCAGCTGATAGTCTTGTATGCTGCCTTGCCTGTCTACAGAGGTGTAGCACGCAGGTAGCTCACACTGAAGTCAACATACCTGTATGTTTGGGCCCAACACCTATGAAAATAGTGTCAAGATTTTTCCTTCACATTTTCCCTTTCTTTCTGTACTGTTCTTTTCACTTCTTTCCCTCCAGTTCTCTCTTTATACTCTTCTGTGTGTCCTTTCTTATTCTCCATTTCCATTCACATCTGTGTTCCACTAGTAATGGAACCTGATTGCACTGCACAGCATGCAAATATTAGGTAAAAGGACACAGTGTTCAGAGAAGAACATGAGGTGGCCAGAGCATTAGAGTGTTAATACTGAGCAGACTTTTTATTTCTTCATTTATCCTCCTGTACCTGGCCTCCACTCTGATATCACGGTTCACTTTCTGCTATGTGTTTGAGGACTAAGCTCCCCTTTTGCCTACATGATTTTTTTGTTCCCTGAGCTTTTTTGGTTTTGTTTTTGTACTCAGTCACAAAAACTTAATGATCCATATACAAAAACCATTTTCTTGCTCTGGACTGTAAGTGCCAGCTCTTTCCTGAGAATTTGGCATTATCAGAATTACTGTTGATTTCATACAAAAGCATTCTCTTGGTTGATGTGGTGTTTGGATAATGCTTTAATGATGTTGGCGTAAACAATTAGTTAATATATTATTAGAAGGACTTAGCAGGTGCTCATGTATGCTGGTGGGATTTTTTCAGCTATCTATAGGAAAAAAAAAAAAGCAGCATGCTTCATTGTTAAAGGTGTTTTGGAGTTAGATCTCCCTTCTTCCTCTCTTCCACCCTCTGTTTTACTGACTTTCCCTGTTTCTTTTTTCCTCCTTTCTCTTTTGTAAGCATTCCCCCCCACCCTTTTTTTCTTTCCCTCAGACTGAAAATGATGTTTGCTGCTTATGGGGTATTGATTGTGTATTATCAGTCAGGCTCACACATTGACAATTACATGTAGTGCCAAGGTAGCTGTGACAATGAGGACTGGTTGCCATGGCAGTGAAAGAGGCCTATTGCTGCTACCAGGCGCCTGCTCTATAGCGATAATCGTGCTGCTCATTTCATTTTAATTGAAATTTGAAATCATATTCTCTGGGAAGAAGCAAATGGACCTTTTTCTCCATTTTTTTTTTTTTAACCCGCCACCAAAAAAGTATTACAAATATGAAAGATTTGCACATTTCTTACAGCAAAATATTAACTTCCTGACAGTCAGTCAACACCGAAAGACTGGAGTCAATGCAGAGCTTTATAAAGGTAGTTTTTCAGTCTTTCTCGTTCTGTTCCTAATTAATTCCCAATTTTCATTTTTCAGTAGCCTCATGTCCCATTTGCTCTGTGCTGTGTTCTTTTTTATGGTACCAGCTGATCCAGATAGTCAGCTAGTTTTTTGCAGAAGTCACCATTTGGTGCAAGCTACAAACTCAGATTTGTTTCAGCAGTGAATAAAAGAACTTGTCCATTATTATTTGTATAATTTTTATTAAGTTTAGTGTTTAGTATAAGCAAAGTTTCCACTGTGTAAATTGACACACCTTCACCAATGACAGTGAAAACACAGTAACTCTTGTTTTCAGAGAAGTGGAAAATGAGTGAAGAGAGGTGTGGGCGGGAGTGCTTCCTTGGGGGAAAAAGAATTTGAAAGCTTAATGGTTGTGAGAGAAGGGGATATAGAAAAGTATATCCTGGTGGCAGGAAGTGCAAAGGGAAAAGTTCTGTCACTGACAATGTTAACTTTGGGAGAAGGACAGTGACAGAAGCCAACAAAGAGAAAATTAGACTTTCTTTTCTTGATGCTGCTTAGACGAGGTTAACCTTGGAAGCTGAGAACTAAAGTAAGATGTCTGCTTGCTTTCCTCCACTTTTGGTTCTGCGCAGAGTGCCTGGCTTTCCCACAGTGTTTCAAGGTGGCCAAAACTTGAGTGTATATATTGAATCTACCACTGTTACCAGTTTGATTTCCCATTTGAGACCATGAATTCAGGGAGTCTCCCACATGTGTGCCAGTCTTGCCATCTAGTAATGATAAAAGTTAGACATGTTGCACCTAACAATTGGATAATTTTTTTTAAATGTTCTTTTGGTTCTGTTTGGACTCTTGTGGCTTTCCAAACCAGGAATGGACCCAACAAATAGGTTTCCTGTTACTTCTTTGGTTGATTCCTTTGCCAATAAGCAACTGATTATTGGATGAACCTTAAAGGCAATCTTCAAATTTGAATCCTAAACTTCAAAAGGTTAAAACTTGTTAAGACTTGTCTTTCATCCAAAGCTGTCTGAGTTACAGTACAAAATTTGGGAAGTTTAGAATGGAAAGGTATTAACATCTCACAGGGTCCTCTGCGTCACAGCTCTTAATGTGTTAGTGTTGTGAAGGAGCCTGTCACTGGCTACTTTCTTTGCAGTAAAGGATTTGGCCTTCCAGCTCTTAATCAGTCTTTGCCGCTACTGGAATTGAACCTGAAGCCCTGAATCTGCAATGTAATCAGGCATTTTAATCAGAATCTGGCTAGTGTATGGTCAAGCTAAGAGTATCCCATCTCTTGCTTACCTCTGGAATTTCTAACCTCTGTTTTTCCATGAGAGGACCAGCAAGAAGGGGCTGCATAGGTAGCTTCATGATGGGCTTTAGCACCTGAAATAACTTTGGGTGCAGTTGCCATGTGTTTTCTTTAAACGCTGATAAACTAGCTTTTACCCAAGCAGATTCCAGAATTTTTTTCTGATTTGTTTTTGCTGTTTTGTTGCTTTTTTTTTTAATTATTTTTTTTTGTTGATAAATGCCACTTTGCTTTCTTAAATGATACAATTTTTAAGTAGCTCACAGATTTTAATTTCTGCTCTGGGGCCAGATCAAAACACACTGCCACCAGATGATACAATGTACTGATCCAGGTTAAACTTATATTGCCCATATAGAGCTGTTCAAAAAAATATAAGTGTGTTACCTTTGCAGTGAATGGCAAAATTTATGCTAGATCAGATACTATCTGTTTGTTCTTTTCTTATGTAGGAACGAACATCCTCTGTCCTCCCTCAGCCAACTGAAAGCCAGTATAACCATGAAAACCAGCATAAGCTCTGAATTGCGTGCACTGGTCATTCAAAAGAAATGCAACTATCTGCTTGCTGCAGACCTAGATCACAATTTGTACTGCTGAGTGATCCCCAGATTGCACTGGTTGGTAGCAGTGTTTTTCAAAGGAAAGCCTTTACCCTGCAGCTAGCAAGGCCGTGCAGGCACTGTGCTCGCTGGGAGGGTGGGTGCTGACCCAGGGGAAGTACACTCTCCCTGGGGTTCCTCTCACTGTGGCAGCCTGACTTCTCTGTGGAGGTCTCCTCTCCAAATGCTGCCTGAACCTCAGTCTGATTAGTGTGTGAGGTCCGATGCACTTTCAGCTTGAAGTGTTGTGCTTCGAGCCTGTCTGCTGCAGCCTGCTTTGGAAACATCTGTCTGAAAGTAGATCTGAGGCCCTAGAGGGGTTTTGAAGCCATTACTGGTGGCAGGGCTGAGATTAAAGCAATAAAGAAAACCCAACTGAAGCAAGCGGTTAGAGAGATGGATAAAGTGTGAGGTAATAATAAAGCTGGAAGATGAGCAGGGACAGTGAGGGAAGTGGAGGTCCATTTGTGCCAGGAGTTTTAACAACCTGTGCTCTACATTGCATATCCAGACACTCTGCTGCCCAACGTCTCCCCCTTCTTCCCTGAATCCTCACAGACCAGCAGAGTTCTTAATTAAGTGTCAAAGAATTGATTAGCCAGAGCTCTTGCAAGGCAATTCCATTGATGAAACCATTTTGTCAGGCCGGCTGATATAATTAGACCAAACAAGATGTGAAATCTTCAGTGTTTTGGGCTACAGCCCTGTAATTATTTAATTTGTAATAAAAAGGAGCTGGGGAGGGAAGTGGAACAGCAGCAGAAGTAAAAAAAAAAAAAAGAGAAAAAAAGTTTACAAAATGTTTTCCTTTCCCTCCCTCCCCACCGTTCTTTCCTCTCGCGGGAATTTGAGCATTTGCAGAAAGCTGCTTAATGTCTGTGCAGAGGAAGCCTTGGTGAGCTGTCAGCACTTGTCCGTTCCTCTTGAGACATAATATCGCCTTCCTTGCAACTCATCAAACTGCCAGGCCTGATTTATACAGAGCTAAACATACTAGCGCTGTTGGGATGATCATTGTTATTGAGACTGCGCTGTTCATTTTCTAAGCTGATGCTAGTGTGTCTGAAGGAGTTAGGACAATCATATTTTTGACAATAATTAGCACTTATCTGGCATTTTTCTGTAGATCTTTGTGCTTTATGGAAGAGAGCCAATACATGCCCATTTTACAGATGGAGAAACTGAACTTCAGAGGAGTGGTGTAATGTGATCAGTGCTTCACTGGAGAGGAGAGGCATGACTGGGAATAAGACCAGTTCTTCTAACTGCTAGCCCAGACTCCACATTATCAGACCATGTTTGCCATTCTTGTGGACAGCAGCAGGGTTTTCTTTTTCTTCCTCACCCTTTGGTGAGATGGTGGCTGAGCTAGTGTTAGTACAGTATGGTAACGGGCTGCTGCCTCGTATTCCTGGGATCTCCACACTTGCCCACTCTACTGACCCTTTGAAGACCCTTATGGCCACAGCACGCTTCCTTGCACAATGCATTTGATACTGAGTCCTAAAGGCTTTCATACATTAAAATGAGCGAGGGATGTTATGCAAATAGGAAATACAGGTACTCCAAGTTCTTACTTCAAAAGCCTGGAAAGCAGAAGGCTTCACGCTCTCCCTAGGACTTTTATGACAGAAGGTGACCACACAGCAAATCCACGAGAGAGCTGAGAGCCCAGAAACTCTCCACCTCTGTCTCCTATTTGATCCAATTTGTGTTAGCTACTTTCTCGAGCTACTTTTGCTGGATTTTAAGAGTGCTCTTCTTTGTGAGGTTTTTTTTTTTAATGTGTTTGTTTAGGTTTTTTTTTTCATTGCAAGAACAGGAGATAAAAACCTCCACTTTAATAACAGAAGGGAAATATTCCCATGTGCTACAGGTTGGCAAGAGAAAACCAGGGAAAGGAAGAGAATATAAAAGAAAATCTGGTTATCAAGTGAAAATCACATTCCAAAGATGTTGCACGCCTTGCAGCGCAAGCTTTTCTCCCTGAGCTGTGATTACTGGATGATAGCTCTAGCCCTACTCCATCCCCCGCACGCCTTCCTCATGCTATTACAGAACAAACACGCGCTGCCTTCCTCCTCTTCCTCTCTACCACCCTTTGTATTCTTTTCTTGAGGGAGAGGTTGATGTGTCTGTGTAGTGGAAACAAATGAGGCTGACAGAATCAGAGACTGAACAGAAGTATCAGCTGAGTTACAGATGATAATAAGTTATAACAAATCCCCATGTGCATTTCTAAGAGTGCTGCCCTGTTCTCCTAGAGGCAAGGGGCTGCCATGTTCCTGTCCCCCCATTTTCCACAGGGCAGGGAATATTATGTTGTCTGAATAGTGCATGAAGCAAAGGTGGAAGGTGAAAGATGTATTTATATGGAAGGCAGCCACAGTAAGGCTGGAACAAAATTACTGAGCTAAGATAAGGTGATGGATAGGCCAAACTGCAGGGAAGAGCAATGCACATCATCTGCCCTTCTGAGTTGTTTCATAGAGCAAAGTCTGTGCTGGTTATTAAGGCAGAGGGCAGAGCCCCTGTGGAAATGCAGAAACGGTCTCTATCATAGTGAAATCTAAAATCCAGTAGTAACCAGATGCTAAGGAATTTCCTTGGAGACCCCAGATATGGAAACACATGATAAGCTGCTAGGATGCAGTCATAAAAGCAAAAGTCTAAAAAGTGTGAGTTTGTCATCCTTTATAGGAGAGTGCTTTTCACTGAGCTGTGGCCATAAGCATAGGAATCCGAAGATACATTTCTGTGGATTATGTATGGGTTGTGGCTATGCAATTTATCAGGATACAAGAGCCATCCTGTCAAGGCTGTAATTAGTTTCTGGAAATTGTTGAGTAGAGATTATATATCTTTGTGTGTATATACATGTACTTATATATGCGCATGCACACACACATAGAGAACATACACAACAGCCATTGAATAGTTCTGAGGAGGCTGGATCTGCTGAATGTTATTTCTGGGGCTCCTTTTTAGTGTTTATGCAGTGGGACAATCCATCTGGGTGCTTGTCTTGTGTAGTTATGCCATTAGCTTGTCACAGGAGGCCCCAGAGTATCCTGATGTAGTTGCGTATTCACCTGGTACCACCATGTGATGTCCAACAGAAATACTTTTCATGCTGTGTGATACAGCATTAGGACAGAAGAGGAGGGGATTTTGCACAAGCCCCAAAGATGAAAAATCAGAGCCTTCTTGCTCCTCGTGTTTATAGCATTCCAAACAACTCCTTAAACATGAGGAATAACATAAAAGTTACTCTCTTCCTTGCTGTCTTCCTCACTCTCTGCTGTCTGCAAAAGCACCGTACACTTCCTAACTGTCACCACCACTTCTCTGCTGGAATGGTGAAATTTTGTCTGTTAATTAAAGAGCTAAGGCCAGAGAGGAGCATGACTGTGATCTGCAGCCACTACCCCAATGTTCACACTCTGCTGCTTCTCTAGTTTCATAGCCCATGTGCATTTTGTACAGTGTGTCAAGCGATGTTTGGTTCTTTCTGTTTAGGCAAGTGAAGTGTATAGATCAAATGTTTGAAGCCATTAAAAGTACATTAAATCGGGGGCACCACTGATGTAAACTGATGTAAGGGCATTAATGAGGGACAGCCCATGGTGTTTGGCAGTATTGATTTGAGTGTTAGGCGGCTGTTAAAAACATTAAGCATCTGATCCATACTTTTTACCAGCCTACGCAGAGTGGGGATAAACATCTGAGTACACAAAAAATGACAAGATTTTGATGTTGCTTTTGCAAGTATTGAACCTAGGGGATGCATTTCTCTTTCAGCCTTTGTTACCTGGAGTCTGACACCCAGTGCAAAGAGCACTGAGAGTTTACGCCTGCTTGGCATGGAAGAGCCGTAGGGCAGCATGGTATGGTGAGATCATCCTGTTTAAGCATAAGGAGTAAGTGATAGAATAAGATCCTATCAACATTTTTCCAGAACTTCCTTACCTTCTTCTGTCAAACACTATCATCTAGGTAATCATAGTGGATTTCCAATGTCGAAAGTCTTTCTTGTACATTTTCTAGTATTTCTGGCTCATGTTTGGGTGATTGAAACAACATGGGTTTTTTGGTTTCTTAGGCATTTTTTGCTTCCCACTTTCAATAGTGACTGTATTGTCAGCAAATATGGAAGAATAATAGGGAAGAACCCAGGTGTTTTCCAACATCTAAAACATTTGGTTTGGGTAAGAGGTAGGAAGGTCTTCCCTTGTCTGATGAACTGTGCATTTTTATATAGCTTCCTCTACCAGCTTGAATAAGAGTCTCTCAGCTGTGTCATAACTCCTCTCCATTGATGGAGATTCTCTATTAGTTCAAGCACAAAGATAAAGACATGTCATACAGTGCTTTGTATTTGTACAGAATAAAATATAAGGTTTCTCAGCAATCTTGTGATCTAAATCTCATTCCTGCCATTGCTGTGGAGCTGTGTGATGGCCATAGGGTGCAGGAGAGTGCCAGCCTAGTAGTGGCACATCTGTTGTGTTATTCTGCCTCAGACCCTTGTCCAGGCCTGGTTTAGAGAACTCAGTCAGAAGCTGTCACTGTGTAGCCTAGACAGTGGTGGGACTCCAATGGGTGTAATATGTTCAAGCTGTGAGTTGGCATGTCACTCATAATGACTGATGGCTTCAGGTGATTAAGAGAAGGCATTGTCCGGCTTCATTGGCAGGCCAGGAGGAAGGATAGTGGCTATAACTTGGAGTGGATGAGCCAACTAGGAGAGGAGCGCTGCTGGATCTTGTTCTCGCTAACAAGGAGGGTCTGGTTGAAGCGGTGAAGGTTGAGGGCAGCCTTGGTTGTAGTGACCATGAGATGGTAGAGTTCAGGATCTCATGTGGCAGGAACAGAATAGCTAGCAAAATCACAACCCTGGACTTCAGTAGGGCCAACTTTGGCCTTTTCAAGCAATTGCTGGGGGAAATCCCATGGGACAGGGTACTAGAAGGTAAGGGGGCCCAAGATAGTCGGTTAGCATTCAAGGACTGCTTCTTCCGAGCTCAAGATCACAGCATCCCAGCAGGTAGGAAGTCAAGAAAGGGTACCAGGAGACCTGCATGGTTAAACAGGGAACTGCTGGGCAAACTCAAGTGGAAGAAGAGAGTGTACAGATCATGGAAGGAGGGGCTGGCCACTTGGGAGGAATATAAGTCTGTTGTCAGAGGATGTAGGGAGGCAACTAGGAAAGCTAAGGCCTCCTTGGAATTAAACCTTGCAAGAGAGGTCAAGGACAACAGAAAGGGCTTCTTCAAATACATCGCAGGTAAAGCCAACACTAGAGGCAATGCAGGCCCACTGATGAATGAGGTGGGGGCCCTGGAGACAGAGGATAAAAAGAAGGCCGAGTTACTGAATGCCTTCTTTGCCTCTGTCTATACTGCTGGAGGCTGTCCTGAGGAGCCCCGGACCCCTGCGGCCCCAGAGGAAGTCAGGATAGAGGAGGAGTCTGTCTTGGTTGATGAGGGCTGGGTCAGGGACCAATTAAGCAATCTGGACGTCCATAAATCCATGGGCCCTGATGGGATGCACCCGCGGGTGCTGAGGGAGCTGGCGGAAGTCATTGCTAGGCCACTCTCCATCATCTTTGCTAAGTTGTGGGCAACGGGAGAGGTGCCTGAGGACAGGAGGAAAGCAAATGTCACTCCAGTCTTCAAAAAGGGCAAGAAGGAGGACCCGAGGAACTATAGACCAGTCAGCGTCACCTCCATCCCCAGAAAGGTGATGGAACAACTTGTTCTTGGTGCTGTCTCTAGGCACATCATGGACAGGGGGATCATTAGGGGCACTCAACATGGCTTCACCAAGGGGAAGTCATGCTTAACCAACTTGATAGCCTTTTATGAGGACATAACCCGGTGGACAGATGATGGTAGAGCTGTGGATGTGGTCTATCTCGATTTCAGTAAAGCGTTTGACACGGTCTCCCACAGCATCCTCACAGCTAAACTGAGGAAGTGTGGTCTGGATGATCGGGTAGTGAGGTGGAATGTGAACTGGCTAAAAGAAAGAAGACAGAGAGTGGTGGTCAATGGGACAGAGTCCACTTGGAGGTCTGTGTCTAGCAGAGTCCCTCAAGGGTCGGTACTGGGACCAGTACTATTCAATATATTCATTAATGACTTGGATGAGGGAATAAAGTGCACTGTCAGCAAGTTCGCTGATGACACAAAACTGGGAGGAGTGGCTGACACACCGGAAGGCTGTGCTGCCATTCAGAGAGACCTAGACAGGCTGGAGAGTTGGGCGGGGAGAAATTTAATGAAATATAACAAGGGCAAGTGTAGAGTCCTGCATCTGGGCAAGAACAACCCCATGTACCAGTACAAGTTGGGGGCAGACCTGTTGGAGGCCAGCGTAGGGGAAAGGGACCTGGGGGTCCTAGTGGACAGCAGGATGACCATGAGCCAGCAGTGTGCCCTTGTGGCCAAGAAGGCCAATGGCATCCTGGGGTGGATTAGAAGGGGTGTGGTTAGCAGGTCGAGAGAGGTTCTCCTCCCCCTCTACTCTGCCCTGGTGAGGCCGCATCTGGAATATTGTGTCCAGTTGTGGGCCCCTCAGTTCAAGAAAGACAGGGAACTGCTAGAGAGAGTCTAGCGCAGAGCCACGAAGATGATTAAGGGAGTGGAACATCTCCCTTATGAGGAGAGGCTGAGGGAGCTGGGTCTCTTTAGCTTGGAGAAGAGGAGACTGAGGGGTGACCTCATTAATGTTTATAAATAAGTTAATGGCAAGTGTCATGAGGATGGAGCCAGGCTCTTCTCAGTGACATCCCTTGACAGGACAAGGGGCAATGGGTGCAAGCTGGAACACAGGAGGTTCCGCATAAATATGAGGAAAAACTTCTTTATGGTGAGGGTGACCGAACACAGGCTGCCCAGAGAGGTGGTGGAGTCTCCTTCTCTGGAGACATTCAAAACCCACCTGGACGCGTTTTACACAACAGAATTGTTCTCACAGTCTGTACGTGCAATGTGCATATTGGCAACTCGGTATGCAACGTATCGCTTACTGTAAGGCCAAAGCTACTGCTAGTCCATGAGATTTGCCCATCAGAAAGGTCTGAGGCCCAGAGCAGCAGTGCAGGAGGAAGATGAGCTGGATGGCTCTGCAGGTCTGTGTTTTCAGCCTGCAGGCCTTCGGGATCCAGGCCCTAGTGCTTGCTTCATTGAGCTGATGGTTCTCAGGGAAGTTGTGTTTGCACTGTGCGTATATAGCAATAAAATTCACCGTCCTCTGGCTTTCACTCTCACTGCCAAGTCTGGTAATTAATCAAGACTGTACGGTGGTTGACTCTTTCTTATTTTCCTTTCCCTCTTTCTGAAGTGAGTAATGAAGAATGATGTCTTCACTTCTTCACCTCCACATCTCCTCACCTGCCGAACACTTGAACTAGCCCCTTTGACAAGCAGCCTGCACCAGGGAGAAAGTGCCACAGATGACAAATGTGGCTTTGGAGTTTTGGCAAGCATGAGGTTGGCTTTGTGACACTTCTCCATTTGCCACCATCAGTCTTTCTCTGTCAAACTCCTTTTGTCCTGTCATTGTTGCTGTTTGTTTCACATTATGCATCAAGTCCTGCCTCTGCACGGGCTGGCCAGAGACTGTACTTGATCAGCACACTAGGAAAAAACCTCTTCTAACCAGTGGGGCAAAGTGCCATAATGAGGATTAATAGGGGTCAGTGCTGCAGGTCTGAAGCGGCTATTAGGAAGGAAGACAGAGAAGAGATTCTCTGTGAATTTCAGATTCTTTTCCAGCCCCTGCTCTCAATCTTCTTTCCCTGCACAATAAAGTTAAAAGAATCTTGAAGGTTAAAATCAAGTCACAATCTAAGGTTTGCTGTAGAAACCGAGAGGTGTTTCTTTTTTTTTTTCTTTCACACGAAAAGATTAGATTTTAAAATGTAAGAAGTTGTCACTGTAATAGCAACATATGCTAATCATTCATAGTTTCTGCCCAAGTATCACAGCTCAGATGATTTCAAGTCATTTGAGAATTAATCTTCAGAATCCCTCTGAGGTAGATACCAACATCATCACCCTCATATTTGAAAGGAAGGGAAAATGAGGTACTGGAATGGGAAGAGACTTTAGGTTTCATGAAGAATTGGTGGCCATTCTGGAATGGGAAATGAGGTCTGTCAAGACTATGGAGGTATTCTGTAGGCAACAGTTAACTGAAGTATAAGGAAATAAATTGTATAATTGATCCCTAGTGCCATCACAATGTCAGAATGGGTTTCCATGAAAGACCCAGAACTTCTAATCTGTTCATCATGAAGGTCCTTGTTTTTAAGTTCACTTGTTAAGGCAGCTGTGGTTTTGGGACATTTTTGAAGAGGAGATAATGATGTGATGTGTAATGAAGTCCTTTGTTGACATAGTTTGCTAGACTAAAATGAATTTATTTGCTTTCTAGTAATTTGAATTATTCACAACAGTTAATTTAATAGAGTAACTTTACAAAATCAGAGAGCTGGTCATTTCACAATGGCACTATGTAATTCAATATGTTAGGAAGTTGCAGAGAAGATGCTGCATAAGTTGAAAAGAATACGTCTAATTCTCTGTACACCTAAATAGCCTAAAGAGGAGATCCAGTTGCTGTGTAGTATTTCCCCAGGGCAACCGTTGCCCCAACTCTTCTTTTAATGATGAGTTCACCAGGCAAGACTTGACATATACAAATAGACACAAATGCATTAATTGTGGCCGTAACCTGTAACTGTTGCTGTTGAAGAACTAGTCTCTTCTCTTTCCACTTAAACTCTAGTGGAAGGGAGGAAATGCCACAAAACATGGCTATTTCTGCCCCGTAATAACAGAAAGGAATAAAAGAAGCCTCAAAGCCAACAAAACAAGCAACAAAGGGTATGAAAGCGTTGATATGAGTTACTCTTTCTGAATATTTAAATCTCTTCTGATTACAAGCATAATCTATGTATTCAAACTCATTGGAAGGCATTGTACCCTATTTTCTCATAGGAGTTTATCTTGCTTCAGTTTCCAGTGCTCAGCTAATTCTTCTTGTTATGCTGTTTTCTATTAGGTTGAAAAAGCCTTTTAACTCTCAGTATTTTCATCCCTTGAACGTGTTTATACTTTCATGCAAAGCATCAAGTTGACTGTGGACATATTTGTATTACGTAATGTAGTATGGTGCTCAGTGGTTCCACCTCTGGGCTGGTGGAAACTTAGTCCAGTAAATCCACATATGATGCAAGGATTATGATAATGCTTCTGTTACATCTGGCATGCTCAGAGTTTTAAGAGAGGTTTTTTGAAAACCTGAAAAGGCAGGAGCAGTAATACGTCTTCATACAGATAAGAAGTGTTGCACCTTCTTTCTTTGTAAATCTGACTCCTGAACACTCACTGATGCTTATATATTGTCTGTCCTGTATGAATTGTGAATCTCGCGAACTCTGTTTCCAATATATTTAGAATCTATTTGACAGTATGTAAACTAGACATACAACACTCAGAAATTGGCTTTTTTCCTCCTTTCTAATTCTTCAAGCATATGGCCTCATACGGTAAATACACCCTACCATGTGCCAGAACATACAGTGTATGTGTGTATATATATACACACACACATTGAGGGACAATCTGTTATTTTTCTCCTTTCACTAAAAGCATTCTTTGCTTTTCACATCTCCTAAGGAAGTCAAACAGTTGCATGTGGATTTATATGAACAAACTAAATATGTACAACTTGACTAATTTGTGACTAAGTAGGGATGAGATAATTATTTAAAATAAAGGAGTGAGAAGTGTTGCTTACAGTGAACCGTAGCAAAAGAAGGTACTATAAGGAAAAAGAGAAATCTTAAGAAAGGAAGCTTTGGCTGAATACGGAAAAGGGAAAATCTTATGGCACTAAGATCCATCGTGTGTAAGTGGTGATGTTTTTACTGGTTGTTTATTCAGACTTGGACAAAAATGCTGGATAAATCTTGTTCATTGGTATGCAGTGCTGTAACTCCCGTGTCTTGCAGGGATTCCCTGCTAGCCTAGGCCAAGGTACAGAATAACGTGCTTGCTGATGGTGATATGAGGTTATAAAGAACATGTTTAGCTGTTATGGAAGCAAAATGGCATTATGATTTTGTTCCTGTTTTCACCAATAAAGACAAGTGACCTAGCTGGCTGGTGGCATCAACAGCGGTCAGGAAGTGCTTTGACCAAGCCTGCTGTCAGGTGACAGCAATCGGGTGCTAGCATCAGACCACAACTTTTGATAGCTCTTTACAGTAGTTGGGCGACAGCTTCTGAACATATTTACTGAGAGGTGTTGACCGTGCACGGGATGTGGTTCCTGACAATATTTGCCGTAGGCATTGACATCAGTTAGGGCCCAGCAATTGTTTCAAGGACCATTTTCTGATGAATTATAAAACACAAGGGGTTTTGGACTCGGGTTGACAATACCAGACTAGAAGCCAAAAATGGTCTGTCTTTCCTCTGGTTTCATGAGTTAATGAGCAAGGCTGTACAACAATTATCTGGATGGAGAATGCACTGAAGTGAGGATGAGCAATGTTGCTTCCTTCATCAGAAGTTGAAATGAGGGAGGAGAAGGGATGTTTGCAGACAAACAGATCTACTAATCTTTCTCATTCTGTGTGTACCACAATGAGAACAATACACTTTTCCTGAGTGGTAGAATTGTACAGAATCCCACATTTTCCAGTCTCTGCTAAGCTAGGATGTATGAATAAGGCAGCGTGGAGTCTCTGTGTGAGCTGACGTGTCATTACAGGAAGAGGTTTCACCTTCTGAATAGGTTGTCCTGAGACTTCTGTTAGGGATATTTAATCTTTGTTTTATCACAGTTTTTCCCATGAATTCTTTCTGTTGGTGATTTGCAAAGTGTAGCGAAGGAGGTAATATTATTTATCTGCTGTGGTTCATGGATTTCTGTGACCTGTGGAATCAGTAGGCTGGAGAGCACGTGTGTGCCTAGCTCTGTAGTTTTCTCCATATTTTCAACAAAAGAATCTAGAGATGTACTTTTTACTGCAGCCTTGTTTTTACACTCTCTGTGACTGTGCTCCAGCTTGACAGTCTCATGTGTGAATGTGAGTCATTGTGCTCTAGAAGATGCTACACATTGTTCTCAATCTAATTTTATCTTTTGTCCTTATATAATATGGTGACTGGTACTTCCTAACTGGACAAATGCTAACAGTGTTTGCTCCAAAACTATTCACACTGAAATGTGAACTTTATTATTGGGAAATGGATCCCTCTGTAGCATGCATCAAGCTGGGCAACTTAGGGTTTTAAAGATCACTGCTACGGCCAGTGAAGCTCTCTAAGCTTCTGTTCAATTTTTACAACTCTGTGTATTCATACTGCAGCTGCCTTATGCTAGTCACTGGGTAAAACGTGTTGCAGAGATGTGGTCCCTTTCCCAAAGAGATGTTATTCTAACAATAAGTTGAGAGATGACAGGCAGAGATGATAACAGGAACCGCAGAGATTAAGGTCATAGTTCCAACCAAGGCGTTCTGCTGTGTCCACAGCACACACTAAGCTTGCTGAAACTGAGACAATAATGAACACTCATTCTGTGGTAACTTGCTACTTTAGCAATTATCTAAAAAAATCCTTACATTAAAAAGAGAAATGTAAGAAAAAAGGAAAGTAGCCTTTCACTTCAAATGCTTGGAAATTCTAATGATGAAGGCAGTATCTATGTTGAACAGAAGAGGATTGATGTGTTTGACAATAACAGCTCTGAGCA
Organism: Nyctibius grandis; assembly: GCF_013368605.1. Taxonomy (NCBI): domain Eukaryota; kingdom Metazoa; phylum Chordata; class Aves; order Nyctibiiformes; family Nyctibiidae; genus Nyctibius; species Nyctibius grandis. The sequence goes on from NC_090661.1 coordinate 49,162,389, forward strand.
GTCAGCGTAGCCAGAGCAGTGCAGTGTGTTTGCTAAGTCCATACTTGTCCAGTACAACTGCTGGTATATATTTATGAGAGGATACAGAAGTGTCATGTGCTTTTCCAGATGTCCAGATGAAGCCCCATCTATTCATGGGAAGCAGCTCTGACACTGAAATTTTCTTTGCTATTCTTCAATATTCATCATCTTAATACAAAACATTGAGTGCAAATTCTGCAATAATAATACATCTTCAATTGATTCTCATGCCACAGTAGAAGTTAGGAGTATTACTTTTATTTCTAATCTAATATAATTATATATTGCTATATAATACATTATTATATGTTATTACATAATAACTTATTATTATATATTTTCATATAATGTAAACGTTGGAAGATGCTTAGGAAGAGCCATTCAGTAATCACTGAAGATGTCAGGGAGGAAGCAGCAGACGCCAGGACTGTGTTGTCAGGCTATGGATTTTTCTTGGTCGCAACTGTAGAATGGAAACACTTGGAGATAAAAATATACATGTCTTTGCCAATAAGAGGGAAGGGGGTTTGTTTAATTTGAAAGTACTAACTGCTCTAAACTTGCTTCTATTTGGATTTACAAAGGCTCTTTCTAATCAAGTGAGAACATTAAAAAAAAAAATTTGCAAGATGTTATCACGAGGTGCAAGTGTGACTTGATAAACAAGCTCTCATTTCAGGAGCATTTGCAATTCTGGCTCTTTTACTAGATGCTCTTTGAGGTTTCTTGCAAGGCTCTTTCTTTTCTGTGAAGAATATCAATCTCCATCAACAGCTATATAGCAGAAAAGTAGTCCCAAAATTAATATCCGTAGAAATACCTCATTATGAACATTTCCAGGATCATAGCCCAGTCCTACACTCCTTATTCCTAAGAAGGACCTGGGATTTTTTTGTTTTTTTAAATGCAAGCCCTATGGATTAATAGTGATTGTAACATCTTGCTCATGTGCAGCACTTCTTGTCTGAAGAACTCAAAGCACCTAAAATTATTTTTGTCCCTATGAATAGAAGGTAGAGAAGATATTTAAGTGACTTGCTGAAGATGAACTGGCAAAGATGTGGCAGATACAGGAATAAAAATCAGAAGGCCTTCTGTGTTCCTCTTTCCTTCCTGACCTCTTGGTCATAGTGTGGCTATTGTGTACAACATAATGTTTTGTGCTTGTGTATCTTTTTTCCTAGCCTCTTTTCTCTGCATTTCTATTGCTATTATTTTAATATCTGTAAGGTTTATAACCAATCTGAAAGAAAAGAGGCAAGACTGGACGTTATTTCTGTGTTATCTGAACATAGTGTCCTTTCACCTCAGCATCTTCACCTCTACCCGTTTGCCTCTATTGATGTAAACCTGCTTTGAAAGTTGACTTCTGCTTACTATGGAGCGTAATTCTCCCATCAGTCCTGGTGGGGGAATTTTGAAGCTGTTAGTGAGAAAAGTGCACAAAGTTCCCCCCTGTAAGGTGCACAACTACGTTTTGGGGTTCAGATGGAGTCTCCAAAAATTAGCCTTTCTTACTTTTTGTTTGTTGTGACTGACCCTACTAATTGCCTAAAGGACAAACTCTGCTGCATGACTTTTCCTTTGGTTTTTTTTGTCAGACGCATAGGGAAGTAATTTAGTTCCTCCTCTCTCTTCAGAGGGCAGTAAGACACTAGTACCAATACTGAGGTGCTGGACTTAGAATTCATTGAGTTAAGGCGCATGTGCCATGTGTTTATTGATCTACCCATGTGTCATAAGCAGGGAGCATAGATGAAGCTGGGGAGGACCAAACCAAAAGAACTGCACTTGAACAAAACAACTTGACCTTGTTTTGTTTGGAGATGGAGTCTTCTGTGCCTTTTTCTGCCTCATCAGGACCGTCTTAGGTGTGGGGCCGTGGGCCCCTTGGTTCTGCTGGTGTGACACTGATGGAACGGCCCTTGCCATGCACTGGTGGCAGGAAGGAAGCCCTTCTGTGGGCTCCGTGGTTCGGGGTTTGTGCAGCTGGAAGGCTAAATCAGTGATACAAAGTATCCTTCACTTACCCTTTTGGAGAGGCATTGCCTCTGGTCTTCACTGGGGACAGTTAATCTGACTCGTTTCCTCGTTAGTATTGTTCTCCTTAAGCTTTTGGAGTTTGACTCCCCTGTTCAATTTGTACCTTAACAGTGGCTCCTGCTACTGTGTGGTGTGATGTGATTTATTTTTATATTGGTACACAGAACACTAGTTCCTTGAGGAGAAAAGTAGGTTCTTCAGATGCCACAAAGGAGGAAGCTACTCAGGGATTTGGCTATAGGAGAGTTCAGTGGACTTTATAAACAGTTTTTTTTATTTCTATTATTTTTACTGTAAAATCACATTGTGTTTTTTCTGTAAGACAAGTCAGGCCTCAAATCCAAATAAGCTAACAACCAAAAATCTTTTTCTGTGAACAGTTTCTGATACAAATTTAAAATTGTTCCTTTTACCTCTTTTTCCATTTTTTCTCATTCCACATTACATGTCACTTGCTATAATATTTACAGAAGAAAAACACAGAAAGGACTCAGTGCAACCAGCTCTATATTTATCGATCTGAATAATAACAAAATTCAGTGGTGTTTGTGTAGTCCTATATTTAATAATGAAATGCTACAAAATGTTTTTGCATTTTCTGTCTTCCAAATATTCCAAAGCACTTGATCATCCCTGTTACAAGACAAACTCAAGTCCAAGGAAAGATTTTGTGAGATGTCCACAGCTGACATCCAGCAGAAAATAGAGTTGAGGACAGGATCTATGTCCTGAACCCTCAGGCCGCTCTGCTATCCTCACTGCAACAACTGTGGGATGTGTTCCCTCTTCTCCGGTGTTCCTGCTGTTCTAAGGTCACGAATCAGGGAATTAAGCTTCAGGAGCAGGCCGCTCTGCTTGTGAGGCCCCCTGAGCTAAAGCCTTGTACTGCAATTAGTGCCGCCTCAGCAAGCAAGCTCAGAAAGTGAAACAAAGAGAAGTGCTTCCAAATTGCAGTCATTATCTCTGCAGACTTTCTTCCCAACCCTATGAACACCACATAGCAATAGGATACTGAGAGATGCAGACCGAAGTAGATCCACTCATCCTACCGTTGCTGCAAGGTTGCTCAGGAGTATCTATCCAAGAAAGGCCAACCTTCAGCATCCAGGTGTCAGAATATATGCATCTTAGCCCGGCAGAGTGCAATGGAACTACTATGGTGTGGTGGAACGTTGCTCTCATATTGGAGATTAAAGTTAACAGAATGTGGAAGATTCTTCAAACTAGTGATCACTACTATGAAAATTTACTATTAAACTGGCTTTTTATTTTAAGTTGGTGGATTTGATGGTAAGGTGTGGAAAAGATCTACTGGAATATCTTTAGTTTTTGGCTTATAGAGGTGGGTGGACTACATCTAAGCTGTATGAAAAAAGTAACTAAGAAAAGCAAGCCTATTGTCCAGTTGGCTTAAAATCACTGTACAGAGATCTACAAGAGGCCCAAAAATGTTTGAGTGTATACAAATGGAAAAGTTTGAAAACCATTGTATTTAGATCACTGGTCTCCTGAAGAATGTGTGGTGGCTTCCTTCCAATTGCAAAAAGTCCCAGGTAAACAAAGTATCTGCTGATGTGACTGAAAATTGTGTGTGTGGTCATGGGGCTGTAGTAACCATCTGTAGTAGCTCTATAGGCATGCTGTGCCTCTGAACTTTTCACAGTCCGTTTGGGATTTTAATTCTTAGTACTTAGCCATTGGGCTTGACTGGTGTTCAAGAGAGAGCTGTATAGCTCCACTGATCTTTGATGAACTATTTGGCTTCACAGCCCCTGTTTGTTACTGGTGTTCTTCCAGCAAGTCGAAAGATGTGTAAGACCCCCACCAGAGACAAACTCCTTTTTTGTTCTGCTTAACAACAAGTAGTAGACAGAACAACCTTGTCAAAGCATGACAGATTGCTAGCAATTTCAAAGGTAGCATTGGAAATTTTCTAGCTAAGAAGAAAAAAAGCAAAGCATGCACGTGGCCTATTTTGCTGTGGTTAGTTGTCCTTCTTTTTTCCAAAACATGGGAGCACATGCGACTATTTATTGCAGGGGGGAGCCCAAGCCTTTAGCTTTACAAGTCCTGAACTTGCTCGCTTCGCTGAAATATGCAATTCAGGTGTTGTTACACATTCAGACTTCTCTGACTGCAGTTTTGTTAAAAGTTAATAGTCAGATGATGTTCCTCCATTCTGTTTTCCAGTTAAATTTATTTTCTGCAGTAGTGGCAGACTTTAATCAATCAAGTCTAATTTACTATGGGTAATTACTAATACCTAATTTGACTATCCTATTTCAGATTAAAAAAAAAAAGTCTTCTTCAGTCACAGGAGGTTGCTGTTCAGAATTCATTGGTAAACTGAGGCATTGCCTATTCTTCAATGAGATACTGACAACATTTGCTGCTTCTTGCAAGAAGAGCAAAAATTACATTTTTGGAGGTTGAGTGCTATGACAATGCGATAAGTTGAATTTGACAAGCCTTCCTGTTTTAGTAAGCTTCACTGAGATTTTCTAGGTCTTTTGGGTTCTCCGCAATGGTGTAGTACTGGTTGTTAAAGCAAAAGTATTTCAGACACTTCTGGGCTTGCATGAGAGATCTTGGGCAGTTGCTTTCCTTGTTGATATCTCAGAATTTATTCTGTAGTTCTTAAAGACTGGGGAAGTTAAAATAAGTCACAAGCACACTCCTGTTGGAAAAGCATTATGTACTATAATTGTTGGTTTTATTATTATTTCATGGCTTTCCAGGTGTTCTGAAATCTGGTAAATATTTCAGAGCATTTTTGAAGCTTTTCTAAATTGATTGTCTCGTATCTGGGATTGCAGACTGGAATCGGGAGAGGTGTAACAATGCAGGTATTCTAGTGCAGTAGGATTGAAATGAGTGGCAGTAGCAGAAAGAAAATTGTTACATCTAGCTCAAAACAATTTGGCAGTTGTCACATTTAGATACCAGGAACAGATGAAGCCGTTGACTTGATTGAGCAGGGAAGTTCTTGTTTCATTGTTCTCTGTAAAAATTTTCATTCAGATTGTGGAATTTGATAGGTCCCTTAATTAGAGAGCTGCTTTTTTTTTTAAGATGGTTTTTGATTGTGTTTGTATCTTAGTCTTTTGGTAAGCAATGTTTAACAAGAGGATGTAAAAGTCTGGCTTCTCTGTACATCTCTTGATCCAGTTGAGGTAGCATCTCTTGCAGCCTCCTTTCAAAAGGAGAATTGCAAGAAGCATAAAAAATTAAATTAATTAAATTGTGATTGTAATTCAGCAGGGGGATTCTAGTCTTACATTTTTGGAGCAGGGAGGTATTCCTTAAGCTTCCTTAACTAAATATGACATTGCCAATCATTGCAATTGTGTGTGCTGTGCAGTTTGCTGTTTTCATGACATTAAAGGCTATAAGAAGCCCACCACGATTCAAGAGCAGGGAAATGAACTGTAAAGTTTTTGTGAATTACCTCCTTTGTATAGAAATGCATTTCAGACTGTGTGTGATGGACCTGGACTAGTTAATATGCCATAGTTAGACCTAGCTAGAGCTCTGCATAGAAGATAATCATTTAGCATAAGCATGGAGTTCATCTGGGTGTCAGAAAGCCCTGCCCATTCTAATGACATTGTTTCCATAGCAGCTAATGCACTTCAGAAAAGAGGGAGACAGGAATCAAACTCATGAATAACATGGCCGTCCCGAGCTTGGATGATATAAACTGCGGCACCCACATTGTCACTTATCTTTCAGTGTGTGGTATGTCTAGGCAAGTCACTGAATAGTAAAATAAGGTAATTAAACTCTCCTTTTTCCTAAGAGACTGTTCTGATTAGTCATCGCCTAACAGCCTTATCTTCACTGAATTCATGAGAAAGAGCAGGGTTTGCCCAAACTACAGCCCCTGCACTCAGAGTCAATACTGGCTTAAAACTTACACTGGCTTAAGTCTGCGTCCTGGAGTTCTAATGATCTCATGTGGGAATTAGTCTTGATTTGTGTCACGGTTTAAAGCTGGGCTGGCTATTAAACCTGCGGCAGATGCTCTCTGTTATCCCCCCCCATCCCCCCAGAGGGAAAGGGAAAGGGAAAAGGGAGAGAGACTTCTGGGTTGGAAAATTAAAACAGTTTTAATAAACTATAATAATGAAAAGAGTATAATAATAATAATAGGAAATAATCAAATATATACAAATATATATACAAAACCAAGATTGAGCTCCCCTGAAGTCAGCCAACGTCACCACCGGCACTGCAGGGCAGGCTCCAGGAAGGCCCCAGCCTGGGCCTAGCGACAGTCGAGAGCTGGATTCAGGAACGCACGGATCGGGATCGGGGGCAGCAGGAAAACAGACGGAGTCCTCCCTGGACACCGGCCATAGCAGAAAGAGAGCGAGACCCTCGTGATCCCCCCGCTTTATACTGAGAATGACGTGTATGGGATGGAATACCCTCGTTGGTCAATTTTGGGTCACCTGCCCTGTCCGCTCCCCCCTGCAGCTGCGACCCCCCTTCGGCTCTTCACTCGTAAGCAGTGAGGAATTCAGCAGTGACCTTGGTTTCTCTCAAGAACAAGTACAGCAAGAGCCTTTCTGCACAACATCCCTACCGGTGCCTCAGTGATAACTACAAACTTCGAGCGTTATCAGTCCTGGAAGCAGACACTGTCTGCAAAAACATGCAGTTAGTTTCAGAAAGTGCAGTTACTTAGAGGAGACTTAGCTGAAAGCAAAAATCACCGAAAGGAAAATCGGCCTGGTTTAGGCCAAACCAGGACATTCCACCCCTTATTCCATACCATTCACGTCATACTCAGATCACCACTAACTTTTCATTTTAAAATATATACAGATAACATTAGTTTATGATTCATCTCTATACAAAAAAAAAGTTCATCAAATTCATTTAGTTCAGGATTGTGGGTTTCCATCTGGCTAGGAGTCTCCCAGGGTAGGAAAGATGGTATGAGCTTTGTCACAGTTCGTGCCCACGGGTTGCAGGTTAAAGATGTCAGTCTTGAGGAGGTTACTGGACGCCACTTGCAGCTAGCTCCATTCCCATCACCACTGCTTCAACCTGAAAGACACTTATGAACACTGTTAGTATTATGCAGCAATTAACATCATGCAGTTCAGAATTAAGTATTCTCACCCAAGATCAGATCACCTTCAGGGACACATCGGACTCCACCATCCTGCAGCATCACCCACCAAGTACATCCAGGTCCTTGAGCAAAAGCAATCCCATGAATGGGTTTACCTTTGCCCGTAGCAGGAAGAACCCAGACAGTTTTTTCCAACAGATTCCTTTCATGCACCACAGGGACTTTATCCCATTCTACTGTATGTAAAAGGTCTGACTGAGCAGGGCCAGCTCGGTTGATAGATCCTCTGGTGTTGACTAGCCAGGTAGCTTGTGCCAAATGCTTATCCCAGTTTTTAAAGGTTCCACCCCCCATTGCTTTTAGGGTAGTTTTTAACAGCCCATTATACCATTCAACTTTCCCAGAGGCTGGTGCATGATAGGGGATGTGATATACCCATTCGATGCCATGCTCTTTGGCCCAGTTATCTATGAGACTGTTTTTGAAATGAGTACCATTGTCCGACTCAATTCTCTCTGGCGTGCCATGTCGCCACAAGATTTGCTTTTCAAGGCCCAGAATAGTGTTCCGGGCAGTGGCATGGGGCACAGAGTATGTTTCCAGCCATCTGGTGGTCGCCTCCACCATGGTAAGCACATAACGTTTACCCTGGCGGGTTTGAGGGAGTGTGGTGTAGTCAATTTGCCAGGCCTCCCCATATTTATATTTCAACCACCGTCCCCCATACCACAAAGGTTTTAACCGTTTGGCTTGCTTAATTGCGGCGCATGTTTCACAATCATGGATAACCTGTGCAATAGAGTCCATAGTTAAGTCCACCCCTCGGTCACGAGCCCATCTGTATGTTGCATCTCTTCCTTGATGACCTGAAGTGTCATGAGCCCACCGAGCTAAAAATAGTTCACCTTTATGTTCCCAGTCCAAATCTATTTGGAACACTTTAGCAGCCTGATCTGCTTGTTGGTTGTTTCGATGTTCCTCAGTTGCCCGACTTTTAGGTACGTGAGCATCTACATGACGTACCTTCACGACTAGTTTCTCTAGCCGAGCAGCAATATCTTGCCACAGTTCAGCAGCCCAAATAGCTTTCCCTTTGCACTGCCAGTTGCTTCGCTTCCACTGCTTTAACCACCCCCACAAGGCATTTGCCACCATCCATGAGTCAGTATAAAGATACAGCCTTGGCCACTTTTCTCGTTCAGCAATGTCTAAAGCCAGCTGGATGGCTTTTACCTCTGCGAATTGACTTGATTCACCTTGTCCTTCTGTGGCTTCTGTGACTCGTCGTATAGGACTCCATGCAGCAGCTTTCCACTTCCGATGCTTTCCTACAAGACGGCAGGATCCATCGGTGAACAGGACATACTGCTTTTCATCCTCTGGTAGTTCATTATATGGTGGGGCTTCTTCAGCACGTGTCACCTCCTTTTCTGGTGGCATTCCGAAGTCTTTGCCTTCTGGCCAGTCCATGATCACTTCTAAGATTCCTGGGCGATTAGGGTTTCCTATTCGAGCCCTCTGTGTAATTAATGCAATCCATTTACTCTATGTAGCATCAGTTGCATGATGAGTAGTAGGAACCTTACCCTTGAACATCCAGCCTAGTACTGGTAATCGGGGTGCCAGGAGAAGTTGTGCTTCAGTACCAATTACCTCTGAGGCAGCTCTAACTCCTTCATATGCTGCCAGTATCTCTTTTTCAGTTGGGGTGTAATTGGCCTCAGAGCCCTTGTATCCTCGACTCCAAAATCCTAGGGGTCGACCTCGAGTCTCCCCTGGCACTTTCTGCCAGAGGCTCCAGGTAGGCCCATTGTCCCCAGCTGAGGTGTAGAGCACATTTGTAACATCTTGTCCCATACGGACTGGTCCAAGGGCTACTGCATGCACAATCTCTTGTTTAATCTGTTCAAAAGCCTGTTGTTGTTCAGGGCCCCACTGAAAATCATTCTTCTTTCTGGTCACCTGATAAAGAGGGCGTACAATCTGGCTGTAATCTGGAATATGCATTCTCCAGAAACCCACAACGCCTAAGAAGGCTTGTGTTTCCTTTTTGTTAGTAGGTGGGGACATAGCTGTTATTTTGTTGATCACCTCTATCGGGATCTGGCGACGCCCATCTTGCCATTTAATCCCTAAAAACTGGATCTCCCGGGCAGGTCCCTTGACCTTGCCTCTTTTTATGGCAAAACCAGCTTGCAGAAGATTTTGAATTATTTTCTCCCCTTTGTCAAAAACTTCTGCTGCTGTATCACCCCATACAATGATGTCATCAATGTATTGCAAATGTTCTGGAGCTCCACCCTCTTCTAGTGCAGTCTGGATCAGTCCATGGCAAATAGTAGGACAGTGTTTCCACCCCTGGGGCAGTCGATTCTAGGTGTACTGGATACCTCTCCAGGTAAAAGCAAACTGTGGCCTGCACTTTGGTGCCAAGGGAATAGAGAAAAATGCATTAGCTATGTCTATGGTGGCATACCACTTGGCTGCCTTTGACTCCAGTTCGTATTGAAGTTCTAGCATGTCTGGCACAGCAGCACTCAGAGGTGGTGTAACTTCATTTAGGCCACGATAGTCCACAGTTAATCTCCATTCTCCATTAGACTTTTGCACTGGCCATATAGGACTATTAAAGGGTGAGCGAGTCTTGCTAATCACTCCTTGATTTTCTAATTGTCTAATCAGTTTATGAATGGGGATCAGGGAGTCTCGATTGGTGCGATATTGTCGTCGGTGCACCGTGGCAGTAGCAATTGGCACCTGTTGTTCTTCAACTTTCAGCAACCCCACAACAAAAGGATCCTCTGAGAGGCCAGGCAAGGTAGACAGCTGTTTAATGTCCTCAGTCTCTACAGCTGCTACACCAAAGGCCCATCTATATCCTTTTGGGTCCTTAAAATACCCTCTCTTGAGGTAGTCTATGCCAAGGATGCATGGAGCATCTGGACCAGTCACAATGGGGTGCTTTTTCTATTCATTTTCAGTTAGGCTCACTTCGGCCTCCAATAAAGATAACTCTTGAGATCCCCCTGTTATTCCCGAAATACTGACAGATTCTGTCCCTTTATGATTCGATGGCATTAGGGTGCACTGTGCACCAGTGTCTACCAAGGCTCGATACTTTTGTGGTTCTAATGTGCCAGGCCATCGAATCCACGCAGTCCAATAAATCCGGTTATCCCTCTCCTCCTCCTGGCTAGAGGCAGGGCCCCTCTAATTAAAGATTGGATTCGTGCAGCTCACGGGGACTGGACCTTCATTTCCCCTATTCACTCTTGGAAAAAAGGGATTTGAGGCCCATCTACCCTGACTGGGGTCCTGCTCATTGGTAACTGGAGCAGCCATCCTCCAAGGAAAATTCTCTCTGGTATTTCTGTTAGCTTGCAACTCACGTACTCGTGCCTGTAGGGTACTGGTAGGTTGTCCATGCCATCTGTTCATGTCCTCCCCATAATCACGCAGGGTAAACCACAGGATACCTCGTGACGTGTTCCGTTTCCTTTGAGCCGGTCCAGTAGGAGGGCGTTTCCTCCTAAAGGCTGCAACACGGGCCTGTGTAGGTAGAGAGTCAAGTTTATTCTCGATCCTGGACAGTTTGTCTGACAGTTGTTTAAATGAGTCCTTGTTTTCCTTAGTTTTTCCACAGCCGAGACACGGGCCTGCAGTGGGGAAGAAATACTATCTTCATACTGTCGCATATAGTTAGCCATTTCGCCCACACTAGGTCGTGCCATAGCATCTTCTCTCCAGACTAATATTGACAATGTATGGGCATGTGTTGGTGGAGCACTCTTCACAACCTTCCGGAACATGGATCGGTTGCATTCCACTTCATCAGGATTTACAGGATCTACAATGTCCTGAGGGTGTTTATAAATGATCTCTTGCACAGCTAGTCCTCTAAGGTAGTTAATACCTTTTTCTATAGTGGTCCATTTGCTTAGGTGGCTCATAACATCATCTTTATAGGGATACCTGCTCTTTACAGCTGACAAGAGTCGCCTCCAGAGACTGATACTGTTCGACCTTCTTGGAAGCATCTTATCAATACCACCATCTCTGGACAGGGATCCCAACTGTCTGGCCTCTCTACCATCCAGTTCTATGCTATCTGCCCCATTATCCCAGCATCGGAGCAACCAGGTAATTATTGGCTCACCGTCATAACGACTAAAATCTTTTCTTATATTTCGCAGTTCTTTCAGGGATAAGGAGTGGTAGGTTATCTCTACTTCCGAGTCCAAGTCCTCCTGTGATAGTTCTGCTTTAGAAGGACCTTTCTTGTCCTTCTTGTGTAATGGGCCTTCTTTAAAAAGACGATCAAGGAAACCCCCCTCTGTGTCAGGCCCTGACTCTGACTGAGAAGGGCCCTCACCTGGGTCCTGTGCTGGCTCTGCCTTAGAAGCCTCTGAGTCATCATCCTTCACTTTACTAGCTGATTTCTTTCGGTGTTTTCTCCTGGTTACAGGGGCAGCATGATACCTCCCGCTGTTGCTGCACTGACATCTAATCACATAGCACACCAGTAACACATTCAGGACACACGAAAATAACGACATGCCCTGTTCGAATTTTGCAGGAATCAGCTTTGCAAAAAAGGAGCAGATACTATCAAAATCAGTTAAAAGACGCCCGGTGTGCGCAGCTACGGATTCGTGATTAAAGCTGCCCATCATTGTATCATAGAGATAAGAGGTCGGAATAATGACTGCCCAGTTTATCACGACATAAATCAGTATCACAACCCATACCAAAACGACACATTTTGACCAGCATGCCCTGTTAAACCACATGTAAGCACTAACACACAGCGCATACGGCAAGTAAGGTATGATTACACTTAACTGTAAAACAAGCTTTATAAAGAAAAGAGGTAACACAAGGTTCACAAATGACATTACCATCTTCGCTATCTGTTTTAATTTCCAACCCCTCGTAAATCTCAAAGGAAGAAATCTGATACTCTCCCGGCTGAGCTCTCCGGATCTCCTCCCACTGGAGTGGGGATTCGACTTATCAGAGCAACCTGTCGGAGCTTCTCTCGTGCCCCACGTTGGGCGCCAATAAATCTGTCACGGTTTAAAGCTGGGCTGGCTATTAAACCTGCAGCAGATGCTCTCTGTTATCCCCCCCCATCCCCCCAGAGGGAAAGGGAAAGGGAAAAGGGAGAGAGACTTCTGGGTTGGAAAATTAAAACAGTTTTAATAAACTATAATAATGAAAAAGAGTATAATAATAATAATAGAAATAATCAAATATATACAAATATATATACAAAACCAAGATTGAGCTCCCCCGATGTCAGCCACGTCACCACCGGCACTGCAGGGCAGGCTCCGGGAAGGCCCAGGCTGGGCCTAGCGACGGTCGAGAGCTGGATTCAGGGATGCACAGATCGGGATCGGGGGCAGCAGGAAAACAGACGGAGTCCTCCCTGGACACCGGCCATAGCAGAAAGAGAGCGAGACCCTCGTGATCCCCCCGCTTTATACTGAGAATGACGTGTATGGGATGGAATACCCTCGTTGGTCAATTTTGGGTCACCTGCCCTGTCCGCTCCCCCCTGCAGCTGCAACCCCCCTTCGGCTCTTCACTCGTAAGCAGTGAGGAATTCAGCAGTGACCTTGGTTTCTCTCAAGAACAAGTACAGCAAGAGCCTTTCTGCACAACATCCCTACCGGTGCCTCAGTGATAACTACAAACTTCGAGCGTTATCAGTCCTGGAAGCAGACACTGTCTGCAAAAACATGCAGTTAGTTTCAGAAAGTGCAGTTACTTAGAGGAGACTTAGCTGAAAGCAAAAATCACCGAAAGGAAAATCGGCCTGGTTTAGGCCAAACCAGGACAATTTGCAGTCATGGAATTTAACTTAATAACTAGCCTCTATGTTGACCTATTGCATTAGCTATGTTTTGTATACTCTAAATTTGGTGGCGAACATCCTGGTGGAGAAGAGTATGGAGTCTGTACCATTTGGCTCCTGGCAGTATGCATGAATACAGGGGAATGTATCTGTAGGAGTATGTTACCATTGCTGGTCTTTGCGGCACACAAGCTTCCCATCTGATGCTACAGAGGACTTCCTGTAACCTTTCGTTTTGGCTCTTACTACTTGAATTTTACGTGAATCTGTCTGAATCCTCAGTTCTCATCTATTTGACTGAGACTCAGTTCAGTAAAGGATGTATGTGTATCTGCTGATACACATTCAAATTTGGATTTCCAGCCTGAGGTTCAGCGTGGGGGGATGAGGGTTTGATATCTCTCCTTTTTCTAAAATAGACGTCTAAAAGACATCAGATAAATTCAGCCTTGGAAATGTCCCCACTGTCTCTGAAGGAAATCTGGCTGACTTTCTCAGATATGCAGGCCTACGTGAGGATGGATGAGTCCTGGCCAGCATGACTGTGATGGTAACTATGCTGCCTCAGGTACCAAAAGTCAGACAGTTTGAATCTTGGCAGTGTGCAATGGTTACCCCAATGTGCTGGTGACTTGTTTGTTCTTGGCAAATCTCACTAGAAGCTATGTATTGCAATTAGTAAAAGACAGGTAAGAGTGACAGAGTAGCTCCTGAGGCTTTCTCTTATATGAGTGCTACCAGTTTGTGATTGTTTCTTTCCAGGTATTCATATATTCTTGCATATGCAAGGGCTGGCAGTAGTCCCATTTAGTTGTTTAGGAAAAGAGGTTTCCAGGCTGTCCTCTCTGACTTTTTTCCACAGTCCTGTGGGGATGTCTTTTCTATCTAAGTCTACAGATTTTCTTTTTAAGTACTTTATAAAGCACACCTTTTGGGAGAGGGTACTGGTCTGACATCTACAAGATCTGTTTACACTTTCAGTTCAGCTTCTGCTTGCTGTTTGATGCTGGCCTCCACATTTCACATTCTCTTTGCTTTAATTCCATCTTTTGTTGAATGAAAAAACTACTTCTTCCCCTTCCTGGTGAAAGATGCTCTCTAAGCGTTATCATCACCACCCTTGGACCAGTCTGAGGAGGACAGGCAGTCTCCCAATATGTTTTGTACTCCCGTACCACCTGTTGTGCTGACGTGTTACAGATGACATTTTGGAAGAGAGGGAAGTGTCTAAGATTTTAACTTCAAGTCTTAGATTTTGTTTGCATTTTCTCCTTTCAGAAACTCAGGGATACCCATTTCTCAGTTCTTCTTCATCCATCCTAAAACAACACAATTACACCAGTTGAACAGATACTAGAGATAAAACAGACTGCAGAATTTCCCCAGGACTTAAAAGTAGGTGGAAGAGCCATTTCTCACCTACCAGTGCCAGAAGCAGGAAGCTAGAAGTGAATCAAAGGACTCCTAAGTTGCAGCAGAGGAACAAAGCAGTCAGCAGTGAACACTGACATGAGCCACTCAAGCCTGGAGACCCAAATTTATATTCCCTTGTCTTCCTAGGAGGTTACGTGGCCACAGTGACCAGGACAGCTCTTTTCAATAAGATTAAAGATGGAAAAGGTCTAGGAAGTCTCAATTAGGTCATTCTTCCTGCAGCACAGGTTGTCCCCCTGCAGCATAATCCCAGTGGCTTTTACATCTCTAGTTTCATCTTGGGCAGTGAGGTTTCTGGCATATTGACTCTTTCGGTTAGAGCAATATCCCCTCTCTAAACAAGAAAAGCAGTTTCTTGTTTTTAGTACATTCCCTTAGGCAGAACAGTGACCAGTCACAATATTTTTCCTGTGTCTAGAAGAGGCTACCCCAGTCCTCCTGTTCTGCTACTTAAAGAGAAGTAGATGTCATTGTACTATCATGAATTCCTTGAAGCGATCAGCATTTTTACACTAAGGGACTCTATCTTGGTTTTTTTAAAAACAAAGCTATATTCAACTGAGGAAGAGCCTCAGGAAGGCTTTTGACTTACATCAGAGGGGAAATTGGCCCATTAAATGAAAAGTAGTACGTTGCTTCTTCCTGTGCTTGTCTGAGCTGATGCTTCACTGAATAATGTGACTCATTATTTACGTGGTATATTAGAAATAGATCATTGACTGGTACCTGTGCTTAAGTCGCAAGAGGGGAGATTAACATGCTTTGCATCTTGAAATAATCTTTCTTCACCTCCAGACTGTGCCAGCTCTCTTATTTATGTGAAAACAGGGAGCTACGCTGAAAGTTGTTAATTTATGTTACATACTGTAACAGAGAAGGCTGCTGCAGGACTGCCCCACACCACACACACACCCCCCCGCCCCACTTTCTGATGAGGGAGCTGCCTGCTCCAAAAGCGAAGAAGCTGAAGTAAACTCACTGGCAGCTGAACTTACCATCTCTCTGGGGCGACGTGCTTGTGTTAGTGAATTTGCTGCTATAAACCACAAACTTTCTCTGTACCAAATTTCCCTAAAGATTGGAAAGAGTCTATGCTCAGAAAGCAAGCTTCAAAGCATCTTTAGAGAGCACGGAAGATGTGGTAGTAAAGGAAAAAAGCCAAGGATGGTATAAGGGAGAAGGGAGTGGGGAAGAGAGAAAATACACAGAGGACTGTATTTGGGAGTACAGGAGAAATTCTCCTGAGGCTACAGTCTGACTTTACGGTCAAACACATTTCCCAGGGCTGCACGAATCAGTACCCCAGTGGGCATCAGCATGTCTGAACTTGCTTATAATTTGCCAGCAATCTGTCTTGCCCTTCCAGCTTCTTGTTTTTTCCTCTCCCTTTCATTTTCCCTGCTGGTCTTTAGCATGTTCTCTGGAGCTAATGCTGCAACAGGGCCTCTAATAGGTCTGAAGAGCTACTGCAACCAAACCCACTGAGAAATCGTTTTTAATAAGCAAAAGCATTGCAATGAAGCAGTGAATTTCTTCTCTAACACAACAAAAAAGATCCTTACAGTCGAAATCCTGCAGTGAAAACTCTTCAGATGAATAGCTTGTTAGAGGATAAAGCAGTTAGGTGAATAAAAGCCTGATTATGTACCTGGAGGTAGAATGTAATAAGAATCAGAACAAGTAAATTAATAATTTGGCTGCTACTTCCTACTGTGGGCTGTGCCTGAGCAGTCTTATCCAATACCTGCTTCTGAAAAACAGAAGTATTACAAGAGGCAGAGTATTCAGAAGAGGATTTTGATCTGCATTTGACTGCCTGCCTGTTTATCTCTGAGCTGGGACTGTAAAGTGGGAAGGAGGCATTTCAAGCTGTTGTCTACATGAGGTGGTCAGTTTGGACAGGACATGTGACATCTCCAGTCTCACTGAGACTCCCTGATGGTAATGTGACAGAATGACATGACATCTTCGCACAGCCTGTCAGTGTGATGGCACTGCGTTAGATAGATGTGGTAGGGGAGTGGAGTGCTTTCACCCTTGTTGTGAACATCATGTTCCCTTTGGTCAGATGGGGCTAGTGCTCAAAAATGTGTACTGGTCTGCCGAGCTCCCAGAGCTTCCTCCTGGCTGCAGCTTTGAGGAGCTGCTGCCTCCCCTGAGCAGCCTACTCTAATCACAATCCCCAGGCAGCATTTATTTAGCTTGGAGTAAGTGGTTAGTGTTAACCTCACACAGACTTAAATGCTGCTTGTGCACTGCTTCCCATTTATTTTTTCCTTTTTCTCGTTACAGTCTAGCCCCATTTCCCTTGGGCTTTTGTGCTGCATTTCTTCTTTTTTTTTTTTTTTTTTTTTTTTTTGAGGACTGTTAAGGTCTTTCCCTCCAAGCCAGCAGTCATATAGAGAAATCCAGGCATAAGTGTGAAAAGCTCACATGCCCAATAAGCCATTATTTTGTTTGGGATATACCCACTTTATCATTATAGACCATTCCAGATCAGTGCTGCCAAGGAAAAGGAAAATCCTGGAATCTGTTCCCAAACTGGAAAGTACTCTCTTTCCATTTGACAGCACAGGGCTATCCTGCATCTAAATACATCCAAAAAGCCCAGTGCCAGCTGAGACTACCTCCCTTGTGCTCCTGACCGCCCAGCTTCCCATCATCATCCTGGGTAATTCCCATCACTAACCTGCTAGAGATCCCCAAACGGAGATGGCACTGCCACCTCTCCTAAGTGACTGGTAAGCTGCTGTATGTAGCCTAGACTGTTAGCAAAACTTCTCTGTCCAAAATAGCTTGTGAATGGCTCTGTTTCTGATCCAGTTGAATTTCTCACCTTTTCTTGTTGAATATAGGTGGACTTTGCATTTACAGTATAGCTTCTGCTTGGCTACAGGGAGAATCTCATCTCTGTGCTAAAGACAAAGTAGTAATTTTCCCTGATGCCTGGCACAAACACAGCAGTCATCTTTTGTTTTTCCCCAATGGTAATTGCTACCTTCTCTCTCTTCTGTTTTTTCAGACAAACAGTATCAGGAGATGAGCTCTGAGCAAGCCTCTAAATGAAACAAGTCACTGCTTTCACCTGTAGTTTTGCACAAAGCCTCTGAAGTTTTAACTGTTGTGAATCTGTTCATCTACTTGTCACAGATGTCCCTACTGCATTAGTTATCAGATAGTGTGACTCTGCCTGTCTACCTATTTTTTTTCTACGTTGTAACTAAAGATAGCATAGTATTCACTTTAGTAAGATAATTTAATGTAAACCTCTGATGACAGTGCTTTTTTCTTTAAGACTTTCTGT
This sequence comes from Nyctibius grandis, assembly GCF_013368605.1. NCBI lineage: Eukaryota > Metazoa > Chordata > Aves > Nyctibiiformes > Nyctibiidae > Nyctibius > Nyctibius grandis. The sequence goes on from NC_090661.1 coordinate 49,180,134, forward strand.
CTGATAGTCTTAAATCACATTTATGCATGTTAATGAATTGACTCTAATAGTTCTCAGTGGAGGAACACTAGAAGTAAGAGATTTTTCCTAAGGTTATACAGGGAGTCGGTGTCCAAGTCCCTTCCAGCTGAACCCTATCGGTTGGTTTTGCATTAAATATTTATCAGGGAGTTGCTTTGTGTTGTAACAAATGATACTCAGTGTGTTAAGAACCTAACATCTGAATCAAATGTCTATAATTTTACATTTTAGTAAGCAAAGAGCACAGAAGAGGACAGAAATAATAATAATTTTTTTTATATAATTTTTTGGGTGAGTGTGACTGCCATCTCATCTGAATAGGAAGAACTTTACAGTTTGTGTGTCTGATATGCTGTCTTTCTTCAATATATAAAATAGAGATGCACCTGAAGTGTTATGTCACCATCAAAGCACGCAAGTGTCAGCAAGTGCAAATACGCATCCTTCTTTACCTTTCTGTTCTGTAAAAAACTCAAAAAAAAAAGAAATTATTATCCAGTCACACATACTCATTTTACTTCCTTATTCCCTCAAATTTAATCTGGACCAAAATTTGCACTTTTATTGAAATTAAAATGGTTTTGTTTGTTTTTTAAAGGGAAAAAAAAGCCTGCTTTCCTTGTGCCAAGACTGCTGTAGATAGCCAGGAAATAACATGCAAAGGTGGCTTATTGTGGCATTATCAAAAGTAAGTGCTGAGGTTTGATTGGGTAGTGTTTTATATTTTCTCCTTCATCCCATTTTGGGCTATTGTTTAAGTAGAGCTAATGTAGCCAAAGCTCTGCTTTCTGAACTATGAGTGTAAATCTAGTGTATACCACTTAAAAAAAAAGCTCTAGCATTCAAGAGTAATTACCCCAAATATTGCTGTAGCGTGGTGGTTGTAAGCAGCAGTGGAAGTCTTTATTATAAAGTAAACTGCATTCTCTGGGATTGTTGCAGATTTATAACATTCTAACAGTTGAATAATTTGTCCCATTTCATGTTACTTTTCCATCTGCTGGGACACTTCAGCACAGCAGCATCCAGGCACACTATGATACTTCCGTATTTTCAAGTAGGGTACTGATTCAAATACATATATTCCCTCTACATAGAAACTAATCTGTGGAGACTCCCCTTGAGGCTATTGTTGAGACTGAGCACCCAAAAGCCTGGCCTGGCCCCCATTACAGAGGAGGGTGGAAGCAGAGCAGAGCAGCTGCGGTTGGGCTCCCTGGAAACAACTGGATTTGGCCAGGACTCTTACATAACCTCAGCCTTGCATCCTCTGATGGCAGGCGTCTTCGAGAGCTGAAGTAACAACAATAATTTTTCCTGGGGGCTTAAGCAGGTCACAAAATTCTTCCTGCGATGAGCAATAGGCAGTCTGAAGCGACAGACCCTGTCCCGGCATATTCTAATAAGAGCTGCTTCTGAGAGGAGAGGGTGCAGTGGAGTGGCCAGGTGCTCTGTGGGACTGATAGTGAACAATGAAAAATATTTGCAAGGGCAAATACTGTTACTTCTTTCTTGGTGCTTGGCGACAGGAGCTGGTGAGACAAGGAGAGCTGCTCAGCCCAGCAGCATTCCCCTCAGCTTTGCTTTCTGCTTGAAAACTTGGAGAAGTTAATGGAAGAGCGTCTGAGCAGTATCTAATGGGGAATTAGGCAGGGATGCTTGCAGAAAAGGGGGCAGGAGATGGGCGTTCAAAATTGAAACAGAAAGATAAGAAAATATATACATAACAGAAGAGTGGTAGAAAGGGAGCCCTGAGAATAGGCTTAGGAGCCAGGGGCTCAAATTTGATTTCTCACATCTTGTTCTGTTGGATAAGTCACATCACCCGTCTGCCTGATTTTTCTTATCTGTATAGTGGGAGACATATAACAGTTTCTGTTCAAGGGGAGGTCTGAGAATTAATGGATGCTGATAGAGTGCCTGGAAGATGAAAAATGGTGAGTATTACCAGAGCAAACAGTAACCCCTTTGACTCATTTATGATCTTATTACCACCAAATGTCTCTTTGGCTTCCTGTCATTTCAACTAAGCCTCCTTCTGATCCTATTAAACACCAGGGGGAAGATCCTCAGCTAGTGTCACAGCTCCATTGACTTCAATTATTTCTCTTGCACAACATATTTCATCCAAAGCACTTCAAGTATTTGAGAGATATTGGCCAATTAAGCACCACAACCTCTATGGGAGGTACAGAGTCATACCACAGTTAGAGAAACTTAGAAAAGAAAGGTTAATCAACTTACCCAAGGTCAGGAAGAAAGCATAACAGAGATAAGAAAATAGACCAAGAGTCATGCTCTTAATTCTGGAGGTCGCCTTGGCCAGGTTTTACTCTGTGTATCGGAGAGGATCTGAAGCCCCTGTTCCAAGCTCTGCCTTTTTCAGGTTCTTACTGGTATGAGACAAAGCAGGACTTGCTTTCTTTTCATGCTCTCATACACTTTTAGTTTTTATCATTCTCATTTTATTCGAGGTATTGTAGGAAGAGAATTATGGAGCCTATGCATATAAAAGCTGATTCCTCAGCTGGTATAAATTAGAAGGACTTCCCAAAAGCAATGGGAATATGATGACTTACACCTGAGGATCTGGTCCCTAGAGCTTATTTCTGGCAGAGTTTGGCTATAAGATGCCTAGGGATTTTCAGCCTCCAGTCAGTTACTTATGCACAAGCTTTCTGAAGCTGCGGGAAGCTAAACTGCCTACTGCTGGCGATTGCTTTTCCAATATATTGCAAGCTAGGACTTTATCATCATAAGTAAGCTAGTCTGTGCCCTCATGCCTGCTGAAAGTCCAAAATGGCTGCATCAAATGGTGATACTTAGAATAGCCCCAAGTGGAAATACTTCAAATATCCACAGTAACTCTGCTGTTTCTGAGATGGGTTTTTTTTTGCAATGTAGGGAGTGTTTGTGCAACTTCAGCATTTTATTCTGCAAATTTAGACCATCTTTCAGGGAAGCTAGTGAATGCTGTGATAGTGGAGTTTAATTTATAAATAGCCAGCAGACAAGCATGGGGAGAGGCAATGAATAACTCACAGATGGAAGAATTAGAGATCAGTTGTGACATAATGGCAGAACAGCAGTGCAGAGCTGAGGAGCAGTGCTTGGCCGGGTCAGCACTCAAAGAGAATCCACAAGTGCAGTGCTTAATTATACATACAGTTTTAAGTCCAAAACCAACTTGTTGTTTGGTTTGGGGTCTTTTTTGGTTTTTTTGTTTGTTTGTTTGTTTTTTTAAAAAAACCAACCAAACACCAGCCCTCACCCTGTGAAATCTGCAGCTTTGATGCAGTGCTCATAGCGCTCAGCTAGGAAATAATAATGTTATTGGTTTTGGGTTTTATTTTTTTTAAAGCTACAGAGAAGTTAAAGAGGAAAGCCTATCAGAGCTGTGAGAAACTAAATGTGTTTATAAGCTTGAGATCTTCATTTTCTGAAGCAGCTTTAAATCCTGATTGTGTATTGTCTTTGTACACTGAGTTAAGACCAGATTATATCAAAATACCAGCTATTTATTATTTAAGAATAACTGAATCAAAAATGTGCTGTGTTTTCATACGTAGGGGAAAAACCAATCCTATCTCTGTAAAGCTCATGAAGATATTTACATTGAAGTACATATGTATATAAATATGTCTGTACACACATTTAAGTAAGTGCAGGTCAGTTTTGGGAGAAGCCAGGTCTAACAATCCACGGGAACACTGGAGGAAGGGCTGACGTGTGTGGAGAGGGAAGCAAGGGGAGGATAGGGCAGCTCAGAAACTCGGACTGATTACCTGTGTAATTCCCTTTGTGCCCCTTCACAAACATATACTTCGGAACTAAGAACTAGTACTTTCTAAAAAAACTCTGCTATCTAAAATCCTGGAAATTCTTTTTTCTTCTTCCCTATGGTAAGGTTAGACATTACCTTGGGCTAGACTTTCCTGACCTTTTCACCAAGCATATCTTGATATGAAAACACTTGGTCAGGACTCAAGCCACACCTTCCAAGTCACAGAAGGCAAAGGCAGGGACTGGGAGAATGAAGAACTGCCCGCTATACAAGAAGAACAGGTTCAAGACCATCTGAGGAATCTGGAGGTACACAAGTCTGTGGGTCCTGATGAGGTGCATCCGTGGGTCCTGATGAGGTGCATCCATGGGTCCTGATGGGATGCATCCATGGGTCCTGAGGGAACTGGCGGATGAAGTTGCTAAGCCTCTGTCCATCATTTTTAAGAAGTCAGGGCAGTCTGGTGAAATTCCCGCTGACTGGAAAAGGGGAACTATAACCCCCATTTTTAAAAAGGGGAAAAAAAAGAAGACCAGGGGAACTATAGGCTGGTCATGTACCCGGCAAGATCATGGAGCAGATCCTCCTGGAAAATGTGCTAAGGCACGTGGAAAATAAGGAGGTGGCTGCTGACAGCCAACATGGCTTCACTAAGGGCAAGTTGTGCCTGACAAATTTGGTGGCTGCCTATGATGGGATTACAGTGTTGGTGGATAAGGGAAGAGCGACTGATGTTACCTACCTGGACTTGTGCAAAGCATTTGATGCTGTCCCGTATGACATCCTTGACTCTAAATTGGAGAGACATGGACTTGACAGATGGACCACTCAGTGGATAAGGAATTGGCTGGATGGCTGCAATCAAACAGTTGTTATCAACGGCTCGATGTCCAAGTGGAGACCAGTGACGAGTGGTGTTACTCAGGGGTCAGTATTGGGACCGGTGCTGTTCAACATCTTTGTCGGTGACACGGACAGTGGGATTGAGTGCGCCCTCAGCAAGTTTGCTGACGACACCAAGGTGTGCGGTGCAGTCGACACGCTGGAGGGAAGGGATGCCATCCAGAGGGATCTTGACAGGCTTGAGAACTGGGCCTGTGCAAACTGCATGAAGTTCAACAAGGCCAAGTGCAAGGTCCTGCATGTGGGTCGGGGCAATCCCAAGCACAAATACAGGCTGAGTGGAGAATGGATTGAGAGCAGCCCTGAGGAGAAGGACTTGAGGGTGATGGTTGATGAGAAGCTCAACATGAGCCGGCAATGTGTGCTTGCAGCCCAGAAAGCCAGCCATATCTTGGTCTGCATCAAAAGAAGCGTGACCAGCAGGTTGAGAGAGGTGATTCTCCCCCTCTACTCTGCTCTCATGAGACCCTAGCTGGAGTACTGCGTTCAGCTCTAGGGTCCTCAACATAAGGACATGGAGCTGTTGGAGCGAGTCCAGAGGGGGGCCACGAAGATGATCAGAGGGCTGGAGCACCTCTCCTATGAAGACAGGCTGAGAGAGCTGGGGCTGTTCAGCCTGGAGAAGAGAAGGCTCCAGGGAGACCTTATAGCAGCCTTCCAGTACCTGAAGGGGGCCTACAGGAAAGTGGGAGAGGGGCTTTTTACAAGGGCAAGTAGTGACAAGACGAGGGGGAATGGTTTTAAACTGAAAGTGGATAGATTTAGATTAGATATTAGGAAGAAATTCTTTACTGTGAGGGTGGTGAGACACTGGAACTAGTTGCCCAGAGAAGCTGTGGATGCCCCTCCCCGGCAGTGTTCAAGGCCGGGTTGGATGGGGCTTTGAGCAGCCTGGTCTAGAGGAAAGGTGTCCCTGCCTGTGGCAGGGGGCTTGGAACTAGATGATCTTTAAGGTCCCTTCCAACCCAAACCATTCTATGATTCTATGACTCTTCACCTATGGAAGGAGATGAGGCTATGAAAAGGAGAAGGCTCCAACCTTCAACTCCATCCTGGAAAAACTGTCTGCTTTTTTACTTCTCCTGTGTAGAAAACATGTTCCCTAGCAAGAGGAAAGGGAGATGCACACACTTTAGGTCAGTAGCCACATGTGGGCTCTGTGTTTGGTCTTCGTGAGAACCTGTATCAGGCATATGCTCACTCTAGGAAATTTATGTCACATGTTCTGTGCCATACCATCTTAGCCCAGATTTTTTTCTACTGCCATGGGAACCAGAGGTCTTGATTGGGAGGAGAAGGGGAGCTGCTGCTCTACCAGGAACCTAACGTAAGAGAAATTGTGAAGTTGTCCTATATGCTTGATATGTCGAAACACTGACTTGGAAAATATTGCTTAACTATTTGGAGGTGCTGTCACCTCAAGAAGATAATGGTGTGCCATGGAATGAACAAAGTCCCTGTCCTCCAGAAAGTGGGCACAGGGTGGCTTCAGGTGTTCCCCGTTTACCCCCAGTGAATGTGTAAAAGTGCCAGCATCCCTCTTAAGGGAGTATAAAGCTAAGAACAAACACACATTGTAAAGTGCCAGAATACTTTATTGTTAGGTGTAAAACCTCTTTCTGTTGACAAGTGCAAGCAGTCTTTACTGTTCGCAGTTAACAGGACCTTAGGGACTTCCTGTTCACTGGAAGAATAAAAAAGCAAGAGAAAACATTCATGTACAAGCTAGTACTTCTTGCTAGAGCCTACACAATTTAAGCATAGACCTGCTACAGGACACTGAAAGGCCAACTTTACTTTTACATGGCATTTTAGAAGTCTAAAAGCAGTCCCTTTGCAACAGTATCTCAAAGACTTAGAACTGACCTGGTCAACTTCAGTCCATAGGAATACAGTAAACAGATGTGCTGGGTACTGTATCCCAAGCCTGATGGGGTTCTGAGAACACAAAAATGAGGCTTATGGTTTGGACTAATTAAAGCCAGTGCAACATCACTTCTTCAGCCTCCCCTTGTACAGCCAGTGCCTCAGAGTTAAGTCCCGTCTCCTTTCCTGGGAATTCCCTTATGGGCCCTAACAATCCTTCCACCCTCGAGACTATGAGAGTGAAAAACTTGCTAGTATTGCAGTCCTGGGCTTGTGCAGAGGCATCTCCCTCAGGGGGATCCAGGCTTGCTTCTAGAAAATACCAGTCCTCCCCTCCTACTTTTTGGGAAAGGGAAAGGCATCAAGGCTTGGGTGACCTGCAGTGGGCTGCTGCCAGTTGAAGGGGGCTGCTGCCTGCACGTTACTGGCCTCCACTACCTCTTTGTAAACAAAGGTAAGGATACACTCCTAAAAGAAGAAAAACTATATGATCATAGGCTGTATAGTTGAGGTTTTTTTCTGGTAAGGTCCTGCTAGAAAAGCTATAGCTAAGGAAGGAACCTTTTCCTTCTCCTAAAAGAGTTTTTTTTCATCCTCAATGGTGCTACACTGTTGTTATCTATCTACCTATGCTTCAGGAGGTCTGTCCAGCTCCTTGCATAGAGAGCTTATACTGATTGCTGCTGTGGCTGGCCTCTCCAAAACCATGGTGACTTGCAAATCCCTCTGCCCAGCAAAGGGTATTTAGGACTCCAGCTGGTCATGGGTTGTTCCCTGGTGGACAGGAGTATCCTACTCCTGTTTCCAATGCTGTTATCAACATGTCATACCTTGACTATGTGTTAAAACTTCTGAGAATACACACTGTACTTAGGAGCAAGAGGACGTGATGTGAGGACATGGTAGGTGTGGGTCATTCTGCATGACCTGGTGGCGTGTACAGGAGAGGCAGGCATTCTCGCTGAGGGCTGTTCTCAGAGGAAATCCCTGGATCTCTCTGTTCAGGTAATATTTTTTGGTCAGGGAGAAGGAATGCTATAGGTGCTGTGTGTCACCTGGCTGGTTCAGTGTCACTTCTGACATTTAGCTAATATACAAATATGGCTCTCGCTCTCATTTTTTCCAGCTCTAAAGAAATGTTAAAATGTATAAAAGCCATCATGTTATCATCAGTTTTGATGATAGCATTAAACAGTGTATTAAACTGTTCCCTTCGGTGTACAATTCATACCTCTTTGCCTGGAGGTGCATTTCTTATTAAAATGGCTCAGATCCACATATTGTGAAATAATATCCACTGAAATTCACCGTTTTTATTTATGTATTTAAAAGAAGTTGGTAAGGGATTTGGGGAAACAAATGAACTTACTGCCTGGTAATAATGTAACATCGTAAAAGCTTATTATGAGAGTTATTTTCTAAGAGATTTTTAGGTGTTTCATTCAAATTGGCTTTGAAATGAGCACTGCTCCAGATGGACTAAGAACTATCTGAATGTCTCCAGGGACACCATGTTGAGTTGGAGATAAGGGGACAGTAGAATTGGAGGGCGCTTTAGAAAAGATTGGACTGCAAGATTTCCTTTTGCTTCCAAACAAAAACAGTCAAGTTTTATAGAACTAGTGGTTTTGATTACCTCAGTTTTAATGATTTGAAACTGAGTTTTAAAACTGATTTCAGAGCATGCTGGTCACTCTTATCCTGAAACTCAAGTTCCTGTAAAGGGTTCTCAGTTCAACACCTAAATATTGAGGTTCCTAACACCAAACTACTCTAAAACATCACCCTGGCAGTGCTGATGTGGAAAGGGGTTAAGTAATAGTCATCAGTTCTGTTGTCAAACAGGGAGGAACTGCAAGCCCCAGAGAAAAAAAGACAGTATGACAAATGATCTGTGTTGGTGGATTTGCCAGAAGAGTTACATGCAGAGCTTATATAAGCAAGTTTGTCTTCTGCCATTGTGGGGCACAGACAGCCACTTAGCTGTACTGGGGAAAAGCAGCTTTTTTCTTGGTATAATTGTATCTGTAATGGAGAGTTTTCCCTCAGAAGAGCTGAGTCCTTTGCAGAGGTAGGCAAGAGGTGAAAAATTCACCCAGCCAGAGCCATACAGGGATAGCTTCTTGTTTGGGCACTTCTATGCTCAGGTTTCAGCAGGGCCCAAAGAACTGCCTGCTTGGGGCGTCCTTGTGGATTGGCAGAGGTTGTTCTTGGGTATATTTGCCCTGCATGATCTGGCCCTTAACAGGCACATGTGCAGTATGGCAAATAGCATAATACTTTTTTTTTTCCCATTCTATTTCCTTCTTTTATAAATAACTTCTTGTTTTTAATAAAAGTTTAGCAAAATATTACTTTTTGGCCTGTAAAGTTCTAGCCTTCTAGGATGTAGGTGACAGCCTCCCCATCCCGTTATCTGTGCTCTCTTTTGCTTGCTGTTCTTCTTCGGCACTGAAAATGTAATCAAAGTCATTGGGTCCCTGGTGCGCTTCAACTTGTTGATTAGGATTGGATAAACTAGACAAATTCTGGTGGGAATGGAAGACATTTATGATGACTACCTGATATTTTTCTCTGCCCTTTTTTATGTACTTGTCACTGTATTTTCCCACATCAATCTCATAAAACGTTCTTTTGCTCATGCTTGAAATATTGATATTATCCTACAGCAAAGATAAAAGCACATCACAGAGCAATATGGCTTGGTGATAGAATTATCTGCAATACACAGAAATCTCTACTGATGTTTAAGTCTGGCATGGTATTAAACACATTACTTTTGCTGACAGGCATTTTCATTTCCTTGCATCATGCAGGTGGGGGAATTTGAAGGAAATCTAGTTTTCAGTTCTAGATTTGTTCAATAAAAAATGTAAAACAGAAGTGCTGGTGGATATGGTAGCGTCTCTTTAAATCAAAAGGAACTCACTGAAAGTTTAAGTAAGTTTCAGAGAACCTATGTGTTTTTATGTGTATATGTATGTGTTTGTATGTCTGTGTATCTACAAATATATATACCTGTACATAAATATTTATATAAACCCCATAACTGTTCCATATTTAACAAATCTGGAAGGACTGGGGACAATCAAAAATAAAGCAGTTAAAAATTAGTGTCAGTGAATCTGGTGCTCCTTTGGTATGGGCTTTATGATGCGATCTTTGGTAACATCTTTATTCATTATTTCCCCCCTATGACATTTCCCCCATGCCATGCGCAGAAAAAAGAGCTTCTGGCATAAATTGGGGATCTGCTCTCAAAATGACTGTCTTGTACATAGGATGCTGGCTTCAATGTTACTGAAGCAGGATGTGTAGAGAGTGAGGCAGGGGATCCTTACAAGGGAGGGAGGTCTCTCGAGCGAAGCATTGATTAAGGGGCATCTCATTCTGTCTATCCCCCGTTCTTCCCCAGGGTCATGGTATGATGCTGGGTAAGTTACTAAAATCATTATTTTTCTCAGCCCATCCCTGAATTATGTGTTCCTTCTGTTCCGGTTCCTAACTTGAGATCGTATAGCTTGGATGGAAACAATATTGAGCCCTGAAAACAGCAGTGGAGTCAGCACTAAATGTGCTTCAAATGCATAAGGTGCCATAAGGTGCTAAGTGCTCTGTGTAATCAGAATTTGCAATCTGAAATTGCACGTTCAATACTAGTGGGCATTTTGACTTAATTCCCCTGTTCCTGGGCTCTACATTTGTAAAATGAGCCTATCACCTCAGAAAGGTGTTGTCCAAAGTAATTAGTTTTTGCAAAACAGTCCAGTGCTCTGCTGAGTGGCACCGCAGAAAAGCCCATGTGGAAATAAATTACTCTTCAGAGCAGGATTAGTATAGCGTGTAGGAAAAGGGGCCACAAATGGAGCAATGAAGATAAAACATAGTATCAAGTAATGGCACTTTCAACAGGCATTATTCTTCCTGTGTGCTGAACAAAGGAAAGATCATGTCAAAAAGAGTAGCATGTGAATTAGAGGCTGTATCAAAATACACACACATGAAAACCAGGGACTGCTTTTATGCTGTATTTGTGCAGGAATTTATACCTGGAAATCAACAATATTAAAAATCATAGTGGTTGCTGTTGGTAGGAAGGGGGAGAATTAGATCTAACGGCTGGGGCCTGGGGCAGAAACTGCTCCACCCTGACGGTCTGTTTTGTCCCTCACTGCCTCAGCTCTGCTCTCTGTAAGTTGGAGGTAATTAATACTTGCTTTCTATGTACTCTGTGGCACTAAATTCCTTTGGAATAGTTTGATATCATACGTTGTACAAATGTAAACTATTCCTACATAGCACACAATTTATTTGTGGAGTTGCAGATTTTGGAACAGTATTTTCATGTGTTTTCAGGGTTATGCATTCATTGTAGAATAAAACTGAGTGTTCTGCTGCTGTACTAAATAGACCCAGAGCTGATCAGAGCATGCTGGGGTTTTCATACGTGGTTCAGTTTAAGGAGATCAGGTCTTCTGCAGCCTAGAAGGCGGCAGTAGCTTTGGAGCAGAAGACTCTGAGGTCTCTTCTTGCTACCACTACATAGTTGGGTATTCTGCATGAATCTGGTATAAACTATTAACCAGCAAACCCTACTTTTTCTGTAACTGATGAGGGATTTACACAACTTTTGAAAACTTAGCTGAGTATAACCAAGTATTTGTTTATGCCTGTATTTGTGACTGCAATGAAATTTGTTAATAAGCCAAATTAGTGAGCATACAGAATACGAGATGTAAGTGGTACTACATAATCTTGTCAGGCTGTTTCCCCAGGAAAAGCAGAGGTTTACCTGAATGTCTGGCACAACTGATGCAAAAACATTGTGCTAATTCTTAACCTTCACTAGCAGTGTGCCTTCTCATTGCTAGCAGGCCACAAATTGTATTTAGTATGTGAGTTACTGTAAATGCCTATCTCTTGCTTGAGGACATCATGGAGGTGAGTTATATGTGGGCTGCTGGGATCACACTGGCCAAGGGTTCTTATAGCTGCTTTTGCAAGGGGACTGCTGAGGTTAGACTACATAGTTTTTTGTAATTTAGTCTTTCCTGCTGGATTATGACCTCAACTTCTCTCTCAGGTCTAAGCCTTGACAGTTAGAAAAAAGCCCAACATTTCCCTCTCATCTGAAGGTCAAGCATATTTGATCTGGTTAATTCCTAGAAGGTGAGAAAATATGTATAATTTTACAGAGTTCCTTTTAGAGCAGAAGTACCAAAAGAAGGACTTGTCACCATTTCTGCCTAGACTGTAACTTGCTGTCTTTTGAGATCTGTGGGAGAAACGATTGTTTTTTCTCAAGAAGCACTGAACCAATGTAAAAGCTTTTAATCCTATCCAAAAGGAACAAGCCATGTTATCTCCTGCCATCTCCTTGAAAGTGCCAGCCATGAATCTAATATATGAATATGTAGACTCTACATATAAACACACCCTACAAGCAAAGGTTGATCCTGTGCAGTGGAGTTACATTACCTTTTACATTACTGCTTGTTCTAGGTAGTGTTCAGTCAGTGCTATTGAGCATGTTTCTTTGTGTGGCAATTTATATTTTGTGCAGGGTTCCAGGGGACAGCATATGGCTGTAGGTTGTGCAAAGCCTCTGTGTACATCCATCATTTTCAAGGCAGCAGGAAAGCTCATTCTTTCTGCCAGGCTTTAGCTGCAGAAGCTTGGATGTGCTTCCCCCTTGGAGCTCCTGTTGGCCTGCCGCGCAGGGAATATTCAGCATTCAGTGCATCCATCCTGCAGCCGCCTGGCAGAGCACCAAGCTTGCAGGAGGGCACGAGAGAAAGCATAATCCTGTTTAAAACTGCTCAGGCTCATCAGCAGACTGTAGTATTGCAGAAGAGGAGAGGAAACATGGCTGCATAGTTCATCCTTATGCAAATAAGGTTCCAGCCAGCAATAGTGAAGAGGGACTATTTCCTGAAATTGAGAAATGCTGGAAGCAGCAAGGTAAAGAGATGGGGTTATGCATGTGCTGCTCTTGCTCCTTGTCCCATTGTAGCCCATGAAACAGGGAGACAAGGAAGAAAAAAGAAAAGGGAAAGAGGCAGGTAGTCACAGGAGAGGGGAGACAGAGGAAATAAGTTAGATTCCTGGGGGGAGGTTGATTAATTTTAAGAAAGCTAAGGCAGTGCAAGGGAGAGCACTGTTGCCTGCCCAAGTTTTACCTAGATGAGAAGGCTAGTAACTAGTGGTGGGGCCACAAAACAACTCTACTTTAGCGTTTCATTATCTCATTCCAAAAGCAAATAAATGCATTTTTAAATGATCACAGCAGTTAAACATTGCTCCAGTGAAGTAGCATTCTGTTGCATCTGCCCTAGCAAACACCTGGATGTGCCTCTGTAGAACGGAGATTTTGAAATGTTCACTGATCAGGAATTCAGGTTGGTTTTTAAATATGAGGTGTCATTTTATTGCTAGTGCATAATTTAATTTTGAGGCCATTGGTGTCTGATGTGTATCTTAAAATCTGAGCTCCTGCAGGCACATGGTGTGTCATTGTATCTGCTCATTTAATTTTTCTGAAAAGAAATTCTCTAGCTATTACAGATGAAAGTATGAAAACACACCCCCAGTTTCACTCTCACCTTCCCCAAATCCAAAAGGAAAAGGCAAATAAAACAAATGCTACTATGTTAAAAAAAAAAAAAAATCACTCTTTGCACTGGAGGGGCCAGCTCCCAAATTTGGACTTTAGAGGCTGGTGGTTTTACTAGTCTGAGCTTCCGGATTGCAGCCTGGAATGGAAAAACCCACATTTCTGCTTGGGAATGGGCAGACTGTGACAGGTGGTGAAAAAGGAAAATGACCTTTGTGAGACTTCATTTTTCCGGTGTAGAAGGTCTCTCTTGAGTTGAGTGACAGAAGGGGCCTGAGAATGGAGTAGGTTGCAGTGGAATCATGCGCAGGGGTTGCTTGCAGAGGGTTCTTTTGCAGCAAACCCAAGGTTCCCCTTCTGCGATGCCAGCTCTCTAAATCCGGTGGCTGACTCTGCTCTTGCAGGTTAAGTTGTAGCGTTCTTGTAGATCATATGATGACTTGAAGAATAAGTTTTGTCTGATTAAATGCCATCCCATTTTGGAACCACACATCTCACTTGAGAGTGGCGCAGGATACTGTAATGCATTACAAGAGTTCTGCTCCTACTGCTGCATAGTAACAGCATTTTGTAGTATGTTTTGGTGAACAGACCATAGGATGTGATAATTTCTTTGAGACCTATACTTGGCTGCAGAACAAAATTGGATGCTTCTCCTGACATCTTTCTAGTAAGGTCAGAAATGCAATCTATAGTCCAGAGCTCTTTTTTTTTTTTTTTTTTTTTAACTGAGAACACCAAGGAATGAGCTAGACCGAGGAGATAGGAGTGACTTTTGGGATGATGAAAGGACCGTGGCTGGTTGTACTAAAAGGGAAGGAGCTGATTCATTGAGGCCGCTGAGCACAGTTGGTCCCTGCAGTTCTCCCTAATTCTCCAGTTTGTAGACTAGCCAGTGCTGTCTGCCCTCATCTATTATCACACAGCTCCCACAACTATTTACCACACCACCCATCTTTCTCAGCATGATATGTCTACCAGAGTAATATCAATTTGAGCACCAGTGTGGAAGCTTAAGCTGTTCTCACTCACCCCTTTTTAAATGAAGCTGTCCTAGCTGCACTGTCTGTGGCAGGGCTGGTGTTTTGCAAAGGCCTCGGCACTGCCTTTTCTGTGGCAGTGCTGCAGTCTCTGGGGTCACAGCTCTTAAGGATTAGTCACTGTCTTCAAGCTCACGCTAATAGAAAAGAACAAAAGCAATGAATATGCTTCAAATGCGTTTTTAAAAAAGTGAGGGAGCCCGTCTGTTCTGTCACAGAAAGGCTCCTTAGGTCTGCAACTACCTGAAAGGAGGTTGTAGCGTGGTGGGGGGTTGGCCTCTTCTCCCAGGCAACTAGCAACAGGACTAGAAGACATAGCCTCAAGCTGCACCAGGGGAGCTTCAGGTTAGACATTAGGAAAAATTTCTTCACAGAAAGGATTATTAGGCATTGGAACAGGCTACCCAGGGAGGTGGTGGAGTCACCATCCCTGGAGGTGTTTGAGAAAAGACTAGATGTGGCACTTAGTACCATGGTCTAGTTGACACAGTGGTGTTAGGTCAAAGGTTGGACTCAATGATCCCAGAGGTCTCTTCCAACCTCGTTGATTCTGTGATTCTCTGCTCATGTGTTAGCTGGAGGAGTTTTCAGCCTTATCTTTACCTCCGTGTTTACCCTTCCTCCTGGCTTCCCTGGGTAAAGCTGTACCCTGCACTGTGGTGAATGCTGCTGCAGGAGAATACCAGGAGTTCTGCTGTGGGTCACTGCAGTCGGCTGGCCCCAGGAATGGTGAAGGGCTGTGGTCTGAGAGAGTGTGCCTTTTTTAATTAAAAAAAAAAAAAAGAAAAAAGAAAAGAAAAAAGAGCAATCCATTTTAGATACGGGAGAGAAAAACATTTGGAAAGCTTTTCACTTACCAAGGCTTTTCTGTGACATTTAGATGCATTTATACAAGTTAAAAAGGAATTTGGCACCTTCCCACCTCACTCAGCAGTCTTAGAAGAGAAAAAGCAAATAAAAAGACAAGATTACTTGATATGTTGTTTTGTTTTGTTCACATGAAGTGTTGTGCCCATTGATGTTGGCTGAGTACTATTACAGCCCACAAAGGGCCTTGACAGAGGAGTCATATTCAGTCAGGTCCAGGGCTTGCTTTCTAATAAGGAAAGATAATTATTGTGCCAATCTCTGATCTCTTTTTACTGGGCACATTTAATCTGAGGGAAGATAGGAGCATCTTCTGTCTAATATAGACTTGAGAGCAGGGCCAGCAGGTGTAACAGAGTAATCACTCTAAAGGATTCGTTCATTATTTCCCAGAAAGACAGAGGGGAAAAGTCTTCATGTCACCTTGTCTCTCTGTCTTCACTGCTCTTGAGTTCAACATGTGCAGTTTGACCGTGGTGGCCCCACTTCTCCAAGCACCTTTAGATCCCACCAGAAATGCTCTTGACAAGCTATTACTGGGTTTGACAACCAAGTAGTCTCTCTGCCCCCCCACCCCTTTTCTGTTTGAAAGAGAAAATCTGAGATGTGTTTGATGGGAACCTGATGATGTGCAGTATGCTCTGAGGTGTCTGCTCCCTTGGCGGTAGAGCTGTGTGGGCATGGTTGTATGCTTGCATACATTTTTGTATATTATAAATGATCTCCATAGATGTGCATGCTACCTATCTGGGTTCATGAATGTGCATGTGTCTTTTCTTTGAAAGCACACAGGTGTCCATTCTAGGGGAGTGTACAGATGAGCATATGCTCTGGGAGATGTTTACTTTTATATACCTGAGTGCGTTCACGTCTACAAATTTATGGCTATTGATTATATGGGAACTCTAAGACTACAGGGCCAGCTGTAACTTTGAGAACTGTCTTGAGAATTCTCTTGTGTCTTTTTCTGAGTTGCAATACAAATGCATGGAGCTCCTGTTTTTGCACACTCACTGATCCTGTTTACCACTTGGTCCCACAGTCACACCAGAGGGATTGCCACTGGGTTGGGACTAAGTGGCTCTGGATAGCACCGTATAAGCTGATTTTGCCTCAGGGAAAAAGACAAATAACTAGATTGTGACATACAGCAACTTTAGGAAAATGCGTCTTCATTTTAGGGCAAGGTATTGAGATTCTCAAGCAACTTGGTCAGATATAGAAGCTTGGAAATAGCTCCAGCTAATGCTTAAAGTGTAATTTCAGTAAGATTAAATTTATTTTGTCATTTACTTTACAGTCAGTTCTTTTACAGCATTTCAGTGTTTTCTGTTTCCAACATGCTGTAGGTTTTTGCAGTGGAGGTGCACATTAAACGTGAAGACAACTGGTGGGACAGTTGCGCTTTATATGCCAGGGAAGTGGGTTTTGCATATTAGCTGGATTACTCCAAGATCAGTAACGGAAAAGTTGGCAGGATGCACTTGCTGGCTTTAGCTATCAGTATTAACAACTCATTGCAGCGAATGGAAGGGTACAGAACTCACAAGCCTGCAGTTTTATGATACCTGCAGCTTATCACTGCCTTGGTTTGTATATGGTTCAAGATCTTGTCCTTGTATACTACTAGATCAAGACCAGTATATCTTCATCCCACAGTCCACTGAATAGGCAATTTTTCTTGCACTGTAGCAAGGTCCAGCAATGGGGAAGAGGAACACGCTGACCTCTTTTGATTCATTCCCACTATCCCCTGTAGCACAAATTTCTCTAAACATAGGATGAGGCATTAAAGTCACACTACTGTCTCTGAGGGGAGAAAGCTGTAAGTAAATCTTATTGATCCACATCCCAGTGTCCAGCTGCTGAAACAACTGTTAAAACAGGTGTTCCTAATTTTAGCTTTTGAAACAGCTGGGTAAAGTGTTGGCCGTGTTTCAGCATCTTTTGCTTTAAAGAGAAGGCAGGTGGCATTCTCTGAACATGCCACTATTGAATTAGAGAGACCTATTAATATTGGTGAGTCAACTTAATTCTCTCAACCTGCTAACAAGAGCACTTTGGAAAGGGTTGGAGAAGAATGACAGGGTACCTTGAATAAACCAAAAGGGAAAGAGATTGTGGTGTGTGCGTTCTAGCAACAGCAATTTAATCAATTTCGGTGCATCTGTGCTACCTGTCACTTTGCTGGCTGTTTGTATTTCTTTTGCCTGGGTGACTTGAGGCGTGTATGTTCGAGCTGTATTTTTTAAATGAAGGCATACTCCATTGAAGTAGAGATTGCACATGCACATGAATAGATAGGTATGTATGAGAGAGAGAACATTTTTGTTTTTTGTTGCAAAATCGAGCATTCAAAGTTGAGGCATGCTGGAAGTAAATGTAACATCTTCCTCTTTCTGCATTCCATTCAGTCTTTAATTACAGAATCATGTTATTGTGGACTCCTGATTTGTTTGTGAAGCAGAAAAAATCATTAAGTGAAACACGTTTGTATAGTTAGAAAATTCTGTAGTCTGTGAAACCCCTGTTTTAGTTACTATAAAAATTAAGGTGTCCATTGAATGATGAAGAGGAAGGACAGGGTCTAGTAATTAATGAACTTGAATGCCACCATAGGTACCCAAGCTATGTTCCTATCTCTGCAGCAGGGCTCTAGAGTGATACATTCTTCCTGAAAACCAATGTGTATGTTATAGAAGTGAGTCTTGGACAACAGAAGTAATGGATTGCTATCAGTGTATACTACTGCATTGGTCTCTTTGTGTCTCTGAGAACTACGGCTTTGAAAGATGATCACTGTATGTAGTGATCCCCAAAAAAAATCTGTTAGAAAGAAGTAGAGGGGGTAAAGAGAAGATATGTTAAAAATGAGGCATTTTGTTCATGTTCTTTAGCAGCATCTGATCGTGCTAAGGAGGGTATAAGTGGCATCTAGCTCCTCCAGATGTCAGCTATTTAGAGACAAACACACCAGAAGTTCTGTGGACAACAAATGACTGAATCCCACACAGGATGCTCTTCTTTGCAAGAAGAAATGGGAGTGAGTGGGTGAGCCTGTGTGTGTTCCTGTGCGGGGTGGGATGGGCAATTACAAAAATGGGAGATAGAGAGGGAGAAAAATGAAGATGGATAGAGGTAAAAATACCTGCTAAATGCCAGCTGTCCTACTTGGTGTGGGATTGTTGCCTAGGGTAGTCTCAGTGCTTTGTCTAGTCTGATTTTAACCCTATAAAGTTTTTTACCATGACTTATGTAACCTAAGCTACAATAAGTTCTGTATAAACATCTGGATATGTATTATTTTCAACCTGTAACTAGTGACCTAAGAAAACCCGATAATGAGAGTAATTTGTTGCAATACAGCTTGCTGGGAAAAAGCAAAACAGAATGATTGGACCATCCTCTGTTGAAAGCAGAAGCTTTTCAGGGACATATTTCTTTACATGAAAATTTTGTTAGTAAGTTCTTTAAAGCTCAGCAGTGTTTCTGGGGATGGGTCACAGAGTCTCATAGAACCCACAAATAGCCAGATAGTTTGGGAGCTCCCCTCAGATGCCACCTACTTCCCCAACAGAAGTTGGAAACATGCTGTCATACTAGTTTTGAAATTTACTTTTGTGTAATATTTTCCTGCTACCTCGAACTGCATTAGATAATTTATTTCCCTTTCCCATGCAATTTCTGTTGTGTGGTTGGGTCTGACACCGAATCGATGTTTGTGGATGGGGAAGAGAGGCAGTCTCCCTGCCTTTGTGTTCTAGCAGGTCTAGGTTCTGTTGCCAGCGCTAGATGAAATCTCCCATTTCCAGTGGAGAGTAATGCTTGATCAAAGTGGCACAGAATTATTCACCTTTGAAGGTTTCCTTCTGATGCTGCTATTTCTGTCATCCTCTAACTAAAGCTTCATTATCATATATATGTAGTACAGATCTAAGATGCTGAATTACCTATGTCTTATACCATAGTTTTTGGCTCTGGTACTCCTTTTACAAGATTTCTTGCAGTACAGCTCATAGTGAGAAGCTGGCATCCTGCAACTTCAGCTGTCACACCACTTGAGGCCATACTGTACTAGTGTGGAAATATAGTGTTATTTGAGTCTGGTTTTCCAAAGAAATGACGCTTCTGCAATCACTCTGTCTGGCCATTACTCCTTTGGTTGCCTGGCCAGCAACCACCACATTTGACAGGAGAGCTGAAGCCCCAGAGACACTGAATTCCTACAGAACTTGTTCCTCATCCCTGCTGAGGCATAAGGGCTGGTCCACAAGCTGGTAGGCTTGCAGCTCTGAACCTGCCACAACACAGGCTGCCTCTTCCTCAGCCAAAGCAAGACATGAGGGAAGGAAATAAAAGGTGTTACAGGGGGGTAAGGGAATATGACGAAAATCTGAGTGCATCAGAGGAGAGGGTGTGAGAGAATGCGGGGGGGATTGAGGGTTATGAGGTGAAGTTATTATGGTGAATATGTGGGGGAGGGGTGACAAAGGGGAAACATGAAGCCTCATTTCCTACTCATTTATTTCTGTAGTTCTGCTGCTTGTAGAACAATGTGTTTTTAGGTAGCCAGGAATATCAGATGCCCTCTTTTTATCTGCCTGCTGCTACATTTCTGGATTACATCTAGTGTAGGGGCTGGTAGTGGGTAAGAAGCATCTCAGTGCAAGAAAATGTGTTATACAGAGCACCTGTATATCTTTTTATTCTGTTGATCCCATACTGCTTTCTGTCTCTTTTGGGGATTTTTAGTAGCTTGGGCTGTCACAGAATAGCTACCTTCTGATTTCTGTGCAGGAGGAGATCAGAATGCAGAGATGAAGACAGCAATAAAATGTTTCAGAGTTAGTCATCCTGAAGACCACTAAGATTTCTTTCATCCTCACAGTACCCACCATACTTCTGCCAGTACCGTGAAGGAGTTAATGACAGACTGTGTGTTGCCATCCTGAGTGCTCACTTTTGGTGACTGATAAAAAGGGGAGGAGGGTGAAACTTGGCACCTAGTTAAAACTGTGCAGACCTAATTACAACTTAAGGGGTGCCTTAAGGGATGAATTGGTCCAGGGTGCAGATGGCTTTTATATGACCAACCAAAAGTTCAGAAGGAAGAAAAAAAAAAAAGTGTGATTCTTCAAGTGAGATCCCTCCGTGGGTTACATAGGCATTTCCCTATTTTCCCCTTTTCTGGTTTCTTCTGTGGTTGTCCCTGGCTGATAGTCTGAAGCAGAGATGAGAGGCTACAGAGCAGAAAGAGAAGCAGAAACGTGTGTGCACATGTGCATCCACATGTGTTTGTGTGCATCTGACTAACCCCTGCAACCCTATCATTAGCTTTTCCCTTGGCACTTTACAATGAGTAGATGGAGTTTTTTGTTTATCCTGTCCAATAAATAGCACACCCTTGTTGGGAGCAGTTTACGCCTTATCTGTGAGGGAGTGTGTTGCTCCTTCCCCTTCTTTGTTTCTACTTCCTGATTTTCACGGCTGCCTGTTGCTTAAAGCCCACGTGCTCCTGATGTCTGCACTTCCTCTGGTGTTAGTGTTTGCAGCTCCAGTGGGGTTTTATTGCTGCTGAGTTTAGCCCTATAACAATTCCCTTCCATTTTGCTCAGAGAGGAGGGTGCTGGGTAAAGGGAAGTGTTCAGTTTGAGGAAGCAGGCTATTTGCATCCATGTGACTACTACAAACACTCTTCGAGTCACAGGCAGGATGGAGGATTTGACAAGACAAGGAAACTGCTGGTGTCTCAGGAGACCTGCAGTGCTGGAGGAGCTTGTGCGGGTTGCGTGGAGTTTGAGACCCTGGGGAATGATAGGAGAGTGAGGTGCTTCACGAGGAGAGAGATGTTTTTAAAGCAGTTTATGCTCCTTACATTTTTTCTCACTATTGTGCTTTTGTTGAGCTTCTCTGCTGGAGACCAAGTGTCCAAGTAAGTCCTCTGATCAGTTGCTGCAAATGGACCTGGAGTGTATTTTGCTTCCATCTGTTTGATTTGTTTGTGTGGGTGTGTTGCATGCCTTGAAGCCAGGGACTGTCCTCAGTAGTATTAAATACATTGGCAGGGAACAGGTAGTTGATGCTGTACTACTGCCCATCCCAGCGTTAACGCTATGGTGACCTAAGCTCCATTTTCTGAAAGTAGCAAAACCTTTTAAAAATCTCAATGAAAAAGGCCTAGGAACCAGTGGACCAGGGCTTAGCCGTATTCTACATGTTATAGAATATAAAAGTGGAAGTACCTAGCAGGATGCTAATATGAGCCTTCCTTCTATGCAAGAGTGACAAACGTCTTACAAGGAATGTAAACAGGAGCATCATCAATGAGATACGTGAAATAATTGTTCTTCTGTATGCAGAGCTCATGAGACTTCATCTGAAGGACTGCCTCCAGTCTGGGGCATTGCACTTCAGGAAAAATGTAGATATTTGGAAAAAGTCTCTAGGAAACCAGCAATAATGAGCACAGTCTAAAACCCATGGATCTCTAAGGACCAATGAAGCAAATGTCCTTGTCTAGGGAGGAGGGACATAGCAGAAGTCTTCAAATGTGCAAAAGATCTCTGTACAGAGGAAGGAAATAATGTTTCTTCTGTGATAGGGCAAGAAATAACGGACTGCAGTATTGTAACTGAAAATGTGTGTGTGTGTATGAATATGTATGTTAGGGAATTACAGATTGCTAGGAAGAGAATGTTTAGAAGACTGATAGACCAGTTTTAAACTTTAAAATGAAACTTTACTGAACTCATTAATTAGCAACACACTTTATGCTAATGGTTCTCAGTCATTATCATTAATTATTACTTTGTACACAAAACTATTAGTCTTTAATGTTTATGCCCTAAATTAACTGTGACTATATAGTACCGTAGAGCTGATTCTCTATAGTTAGCACTGACAGCTACTGTCCTTGATGGTCATAGCCGCAGAAGGAGAAGAGGTGAGAAGAAGAGAAGGATGAGTGAAGTTGGAAGTGATGCTGGCTTGTCATCTTCCATATCCAATTTCCTTTTTCATACCTTATGTTTTAATGTTACTTTCACTTTCCTAGAAGTGGGATCTTCAACTGCCAACAGTGCTGCTTCTGTTGTTCTTTTTTCCCAGACATGCTTCTTGTGTATTCAGCAGGATGCCCTGCCTATTTGCATCCCTTATGCTTATCTTATCCTTTGTTGCAACTTTCTGTTACTTGCATGCCTCCTATGAGCAACTAACCACATCTTGTTTGCCTGTTTGGTGGTCATGTTGCTCACGTACTTAGTGAAATGCTTATATATACCATCACAGTGTTGCAATATATTATATACTGCTGTTAGTTACAATATTTTAGTACATTTGTATCTGGCACAAGGAAAGCTAATATTAATTATATTCTGATTAATGCATTTGTAATTGATATGTGTCACAAGCCACTTCATTATCTACAGCAGATTTGTGAAAAGGAAAAAAAATTAGTTCTGTTGATAAAGTTGAGCACTGGTATATATTGCTTCCAGAGGCATTGACTCTTCATCATTGCAAGTTAGACATCACCAAGAATGTTGTAGTTGAAGTTTATTCTGCCTTGGCGCAGAGAGATGGCCTAGATAGCCTCTTGAAGTTCCTGTCTTGTCTATTATGAGCCTAGTTACCGGAGGGAAAAAAAATTATTTCTATTGTGGTTGAGAGCAACTGGACTGTATACTGTGTACCACCCTGTGCAGGTTTTGTAGCACAGGCACCACATGTAAAAATGGCTGTTCCCTTTGGGTGAGGAGAAGGCCATCTAATTGTCTTATTGTTCGTTATGCCTTAGCCAGTAAGTTTTTTTGCCACAGACCATGCAGCTGGGCTTTTTCAGGGTTAAAAGCAGAAGAATTGTTCCCCACAGTGTCTTCTTTTGTCCTGCCAACTTTTTAGCTTGGGCTGCTCTGACCTTCTTTTTCTCTTCATCTTCTGCACACTGACAAGGTATATGTCTTAGGAAATTACACCTACTAGCAGTTCCCACACAAGCAGGCTGGGCCGCAGGAGACGTTTCACTCTTTGTCTGGCTGGCGGTGAGATGCTTGTGTCATTGAAAGGTTTTCCCTCTACATTTTTCTTTGCTTTTCTTTTAATTCTTTTTCGGTGGTAAGGAGACTACAGCAAACACCAGCCACCTGGCAGTTATTGCTGCGAGATGAACGGGTGATTACAGGCAAAAGCCAGGCAACATGATAGGTGGAAGAGAGAAGAGAAGCAGAGGGGAGCCTGTGCGTAGTGTCTATTAGAGAGCTCGCTTTTCATTAGCACAGAAGCCAGTTTAAAGGAGCAAAAGCAACAGTTTTTCCAGCTTTTCATTTCTATGTCAGACAAAATTTCTTTGAGTGTGAAAGGAAAATAAAAGTCTCCTTTCTGTTCTCATGGGTAAAAATTAAAATAGTTCCCTATTTATCATAGCAGATATTTTAACTCCATCTATTCCCTGTCTCTTTCTACTTCAGCATTTTAGGTACTATTTAAGTTTTAGAACTCAGAGCTCTTAAAAAATAATTTCCCAGCTCTTTTCTTCCACACTAAGACTTCATGACATAAATGTTAGTTCTGCAGTGACAGTATTTAGCAGTAGTGTGTAGGGTGCTGGACTGGCAGACCTCGGAGATCTAAATCTAGATCTACAGAATAGATACAGCTGAGATGACACTAGGTCACACATCCTCCTCTGTGATCTGCTAGTGGGTCTAACCTTTTGCTGCTGTGAGGGTCACTAAAGGCAAGGGATTGCAGCAGCATGTTATTCCAGGGAAGGCTTACACCTAGGCAGGGAACAGGCTGTTCACCTTCACCTTGGATTTGCAACACTGATTCCAACCATAGGGAGAGCAAGGTACACATATGTTTTTGTTTCCATAAACATAGTAGCTACTTGCATCCACAGTATCAGTTGCTAGGAGTTATGCTATAGATTAGTTTGCCTCAACATAAAATCAGGCTAATCGCAGAGTTGGTTAGAAAGTCATCTACCTATAAGAGGGGACTGTTTTGAATGATGGAAATCAGTTCTCAGCATATGCTACAGGTCACTACCATTTTATTCTGGTATCCTTAGTGAAACCCAGGTAGTAGAGGTAGTGAAGTGTGAATTCTGTGACAGAAATGTCAGAAGATTAAACCATCGAGCCCCTTTCCTTCATTGGTGATTCAATAACTATCTAAGGTCGAGCAGTGGGCAACCCTAATTTCTTCGAACTGGGCCAGTCTTCTGGTTTCTGTAATCTTTCTGAGTCTGAACAAACCTTTGATAAAAAGTCACATTGACTGAAATGATACAAGAAGTAGAGGCAGGTTCTGTTTCTCTGCTTGACAAAATTTGAGCAGCTGCCATTGAGCCCGGCTTCTACTGAGAGTAAAAGGGATAAATGCAGTTCCAGCCTTCCTGGAGGAAAGAGCTCTGCAGTCGCACAGAATCAGTTTTCTCTTGTGCGATGAGAGTCTGCCTGTCAGCACACTGCTCATCTGCAGACTAGAGCCTGCTCAGCCCACTTTGATAAAGTACCCCAGGGGCAGGGATTAAAGTGTTTGTGAGACAAAAGCAGAGATGGTGGATACTTCAATAACAGGAGCTCCTCATGACGGTTGAAGTAAACCAAACCTAGGTATCCTTCATTTAACACAAAGCACATTCATAATTAGTGATCTGGTAGAGGGTGCAAAGTGTGAGAAGGATCTTGTTCTAATTTCTGGGGCAGCTTTAGGAGAGAGGATGCTTGCTGGTGTCCTGTGCGGGTAGCCAGGGATATCTCTGCGGCACATTCAGCGAAGATTGAAAGGGGACTTACAAGCTTAGGGCTGAAAGCAGTTGCACTAGTCGCTCCTGTGTGAAGCCACTATTGGCAGTATCTAAGCCTTTCCATTCTCTTAGGTTCACAGACTAGCAGACTTAAGCCAAAAAAGGTACTGTTTGCTCATAAAGCTGGACCAACGTATGTTGGCTCATGCCTTTCCAGCAAGTCTGTAAGCTCTCCAGGGAAGGGACTCAATGCTTCTGTTGGTTTACATAGTGCTGAGTACACTGGATTATCCTTTACCTAGTAAACAGGGCCAATTCTAACATGTTGTCAGTTTGCATTAGCAAATTCTGACATTGCCTTCTTCCCAATTATAATTTATTAATGCTTATAAAAATGAGATATATTGCTGTATTTGTGTGTCCCCCCACACTTGTTCTTGCTTGTTTCCAGTAACATTAGGACTGTAGGTATGAAATTTCAGAAAATAAAAGTCTGAACTTTGCAAGAGTTCTGGCCCTTAAATTGGATGCTTGACAGAACTGAATGTGTCCCTCATTTTCTGTCAAAGCTCCCAGTGGTTACTGTTGCTTTTGGCTAACTTACTTCTAGCCCAGCCTAACTGGTTGTAATCAGCTTGCATTTATCTTCTCACAAATGAACATCAAGGGTCAGATCTCCCTTCACTTGATGTCAGTCCACTGGCTCTGTTGAATTTACTCACCCTGACATAAATGAGAACAAAACTAGGCTCCAAAGCTTCTGTAGTACTTACTTGTGGCAAACTGTGGTCCCTTGGAGCTGAGCTGAAAAGAGAATTAGAGCTATGCTGTGTCACTGGTGATGCGTGAGGCATATGCCTCCACTTTTGTAGGTAACTGGACTTACTGGATGCTAAAAGAAAGCACAGAAGCCCTGAGAACAGATTGCTCTTTTTTCAAAGGTACAGAGACTGCAGCGAGTTGGTTATATGCAGAAAAAGTACTGCATAACAGCAGCTGTGTGCATGGTCTTCAGCCCTGTCCCAGAGCAACACTTCCCTTTTCCTCTGGATGAGCAGACACAAATAATTCTTTGGCGCCGCTGGGTCTTACCTGCCTCTCAAGGCTGCCTGCAGAGAGACAGCGATGACAAGGACAGGGGGGCACCAGGGACTAGTCTAAGAGCAGTTAATTCTGCCAGCAGTGCTGAGGAACTTACCAGCTTTTTGGCACTGCTGTCCTCAGCAGTATTTGAAGTAGCTTGCTAAAGACAAAGGTGTCTATATGACAGTCCCAAGCTCTCTACATCATGCAGTCCCCTCTGGTTTATTTTATTTTATTTAAGACTCTATTTTATTTAAGATCATAAGCAGAACCTGTTCTTGACCTCCTTCTTGTTCTTGGAAAAGTGCATTTAAAAAAAAAAAAAAAAAGAATAGACTGTTTTCAACCTGGAGAGAAACAGTTCAATCTGGGAAAAGCTTTTGGGTGATGGGCTGTTCTAGTTGACCTTATTGTCTTAACCTTATTATATGGCAATGCACTGGCTAATGCTGTAGCTCGTTAGCCTCTACAGGGTGGAGACAGAGCTGTCATCTCTCTGGCAGTCACCCTGTATTGCTAAAAGCTAATGGAGATTCCCCTTTGGATCCAGTTTTAGAGATCTGTGATTTTAGAGGAGAGATGACTTTTTCAGTTCTGAGTGCAGCGAAGTAATTAACAGCTAAGATTTAATAGGAAATATAGAAAGAGTTGTACTTGCTGCACAAATAAGGTAGAGTACAAACTTTTCCTGGGCTTGAAGCCAACTGGCTCTTTTTCTGGGATTCTAGAACCGAGAAACAATTGCTTTATTATTTCTCATTTCTGCAGAATATGGTGGCCCTCTGTTCTTTTAGTAAGAGAAACAGCTATGTAAGAAATAAGACTACTTTTTCTCATGTCTGTAGGGAGCAACTTACTATGGGAACCATTATCCTTTAAGGCACCCAACTCAGTTCTGAAGATGCAAGGGCATTTAGAAAAACTGTAAGTTTACCCAGATGAACTAAACTAATAGGAAAACAACAGTGCCTCTTTTGAAGTAAATCTGGTGGGAATAATGTTGTTGAAACTTCACTCCTGACTATAAACTTCCCCTTGCCACCCAAGAGGGGAAACTGCAATTGAAATCTGCCCTCTTCCTGCAGTGGTGCTGCTAAGTAAATGAGTCACCTGTGAATTACAGGGCAGTAAATACATCCACCGACACCTAACAAATCAAGGCAGAGTGAAGTTCCAGTACTTTACGGTGTCACCAGAACCCTCTGATGGATTTATAGCCAGCTTCCCTGTTTTTCCTTTTTTTAAAATTTATTTTTATTTTTATATTGTACTTCTACAGTTTGGCTTTCTTGGCCTTTCTCCTTTTTGCCTAAGGTGGCTTACCCAACAGTTTGCAGTGAAGGAAGGCTGGTAGGCAGAACTTAGACAGGACAACTCCCCAGCACAGGGACAACACACAGCAGCTCTCTGTTTGTCCTGTTGAGGGACTACCAGGCATTTTCTGTCTCTGGACAGGGCAGGTTGAAGTGATGCTCATCTCCTTTGTACGTCCCCTGCACCTAAGCTGGTACCTCTGTATGTGGGGAAGGGCTGGTGACAGATTTAGGAAAGGATCGTGATTTGTTTTGGAGCTTGGTAATTTATTGTCCATTGAGGGCTCTGCCTCCCGCAGCAGTGACCAGCATGAACAGAGGCTCAAGTACAGAGAGGATGTGGTCTGTCAGACTGTTAAAGGGGAATTAAGAGCCCAATGATGCTACCATAATTTAGTCAACAAAGTTCCTCTTCTGTTTTTTCTCTCTCAGCCACAGGGCAGATAGTTGCAGGAAAGTGGCCAGGAGTGTATCCAAGCAGTTCCCTTGCTCTTTCCTCTAGAACTGTGCTTCCCTAAAACACATCCATTTTCTGTACAAATGAATGAGATTTCCACCACGGCCTTCTGGAGAAGCAGCATTGAGGCCTCAATGTTTAGATCTGGAGTCCCTTTTTAAGTGATTGATCCTGTAACATGTGATACGTTCTGTCCTTTTTTTGTAATGCTGTAGCCAGGGAAAAAGAAAGTAAAATGATGGGAGGCGGATCTTTGTTGCATTGCTGGTAACTAACTGGGTCTGAAATTTATTTAGGACAGATTTCCTGTATTTTACAAATAAGCTAGTCAGTGATGTGTATTTAGTACACATCCTTACCCCTTTCCCCTAAATCGGGCCCCCTACAGTTTAACTACACAATAAATATTTCAGAGTACTTTGTCTGTGGACTGGGTGAAAGTCAGGACTTCTGTGGAGAGGGATTCAAGGTGGATGCCAGCAGCATCCTCATGGGTCGGCAGCCTTTCCGGGGTGATATGCCAGGTTATATTCCCCCTCTTCCCCCAAGTACAGTTAGGAGCAGGGGTGGCTTCCTCTCAAAGACAGGATTCTTCTGGGTATCCCCCAGGAACTCCAGTTTCCCCAACAAAACTCAGGGCCAGATAATCTGTGTCTTGCATAGGTAAAATTGCTCTGTGCCCTGTGCGTGGCACTGCAAATCTGCCAGACAGCAAGCACCTGCACCACAGGTTACTCATCCCGTCTCCAGCTGTGTGCCCTGTTGTGAGGAAGGCTGCTGTTCACACTTTAAGGCTAACAAATGGCCACCAAATCCGTCAAACGTTTATACTAACAGCATGTACTGGTTAGGATGGAGAATCTCGGTGTCTGTTCTGTTCAGTTTCCATGTCTGTCAGTCACTCACTGGCTCAAGACCTCTGAGCCTCTGTTTTCTATCTGCAGAATGGTGAAGTAATGCCTAAAGCTGTTGAATGGCTTCATTAACAAAAGATTTTAAAGCATTCTGAGATTCTTAGGTGGCAGGTGTTGGATAGATTTGAAAGTAATATTCTTGCTTTTCAGCTTTACCGCTGCAATCATTGATTCAGCAAAACACTGAAGTATTTCTGACTGCTCTAGCCCCTGATTTAGATCACTTAAACTTAAGTTACTAGAAAATAAATTACAAGCATATTGGGCTCAGCTAGAAGTACTAGGTGTGCAACTCGGGCTGATCATTGCAAGTTACTCACGTGTTGTACCAAATTGAGATCAATGACTGAAAACATTGCATCTCTGTTAGGGAAATACTTATGAAATGAGTCAAGCAGGTTGCTGAGGCGCATGTGTGCACACGTACAAACATGGATCTAGAGGAGAAAACAAGGAAGCTTACAGTCATAAACAATTTATTCTGGTTTGAATGAATAAATGAAGGAGAGGGAGGCAGTGCCGTGCACAGCGAGTCCTGGGGCTGGCTGGCTCCTTTTCCAAAGCTCGTTATGGACTCCCTGAGCAATCTTGCATAAGTCACTTCACTGTTGGTGCCTGGATTCCCCAGTGTGGCTGGGGATTTTTGCTGTGCGAATTGATAGGCTATAAATTACTAGATGATGTTACTGCATTTATTTATTAATTTATGGGCTGCAAACTCTGGCTGCAGTCCTCACTCTCCGAGGATTAAGTGCAAATATACCTGTTTGGACTCAGCCTATTGTTGCAAGAGCATTAGAAAAAAAATATCTATAAAAGCAGCCACTCATGAGCTTGGCCGTTCCTGGTTCTCACTTCGCTCCCGTGCAGCTGCGGCCGTAGGACGGGGCGGCGCGGGGGGACAAAGTTAACTAAGCGCGTCCATGTGGCATCCCAGAGGGCCGAGTACGGGCTGCGCCCCCCCCGCTCCCACTCCCCGCCGCACACGTCTCGCCGGGCTCCTGCCTCCGCGGCTCCTCCAGCTCCGCGCCCGCGGGCGGCCGCCCCTGCACGGTAGAGCGGGACCACGTCCCGTCCCCGCACGGGTGGGGTGGGCACGCTTCCCCGGGTGCTGCTCGGGGCGGGCAGCCGCCGCGGCCTGGCCCGCGCCCGTGGGCGCGGATGGGCGGGGGTGGATGCCGGGTATCGGTTCCCCGGGGCGGGGCGCTCCCCTCCGCCAGGGTAGTGCTGGGAACAGTTTTGGGGGTCTGGGGTGTTTCCCGCTGCTGACAGCGCCCACCCACCGGCCCAGCCCCTCCTCGCCCCGGGGGGCCGCACCGGGACCGGGACTGGGACCGGGACCGGGACCCCCCGCCGGCGGGGCTGGGGGCGGTGAGCGCGTGTGTGAGGTACCGGCGCAAGAATGGTGGGGGCGGTGCCGCCCTCCGGCCCCGCCTCCCCCCCGGAGCCAGCCAGTCCCTCTGCGGAGAGCTGCCGCCGCCCTCATTGGCTTGCCCGGGCCGGGATATTTGCATAGGGCTCGCCCATTCGTGGAGCCGCTTCCCCAGCCGCCCCGGCTGCGCTTCACCTGCGCCGCTGAGTTGCCCACACTTGGCGCGCCGGCCGCCAGCAGCCCGCCGTCAGCAGCCCGCCCCCGGCTCCGCTCCGCGCCCCGCCGCGCCGCTCCGCCGGACTCGCGCCGCCTGGCCCTCTGGCCTCTCCTCCGCGCTTGCTTGCCTGCCTGCCTGGGAAGACTTGGCGTTGCCCTGCCCGGCTGCGCAGGGTTAATCGGCTTGAGCCCTCGGTCGCCTGGATCCGGTGGAAGGAGGATAACAATCCAGATCTCTGTGTGTGTGTGTGCGCGTGTGCGTGTGCCTAGCAGTTCTGCATTGCAACACTTGGCTAGTGGAGGAGCAACAGAAACACCCTGGAATTGGGATAAAAAAAAAAAATAATCAAAAATTTACCTGGGGTCTCTGGCTTTTTTCTTCTTTTTCGTTTTCAGTAGTCCCTCTCAGCTTAGTGAGAGACAGGGATCGCAGGCAGGGAAAAGTCCTCAAGGAGTGCGTGATCCTGGAGGAACCTGACAAGTGCAAGCTCCAGGACTCTCGCGCTGACATGTGCGGCTTTCCTGCGCTCTCCTGGAGGCTCGGTACGGCCGCGGGGCTCCTGGCACAGTAGATCCAGCCCTGGGAAACTGCGCGTCTTATTCTTCTGTGTGTGGTTACTAACCTTCCCCCTTCCCTCCCCTTCCCTCCTAGCACACGCTCTCTTGCACAGATACATACTGCCTCTTTGCCTCTTGAACACACACGCACACCCTAGAGCCTCGGAAGCGACTCTTCTTTCTGCTAGCATGGGTCCCCTGGCATCATGAACCTTATCCTCTCTCCCTGGCTGGAATTCAGACTGCCCGTCTGTAGGTGCCCCGTGCCTTGACCATGCACCTGAGAATAGACCCCAGCATTTGCCCGGGACGCCGCCCCGCCTGGACCCTGTGGATGTGCTCCCTCTTTTGGGGATGTATCGTCAGCTCTGTGTGGAGTTCCTCTAACCTGGCTTCTTCTGCCTCCTCTTCCTCGTCTGTATCTCAGGCTCAGTATGAGCATCACTTCCATGGCAGCAAGCACCACTCTGTGCCTATCTCTATCTACCGCTCCCCTGTCTCCCTCCGAGGAGGACACGGTGGGTTCCAACTCTTGTTTCTTTCTAACCTTTTTGCAGAGCAACTGGAGCAGCAGAGAGGGAACAGGGACGATGGCTGTGACTCCGGGGGAGGGGGGTCCTCCCAGCCCCTCATGTTTCCGCCGTTAGCTCCCCTCCCCATTAACCCTGCTTTCCTCCCCGAGCGGAGCCCAGGGCTGAGGACGAGCCGCTTCCAGAGCCAACTTCCCCGGCCGACATGGTGCAGCAGGACCGAGGGTGGCGGCTGGCGGGGCCGAGGCGGGCTCGGGCCGCTCCGTGCCGGGCGGCAGTGCCGAACACCTCGGGCAGGCGGAGGGGCACCCGCTCCCATGCCGCTGGGGCTGGGGGTCCTCCAGGAGGAGATCACTAACTCCCTGACTGCCGGCCCGCGCCTAGTCGTAGCGGCTGACATGGTCCTTGCAGCAGGTCCTTCCCTGTCGGCGCCCCGGGTCTTGCCGGGCGCTCCGCTGCGGGAGGGCCGCTGGGGGCTCGGGGGAGGCGCCCGACGCGGCTTCTCCCCGGCCCTGCCCGCTTGCTCCCTCGCTCGCAGCCTTCCTTAGTGAAGTTGTCGGGTGGCTCGGGGCGTACAAAGGAAACAGGGAGGTCTCCTTACCCCTGCTCCCGGCTGCCTGCTTGGTGCCTGGCAGTGGCTTCCCGGGAAACCCAGGGGCAGGAAATAATAGGGAGTGGGTTTCCACTCCAGCAGCAAGGGAGAAGGGGAAGAGGGGGTCTGAGGGACGCCAAGGGAGAGGGGGGAACCCGCCAGCATCCTGCCCCTGCAATGCTGAGCAATGCTCAGCAGCTGGAACAGCACTGCCCCTGACAGACTCTCCTGAGTCTGCCCACCCCGAGGGGAGTTGGCCCAGGCCTAGCTGACATGGGGGCTCACCCTCATCTCCACTTTCACGTCTCCCTGTGTCCCTTGGCTTCTGCCTTCAGCCACATCAGCCAGGAGAGCCAGGCAAACCAGGGCCTCACCCTTTCCCTGCACAGCTGCAGGTCAGGGTCAGGTCTGGCCAAGGTGTGAATCCCCACAGCAGCTGTACTCTGCCACCTTTTAGGCAAAGGTAGTGATATATTGGAAAGGTGACTAAAATCTCTGCCATTGTACCCAGCTCTGTTTTCCTCCCTCCCAGCTTGCTTTTCCTTTGGCTATTGCTGTTGGAAACCCTTTGGGACAGGGACTGGCTGATCCCTCATATCCCCCACTTTAGCACAATAGGGACTATCTCACATGGTCCGTGAGTATTGCTGCAAATAACAGGGCTCCTGCTGCTAATGATCAATAACCCATAACTGATTTTCATATGGGTGGTGCTTAACAGATGGTCTTAATATCTGGCATGGCACTGGTTCCCTTCCCTTGTGGGGCCTGAACGTGTTTCTCTTGCTTTTTGGGGTGGATGCGAGCTTTGGGGTAGAAGTGGGAGATTGATAGGCTGTCCGGGTGCTGCCACTCGGGTCTGCAGAACTGGCCGTGCACATCCAGCTCTACTTGTTTTGCCCAGCACTGTTTTGTCCTGAGTCCTCGCCTCTGCAGCATGGTGCTGTTCTGTAGCATCCTGGGCTCCCTCCTCCCGCACTGCCAGAGCACCCGCAACCTGCCCTGCAGTGCTCTCAGCCACCCTCTTTGCACGCCCTCCAGCAGCTCTGCCAAAGCATCTCCTGCTAGCGCAGCCCTGCTCTGCTGGTGCTCAGGTGTGACCCACAGCATCTGCCTCCTGGCTTTGTTCCTGAGCCTGTTCCCCCTCCAACGTGCCTCCACTCAGACCTGCATTACTAAGCTCCTTCTACAACTCTGCTGGTGTACCTATAGCCTTAGTTGGAGGTTCATCCCTCGCTGTGCTATTTGAACTCTTCAGACTGCTCTGCTGGTCATCTGAGTGCTTAGCCGTGACACTCCAGGTTTCAATATCCCTGTAACCTTGACACAGCCCTGCTAGTACATCCTCCTAGCGCCTACTGCAGCCATGTCATGCGGCATTTCAACCAGCTGTCCCAGAGCTCTCCCCTCCTTTCCCCTCTCTTTCCAACCGGTCCTCCCCTCATTTCTGACACCAGTTCTTTTGGCCCCACGCAGACATGCTTTTCTAGCTGAGTGCTCCTATGATGGAAGGGGATAGCAAAGTGTGGCGCATAGGTCACGTGTCAGGAAAGGAAACAAGGATGTCGCAAAATTAATAGTGGTTACCCATGATGTAAAAGGCAGGCAGTCGTCTGCTAGAGAGTCCACATTCTGTCCCTAGTCAAGAAATGATAGTTGTTTTCTCCTTGATGACTTTTCCATCTGCCCTGAAAGCCTCACTTAAGAGCCCTGAGCAAAAGCTGTTATCAGCTTCAGTGAGAGACAGGCATTTTTTCTGTGTCCTCATTGCAGTAAGGAATCAAGGGAAATGGAGAGCTTGGGAAGCTCAGGCTGGTGCATAAGCCAGCGTGAGATTTTTTTTTTTTTTCCTTTCCTAATCACACCATGTAGCAAAGCTGGCATGGAAACCCCCTTTGGCCATGAATAAGAGGTGGGGGGAGCGCAGAAAGAGAGGGGAAAAAGAGACCACAAAGACAGCTGGTCTTGTAAACATATGCATGGTTTATTTTTGTGTTTTCTTTCACTGTTACATGACAGAGGCCCTTGGAATTTGGATCCGTGACAGTGTTGAAGAGTCAGATCCCAGGGAGGCCGTGCACTCCCTGTGTTTTCTGGGATTTTGATTTTTTAATTTGCTAGGAGGAAATAAAAAATTCACTCTGACTCCTGCCCTAATCGGTGGCTGCATTCATACTGGTTTTGGAAGGAATCAGGACAGGACCGTGGTCACCCTGCCATGTTGCCTCCCAGTGCCGCAGCGCTGACCGCCGTGGCTCAGTTTTGTATCTGACTGTATTTTACTTTTTTCTTACACATTCCAGTAGATTTCAGTCTGTTTCAAGAAGCAGATTAGTATCTAGAACAGAGGAAAGATGAATGTCTTGCAAGCAGCGGTTGTTTGTTTGGAGTCTGTGTTCAGTGCTCCTTTAAAAGCAGTGGAAAAGCTTCTTGCGGCTTAGCTTGAACAGGACTGGGCCCAGTTCTGGCAGTCGTTACAGTGCTGGTGTTATGCGAGTTAATTCTGAAATCACCGAGCTGGTGCTTTCCAGTAGTTGAGCTGCAACCTGCAAATGTAAAACTTGGCACAGCCCATCTTCTCAAGGAGAAAGTCTTTGTAACAGGTTTGCCTCCCTGTCAGCAGGGGAGCAAGCCTGGCTGGGCAGGGGACTTCAGCGAGTCAGAAGAAACCTTGTTTCCATGTGAGGACCTTCCTAGACTGGCCGAATCTTTCTCCCCAAACAATAGGAAGGGAAAGCCGTGATTCCTCCTTGTTTCACTAAGGGTTTGTGGGAGAGAGGGAGGAAAAAAATCCAACCGTGGAACCAAGTTGGGGCTGCTTTTACTGAAAGTCCACCTGTGCTTCCCTTTAGCTATTTAGCACCCTGCTGGGTCAGCTGCTTCACCAGAGCCTGCAGCAGTGGCTTCACAGCCCCTCTTTCCAAGTCTTCATCGCCTCAGCTGATGAATAATGCATGCCTTTAGTTGACAGATAAACTGAAGAGATTTGTGCGTGTTTTGTCTTAGTGATGAATTAATTAATTTGGTTTCTCTTTTTTTCCTCCAGCTGTTTTTTTCTCAGGCCCTGCTTAATGGGTGGGAAGCAGGGGTGCACAGAGGCAAGTGTGATGCCTCGTGCAGGTTGCCCCAGCCTTCAGAGTACTGCTGTGCAGCAGCAGCTGTGGGAGCAGTGGTGGGCCTGGGGGCATTTCTTTTTTGGTTTTCACTTTGTGGGGACTAGGCTTGCTCAGGCTGTTGCAGGAGTCACAGCAAAAAGTGAAGGCTTGTCATGAGGACTGGCAGTGAGCAGTCACCAGATCTTGTAGGCGTCACTCTTAGGCCTTAGTTCTTAGAAGTCCTGTTGTAAATGTGAAGCTTTTTCATCTCTTGTATCTTTTTTAAAATTAGCAAATGAGAACAAATGCTTGGACAAAACAAGAGAGTGTTTCCATGAAATAGGCAGGTATTCTGCAAACCAGTGTCAAAGCTTGCCACACACAGCTGTGACAGCATACCCTCTTATTATGCACATCTCTTGCTCCTTGCTGCTTCTCCAGTGTGACCTATTCCTCATCTCAAGTGTCTTTGTTACTACAGTCCCACCTTTTCTGTAAAATAGAAAACTAATTCCCAGTCCTTGGCACTGCCCATTCCCCAGTACCAAGCAGGACCTTCCCTGTTCCTCTGTCTGCAGGAGATTACTTTGAGCAAAGGTTGGTAGCTTCAACGAAAGGGAAAAAATCATCTTATACAGAGCAATCAGTGATCCAGTAAAATTAACTTCATTCAGAGCCGAAATTAGGGTTGCAGTTAAGTTCTGCAAAGGTGAAAAGCTGGAAGTCTGTCTACTTTCTGTGTCTTGCCTCTAGTCTCTATCAACAATGAAGCCTAATTTTTTTTTTAAAGACCAGTGATTCTGTATGCCTCAATGTTTACATTCCCTTCCTCAGAGACATTAACAATGACTTATATTTTTAAAGAAAGATGAGGTCTGTTTAAGTTGTGTCAAGCTGGCTATCCAGAAATCTAAGCATCCAAACTTGCTAGTCCCTTGTAGTCTTTTTTAAGTGATCATAGCTGAGTTTTGCCCCCCTGTGCTGAGTCTCTGTAGCTCTTCTGAGAAAGCACAGCATTAGGTAGTTGAACACATGAAAATTCTGGTATATGCAAAGGCTGTTTCCTTAAAGCGAGGTTGCCATATTTGCAGACTTTTATATGAAACAGTTTCTGATCAGGTGCTTTGACTTCTCATTCTGCTGTTCTATGGAGGGCTCAGTATTAATTGTTCCCAACTTGGAATAGCTTGGGCTGTACTGTAAAATTGAAGCTTAAGTCTGTTTGCCTTGTATGTGATCCAGTGAGATCCTAGTGATCGTATGAGATCTGGCACATGAGAAACCTAATGTTATTGTTGAACCCTGTCATTCTGATTTAATATATGTCTCTGTGCCCTTTGAAACATTGCTCAGACCTGTGCTGCCGAAGGTGCAGTCTTTTAAGACGTGTTTTAAAAAAAACTCTTCTGATAGCTTCTTTGTGCTTGCTCAGTATCTCATAGCACATTTTGCAAAAAAGTGGGAATGCTAGTCCTGAGTCAGAATTAGATCAGGGCTTTCTTCCTCCTTATATTTCCTTTGCAATTTAGACTGGAGAGAGGTTGCTTCTTCTATTTATCATTTCTGCTTTTGGATAATATAGCCCTGACTTGTCAAGCAACTGCCACATTCTACTGCAGAGGTGACTGCATTTCAAAGACAGATGAAGGATCCTGCTGTATGCTTTGTATAGGCATTGAAGTTGTAAAGAGTATTGGAATATGTGACACAAGCTACACAGTCAGAAAGCTGCAGAATGAGAATGGTACTTCTAATATTTCTACATTAAAAAAATGGAAGACATTTTTCTTAAAGATGCTGGCCAGTTTTCCTTGTTGTTTGTTTTTTTTCTTTCTCTTCTTTTGCCGTGGCATGAAAGTACATGCTTGAACAATTTTACGATAGTCACTGGGTTATTATATACAGTGCTGTTGGAAGCTCCAAATTCCTTACACAGGTCTCACTAGAAGCAGGAAAACATACCTAGGTTATCTAAGGTGGGAAGACTGAAAAGAAAAGGATAATCTCCATATGGATGTGAGAAAGTTCCATGATTTGCCATACAGAGGGTAACCGAATAAAGAGCTGGAGCTTATAAGTGCAAGGAACAGAAGTTTTGTCTGGGAAGTACATAGGATGACCATATTTTCTCCTTTTCCATGTGCTGTGCCATAAGAAGACTGGCTGTCTGTGTAGTTGCCCAGGATGACAGTCCTGTGTGAGTTGGCAGACATTTTTTGGTTTTGCATTTCTGTTGTTCTAGTCTTTAAAAACTGTGAAAGACCACTTGTGCTAAAGAGAAAAAGGTGGTTTTCATGTCTTCTGTGTAACCTCTGCATACAAGACAACATGCTGTTGACCAGTGGCTCCGGTTTGTTGTATGAATTGGTGAAACATTGCCTTTCTCTCTGACTTGTTTCCTTCACCTGTGAAATGAAGAGAAAACCGTTTATCTCCTAGGTGAGGTGAGCAGTCCTCATGTACCTGTGTGCTTCGAGATCCCTGGCAGGGAGCCACAGAAAAGTATGAAATCCCAATAGTCCTCTTGGGTTTTAGATGTCAGAGCAACTTAAAAGAGCAGCCTGCTTCGATCTCTGCTTGAAGGACAAGCAAGGCACCTTCAAATTCTGGACATAGATCCCAGTAGCATTTTCCCTCATAGGTCTAAAGGCAGAACAGGCTCTAGTGCCATATGCCAGCATTGGTGTTTTTAAAGCAGCAGGAGAGCATTTCGGCCGGAGTGCCGGCTGTGCTGAATTCCAGGCAACTGCCGGAGCCAGAGGCCTGCAATTCGCCACGGCTCCCTCACGGCTCTCACAAATTACTTCTCTTAAGCTCTCTTTGTGTGTGTGTGTGTGTGTGTGTGTGTGCATGTTGTTTTTGCACATTAAAACATAACTGCTTATACCCCTGAGTGACTTTCCCCCAAACTATGAATTTAAAGTACTTCCGACACTGTCTTTTAGAATTTGAATATAATTATATGCTTTGAGTGTAAATTGTGGTTTTTGCTACATAAGAAACTAATGGAAATGATCTGCCTGTTCCTGTAGTTTACAGATTATATGGTTTAGATCTGGGGATGTATATTTAGGCTGCTTTTCTGTATGGTGTATTAAAATGAAAATGAAGTTGGTGTGAGCTATAGTAGTTGCTAAGCATGAATAGCAGACTGATAAAGGACATTACTAAATTGATCCAGTGCTAAGGTTTACTTTGTCATCTTTTAGTTTTGCACCTTTCAACTCTTTGCATTCTTGATGTTAGAGAAGAGGAGGGTGGAAAATATTTCACAGTATATAGAGGGCCTTGTGTCTGCAGAAGCTCAAGGGACAAGGTGAATTAATCAGAAAGACGTAAGATGTTGCTAAAAAAAGACCCTTCACTTATTCTCTGAATATCACATGGTAAAGAAGCAGGGAAAACTGTTTTCTGGAGGGCTCAGGAAAAGAGTACCATCAGGCTGACTCTCCTCTTTATTCAGCAGGCCAAGCTCCATGTAATAACTGTAGAGTAAATCCATCTCCACGCTATCCTTGGAATGTGGTTTTGAATTTAGAACAAATTCAGAGTATCTACATCAAGCAGATCAAATGATTGGAAGGGGAGAGGAGAAGTTTGTTTTTCTAACAGTTTGATCTTTAGCATCACGCTGGATGACACCAACTAGACGTGTTTGGTGAACCCTTTGGTTCCTTGCTCATTTGCTGCGCTGCCCAGTGAGTGTTTTCCTGATCCTGCAGTTACAGCAGCCTGCTGCTCCTGCTCCAGCTGGTTTGCTTAATGACCACAGCCAGTAGAGATGTTACAGGGATGACATCTGGAAGTGTTCCTATCTAGCTGGTTCTGCAGGTTTTCTGTTTCAGCTACCGGATGTTTCAGTGCACAAATGTCCTCCACCATTGGTGAAGGCTTCCAACCATACTATGAGAACAAAGCAGCAGAGTATGGAAATTTCCTAAATAGCATTGGGAAGGCAGTTATGTAGTGGTTAAAGGAGAGAACACACAGTAGACAACTTGTGTTTCGAGCACACTGGTCATTAACAGTGTTTCTCCTTATCTTACTTACAGAGCATACATGAACATGGCTTTAGAGAAGTCAAATCTAACAGTGTTTTATTAACATTGAAAACTTTCAATACTGCTCATTTTATCAAGCAGGAAAACTGGCTTCTTAAGCATGTACTTGTGCTAGCAAATGTTGCAAGATGGTTTGAGATCTGCCTGCCTTCTGCAGGGCAAGTGAACATGTTTGAGTAAAATAAGAATTGTCCTGAAATTGTTGAAGAAATACAAGTGTTTTCAAAGAAAAGAAGAGGAAAAAAAGGCTTCATTCATTTTGATTCAGTTATTATGCTGCCTGGACATAGCAACTGGGTTCTGCCAAGGTCTTTGGCTGTCTACAGTGGAAAGATTCTCACTGTCTGCTTGAACACTTAAGAGTTCCTGTGTTTATTGGATTAACACCTCTGACTTTCTTGTACTTTATTTTTTGTAACTTCCCTGAGTTATGGTGATCATGTGAGACAGTTGCACTCCAAAGACTATTGGAGCTTGTAGTTATATAGACACATTTTCTGATCTGCAAGCACTTTGGGTCTTTTAGTACCTGGTGAGGTGAAAATGGAAACAGTAGGTAAAAACCTGGCATTTTCCTCTTTCCTTTGTTTGTTCTTCTTGATTTACTTGTTTAATGGTAGCCAATCTTACGCTTTTTTCACATTCTGATTATTCTACTGATAATTATATGTCCTGGGCTTTCACAGAAGAGTTTGTCATTCACTGATGTCCACTGAGTGCAGTGTTTAGGAATGCTGGTGGCCTGCATCTAGACATCTGCTTCCATAACCTGTCTGTAGGATTGCAGGAGAACCCCCTGCTCCTCCAATGTCATCTTTTCTTTGCAGTTAAGTAATGAATGCCGAAGCTATTCCAAGTTTCTCTGATCTTGCTCCCCTGTCTGCAGTCCAGCATATTTCCGTCAGTGTAGGTTTGCAAGATACTGGTGGTTTTGAATGCCTTTTCACTTTTTATTATCTCACCACAGAGTCTGCTCTCCTTCCTGTGCCCTCATGCATTCAGAGACAGTTCATTAGAAGCAAGGAAAAGGCAAAGAAATTAATTTTCCTTGATAAATGTATTCAGCACCTTATGCAGGCTTGAAGAAGAGAAACAGAGCAGAGAATTCTTACTATCTTTTTTAACTTTTTTTTGTATGGAGAATCTGGAGAAATGTGTCTATGCCCTGCAAGCACCCCTTTACCTGGTAACTTGCTTTTTTGACACTAGGCACTACGAGCACACCAGGCTTGCAGTCGTAGTACTGGAACAGAGTAAGGCGATGAGGGTGCCTGTCCTCTGGAATCAATGTGTATTAGCTTAGGAAAAAAAAGGATATGTCTTGTAACCGAAGATCAGGGTGGCAAATTCTATTCAGATGAATGCCAATACTGTATATCTAAGCTTATTTTGTTTCACGTAATTGTTATCCGGACAGATTGGTTTCTACTTAACAGGCTGTAGACTCAGGCTAGGCCTGTCATTAGGAAAACCTACACTGGCAAAATGAGCAGCCTTCCCTACTGGACTAACTAATACTTGATAGCTGATTTACAGAAATGGTGAAAACCTGAGCGCCTGGTAGATTCCTTGGTGAGAACTTTTGCCATTGATGTCAGTGAAGCCAAATCCCACTTGGCAATGGGCAATGCTGAAGAGATTTTTCCTCAGCGGTAGCCCTGAGCAGAACTGAGGATAAGAACCCCAAAACTTTTTCCCTAGCTCTGCCACTGGCTTACCTTGATATACTAGATGGTGAAACTGCCACATTATATATTGCCAGGTGTTTCAGTTTCCCTATGCTGTAGTGCAGAAATGGGATGAGTATTTAAAATCTCTTTAGATCCTGACATAATCCATCTGAAAGAAAAAGCACTGTATTGTTAGTGTTCTTTCCCAACACACTGGAAAGATATTTTTGAACTTCAGCCAGGACATTTGGTCCTTTGAATTTAGGGACCATCACAGTGCTATGGCTCCTGGTACTGTCTTTGCATGAAGTCCTGGGAATTCATCCTTGTAATGACCTGAGAAGGATCGATACCTTCTCATGCAGCCAGGTCTACAAAGAAATATTGATCCTCATCCCAAGAATACAGTGTCAGAAAAATGTGGAATGCTTGGGCTGTGAGGTTAAATGTAGTGGGTTTTTTCAGTTATTTTTTTCTGGGAGCAAGTGATTCTCTGCTGCTGGTGACAGTTTCATTTACTGCTTCAAGGAGCATTATGGACATTCATTTCTCTTTGCTGGTTCCAGGACTCCAGGGGGATTTTTTTACACCAGTGACCCAAAGAGCTGACCACATCACCCCAGCCTCTACTTTCAGTGTCCCTGTTCACTGTCTTCTGCTTCTGTCACAAGTTAAATTTTGTCTGCAGCTGTTCAATCAATGCATTTTGCCAAAAATTGTGAACAAAATTATTGAGGTGATTTCAGCTAGCGAGTGAAAGAAGAGGTGAGGGAGAGAAGAGGAGGAAGACAGAAATTAAGCTGAAGTGTAAGTCAGTCAAGGGTACAATTCCCATTCTTTCTTTCTCTTTAATCAGAAGCAAAGGAGGCAATTATCAGAAGAACTATTGAAGATCCATGTAGTTCTCAACAAAAGACACGGACAATTTGAAGCTGGAGGAAAAAACACACTAAAGAAACAGGAAAGGAAGGAGGAGTATCAGAGCTCAGCAGCAGGGTTGCCCTGTTGGCTGCTCTTGATCTGAACTGAGGAGGTTCAGGCTGCTCTGCAGAAGGCTGTAGAGTCTGCAACTCACTCACCAGAGCCACGTGCTGCTGATGTTCAATTTACGTGGTCTTTTAGCCACATGCTGTTTTGACCTTGGACCTAGACTTCCACGTATTCCTTATGTTTTTACAAATCCGGTTACTGTGATGATTGAAACACCCATTTAGCTTATTTTTTTTTTTACTATTGCCTGTGTTCTTGGAAGACTTATTACCAATATCTAGAATGAGATGTTAATACATTTAGCTTATTACCTACCAGTCTAAAAAGTCAAGGCACTTTTAAAAAAAATATTTTCTATGGAGGGAGAAAGAGTGGATTCTGTGGCTGCTCAGCATAGGAATAGCTATGCAATGCTTTGTTTGTATTACTAAGAAGGTCACTGGGACAGACCCAGGTAAAGGCTGGGCTGTACTGCAGTCTGCAGTGGTGCCTCCGGGTGTGTGGTTGCCCTGCTTGTGCTCCCCTGTTATGCAACAGGAGACAAAGAGGAGCAGTTTGCTCAATTGCAGTGTCTGAATAGTGAGCATTTTTGTCGGGGCACCCCTGCATGTGTACATAAAGATATGTGTAGTATTTCTCCTCAGGGAAGCTTGCTTCTCTTCGGAAGCAGTATCTGGTTTTTACGTTTCTGCTGAGGTTTAGGATTATGCGTAATTCATGTCCATAGGGAAGCTGAGTTCAGATTCAAGAAAGGGCTAGGGGCTGTGTGTGGAGACTATTTCCCCCTGAATACTGAGTAAAGACAAACTAGTCATATCTGCAGGAGCTCTTTGTTTCTTCTTTTATCCCATTTCACAGCCTGAGCGACCATCCTGCAACAACCCTTTTCTATAACCTTTCTGGATTTCCCGTTGGATTCAAGGGCACCTTCTAGGGAGGCTGATTCAGACCCTGTCCTTCATGTAGCTGAACTCAACCGTGTTTACAGAAGTCCTAGTTAGTCAAGAAGTTTAAAATATGGCAATAGAGAGTCTCTGATATGATACGATAATGCAATGTTATCATTTTATGGTGCAGTGCTAAAGGTTTCTAATTACTTAAAATGATAAAATAGTAAAATTCAATAATCATAGAATCATAGAATGGTTTGGGTTGGAAGGGACCTTAGAGATCATCTGGTTCCAACCCCCACTGCCATGGGCAGGGACACCTTCCACTAGACCAAAGCCCCATCCAGCCTGGCCTTAAACACTTCCAGGGAGGGGGCATCCACAGCTTCTCCGGGTAACCTGTTCCAGTGTCTCCCCACCCTCACAGTAAAGAATTTCTTCCTAATATCTAATCTAAATCTCCCCTCTTTCAGTTTAAAACCATTCCCCTTCATCCTATCACTAAATGCTCTTGTAAAAAGCCCCTCTTCTGCTTTCCTGTAGAGCCCCTTCAGGAACTGGAAGGCTGCTATAAGGTCTCTCTGGAGCCTTCTCTCCTCCAGGCTGAACAACCCCCACTCTCCCAGCCTTTCTTCACAGGAGAGGTGCTCCAGCCCTCTGATCATCTTCGTGGCCCTCCTCTGGACTTGCTCCAACAGGTCCATGTCCTTCTTTTGTTGGGGTCCCCAGAGCTTTTATTATTACTTATATGATCCTCATACAAAAAAAACCAAACAAACAAAACCAACCGAAAATGCAGTGGATGGCTCTTGTAAAAGATGAGATTTCTGTTATCTTCACAATCTCTGCGTGTCTCGGAATGAACCACAGAAAAACAGTGCAGTCATTCCAAAAGAATTTGTGGGAGGGTTTTAGGATCTTGCCATGCAAACCTAGGCTCTATAAATTCATGGACAAGACTGTAGCTGTAAGAAAATAATTTGGAGTCTTATAGTCTACAGTCTTTAGGCTACAGTCTTCTAGTAGCAAAGATTCAGCAACTAAAAAAGATTTTTGGTTCAAATTACAGTTGAGTCATGGATTCTGTCAGTAATCTCTGAGGACAAGGTTTGGAAAATGCATGAGTGAATGTAGAAATTCACTGATAAATCCTGCATTAGGCTTGAGGTAAGTAAGCAAGGGACCAA
Source organism: Nyctibius grandis (assembly GCF_013368605.1). Taxonomy (NCBI): domain Eukaryota; kingdom Metazoa; phylum Chordata; class Aves; order Nyctibiiformes; family Nyctibiidae; genus Nyctibius; species Nyctibius grandis. The sequence goes on from NC_090661.1 coordinate 49,223,910, forward strand.
GCTGTCCCAGAATGCTGAGCTGCAGATAAACTCACAGTACAATCAGTGATATGTCAGCACCAATTTTGGTTAGATGTTGATATACAATTAGAAGAGACATATCCAACCTGAAGGAAGAAATTAATCACACGAGATGATAAGATTTGCCATACACATTGGTCCATCTGGTCTGGTATTCTGTCTCTGGCCGTGGCCAGTGCCAGATGCTACAGATGGATGCAAATAACCTCTTTGATATGTTTAATTGTATATCCCAAGGGAGCGTTGTGGTTTTTTTCCTTGACCTCACAAATGATGATTACCTTATGCTGTAAATAACTGAGAAGGAGACTCATTGCAGTTTTATCCTAGTTATAATAATTTCACATGCTGTTCTTTATTAATGAGTCTGTTTCTTATGCTAACTTTTTGCTTAGCTATTTATATTGCTATCTCAAAGCATTTTATGTAGCTTCTTAGAACATCACAGCACTGACAGAGGACAAGAAACCAGTTTTTCTGTTTCTTGTTGTAAGAAGAGAAAATGGGACATGGAGAGGGAAAGCAGTTTGCTGAGTCAGAAACCATTGCCACATATAAACAGCCCAAGTTGTGCTGAAGTCCCTGGGTTTGCTGCTTTCTGTCAGTTCACTCCAGGCCATCAGGGTACCTAATCATAAGCTTCGGAGGTTAATAGAGTTTAGGCTATCTGAATGTAGCCATGCACAGAGTCAAACCTGAAGTACAACCTGGCACTGGTAATGTCTGGTCCACTGCACCATTCACATTGCTTTTACTTCGTGGCACAGCTATGTTTCTGTCTAGGATTTTCTCACAGAAATATGTGCATAGAGGTAGGAGGCACATGCATAGTTAGTCTGATACTACCAAGAAGCATTGACCATGGTGATTAATCCATGCGTGTATCTCGAGTCCAGTGTGTCTCAAAGAGGTATGATTTACTGTTTGTGGTCAGATTATTGGTACAGTGCATGTGCATCAGGTCTTCCTGGAAGACTGGACTTCCTGGGCTCACTGCACATGCATTATAGCATTGACCTGGGCATAAGCACTGGAAAACTGGATGTCCAGAAATGCCAAACACATGTATGCAACCCTTCAGCTTTCTCAGACAGAATTTCCAGGTAGAAGAATAAGACATCTTTGGGGAAATCTGTGCATATGGCAGCCATACCTCTTTATCTTCCTAATAGTAACCTGCATCAGGGAGTTCTGAAGATTGGAAATATGGTGTCTGTGTGTGTGAGAGAGAGAAGGCTACGCGTTGCTTTTCAGAAAAGCTGGATTTGTGTGCATTTGTGTGTAATAAAAACAACCTCAGCCATGCTAAATGCTGCCAGTAATGTTTTCTCTTCTGCCTCTAAACTGCATTGGTGTTAAGCCTGTTGTGTCCACTTTCAAACAGCAGCTGCCATGTACTCACAGTGTTTCAGTTACAGTCTATATTGCATAGAAGTCAGTACTTCTGTTGTAACCTATGATGTGCATAGGGTAGGGTACAGAGAATGAAGAACTATCCCATATAGTTTATTCAAGATTTCTTTTTTTCCATCTATGAAATGGGACAAAAGCCCAAAATATTGAAAATGTTGACTTTGCTATTCCAAGGAATTCATAGAGAGTTGGTACAACTATCAACAGCTACTGCTCAAGAGAGATAGATAGATCATATTTTTATGTGGAACTTCCAAACACTCAATGCAAAATAATGATAATACAACCCTTTCTTCTGTGCACAAACACACCCATTGTATACACTTGCTTATGACTTAAAACCACATGCAGGAACTTAAACAGAAAACCATTAAACTTCTGTAGGAAAAAATACCATAATTAAAAGATGTTTTCCCAGAATCATTCTTTCCTTAAAATGCCCATAGCCCTTAGACTACCTCTGCAACAACCTTGCTGAATTCATCACCAGAAGCAAAATTAATTCCATGAAACCAAGCCACAGATGGCCAGGTGTCTATCGTCACCATAGTAAAACATCACTCACAGTAAAACCGTCCAAAGCTTTGGATTTAACACGTGTGGTCCAGAATATGGACCAATGCGGCAAAGTCATCCAATGCTGCAAAAGCCCTCATGGAACCTGTGCTGGTGAGACCAGAAACCTGCCGTGTGTCGGGCTGAACTCACACTGACATTCAGTAAATAGAAACATCCAGTTAACAGTGGGAGAACATTTTTCACGAATAAAAACTCTAAACTATCAGCCTTGATCCTCAAGGGAGTCCTTCAAAACACTTTCAAAGGAAGATCTTAGAAACTAAAATTTGTAACTCTGTTAGATGCTAAAAATCAAGGGCTCAGTATAGCAATATTGATTTATATTATGTTGTATTTCTTCTTGCATCCTCCTGCCTGTGAACTGCTTCACGTCCTATAGACAATAATTAGTTGTCTCTCTGTTCCACTGAGGGAGAGAGCATATTACCTCTCCTTTCCCTAGTACCACTCCCCATGAAGTCTACAGGTAGAAGTAACCTGTTCCCTCAAATTGACTAATTTATTGGCTAATAATGTTAAATTCAGAGCTGTTAGTCTAAACCTGCATGCAGCTTTGAAAGCTGCTGTTACTCTTTTAGTTTTGAATAGGGTTTGTGTTGCCTTTTATCCTTCTATACCAGTTGTTCTATTAAAGTAAAACCTTGCTCATTTATATCCTTTGATCGTCATGGGTATAACAACATCATTACAAGAGTTTCAATCTTTGACATTTTTTAACTTCATTAAGTATTTATTTATTAAGCTTTGTAAATAAAACATGTTTTTAATGAAACTTGAAGCCTTATTGTTAAATGCCTGAACTTGTTTAAAACCGAATATAGAACAATTCCTATAAATAGTTTACTTCTGATGAATTACCCTTCAGTGGAAAATTCTCAACCAATGCTAGTCATAAAAAGATTCGGACACAAATGCAAACAAAAATGCACATCTATGCCATTAGAACCATTCTGAAAGCCTGGGTTACATGAGCGTTAATCCATTTAGAAGGCTCCCAAAATAGTTGCTGTTATTTCTCCCAAACTTGATGCAGTGTGGCTTGAACAGCAGGGGGAATGAGAAATATTTCTAAATCTTAGCTGTAGGTGACTGGGGCTCTGGAAGCTAGTATTCTAAACTGTGCTATCTTCCCAAGTTTTTTAGCCCTGAAACTGGATGTTTGTTGTATTATGACTCTGTAGTTGGGATTTTAATTGAATAGGAATTTTAAAATTGAAATTGGTATCTGAGATTCTGAGAAAAAGCATTAAAAGATGATGGAGCAGTGTCTTACATCATTAATAAGGTCATGGTATTCTTTTAACCACCACTGTGGAACAAACCCAGTCCTGTAGGTTTTTCCAGACTAGGCTGGGGTTGTAGACTTCTTAAAGTATCATTAATTCTGTTATGAAAATATTTCATTGTGAACTTCCACACTAATTCTGCACCAAGAAATTCCAGTCTGTAACCTGCTACTGGAGCAAGCCTGAACCGTGTCTCAGTCCCATCTTCACTGCTAGGTGCCCTACCGTGTTTTTTTGGTGTTTAAAGCTAGATAAATTTAAAGCCTAAACAATTCACTGTTTAGGATAAACAATATGGTATGTTAATGTAATACATTACAATACCTTGTTCAGGCACATATAATACAGTCATATTTGCATACATGAATAATCTTTGCATGTCTCTACACATTATGGATCTACATACCTAAACTAGATGTTTTAAAATTTGTTTCTCAGCAGCAGTTATCAAATGGAATATATAATTTTGATGAGATTACGGACGTGTGGGACAGCATCTAGTCTTCATTTTGCAATGTTTCTGTTGATGACTTTCTTACCAAACAGTTTCTTGCTAACATCATTGATACATAGCTGTGTGTTTGTGAATCTGGAGGAGAGCAGGGTCTGAAAATCTGTTTCTGGATCTTCCAGTTTCTGGTTTTATAATCTTAGCCCAATGACACAAACTTTTTACTGCAGTTTCCTCCTATGTGTGGGAATTACGATCGTGACCCAAATGTTTGTAAAGCATTTTGAGATACATAATAGTTTTTGATTATGTAAAAGTCAAGTATTATTGTAAGTGTACACAGAGAAAGAATGATGTATGTCTGCATATACACATTCCATTCGCAGTGCTGTCCTTGGTTTTACCCTTAGTTTACCTTTCCTAAAATAATGTATACCAGAAGCTTCAATCCTTTGCATTGCATGATTATCGGACTAGGTATTTGGGGATATTTTTAAAATGGATATTTGTTAACACCATGATCTTATCCAGTTCCTCATTTAATCTATATTGAGCTGCCTAGATGTTATTCATATTCCCCTACCACCAGCAAGTCAAGGTCTTGGGGAAACAGACTTGATGCATTCTGTTTATCCCTGATAGTTCATCATCTGAGATAAGCCAGGCTGTGTGCAGACTGCAATCTCATCAACCAGGCTACGATAGCATCTCACTTGACTTTTTTGCTTATTCCATTAACATGTCTGTCCTGGAGATTTGGGATGCTGAGCTTTACCGTGCTGGCAAGAGCAAATGATTAACCGAGGATTGAGATTTAGCCATCATTGGCTCCATTAAACATGACAACCCGTTTAGCTGTTACACTGAACCTCTATAAAGCTGTGCTCCCAGAGAGCATTTAAACAAGAGGGAGAGGAAGGATCAGAGTGTAGTGGCTTTTGTGATAGCTGTGCATCATTACATTACACTTTAAAAATATCTTAATTCATGTCTCAAGAAAGGTTTTACTTTCTCCCTTTTTGTTGTTGTTTTTGTTGATTTCCCATACAGGTATTCACTAGCGCTGACATTTTAGATGTAAAAGGCAAGTAGGGTCCCTAATTCTTATTCATTGCGTTTATTTCCTACAGCTTAAATAGCTCTGGGGAGAGACCTGAGCAGTTACCACTGATCTGTGGATGCAGCAGTAATGGTTGTATGGGTGTGGTCAGGACCACTTAGCGTTTTGTGTCTCTTCCTGCGAAGTGTGCCCCAGTAAAGCAGTCCGTTCAGAGAGTCCTTAGGCTGTATAGTTCATAATTTGTACATGAAATTGTGGGCATGTGAATAGCTAGCCCCCTAGAAGTGCTGGTTGCTAGGTTTGTAGGCAGGTAGGCTGGTAGGCTGTGGAAAATTCAGTCTGTTGTGTCCACATTGAAGGGGAATGAATGCCAGCCTTATTTCAGTGCTTGCATTTGCAGAGAAGAGAGGGAGACAGTGCAGCAAGGAGTGGGTTAACTGCCTGCCTTTCTAAAGAGCTGGGCTGGAAAATGTTTTTTCAACTTACCCTTTTAATATAGAGGTTTTGATGCTTTTTCTGTTTCACAGGGTTCAAAATGGATTTGTTTTTCATGTTCTAAGGGGTTTTACTAGTTATAACCATTTTGATAACAGTTCCAGTAACATTTCTGATAAAAGAATTAGCACTTTAAATGGATGAAAAATGTTGAAAAGTAAAATATTGCAGTTTTTAAAGACCATTTTTCAATTTAAGAAGTCTTTAGTTTGAAAACATTAAAGCAACTGTATTATCTAAGAAAATCTGCACCAGAAGGAAGCAGAGGCTGGGAGGGGAGGAGAGACAGGGTGGTCCTTCAAATCTAACCATGAGGAACCTCCCTTGGGTGGGAAAAATGCTTATCCTAGAGAAGCATGTCTCTAGGTGATGGTCAGTAACATTTAGAGGTGTGACAGGAACAAGAAGGCATTAGGTGGATTGAGTTGAATTGCCTCGTGTTTATTGGAATAATAATACGGAATGTAATACGGAAGCATTTTAATCCTTTGCCCAGAATGTCTCTTTATTAAACTTTCCCAATCCAGCAGAAATCCTCAGAAATCTCAGCAGAAATTTTCAGGGGAGTCCAATCCTTTGGATTATTTCTTCTGCTGTATGACACAGCTGAGAATTCCCAAAGTTTCTCCAGTCTGGTTCATAAGCATCTGCCAATACTGGGGAGAGATCATGAGGCCAAATACTGCTTCTAATGCACCAAATTTGGAAAGCTGCACTCCACAGTGGAGGGCAATGCATAGGTCCTGCCTATGCTATATGGTTTGTGTTGGGATCCGAGGAGGATAGCGCTGCTGCTGTTCTTCATCCTCCATTCCAGGCTGCAAACCCCAGCCTTTCAGAGCATGGAAATTGTCTTTTTAACTGGCTTCTGCAGTTAGGAGAGAGAGTGCTGTACAAAAGGTTGTATAAAGTACCTCCACAGATACCCAGCACTGTCTGTTTCTCAGCTGTTGTATGTGTAAATACCGTAGGATTTTTCTCATCATCTAACAGCCAGACAAAGTACCACTCGACTGTGGTTTTTGGACACTGAGAAAGGAGCTATGGATTGGCCTCACAGAGGGTGATGCTGGTAAAATGAAGAAAAGGTCTGATTTTTCCCAAGGTTAAATAATGTCTTTACGGTCTAGCACAATGTGCACAAGAAAAAATGAGGCTGCAAATTACATACCACCAAAATACGCTGTAAGTTCAGATACCACAGGAGAGTACTGGTTCTGATCCTAGTTCTGTTCTGCTGTCTTTAACAGCAGGTTTACGTTGGTATCAGTAATAGCAGGATGTGGACCATTTTTCTTGTAAATAAAAAAATGCAGGTAGATAATTGATTTTTAGAAGCCTGCTTAGGCTATTATTTTTATTTTTTCTTTTGGTGCAGGGGACTTTTTGCCCATCACAGGAGTGTGGCAGCAGAGCAAGGCATATTCTGGGGCGGAAGGTGGGTGTTTGGGAGGAGGAGGGTGATCGTCAGGGGCAGATGGGTGCCGCAGTGCCTCTCTGACTCAGCCAGGCTAATTTTATCAAGTGTGTATATTAGGGAAGTCATACATTCTTTAGGTTGGAGATCCGAACAGATGAGGTGAAAGCCACTTTCTCTTTTACTTCATGTTGACTCTGGTGTTAATATTTTGAGAAACACAGGATAACTTCTCAATAGGTATCAATATATTGACTCATTTTACTCAGTGACTGTAGCAGAGCTATTCCAGTTTATATTCAGTGGGGATCTGACACCCTCTCTCTTTTTTTTATCTGCTTCAGGTGTCTTAAAAAAAAAGAGAGTAACAGATTGCATATGATCTAATTTCTTCCCTGGTCTGTCCGGTGTGTCAGCCTTTCTGTGACAGAATCCAAGGGAAGCTGTGATTTGGAAAAATAATATGTTCAATTGTAATGCTACACCAACACTCCCAAGAGGTTTGTCCCTCCCCCCAAATCTTAAAATGAAATCTTATTTTGTAACTTGAAAGAGGACAAGATCAAAGGACCAGGTATCATGTTCCTTGCAGATCTGGAGAAATATTGCATTTATCGATAAACTCACAAAGGAGCAGGGGATCTAGAATCTTTAAGCATCAATATTAATTATACTAAATCTGTCAAATTCTACTTTTAACTGGGTGGTGTTTCCTTATGCCTCTGACATAGGACCAAGAAGATGGTTCAGCACGGTGTTGGGGAGGCTGTGCCGCACAGGGGCCATTGACAAGGCAGCATGACAGGTCTTTCACTGCTAGTAAGAAGCGTGCTGTTTCAAGGCTTATCCCTAGAAATGAGGATGAGACCTGGGAGGTGCAGGAGCACATCTTCCCAAAGCTTACTAGAGCAGACTGTAGTTAATAGTGCTGTTGTGGCTATAATGGTGTTAGTGTATAAATGAAGCAAGGTTAGTAAATCAGCTGATAAAACTGGACTATAACAGACTAGTTTTTTAACCTGGAAAAGATTTTGTGTCTCAACTCTTGCCTGTTTATTCCAACTACATCAGTTGTTCTACTAGACTACATCAATTCCCTATTACAGCAGTGTTTGCTGTCCTTTCACTGTGGGGCGTGACACTGGCTACTGTCATAGGCACGCACCGGACTACGTGGACCTAGATTTCATCTGAAATGGCAGTTCCGGCACTTCAGCACTGAACTCAGTCTTCCTGGGGCTAGGGGGCAGGTTGTTACTTGTGGAGATATTTTTGGTATTAGACATGCAACTGGAAATCCTCATCACTCATTGTCACTGATGTTGTCTCGTGTTAATCTTTATTTCTGGCTATGTCCTAATTCTGTTATTTTTATCCTGACTCTTTAAATTCTTCCTGCAGGCTTACTCAGACACTGACTTTTTCTTCATGTCTTGGCCTGCACTGTTTCATCATGCTTTTGTGAACTGCTCCTCAGGTTTCAGGGTCTACAGCAGAGGCATTCACACCTCAGGGCAAAGCAAGGAGAGCAGAATTAGACCACCACTGAATGCTTTCGATGCTTCTACTAAGTAGTGTGGTTTGGGCTCAGGGCTAATAAGGAAGCAAGGTGGTATAACTGAACAAGCAAAGGCTTTCTAAAGATAGTGCTCTATTCATCCTGCCATTCAAGGATCAGAGCACGATTGCTTTAAGGTTGGGAATTAGTGAACGAGTTCTCTTTTAGTCCTCCAGGTAGCTGATAAAATTGACACACATGCGGGAAAGCTTTTAGGGAGGTGTCAAGTGTGGGAATGCAGTCTGCTGGATAATATGCAGCACTTGGGCTTTGGGATTAGAAGATACCACTGCCAAATTTTTAATGCAGTAGCTAAAACTCTCAGGTTTAAAGGATTAATGCCATTTATTTTCTACATTTCCTCACGCCCCCAAACTTGCACCTCCCAAAGCAAAACTTTTCTAATCAGCATGTAGCTCCAACTGAGCTAGCTGTCTCTTTTTTTTTTTTTTACACATTTTTTTTTTTTTGTATTGAAAAAGCCTGAGAAGGAAAAAAATGGGTGAGGAAAGCTGAAGCTCAGGTAAGGGGGGTTGGAACATGTTTATGTAATTGGTTTAACTCTTTCTTTCAAGTGCCTCTCAGTTACTTTTCTGCTAGCACGCCTAGGGTAGCAGTGATTTTTTTCTGTAGCAAAGCTAATGCTCTGTGTATTTGCAGGGGAGGGGGAGCACAAGCAGTGTTTTCTCTAGGGCTGCAGAGCACAACAAGATGAGAAATCAAGAGTCCTTTTAAGGCTGCAGGGCTTGGAGCAGCAGAAGAGGGAAGGAAGGGGCTGCTCCTCACCTGCCCCGAGGCAGCTCTGTGCTATGGAGCAGGGTGCAGGGGATGGCAGGGAGCTCCTGTCTGCAGGGTCACCCCTGGAATGTGCTTTAATTCTGCTAGAGACCAGTTTAACCCTGTATCATCAGTATTTCCCACATGTTTTAAATGTGATAAAAAGGGGTGTTTCACAGAGTTTAACATATGTCTAAATGGGACTGACATATTTCTAGTTTATTTTCCATACCGGGTGAAGAATATTTCTCCTATGTGGTATCTGAACAAGTCACATATTTAACTGCTAAGGGATTTTCTTTTTTTTGCTACTCATTCAGATGACAGTCCTTTAGTATGGTGTCATGGCATGAAGATTTGTGAGACGGGTCAAGCAGTGAAGTTTATTTGATACTTCAAAATTACATACGGTTGCTAGAATTTTTTTCTAGATACAAGAGGTGTGACACATACTTTAATATGTGACAAGTGAGAAGTTAAAATCCTAATTCCTGTCTCCAGTTACAAAGCAGAAATATGTAAGAGCATATAAAGAGTTACGACAGTGTAATCGTAAGCAAGTGCAAATGAGATAAAGTATTATTTGCAGTTTCACAGCTGTTTAGGTATCTAGAGCCAGCTAAAACTATTCTACCAAAATAGGACAATATCATTAATTCCATTTCATTGAAAATTGAGTTTCATAAGGAAACTAAGTATCATAAGATTACTGAGGCCTATAGAAGGAAGCATCTCATCCAGGTGCACAAAACAAGGCTGTTGCAGAACAAGTGGAATCGAGGAGCTATAGCATGTCCCAGGTTTACTAGACTGAGCCATATGTAAGTGGTAGCAGTGGCAAAGTCCTCCTGTTATGGTTCCATCTATTTTTAGATTTATACCTTTAATCTCAAATTGAGTAACCCACCACAGCACTTGGGGAATGATAACCAACTTTAATATCCTGATGATACACCTCCTAGATAACTACATTAATCGGCACTCTAGAAGTACCTTAGCTACATAGAGAAGCTGTATTGTATCTCATTTCTTTGACACCAAGAGCTTGTCTGACAGGATCTAGCTAATAAACAAAAAAGTGTGTGCCTGATCATTGTGATGAACAACCTCCGTGTACAGAGAGGTCAAGAAATACCATTTGTGGCCTCTACATTGTGAGTCTGAGACCAAAAATATGTGGGACAAGTGGGCACTATGCTGGTCTTTGATTTGGAAGTGCCCAGTTCTTCTAAACTGCTAAAATGGATGGTGCATTTTCCTCATTGGGGGAAGTTCTGTGCAGTGGCAATACATTGATATGGACCTCACACCACTTAGTTTAAAGTGATTTTAGGCGTGGAGTTTTCCTAGAGATGCTGTTCCAGAGCATTAACAGAATCCTATTCTAAGTAGCTTTCTCTGGGATGTTTGGCATCAGTTGCCTTTCTTTGTTCAGTCTAGTCTTGCCTTCTTAAATCCTTTCCCAGCTCCTCCCCTTGTTTTCTATCTGCATCTTCTGCATCTCTGCAGATGGCTGTACCCCACAGTTAGGGCTTTATCTAGACATACATATTTAACTGTGTGTAGGAACTACAAGTTACTTTTTATTTATTTACTTTGAAAGACTCCCTTGGAGAACTTGGCTTCCATCTGTTAAAAATGCTACCTCTACATGTCCTCCCTGATGGAGGCTTGAGGGAAGGGAGGGGAGGATAAGCTTCTCTCCCTAACAAGCAGCTTATATTTAGCTGAGGAACAAAATAACCCTGATCTTTGGGCGACCTGTGGAGATGGACAGATTAGGCTCCTGATGGCCAGGGTTCACACTTCTCACATTTGTCAGATCTGGGCCAGGCCCATGGAGCAGCTCCTTCTCCCACTGTAACAACCACCCCAGTCCATGATAAATGTTTCTTTTGGAGAGAGGGAGGGTTGGAGGGAGAAGAAGAAGAGCGAGAGTCCTGTTCCTTCCTTTCCATCTTTTCTAATTGCTTTCACATAGAAACTAAACTGTAGCCCCCTGAGCACCTTGAAGGATTAAATGCTGATCAAAGGCAGGTTTAACCGTATCCCCGGGACAAGCTGCTTAGACACCAAGCAGCACAAGCTCTGGGTTAGCACAGCAACCAGAAAAGCAGAATAAATTAACAATTATAATTTCTTTGTGAACAGAGCCGAGTTTTGGAACAGGAGGCACTGGGAGGGTTCGGGGAGCAGAATATGGGGGATGCAGATGGAAATGAAGTCAACATTTATCTCATACATATAGCCAGGAGACGTGCTCTGCTTCTGATCTTGGCTGACTGCTGGCATCTGCTTCCACAAACTACCTTTTTCCTCCTCAGGTTTGGGCTTTCCAGCCTAATAGCATTAGTGGCATTAGATAGGAGTTTGTGTTATTGGTTACAACCTAAGAGAGGAGGAAATCTTTGGGGGATAAATTAACAGACCCCTCAGCTATCCTGATTGGCACTCAGCCCTTTAGTTCCTGCCCACTCTGTTCCAGCCCAGCTTTTTATAGGCTTGCAAAATATTAAGTATCTTATTCATCTGTTTATTTTGCAGTGATTTCCCCTAGTGAATTCTGCACTTGCAGTTTCTGGCTTGGACATAATCAGAGCACACACTTCTGCTTCGCGTTTTCTAGCATTGGCAAAATCTGTGGAAAAAAGATGTACTGACTGTTGAAATTTATAAGTGGGGAAGATACTGAAAAGGAGGATTATTCAGCTCTGAGGACAGATTGAATAATAGAATAATAGAATCATTTTGGTTGGAGAGGACCTTTAAGATCATCAAGTCCAACCATTAACCTAGCCCTGCCAAGTCCACCACTAAACCATGTCTGTAATCACCACATCTACTTGTCTTTTAAATATCTCCAGGGATGGTGACTCAGCCACTTCCCTGAGCAGCCTCTTCCAATGCTTCATAACCCTTTGGTGAAGAAATTTTTCATAATATCCAGTCTAAACCTCCCCTGGCGCAACTTGAGGCTGTTTGCTCGTCCTGTCGCTTGTTACCTGGGAGAAGAGACTGACACCCTTCTAGCTACAACCTCCTTTCAGGTACTTGTAGAGAGCGATAAAGTCTCCCCTGAGCCTCCTTTTCTCCAGACTAAAAGATGAGTTAGAGAAGACAACTGTTAGTGCAAGGACTGTGAAGGATCAGACAGCAAATGATAAACATCTAGTTCTCACAATCTTCAATAATATGGGACCGAATGGCCAGCCAGTGACACAGAGCAGAGATGTGAAAAGAAGTATCATTTTGCACTGTGAACAAAACCTACACCTTTATACCATCTATTGCCCCTGGGCAGCAGGACCCAGTTCATACATTTGCTCAAAATAGTAACAAGTTGCTTGTGTAAGACCCTGGATTGTGTGCAGCCTTCTTCATAGAGAAGAAGAGGTGCAATAGCTCTCGCCTGTCTTTCTTGAAGCCCAGCTCCAAACCTTTTGGGGGCTGTGAGTATGGTGGCAGGCTAGTGCTGCTGTAAGAGAAGAGCAGGGATGGGCAGAGGGAGGGTATATATAGGGTCTCTACTTCTTCCCTCTTAATCCTAGGTAGAATTAAAGTAGAGGGAATCAGAAATGCTGTTTACAGTCCCAGTTCACTCATGGACAGAGGCACATTCGGACTCTAACAGAAGGATAATCAAATCGCGTGCTTCAGGTCATTATCTAATCACTGTAGAGGTCAGGAAGGAGTCTCTCCCTATGGTGCCTGGCTTAGCTGGATGAGTCAAGCATGCTGCAAGCTGTTTTCACTTCCTCAGTGGAGTTCAGAGGCAGAAGGCAAGATTTGAGTCCAATTCAACATGAAAACCCAATGTTCTTCTTAAAAATCAGCAGTCTCACAAGAGAACACCCCTTGTACACTGGTGTCGAACAGGCAAAGGGCTCTAGCTCTCTGTTCAGCTATCAAATATGAATGTGAGCAGTATGAGCAGCAGAAGCCTTTCATGAAGGCATATCTTTATTTGTACTAAATAATGGAAGGAATTCCTTATGAGTGAATAAACCTGCCAAAAGAATTCAACTTGCTTACTAAGACTTACCTTTTGCTATGAGGCTGCAGCGCTGCATAGATTAGAAGCCATCATTTGCTACAACATTAGCAATCCTTTACAAAGAGAACCTGAATAAAATTACCATGTTATCTCACTTGTCCTTTCTGAAGAACAACTACACACTTCTTTGTTTTGACCCCCTGGACAGTTTTCTTTGAATGAAGAGTTTGGCATAGGAACCTGCAAGCCTCAGTATGACTGGAGTGAAGAGTGATTTACTGATCCATCAAAGGCTTGGAAAACAAAGGGGCCAAGCTCAGAGACTTAAGAAGAGGTCAGTTGTTTTTAGTTTCTGATGCTTATTGTACTCCTGAATTATTTGATGTATACCCAGGGCTTTCACCCTGTCTAGCCACAGAGGGTCATCTAAACCTTGGATCTGCGATGAAAGAAAGAGGCTGAGCTGTGCGTGCCTTAAGGAAGTCTAGTGGAATGATGGCTTTGTTGAACTGGCATTAGTTAAGTATACAAGAGTATTTACTCAAACTCAGCTCTGGGGTTGTGTTAGGATGACTGGTAGAGGAAAAAAGAGAGGTCAAAAAAGCTTGTGGAAGGAAGGGGAGGGGCTGTCCAGTACTGTTAGATGTGCTTTGGAGGTTTTATGGCTTTAAGGTTGTTTTATTCCATTTGGGAAGTAATCAGCCTTCCAAGAGCACGTCTGTGGGCTCTGTAGATCTTTTGTGCCTCTGTGAGTTGTGGTCTTATGCTAAGATGTGCCTCAAGAATTTTTATGTTGATTCTCAACACTCATGATGAATTAGGGAAGTGTGATTATCTCTGTTTACAAGCAGGAAAGCAAGACTGCCAGACCATAGCTAAATTCACCCTGCACGTATACTGTATTGCCTCATGAAGTCTTGATCTCCCAGTCATCTCTATCTTTTACCAGGATGAGATCACATGGCACCTCCCCACCCTCTCATTTTTTCAGGTTTTCCATTCATGAAAACTATAGTGTTAAGTGGGAGGGTTGACACGTATCCAGTTCTTGCCCTTTGGATTTGGGACAGAGTTAGGGTACAAACATGGACTTGGGACCATGGAAGCTCCCCAGGGCCTAGTGTGTGCTCCTTCCTCTTGGGCTGGGGGGGAAACAGTGAGCCTGACAAAAATTGGCTTTCCTGTTTGCCTGGAGTGCATGGTGCAGGAGCAAAAGTAGTTGTGGGTGACTGGCAGCATGAAGTTGTTAGTGGCGGTAGAGGTGTTTGGGAAAGACAGTATAATAGGAGAGTGCCATAGAGACTCTGCTGTCAGGACACACTGATGCAAAGGGCTCAGGGACAGTCAGCGAAGTGGGGAGGCAGGCAAGAATGAAACTTCTTAATCAGCTGAGAGAAACAAGATGGACTTTGAAGCAGCGATGAGAGGGCTTTGTGGAGGTACAGACACATGTAGGAGAAAAAACCTCAGAAAAAATGCAAAGTGGCTGTCATTTTAGTACCTCTTTCCTTGCTCGGCCAGGACAGTGTTCCTTTGATGGTGTAGCTGTGGGGCTTGGAGGGTCACGGTTCTCAGCAAACACAGGCTGTTGAGGGTGTGTGTCCACATGTTTACACACACACACAGAATTACATACACATATGCACATGCTCATGTCATATATCACCAAGTGATGTCAGACTTCACATTGTTGATCCTTTCTCTAATATCTGGCATGAGGCTTTAGAGCCTGGTTGCTGTGGGAAGAGAATGAAAGGCTCACACTGAGGAGCTGATCCATGGCAGAGGCGTCCAGCCCCTGGGAGCTTGTGCATCAGGAAACCTTGGGACATTTAGAGACAGGGGTGGTTTGGCTGTCTCCTCGTCTGGCACCTTGGATTTCCAGCAGGAGCTGGGCCTTGGGGGTTTTACTGTGTCCGTGTCTTAACACACAGGGCAACTATGTGATCTGAAAGGGCATTAAGTATTCTTACAGCATTTTAGAAGCGTGTTAATATTTCATCTCTCTTTTCACTCCTTTGTGCTGTCTGTAGCTACGACCTGCCGCCTCAGGAAGGCTGTGATCAGTTGTGCTGTATGTATATCCTGATGGAGTACTTTGAATTGAAAGTTCTTGACTATAGAGACTGTATTGCATCCATCAGAGCTTTCTAACATGTTTTAAGAAATGATACTCTGTAACACTTAGCCAGTTTTTGTAGGGAATGAGAGATATCTCACAAAATGCCCTTGAGATGTTCCTGTAGGAGGTGTGCCCCTGGCTGTGCTTTGCAACATGTCAATGGAAAAGAAATTACATTAGAATAAGTGGTTTTATTGCAGCATTTGTTTTTTAAATTAATTTTGACATTCGTTTGGCCTTACTGGGAACTGGGATTTCCCACTCCGAGCTCTAATGTAAAAGACTCTGGGAAATGTTGATGCAGCACCTCCAAATCAATGGGGTAAGGTGGAGGGAGGCAATGTACTGACTGTTTTCAATCTTTCTTAAGCCTGAAGGTGAACTTGACATTAGTTCATGTTCATTTTGTCCTGTATCACTTTACTTCTTCTGCAGCCTGTGGTATGCAGGCTCATTCAGTCAGTCCATATTCAGGCCAAACATCCATAGAAGTCAAAGGAATTTGTTCGGTGCCAACACTGCAGGACTTGGTGCCACAAAGAACAATTACAGCTATTTGTGTAGTTCATGTGATGTTGGTTATTTGGTGTGTTGCTTTCATGTCAGTGCCAAATTTCCATGTTCACAGCCCAAACAAAAGACTAAAGGTAATACAGTCAGACCAAGTGCAATGTAGACTAGACTAGATTAGACCAGGGGAAGAAGAAGGTGCATTCACAGGCTATTTAATGTGGTCAGAACATGCAGGAGTTGGACGAGATCCATCCCGCGATCTTGGCACAGGGAAGTCAAGAGGTTTGCACCCATCCTGTGCAGTGGGCTCCCAGGTGCCCCAGATCCTGCCTTACGAGAGTGCTGCAGCTCTTAGCAGCTTTTCTCCTCTTGGTTCTTGTGTTACTTGCTTTCTCAGTCATTCCTCCTGCATAGTTATCAGTTTTCTTAATAGTTGTGCTTACAGTCTATATACAACTAGTAGATGTAAATGAGGTGACATGTACCCCAAAATATAGCTGCAATGTCTGTAGCCAAGGCACATTATGCACAGTGTGTTGAAATGTGTAGAATAGCCCTGACATTAATTTACCTATGGATCCAGTCTGCATAAAGCAGGCCAAAGTCCTACATGGCATGTTCTCTCATCTTCTGGCAGGCATGGAGCCAAATTCAAGCCCAGCATAAACAGATGTCGCTCTTCGGGCTTCAGCATGTTTGAGCTCAGTGTACAGTGCCTCCCGGGCAGGCTGCTCTGTGCTGCCCTTCATTCTTGTGGCAGGGAAGGCAAGGGGGTCTGCCTGTGAGTGGGAAAGGGTATGCCAGGACGAAAGCATCTGTCCCCTGGCCGGCAAACAGCAGCCAGCCCCACTGTTGTCACCGGAGCTGCGCAGGGCAGGTAAAAGGGGTCCTCTCTCATTTTGCTCACCTGCTTTGCAAATGCTATCCGTCTGCACGGATATTTACATGTTCTGCCAAAGTGACAACATCATTACCACTTGCTCAATATTTGAGCTGCTGAAATATTTTCTGCATAATTTAATGCTCAGAGGGGATAATGTGTTTGGGTGGGAAGCAAGGTGCTATGGGCTGCTGGCTCCCCATGCACACAGGGAATGCTGCTCTACTGCTCTCCGAGGGGTACCTGGATCACTGAGAAAGTTGCTTTCTGCCTAATCCTGTTACCTTCAGGTGAGGAATCCGTGCCTCTGAAGCCTGAATGGCAGGAAAATCCAAGGAGCCTTGATAATTATAACATTAAAAACATTTCACCCCAGAAATCAGGGAGTAGCTGGAGAAGCATATAGGAGCTGATGGGAAAGGAACTGAAATGACCCTGGAAGAAAACTGGAATGCTGTATTTCTGAAGCCAAGACAGCACTAGAAAGCTGAGATTATCCTCACAGAACATAATCTTCTTAGGCTTTGTTCACAGGCAGCGCTGGGCTGTTTAAACAGAGCAAGAGGTGTGGGGCTGAGTGGGGGGGAAATCCAAACCCACAAGTCTCTCATTTAAATGCGGACTAATTTTGCACCCTGTGTTCCTCACTCTCCCACTTGGGATTCACAGAATCACAGAATCAGCCAGGTTGGAAGAGACCTCAGGGATCATCGAGTCCAACCGTTGCCCTGGCACCACCCTGTCAGTTGGCTCAGAATAAATGGCTGTAAATCCAGAAACACACTTTTTTCCTCTCCAGTCCTGCCGTTGTGCTCACCACAGTATTTCCTGTAGGCCTCTGACTTCTGGAGGATGGAAATGAGCTCCGTTGGAGCTGTGAAGTCCTCAGCAGTCCCTGCCTTGTTTTATGGGTGCAGCATATTGCTGTGACAGCTCAAAGAGGACTGGGGAAGGACCGAGTGCCCTTTTTCTTTATCCACCTTCAAGGGTTCAGAGGAAATGTCATTACCTTTGCCAGCTTCCCCAGGCATGCTGTTATGTGGCATGCACCACTGTGTGGCAGGTGGGATGAGGCTATAGAAGCTTCTACTCCCTATAAGAAAAGGATATTTCTTCAGCAGGAAAATGCCTCTGCTTTTCCTCTTCAGAATCTGCTTTGTTGCCAAAAATCAAAGGTTGAAAGGATTGTTAATTTAGATTTTTCTCCGTGAAAAATCAATTTCCTATCAGGAAAATAAAAGCTGTTCAGTCCAATTGCTTCTTCCTCCATGGCAGCCAGATGTATTTTTCCCCATTAACACCCTCTTGCCAAGTACCCCCTATGCAGACCCTGGGACAGCAATGATAGTCTCAGAGCTTGCTGTTTCAGACGTAGGGAGGCACTGAGCCCCACCAGTGGGATATCTGAAATGTGGAGAAGGGTCATTCCTGCTTCTCTCATATGTCACATATGCCAGCTCCCTTCTGCTGAGCCAGTCTCCCAGCATGACCCTTTCCTTTATGCCTTATCCAACAGAGTTGGCTTATTTTTTCTCCTCTTCACAATGCCACTGCTACCTGTATTGCAGCATCCTCTGAAAGAATAAGGGTGTACAGTTGTGTCTTAAGCAGCTATTTGGAGAAGAAAACATATGTATATGTATAGGGACATGGTGTCTTGCGAGTCCTCTTCACAGACCACCTGGCACTGAATGGCTCAAACAGAGGGTAATCCAAACATTCAGAGATGAAATGTCACTGTTAGACTGAATTGTATTGTAAATTCAAGGCAGCTGAACAAGATGCATTTTAAAAGGGCTGTTTTGAAATGCATCAGTTTCAAAACAAAGAATGTAGGCCATCCTTATAGAGTATCTTAGGAAGCAGTGTTTTTTGCAAAAGATTTTGGGGTCATGACTGTTACTCAGATGAATACGAGCTCTCAGGATAATGTTGTGGCCAAAGGACTAAGTCACTCCCCAGATATGTAAACAGGAGAGTATTGAGTAGGAATAAATATATCTGGTTTTCGCATGAGTGTGACTGCGATCCATTTCTTATGCTTACAGCTGCTATTATATTAGAAGGGGTTCATTCTTAAATATGATAATTGTTAAAAGGATTGGAAAATTTGCCCTTTAGTGAGAGATGAAAGGTATCCACCTGAAAAAGAGAAGGTGGAGGGGTGATGATCACATTCTACAGTTACCTACAGTGGTGAACAGCAATTTAATAGTAGAGAACTTTTAAATTTTTATAAGTGAATGAGTGACATTATTGTGTGGCTGGAAGTTTAAGCTAGACAAATATAGACTAGAAGTAGTCTGCACATATTAAATAATAGGGATTCAGTAATAATAGAAGAGTTTTCTATAGTGTGGGAAAGTCATCACTGCTGGCAGTTTTCAGTCAAAAAAATCCCTTCTCCCACCCCCACAGAAAGAATGGGGAAAAAAAAGGAACACTGTAGTTCAGACATAGCTGTTGGACTTCAAGTAGAAATTAAAACAAGGAAGTTAGGTTGAGTTGTGCAGAGCAGATTTCTTCACGGCTCTTAAAAAAAAAAAAAAAAAAGCATGCATCTCCATCTCTTGAATGTCCTGGAGGACCTTCACTGTTGTAAGCCTAGTGCTTGAGGGCATGAAGCAAAGGCTTCTCCTCCCTCCATGGTATTTCTTTCCTTGCATCAGCTGAACTCCCCCAGTCTCCTGCTGGATACAGAGCTGCAGTGTAGATGACTTACAGCATCAGCCTTTTCATCCTAACAGGAAGCAAGCTAACATGTTTCTCAAATCATTTAAGCACACAGAATTTATCTTGCAAAAGCCTATCTGCTAGACTTTTCTTTCTCCTGCTGGCTTGTCAGAGCAAAATCACGTAATCTGTATGTGAAATGGAAAAAAAAAAAAGTCAAAAACATTCTTGCAAAAGGCCAGCATCTTACCATTGTCTTGAATCCACTCTCCTTATCTATTGGATATGGGGAACTTTTTCCTTTTTGATAAAGAAGGACACATGGTTTTTAACAGGTGATTCTTTGAAGCTGTAATTTACAGCTCCTCCTCCTCCTCTTTACCAGCCCACCCGTCATGCTCAATCTCCTGTTACATTTTGCTAATGCCACCAAGTGCTGGTCATAAACCATTGCCCTAATTACTCAGAACATGGGGCTGAACGGTTAGTTAGCAGCGCTGTTGCAATTATGGCAGCTTTTCAGGTCTAATAGCACTTTATGTTTCACTGCTTTTTATATGTCACTGGTTAAGATGATGAATTAGAGGTAGTACTGCACCACCTGCTCATGTTCTCTCTCGGCAGTGGTAGCGCAGTCATTATGATGCTGTCTAGATACAAGATGGTAGCTAACTGGGAGCAGCTGCAGGTGGCTGGGGGTGCTTGACCTGTGCTCCTTTGTGGACATAGCATTCTTCGTTTGTATTTTCCTGTATTCTTTCAAACATGTGATCTGTCTATGTTTCACCACCATCAGTACAGTATATACTGCTTTTTCTCCCCTGTGTTAAAGAATTTTCAACAGCAATCTTGGGGTAAGAGCAACAAGTACAAACCTTGGGAGAATAGGCATGTTAAATTGTACATAACTTTTCCTTCTCTTAACCTTTGCTTCCTAAAATGATGTATAAAAGGAAAGAGAGAAGCTGCAGCTTTGAACTTTTAATGTATCACAGTATCTTTGAACTAACTGGTGCATGAAACGTTCTTAAAATTCTTTAAAAACCTGATAGAGAATTCTGATGTGTAGACTTCTTTTTTTAAGGGATGTATGTTAGGGGGATGAATATTGGTATAAAGGACAGAGTTTGGCTTAGGTATGATCTTGAAGTTCTTGGGTATTGCCTTGTAGTTAAGAGCTTTAATTGTCTGGTCTTCTGCTCTCTGAAGACCTCCCCCTTACATTGCCCTTTATCAGTTTTAGAAGATAATATTTAAGCAGCACTGCATGAATACCCTCATAATTGGTAGTAAAAAAACTGTACATTTTCTCCTCATACCTTTGACTCCAGCTAAAGGGAAAATAGCCCTTTAGGCAGAGCCTTTAGAGGAATTTTAATATGGGCACGTTAGTTTGGATATACGTAGTGTGTTGGTGTAGCTGGGTAAAGTGCTGAATTGTTGCTTAATTGATTGAATATGGGTACAATGCTAAATTGACAGCCTGTCTGCCAGCTTCCTCTTTTTATTTACAGCATATGTATACAGTGATGGTAGTTTAAGCTCCCCATGCTGACTTGGAGAGCTCACCTATATGGCCAGAAAGGGAATCTCTGTTACGCAGTCATTCCTTGTATTCACTGTTGAGGTATTCCCCAAAAGACTATTTCTCCTTGCTTTTAGGGTGCTTGCACTTTCATTTGCTCCTGCCCGGGATCAGCAGAAGGACAGCAGCCTAGCAGTGAAACACTATTTGGCCACTTCTTGTCCCCTTTGTGCCAGTTTTGGATCTAAACTTAGGTGAAATACATTTCTGTGTTCCCATCTCAGTCCCAGCAGCTTTCTGAAGTCTGAATGACAGCTGGAGACAGAGAGGAACCTGACAAACTATGCAAACTGAAAATATGTCAGAGAAAGGAACACACTAAGGATGTGGATGTTTTTTTTTTGTGGAGCAGAAGTGTGTGTAGTCAAAGAGGTTCTCAGTGTTGCTGAGGAGACATTTTGTGGGGAGAACAAGAGAGTGAATGCAGTGCGCCACAGAACCATACATTGTCTGCCATGAGGGTAGCTTGCGATTGTAGGAGACAGTAAGCATAGATATGTTTTAAGACCAAATCCTACTATACTTTTGAAAACAGTAGTAGAGCTGCAGTGCAATGTATCAGAGAATAGCTAGAAAAGAACCAGGAACCTCTTGACCACATCTGAAAAAGCTCAAGAAAATTAAGTAATTATGCTCAAGAGTAGTGAAATTGCACTTCATTCCTTTACAAATAGGCTTCTTTTATACAATTTAAAATAAATAAATAAGACATACTTGTGTTTCCAGTCTCCTCCTAAGGTAACATACAGAAAGCAATTGTATAACGGATGCTGCTTTTGATGCCTAAAGGTTCTTTCCTGCCTTTGCTGCTGATACTGATGACCAAATCGGAGGGTGTTTGTGCATCACATGCACCATTGCATAACAGCCTATGCTAGTTTTGTGAGCTCATTTATTTTCAGCCTTCTAGCACATACTGCTTTAGACCATCCTCCTTTCTTGTTCCAAATTTCTATTGCTCCCTCCCACAGTCCTCCTTATCTTGCTGCTTTGTGGCTAGCACCAGTCTGCATATCCTTTAAGAAAACACCCTTGAAAAATATCATGTCATCATGAATGTGTCCCAGACTTTCTCCAAGAAATGCTCAAAATAATCTTTTTTTTTCCTTTTACTTCTACAGCATAGGTTGTCTTACCCCATTTCTTTGATTTAAGATGACTTGACTTATGTTTCCTTAAGTTCTAATCATCTTCTTTGCAAAGCATGGCATATACCTCACTTGAACTTGGCCAATTATGTCTGAATTTGGACTGTCATGTGCTGAAAACAGGCCAACCTCACGTTTGACTGGCTTAGTAAAAACAGGCAATATGTAGAGGAAGTCAAACATCCTTAGGGTATGATGTGGTTTATTGGACTCCCAAAGATAGAGACATTTCAAGTAGGGAAGCTGGGTGCATAATACCCTAATAATTGCCTGAAAGCACTGAGGAACATTTAGCCCTTTAGCCCTTCCTCATTTACTGTGCATTAGTGTTTTTCTCATAATGACTGGAGGGACAAATGGCGTGGGAGTGACGATGTGGTATTGTGGTATGCCAGAGCCCTAATGCAGGCTGCTCTGAGGGGAATGCCACCCCTCAGCAGAAGCCTGTCCTATTTTGGGTTTAGGCTGGGGACCATATGTATGCCGTGCGTATTAGGTATCTTTTCTTACAGAGATCCTGTCGTAAATAGTATCAAGATAATGTAAGCAGTATTAAGACTCACACATGTTTAGTGTGAACTGGACATGATACTATACTCCTGCACCAGTATCATATGTCTGCTTAATCTCTCTAAAATTTAAAATCCCTGGGCCTTAAGAATAAGGCTGTTTGCTGATCCCCTCTGCAGCAGTCCTTTCATTCTGCCAGTGTAGTATCGTTTTGTAGGATTTTTTCTTGTATCTTGCCTTTCTGGTAGTTTTGTAGCAGATGGGTGTTTGCTGCCTACATTGTTCTCTCTCGTCCCTGGCAGAATCCTTCATTTCTGTTTTGTTCTTTTCCTTCTAGGTCCTGAGAAAATAGCAGTCACCTCAGCTCCCTGCTCCTGATATCACTGTTGTTATTCATCCCCTCCCAGAGCTGGTTCTCAGTTCTGAAAAGCAGTCTTTCCAGACTCTGGTGGGAGTCTGAAATCCAGAGCAGGACTTGACTCAAGCCTGACCCCGTCTTTGATTGTAATATGTGTTTGCGCTCTCTCTGCTATGCCTAGCTCATCCTTCTGTCCACATCCTCGCAGAGATGGGGAACGGTTCCCAGAACCCATCTCCAGTAGTTCATTCATTCATTTCATACACTGAAACCTGTGTAAACAGGACATGTTGGGACCCTTCCCTGCATTCCCCCAGTTTTAAGGAAAGGACAGTGTTTAGAGCTACGCATGTTTGTGCTTCAGTGCACATGGAAGCTGGGGGGAGAGAGGGTGAAGGAAGTGCAGTGTAGCCTTTTGGCTGCAGCTCTGGGGCTACTTGGTCCTCTTGACACTTCTCAGGAGAGGAGGGAAGTATTGTTATCCCTTTTACCAGCAGCACAGAGACAACATGACAAGGAAGCAGGGACACTGAAAACAGAGTCCCGATCCCCAGTCCGTGTCCTCTTGCTAATTAGTCAGCACATTCTTTCGTAACTGGCAACAGAAACCAGAAACCCTTACTGAGCCAAGCCTCTTGATTCCTTGTTCTCATTACTCTTCTTCCAGCTTTATCCTTGAAGCATGATGGAGACAACATTATTCTATACAGTGTACAACCCTTATACTATGCGTTGCTTGGTTAAAGATTGCACTGGAGCATTGAGGGAGAATTTTCTTTTCCTTTTTTTTCCCTCTTTTTTATTAAAAAAAAAAAAATGCATATGGCCTTATATAATCATTGAATGAAATATTGTAATCAGTTTAATACCCAATAGGAGAGGGAGAAAAGCAGCCCCAGACACATGTGAGGAAGGCCCAGGTGAAACAAAATGGTGTCTTTAGTCCTGTAGGAAGGCAAAGTTAATGAGGTTGCTACTGGGCCACCGCAGAGTGCAGCTCTCTGGGACAGCAGCTAGCAGTCTGCTGTGTACTGGAGTCAGAGTGGGCTAAGGTTACCTTCACAGCTATAATTTCGTTACTGCTGCTTTTTCACGGAAAGTGATTTTTTTCATTTGTTCAGCAAATGAGGCAGAGGAGAAATGGAGGGATATGTAGCACGGAAGTGATTTCATAAACCCCAGGCTGAATTCATGTTGTTTATGAGCTGGGAATAAGAAGATTGGGTTTGGTTCTTTTTTCACTATGGCTGTGATCTGAAAGTAGTGCTAGAGAAGCTAGTGAATTTGTATCAGAGTGAAACTGGCAAAAATGAAAGAGTGGGCCAATTTTTCAAATAATTGCTTAGTTTCAAGGGGTTTGTCTAAAGAACTATTCCTGGTTAATTCCGCTTCTATACAGGCTTCTGATGTGATTACATGAAGTTCATTCAATGAACCAGAGTCTTACCTCCTGCTTTGCCTACCCACAAATTAAGATCTTTACTTGCCATGTCAAATTTAAGGTGAAGGAAAAGATCTTTTTCCTTCAAAGGATTTTCAGTGCCTTTTAAAGAAAGGAAATCCTCTAAAAAGCAAACAATGTAATACCTCATATCTCCAAATTATTTTGCATGGGAAAGGTGGAGATCAAATTCTGTCCTAACTTTCTTTGAAGAAAGTTAGTGAGAACCAAGAATAAGAAACAAGCTGAATTTCGGAGACAGATAGTGACAGTGAGAACTATATACAGAAAACATTTTCATTCTAATCTAGAGGAACAGACCTTGGTAGACCCCTAAAAAAAACTAGGAGGCTTTCCTACACATGTCTCAACTGTTGTAGGAAATTGATCCCGTGGCAGGGTAGAAAGAGTATGAAGTTTGAAGGTGAGGAAGGGAACCTGCCTCTCAATTCATTTCATACATGCATTGGCTTCTAGCACCTGCTTAGATATTTATCTGCAAACTGAGGAAATTGAAAAACAAAGAGACCAAATAAGACTTATTGTGCCTCAATACCATTAATAATCTAAGCCTGAATACCTTTGACCATAATTGTCTTCAGTGGGAGCTACAGTTCACGTGTCTTGAAAATCAGACTTTTAAGTAATTATTTAGTTTAGTTGTAAGTGCTTAAAATTAACTACTGTGGTTTTACATGTAGAAAATGAGACTAATGGCACCTGTACTAAGAGTTAGAAAGCATTAGGATTATTCTGACATTGTTCTTTTTACTTCAGTAGAAGTTTTCCCGGTTTAAGCGTTCACGGGTTCAGACTTCAGGCCTGCAGACGCATGATGCAGATAGGTGTTTGTTTAGCTAGTTCATTGTATTATAGAAGAACTCTGATCTGACCTTAACATGGTGGGACTGTAATGTGCTGTAAACTAATTTGATATGAACTAGAGGCTCGTTATCCAAGTGTGATATATATACTCCAAATTGTAGATAAAATTATTGAGCAATTAAAGGAGATATGCCTTGCCATACATGGAAAGGGAACTATCTTGCTTGCTAGAGTGTTAGCTGGCTACAACATTTTTCACTTTCTTCCATTTGAAATCTTGCTTACGTTAGATTCAAACAAAATTTGTTGCTATTTGGCAGTTCTTCACTGGCTTTCAGATACAAATATTGGATGTTGCTGATAAAAGCCTTATACTTGCTGCCTTTGTGTGACAAATGGATGCCAGATACAGTCTGGAGATAATTTTTAAGCACTTAAGGGCAATTTACACTACTTGTTACATCAGATGCAAATGCGGTTTTCTGCAAAGTCAAAAACTGTTTCAGGGATAACAAGCAGATAAAATTAATATAGCTGAAATTATATTGGATTGCTTCAAAGGCCATTTGTTAATGTACAGAACACCTGAAAAATCTCTCATTCTGAAAAAAATACCACCCACCTAAGCAAAGACAAATCAGTACAGAATATACTACTGCAAAATATAGCAGAGCTGAAAGGAGACTTGGGGAGGATCTGAGTTAAAGTCTTATAGGAACACTGTGAAAATAAAATCTACAAAATTTCACTGCAATTTTTTTTACAACCATTAAGAACTGTCCTACATTTTACATGAAAGAAAAAATCACATGTTAATGCCTAGCATTTAGATTGTATTTTCCATTTCTGAATTTCAAAGTGCCGTGAGAAGTTTGAATCGTTGTCTTGTAGAAAGGGAAGTTGAGGCACAAGAAATAAAGGAATTTATTCAGAGTTATGAAGCATGTCATTGATGTACCTGAAAATACCAGTTGGCTTCCCTAACTTACTGTTCAGCACATTACACCATGTCCCTAATGACATACATATCAGTTGGCCTATCTTGATCTGGCAAAGCAGGACGGTCTTTCCCTAACAATTTTCCCATTCTATTTGGGAGGAAAAAAAGGTTTAAATGCTGCTGAATTTGAAAATTGAATTTGAAACTGAAATCTTGGCATTTTTTAACTGGGCATTTTAACTAATAATAAGGAAATTGTAACCAGGCCTTATATGTTTTTTTCAAACATACGTTTTTCCTTTATTTTTTCCAAATGCAACCAAGTTGTCAGGAGAGAAGCATGAATTAACTTATAGTTTGCTGCTAGTATCCTGGATTTGACCTAAAATACAAAAATAAATAGTATAAAGGGTTTGTTTTCTGTCTTAAAAAAACAACTGGGATAAAAAAAAAATCTGCTGAAGGAAAGCTCTTCAGGTGGTGCGAACTGACTTCAGCAGAGCTGCACAGATTTACCTTGGCTGAAAACCTGGCCCAAAATCAAATTCATTTCCACAGCAGAGGAAATGTCTTAAGACATCCAGAGGAAAAAACATACAAAGTAATATAAAATACCTGGCAAGGTCTGTTTAATAAAGATTGAACTTAGTTGTATTCCAGAGAGGAGCTGGTTAAAGTTTGTAATGAAGAGATTATTTGGTGTCATTTGCTGTGGGTTCTTCAGCAATTATCTGAAATGCGGTTTCGATGGCATCACTATACTCTCCCTCCCTCCAGCAGCACTTGAATCATCTTGTTGAATTTCAAGAGCCACTAGAGAGAAGAGAGACCAAGGCTGGTGTCAGATCCTGGCTGATGAACCACATTGGTTTTGCAGTATCTCATGCATTGTAGCAGGATTGCAAAAAGCACAAAGGGGGTTCTGAGAACAAAATGCTCTTGTATTTGATTTACTCAGAAAGAGCATCAGAGTGATTAAGAATGGGTAAACCAGTCCAGAGAGATGGAGAACATTCTCCTCCTCTTGACTGTTTGGCCCTTTCCAAAAAAGAACTTGGTTTAGAAACTGATTTGGAAATCATTTGATACAGTTGTGCTATTCAGTTGCTTTGAATTTTTGCATCAATGTAGATTCGACAAGTGAAAATGTCAGAACCTCAGTAGGAAAATGTTTCGGGGTTTGCACCAAAGAAGAGAGAGATCCAATTAAACACAATGTTTGAACATACTCAGATTCCAAGGTATTTGTGCCTAGATGTAGATCTGAACTTTTTCTGATTAAGTTTGTCTTTGCTTGGAATTAAAGAGATCAGAAATCTTGTGCATGAACATGCTCCTCTGAGATTTAAAATGCAGTTTTGTGAAACAAAGAGTTCTGAACAAACTTGAAAAGGTGATGGAAATATCAAATTATATCCCAGGATATATCAGCAGGCCTGTTGTACTTGCAGTAGAAATACGGAAGCATTAGTGCTATTGTGTACAACACTGGTGAGGATTCTTTTAGAAAATGTATCTCGTTTTGGTCCCTCCTGTTCAAGAAAGATGGATTTCTTCTGGAACAGATAAAGAGAAGAGCTTCTAGGTTGTTGAGGAATGGAAAGTCCTTCACAGAAAATTATTGTAAAAGAGTTTGATTTGTTTAGCCTAGTAGGGCAAAGACTAGGAGAGAAGGTGATTATTCCCTGTAACTACACCAGTCAGTTAAGCACCAAGGAGGACAAGGGCACTTTGAACTCAGAAAGGCAAATTTTACCTAAGAAGAAAAGAGTATAAATTTGTCATGGATAAATGGAATTTGAAGATGAGAGGAAGATTCCTAACCCTTAGAGTGGTGGGTTTTTTGGACAGTTACCAAAGAGAGGCGGGCAGGTAAAGAAAGTCAGAAAACTGTTTTTAGGATGGAACTTGAAAATACTGTTTCAAACAGAGCTGGTGTGGACAGAATGGACAGATCGAGGAAGGTATGAGATCACTCTGCCTGAATTTGAAGTTGTTCAGACATGAGTAAGATCAAGTCCAGAAGTTACAGAGCTACAGTAGCCTGGCACTGCGACTCAGATAATGAGACCTGTTGAATGGGAGGACATGTTAGCCTGGTTACAGCACCTCAGTAATTTAGCTGTGGATCTGCAGCTGTTTTGTTTTAAGTCAGCTTTGAGCACAGAGAGGAGTAAGACATAGTTATGTCTGTTTGTACAGACATCCTCTGAGTTTGGCAGAATAAACACAATTCAGGCAAAAAGCCATTTGTGCCACTTTTGTATACAAAGAGGGAAAGTTACAGTGTGATGCTAAAGGCTTCTTGCAATGAACATAAAACCTTTCCCAGTACTCGCAGGCTGTGCCAACCCAGGAGGAGAGCATTTATCTTCATCCTCAGCTTATGATTCCATGAATGGTAGTGAGGAATGCTAATTGCAATGTTTATCAAGATAGCATGTTACGAATCTTATGTTTTGGATTCAAAGAAATGCAACTGTATAGCCTCCTTCTAAAGACCCTTTCCTGCAAAGAGCATACATCCTTCGTAGCTTTATGTTTCTCTCACTTTCTGTCTTTCCCATGCTCTGAGTTGGGAATGGGGGACTTCACAGCCTACAGTTATGGGGACACCGGGATGCAAAAGGGCCTCACCAGGTGGCTGGTGGTGAAAGGTTTGGGTTTAAAACCCAGCTTCGGAATTCTCTCCACCTTCCAGGACCAAAAGAGCCTGAATTTGTTGACCATCAACACGTGCCGTTTCTTTAGGGGGCAATGCAGAGGGGACAGATTGCTCGAAGAGGATTTAATGAGTTGTTGATTAACCAAAGGAGTTTTTATTATTGTTTATTTATAGCTTTTCAATATACTTTGAAGGGCTTATAGATAATGGCAAAAGCTCTATAAATTCCGTAGTGTTTATGGGGTCTGTGTGGTCTGTTCTTCGCTCTTTCCACATGATACTGGGAATTTTTTCTGCCTTTGTTGACATGCTGACAGCTTCTCTGTCCTCTAACTTGTAGGAGACTGACAGCTACTGCTGTGGGGACCGTCCTTCACTTAGGCAGGCTAAGATCCATATGCAAGTGTGGAATTGGAGTCCTCAAGGAAAATGCTATTTGAACTGCATAATTAGAGGATAAATTGTTATTTGTCAACCAACAAAGAATAAAGAAACCTATCTTTATCTAATGTTTTATCATTAGTTGAAGCAGAGGAAGGATTTTTAAGTTCAATTTCAATAAAGAGAAGATAATATAGAGCTGAAATTCTTAAATTAGCTGCTTTTATTGCAGTTAGTACTTTCGTTAATCTTTTTAATTTATCGCTTAGTACAGGGCAATTACCCACCATATGGAAATAAGCCAATGTTATTGTATTAGTGAGATATGTTTGCAGTGTGCAGGCTGGAATGAAACCATACAGACTATGTTATCAGTTGGAGCAATAGTGGTAACAGCTCTATTGAGAGCTCCAGGTAGATTTCAGATGTTGACCTCTTGATCCTTCTTATCAGTTCGATGGTAGATAGAGAAGCTCTCCTAGGGAAGCTTGACTTACAGTGATTAATGCTGTTCTTTCTTTAATTGAGAAGGGCTGATTGATAGGATAAAACTTTATGGATTTATTTCAATCATTTCATGTGGCAAATCATCAATTATCATTATCTAAATTAACACAGATTGGCATAAAGGAAGAAGTAGTAAATTACTTTATGGATTACCTAGAGTACAGTACACAACTAATTTATTTGGCTTAATAGATGTAATTTTCGACCTGGTAACCTGACATATATAGGTGCCTTAGGTTTCCACATGGAGATAATTATTATCCTCTCAATTCATTATTTGCCCATACCGTGTGTGTTCAGCAGGTTCTGCTGACAGTTAAAGCACAAGAAAGGAGTATTGGAGGTTGCAGAAGAAAGGAGGTAGATGGCAGTCCACTTCCATAGCGACTGAGAGTTATCAAGTGGTCATTTATTTTGTGTGACATTGGCTGCCTTTTGCCCGTTTCTAGTGGAAAGAATTTTATTTCGCTGTAGAGAAGCAGCTAGCCTGCTTCAAAAGCACACAAATAGTTTGCTGACGTCTTTAACGACAGCTTCAGCTGAAAAACTGAAGGAAACTCTGTCCCCTTTCTGGAAAATATCTCTCCATTTGCAGGAATCACTAGGAATCTCTCCTTTATAATCCAAGCTGTATCTGTTCTGTGGACTTCATATTCTGGGGGTGACAGTCTGGCACTCTGTACCAGTACTGATGTCACTGCAATTTGATCAAGTTGTATTGGAAATCATATTAGTCAAGACATCTCCACACCACCCACACATTCTTAAAACAAATAATTGTTTCCAAAGTACAGAAAATTATTTCAGTTCTTGCTAAATTACTGGTTCTTAATGCTGCAAACATTTTAAACAAAATTGCACTCTCAGTCTTTTGTTATATATGAAGTAAAAATACCTGTGCAGCTACCCTTGTGTTTTCCTCTGCCCCCTTTTCTTCTGGGAGAAGAACTGAAATGGAAGGTGTGTTCTGATGTGGAACAGTTTGTGAACGGAAAGAAGGGAGGTTGTGGAATCCCAATTACTGCAGCCATGCAGGCTGGATGGGGAAACGTTTAGGGTGGTTTGAAGAAGGAAGTTTTACTCTGAAAATGGTGATGATACCGAAGAGATCTTTTTTCTCCACTAAGCACAATGCACAAGCCCATGCCTAACTTTACACCTGTGCTTAAGGGTCTTGCAATGCGGTATTGTACTTGTTTAGGACTCATTGACTTTGTTGAATTGGTACCCTGGGACTATTATTTTGTCCCATGTATATTTAAACCATAGGTTCCTAACTGTGGTGCTACTACCTCCACCTGAACAGAGAAGGTAAAGTGGAAGATAATATGTGACTTGAGCTTCTGGATAAACAGGCACAAGAAGGAAACCTACAGAGGGTGGAAGCAAGGGCATGTAGCCTTGGAGGAATACAGGGAAATTGTCCGAGAAGCCAGGGACCAGGTTAGGAAAGCTAAAGCCCTGACAGAATTAAATCTGGCCAGGGATGTCAAGGACAACAAGAAATGCTTCTATAGGTATGTCAGTGATAAAAGGAAGACTAGGGAAAATGTGGGCCCTCTCCGGAAGGAACCGGGAGACCTGGTTACCTAAGATATGGAGAAACATGAGGTACTCAACAACTTTTTTGCCTCAGTCTTCACTGGCAAGAGCTCTAGCCTCACCACCCAAGTTGCAGAAGGCAGAGGCAGGGACTGGAAGGATGAAGAACCACCCACTGTAGGAGAATCACAGAATCACAGAATGTTAGGGATTGGAAGCGACCTCGAAAGATCATCTAGTCCAATCCCCCTGCCGGAGCAGGGTTGCCTAGACCATATCACACAGGAACGCGTCCAGGCGGGTTTTGAATGTCTCCAGAGAAGGAGACTCCACAACCTCTCTGGGCAGCCTGTTCCAGTGTTCGGTCACCCTCACCGTAAAGAAGTTTTTCCTCATATTTATGTGGAACCTCCTGTGTTCCAGCTTGCACCCATTGCCCCTTGTCCTGTCAATGGATGTCACTGAGAAGAGCCTGGCTCCATCCTCATGACACTTGCCCTTTACATATTTATAAACATTAATGAGGTCACCCCTCAGTCTCCTCTTCTCTAAGCTAAAGAGACCCAGCTCCCTCAGCCTCTCCTCATAAGGGAGATGTTCCACTCCCTTAATCATCTTCGTGGCTCTGCGCTGGACTCTCTCTAGCAGTTCCCTGTCCTTCTTGAACTGAGGGGCCCACAACTGGACACAATATTCCAGACGCGGCCTCACCAGGGCAGAGTAGAGGGGGAGGAGAACCTCTCTCGACCTGCTAACCACACCCCTTCTAATCCACCCCAGGATGCCATTGGCCTTCTTGGCCACAAGGGCACGCTGCTGGCTCATGGTCATCCTGTTGTCCACTAGGACCCCCAGGTCCCTTTCCCCTATGCTGGTCTCCAACAGGTCTGCCCCCAACTTGTACTGGTACATGGGGTTGTTCTTGCCCAGATGCAGGACTCTACACTTGCCCTTGTTATATTTCATTAAATTTCTCCCCGCCCAACTCTCCAGCCTGTCTAGGTCTCTCTGAATGGCTGCGCAGCCTTCCGTTGTGTCAGTCACTCCTCCCAGTTTTGTGTCATCAGCGAACTTGCTGACAGTGCACTCTATTCCCTCATCCAAGTCATTAATGAATATATTGAATAGTACTGGTCCCAGTACCGACCCTTGAGGGACTCCACTAGATACAGGCCTCCAAGTGGACTCTGTCCCATTGACCACCACTCTCTGGCTTCTTTCCTTCAGCCAGTTCACAATCCACCTCACTACCCGATCATCCAGACCACACTTCCTCAGTTTAGCTGCGAGGATACTGTGGGAGACCGTGTCAAACGCTTTACTGAAATCGATAGACCACATCCACAGCTTTACCATCATCTATCCACCGGGTTATGTCCTCATAAAAGGCTATCAAGTTGGTTAAGCATGACTTCCCCTTGGTGAAGCCGTGTTGACTGCCCCTAATGATCCCCCTATCCTTGATGTGCCTAGAGACAGCACCAAGGACAAGTTGTTCCACTACCTTTCCAGGGATGGAGGTGAGGCTGACTGGTCTATAGTTATGCGGGTCCTCCTTCTTGCCCTTTTTGAAGACTGGAGTGACATTCGCTTTCCTCCAGTCCTCAGGCACCTCTCCCGTTGCCCACGACTTAGCAAAGATGATGGAGAGTGGCCTAGCAATGACTTCCGCCAGCTCCCTCAGCACCCGCGGGTGCATCCCATCAGGACCCACGGATTTATGGACGTCCAGATTGCTTAATTGGTCCCTGACCCAGCCCTCATCAACCAAGACAGATTCCTCCTCTATCCTGACTTCTTCTGGGGCCGCAGGGGTCCGGGGCTCTTCAGGACAGCCTCCAACAGTACAGACAGAGGCAAAGAAGGCATTCAGTAACTCGGCCTTCTTTTTATCCTCTGTCTCCAGGGCCCCCACCTCATTCATCAGTGGGCCTACATTGCCTCTAGTGTTGGCTTTACCTGCAATGTATTTGAAGAAGCCCTTTCTGTTGTCCTTGACCTCTCTTGCAAGGTTTAATTCCAAGGAGGCCTTAGCTTTCCTAGTTGCCTCCCTACATCCTCTGACAACAGACTTATATTCCTCCCAAGTGGCCAGCCCCACCTTCCATGATCTGTACACTCTCTTCTTCCACTTGAGTTTGCCCAGCAGTTCCCTGTTTAACCATGCAGGTCTCCTGGTACCCTTTCTTGACTTCCTACCTGCTGGGATGCTCTGATCTTGAGCTCGAAAGAAGCAGTTCTTGAATGCTAACCAACTATCTTGGGCCCCCTTACCTTCTAGTACCCTGTCCCATGGGATTTCCCCCAGCAATTGCTTGAAAAGGCCAAAGTTGGCCCTACTGAAGTCCAGGGTTGTGATTTTGCTAGCTATTCTGTTCCTGCCACATGAGATCCTGAACTCTACCATCTCATGGTCACTACAACCAAGGCTGCCCTCAACCTTCACCGCTTCAACCAGACCCTCCTTGTTAGTGAGGATAAGATCCAGCAGCGCTCCTCTCCTAGTTGGCTCATCCACCATTTGCATCAGAAAGTTATCATCAATGCACTGGAGGAAGCTCCTGGACTGAGGATGGCTGGCTGAGTAGGCCTCCCAGCAAATATCAGGGTAGTTGAAATCCCCCATGACAACCAGGCCCTGTAATTGCGAAACTGCTCTCAGCTGCCTGTAGAAGGCCTCATCACCCTCCTCATCCTGATCTGGTGGCCTGTAATAGACACCCACAACAGTATCACCCCTGCCAGCCTGCCCCTTAATTTGCACCCACAAACTCTCAACTCGCTCCTGATCCGCCCCTGGACAGAACTCAATACATTCTAGTTGCTCACTCACATAAAGAGCAACTCCACCACCTCTCCTTAGTGGCCTGTCTTTCCTGAACAGGACATAGCCATCCATGACCACATTCCAGTCATGCGAGGCATCCCACCAAGTCTCTGTAATTGCCACTAAATCATAGCCCCCCAACCGAACACGGATTTCTAACTCCTCCTGTTTATTCCCCATGCTGCGTGCATTGGTGTACAGGCATTTCACGGAGCGAGCTGAGTACACCGATTTCACCCCAGGGGGATGGGAGGCCTCCTGGTCTACCTCAACACTAGAGCGTTGCCCCAGTGGTGCAAGCCCAGCTACTACCCCATCCCCCTTCGAATCTAGTTTAAAGCTCTCCGAATGAGCCCTGCTAATTCCTGTCCCAGAACCCTTTTGCCCCTACGACATAAACCTTTCCCATATATTACTGTCAGGTCTGGCGTCTTATAAAACCAGCCATTATCAAAGAACCCAAAGCCCTGCCTGTAGCACCAGTCTCGTAGCCAGGCATTAATAGAGAGAATCCTACCATTCCATCCCACGTCATCACCTGAAAATGGAAGGAGGGAGGAGAAAACAACTTGTGCCCCAGACTCTTTCACCAACCGTCCTAGGGCCTTGTAGTCTTTCTTCATCCCCCTCAGACTACGGGATGCAGCTTCTTCCCCACCTGTCTGGAAGATCAGCAGGGGGTAGTAGTCTGTGGCCTGCACCAGGTTGGGGAGTTGCCTGGTGATATCCCTGATTCGGGCTCCAGGCAGACTGCAGACCTCCCTGTGAAGGGGGTCAACTCTGCATATTGGGCCCTCAGATCCCTTTAGGAAGGAGTCTCCAACAACTAAAACTCTTCTCTTCTTCCTTGTGGAGGAGGTAGCTATACGCCTGTCAGGTTTTTCTGACTGTGGTGGGACCTCTGATATAGGTTGTCTCTCCACCACATCCCCATTGGACTGGCTGTATTCCACTAGGGCTTCATATCTATTGCTCAGAGGCACCTGTGGAGGCAAGGTAGGCAAGGAGGGCACTCGCCTTTTGCCACGACCATAGACTTGCCTCCACTCACTCCTCTCCTCTAGGTTATTGTTCTCCTCTAGGTTATTGTTTTCCACCTGAGAGGGGCAGAGTACAGGGGTCCCTCGATCCTGGGAGCTCTCTGGCAGGTGCTCCCATTTTTGTTGCAGGGAAGGCAGAGCCTGGCTCCACCAGTCTATC
Source organism: Nyctibius grandis (assembly GCF_013368605.1). NCBI lineage: Eukaryota > Metazoa > Chordata > Aves > Nyctibiiformes > Nyctibiidae > Nyctibius > Nyctibius grandis. The sequence goes on from NC_090661.1 coordinate 49,259,078, forward strand.
TCCATTTCAGCCTCCCGAATGCTCCTAAGCCTTTCTACTTCGGCTTGAAGCCTTTCAACCTGGCTTTGCAGCTGTGCCGCTCGGCCGAGCAGATCATCTACCTGCTCACAGCGCACACAGCCCCCTGTCACCACAGAGACGGTGTAGCATTCCCTGCAGCCTGCGACCTGCACCATCGCCTCCTTCCATGGGAGCTCTGTCTGGGTTCCCACATCCATTTTGGTCTTCTTCCGCCGGGTAGATACCATTGTTCTTTCACTGAGCTGGGAAATACCTGTTGGTGACACCCCTGGTTCACAGCTCCTTGACCCCTTCCTCGCCTTGTGCACTGGGAAGGAGTCAGCGCCCTCCCCCAACGAGCTGCAAACAGCTGTGGCCTCCCCTGCCCTGGGACACACCCAGTCACTGCTGAGTCTCTCCCCTCTGGGCAGGGACTAGTCCCTGTCCTCCAGGGTGCTCTTTATCACCCAATCAACAGGGGGTGGTGCGTTTAAATCGCCCGTGGTGCCTCCGGCTACGCCCCCTCCTCTCCTGATTCGTTGCCGGGAACCTCCGGGTCCGGGGTGGGGGGGAAGCAGGGGAAGCAGCTCGGGGCTGATGCCCCGAGAAGATCAGGTTTGAGACCATCTAAGGAACCTGAAGGTGCACAAGTCCATGGGACCTGATAAGGTTCATCCACGGGTCCTGAGGGAACTGGCGAATGAAGTTGCTAAGCCACTACCCATCATTTTTAAGAAGCCGTGGCAGTCTGGTGAAGTTCCCACTGACTGGGAAAGGGGAAACATAACCCCCATCTTCAAGAAGGGGAAAAAGGAAGACCCAGGGAACTACAGGCCAGTCAGTCTCACCTCTGTGCCTGGCAAGATCATGGAGCAGATCCTCCTGGAAACTAAACTGAGGCACACGGAAATCAAGGAGGTGATTGGTGACAGCCAACATGGCTTCACCAAGGGCAAATCATGTCTGACAAATTTGGTGGCCTTCTACAATGGGGTTACAGCACTGGTGGATAGGGGAAGAGCAACTTATGTCATCTACCTGGACTTGTGCAAAGCATTTGACACTGTCCCGCACAACATCCTTGTCTCTAAATTGGAGAGACATGGACTTGACGGATGGACCACTCGGTGGATAAAGAATTGGCTGGATGGTCGCACTCAAAGAGTTACGGTCAACGGCTCGATGTCCAAGTGGACACCAGTGACGAGTGGCGTTACTCAGGGGTCTGTATTGGGACCGGTCCTGTTTAACATCTTTGTCAGCAACATGGACAGTGGGATTGAGTGCGCCCTCAGCAAGTTTGCTGATGACACCAAGGTGTGTGGTGCAGTCAACATGCTGGAGGGAAGGGATGCCATCCAGAGGGACCTTGACAGGCTTGAGAGCTGGGCCTGTGCAAACCGCATGAAGTTCAACAAGGCCAAGTGCAAGGTCCTGCATGTGGGTCGGGGCAATCCCAAGCACAAATACAGGCTGAGTGGAGAATGGATTGAGAGCAGCCCTGAGGAGAAGGACTTGAGGGTGATGGTTGACGAGAAGCTCAACATGAGCCAGCAATGTGTGCTTGCAGCCCAGAAAGCCAACCGCATCCTGGGCTGCATCAAAAGAACCGTGGCCAGCAGGTCAAGGGAGGTGATTCTGCCCCTTTACTCCGCTCTCGTGAGACCCTACCTGGAGTACTGTGTTCAGCTCTGGAGCCCCCAACTTAAGGAGGACATGGAGCTGTTGGAGCAGGTCCAGAGAAAGATCACAAACAATGGCCAGAGGGATAGAACACCTCTGCTATGAGAACTGGCTCAGAGAGTTGGCAGTGTTCAGCCTGGAGAAGAGAAGGCTCTGGGGAGACCTCATAGCAGCCTTCCAGTACCTGAAGGGGGCCTACAGGAAAGCTGGAGAGGGGCTTTTTACAAGGGCAAGTAGAGAGAGGACAAGGGGGAATGGTTTTAAACTGAAAGAGGGTAGATTTAGATTAGATATTAGGAAGAAATTCTTTACTGTGAGGGTGGTGAGACACTGGAACAGGTTGCCTAGAGAAGTTGTGGATTCCCCCTCCCTGGCAGTGTTTAAGGCCAGGCTGGATGAGGCTTTGAGCAACCTGGTCTAGAGGAAAGGTGTCCCTGCCTGTGGCAGGGGGCTTGGAACTAGATGATCTTTAAGGTCCCTTCCAACTGAAACCATTCTATGATTCTATTCAATAAGGAAGAATCAGACTTGTTGCTCCTTTTGATTTTTTTTTTTAAGGAGTTATTGACTCTTTGAATAAGTCGTTATTATAATCAGGATTTTGAAGGTCAAATATAGCCTTAATGCAAACTGACAGCTTTAAGTATTCCATCTGATAGCCAGATTCATCATTGCTGGCATGGCTAAATGCAAAGCATGTGTGGTTTCGGATTGCTACAATGGCTCTGGAAAACATGCAAATTGTAATCTCAAGGTCAAAAATAAAACCTGAACTTTTTATTTTCCATGCTTTTCTTAGCAGACATTTACTTTGTATTAAAAGTTAGTTAATTTCATACCACTTTCCTTTTTCTGAAAAAAAGCTCCAGTAATGTCTAATAGCTCCCAACGTTCAGGATGTGCCTTTCAAACTGTAGGCACAGGTAAGCACTTCTGGGGTACGATATTACAGCTATTGAAAGTACACAGCAAGAATGAAGATACAATGGAAAAATACAGTATTTTGTTGAACCTAGAAAAAGAATTTGAGGGGGAGAATACCATTTTCTGAAGTGGGATCTGAGGAAGACACAAGGTAAAACCCTTACCTGTTTTGAAGGTGCAGTGCAGCTCTGCAGATGTGTAGGTCCATACTTTCAGTAAATTTCTGCTTAGTTCACATGCAGAGTCTGCATACACAACTCTTGCAGCATCTGAAATCTCAGACAGAAAATTAGGTACAGAGTAAAATAGCTGCCTGAAAGTGTCCCCAAGTGTATTATCTGCAACACTGCTCCATCACTTTTAAAAGACACCTTAGTAAAGGAAAATTGAGGTGACCTGGTAGCAGTATAAAAGTGAGTTCACAGGAAGAAAATACCAAGCACTAATGGGATCTTTAATCTCCAGAGGAATATATAACCCAAAGCAGTAACTAAAAGCTGAATCTAGAGACATTCAAATGGAAAATCAGGCATGTTTTTAATAGAGAGGGTGATTGGTCATTTACACAAAAATATCAAAAGAAGCATTGAGTTCTCCTTCTTTGTCTTCCTGTCAGGAAGTTTTTAGGGAGATGTGTTTAGTGTCCTGAAGCACCTTCACCCTATGGGAATGTGTTGTTTTGATGTAGAGATCATAGAATCATAGAATGGTTTCGGTTGGAAGGCACCTTAAAGATCATCTAGTTCCAACCCCCTTGCCACAGGCAGGGACACCTTTCCGCTAGACCAGATTGCTCAAAGCCTCATCCAATCTGGCCTTAAACACTGCCAGGGAGGGGGAATCCACAACTTCTCTGGGTAACCTGTTCCAGTGTCTCTCTACCCTCACACTAAAGAATTTCTTCCTACTATCTTATCTAAATGGTTGCATACCTACTGTTCTGCTTTTGTGCTAATTAGAGACCAGCTAAAAGTGAATGAATTGTGCTTCTGCTGTCACTCCATGTCATTGATTCATTACTAATTTACGGGGGAAAGTACTGTAGCAGATGAGATGCTCCCTCATAGCTCTGTGGTAGCTTTGTCCCTCTCACTACAACATATTCAAGGATCAAAAATTAAAGTTCAGTTTTGAGTATGAAGTATCAAAGTCAAGAGGTTATTTAATGATATTCCTCAATAAATGATGCTTTGGAATAAAATAGCAATGAGGATGGAGATCAGAGGAATCATTTGTTAGCTGATGAAATGTTGTTGATGATGGCTATTCCAATTGTATCTTCTGCTCTATTGCACACTTAGTTCTTTGACATAGTGTGGTCTCAGCTGCTGGGATCAGCTTTAATTTACTGTAAGCTGAGATGAGCTGTACCCATCATAGTGACAAAAGATGTACCTGAACATTTTGATGAGGCTGCAGATCTTTAACACATCCCGGACTTAGGTATTTTCCCCCTTCACAGTTCAATGAACATCTACTTCAAGACGCAGAGAGAGAGTGAATAACTGTTTACAAAGATGTGAGCAAAGCTGTTTCCCTCAGGCCAACATACATTTAAAAATCCATTTTAACACATGCACTTATACTATCTGTTTCTCACAGAAACACTCTGTCTGCCTGGTGAATCTTACCACTTGCTAATTCTTCTATCGAAGTAGGAGATAAAAAAGGCTACTTAGGGTTTTCTTATATTTATTGCTTCCCATCATGATACCTGGGGCTATACATAGATGTGGATAATCCTTCAGTCACAGAGAACTTGCAGGAATCAGGTGGCCACTGGAACAGACTCTTTCTGGTTCCTTGAGTTAGAACCAGCCAAATTCGATCTGGGAGGCTTGCTGCACCAACTCTGCTAGGGTAAACCTTGCCTACAATGAACAATCTCCTCCAAGCAATCACTGAGATGCGCAGTGTGGGTTGTTTTTAGTAAACTATTGCCTTGTGACCCATCCAGTTAAAGGAACAAGACCAACACCTCTTTTGCATCAGTGGCTATGTTTTTTTCCAATGGGCAACTATTTTTGATTGGTGATGATTTAGCTCCATAATTGAGCCTCCTAAACAAACTATTTGTGTATATTGGATAAATCAGCTAATGGGCACAGACGATCTTGCAGTATGACTGTATTGCATGTATATGAAGAAGTAGTGAGCAGAATGGCACCAGACATTTCCTAACAGCAGCTTGGGTAGCCATCCAGACATCCATCCTTTCCTGTTAACAGAGTAAAGCTGAATAACTCCAAAGATGATGGGAATCAAGGTTAAACTTTCCTCAGACACATTCTCTGTCTCTTCCTTGGATGTTCACACTCTGTTCTCAGGTGATCTGGAGCCTGATGGACCCCAAGTTGTGTGTACTCCTGAATAACCTCTCCTGACTCTTTATCTTGCAATACTGTAGTGTATATATGATGTAGAGGCATCATTGCTGACATACATACAAGTGTAGAAGGAAAAAATTCTTGAAACCTGAAAGCTGTTGCTGACAGGGCCAGAGGTCATTCATCCCACTCACAAGCACTCTGGTCTTTTATTCCAGCTGCAGATCATGATCTTTGGCAATATAATATTTACAGATTTTCAGAAACACTTTATCATGCTTGTGGCTGATTTTCAATGTATTTCACAGCTTGTATGCCTTGTTTGAAAGCACCTGATTGCTTTTATAAGTGGAGATTGTTGTACTTTCCAGACTGAAATGATTGGGACCTTATGAAAATCAAAACTCTTTCTTGGTCTAAAGAAAAAGTAAAGTTAAATCTTAATGAAATGCATTATAAATAGTAACATATGTTGCCTTCTGTGAAGTGGCTTATGATGACTTTTCTTCAAAGTAATGCATTGCGCAAGTTATTCCCTTTGTTATGAAAAAAAATCAAGATATTGACTACATAGCAGATTTTATGTGGCTGCTGAGTTCTTTTGAGGTGTAAGCTTCTCAGAAAGTGGGGGAACTGGTAGATCTGATTGAAATCTACTGGGTAAAAGAATCACCTTCTGACCAAGGCAGCACATTTCTCCTGTCAGAACAGTTTCACTGTTGCATTTCCTTGGAGAACCATTGGTAGTGGAGTGGAAGATTAGTTTAGCCATAGGAGTGTGTTTTATGCAGGTGTTTCGAAGGCTCTTCTGTACTGTCTACCCTTTTCTGGAAGGAAGTAATACAAACTAGGTAGCTAACCACTCCATTTCCTTGATGCTTTGGTTGGAATGATAAATGGCCTTGAGGATCTCTGAAGAAGCTGTAAAACTGATGGATTTGCGGTTGTCTTTTTGTGAGTGGAAAGGCTGAGCATTGCTGGCTAGATCCAGGCACCATGCAGGGGTACTGTATGGCTCTGCCAGGGCTGTTTGCTGATCCGTGCTGTCCCAGCCTGGGTTTGCTTGGCAGTATTTCCAGTGTGCTTCATTTCTGACATGCAGAGCTCACTGCTCTCTTTGACTTCCACACAGTCCAGGCCTAGCATCTTTATCCTGAGCTGAAGTTTGTAGATTAGCTAGTCCATTATGGACAACTGCAGCTTTGACTGTTCCAGTTTGCAACCCCAGCTCCTGTAAGCACTTCTGTTGTGGTCTTCAGCAGCTCTGCAGTCCTAGTCCAATGCTTTTGCTGCTGAAAATCAAATGTGACTTACCTTCTGCTTTCATCACTCCTTACAATGTGTTTTTGCCCTGGTGAGCATAGTTGCAAAAATTTGCTCCGAGCTAATCATCTGAGTGCTGAATGATCAGGAAAAGCCCCTAAGCTGCACTGTGGCACTTTTGAAATAATTTTCTCAAGATCATTTGGTGGGTAAAGCTATTTACAATTTCACTTCACTCAGAAATAATTGCAGGAGGGAAAGAACCATAGATGGAGAAAAGAAATCCATTATATTTATGTGAATGCATTATTATTTATTTGCTTATGTATGGAACCACTCTTTTAATAGGCTGTAGGAGATTGTGAGTTCTCTATTCTCTTTTCATTTAATAAACCCCTTTGCAATCTCTGCAGTTCCTGCAACTGAATACTTTGAAGGGTATTACAAATACAGCTAATCCTCACTTGGAAAAAGTATCTGGCCATGCCAGTAAACAACTCTTAGAGGCAGGCAGTTGTACAAACTGGGATGGAGAGAAGGGATGCTGGTACCTCTGAGTTATGTGCAACAACTGCTGACCTGAGACGTTATCAATATGGCCATTACGCAGTGTTAGGTCCTGATCACACAGGCCCCTGCCAAACACCACTGCACTCAGCAGCCCCTGATAGCTGCATCTTGGATGATTGAATGACGCTAATGAAAGGAAACACAATTAAATTCCAACTTTTTTGACCTACTGATTGTTAACCATCTGTATATCTTTGAGTGGAACTCCATGATGCCTGGTTTTGTACTAATTAAGTGTGGTATTTTGACTCAGAGTTGGATTCATAACTTGGGCTCCTGGGTAAGGTAATGAACCTGAAAGGCTCTTTTAGTAGCATACAGACTTGTACAAATGTGATTTGCTTTACATACCTGAATTCTCCACATTGAATGGGTGGGATGAAACTTAATTTTACCAAATGTGCAGCAATTATGTGTGTAAGTAGTTATCTATAAATTTATTAATCTGTAACCTGTTTGTTTATGCAAAAGGTACTCATTATTTACCTTGGTGTACAAAAGCAACACTGGATATAAGAGTTGCATAGCAGCAGCGTTCGAAAGGTATGATTATTGGGAGGGTACCTAGAAGATGACATAAGCTGCATTCTTTAGGGTGTTTGTCTTGGGATGGATGAACCTTGTACTGGATAGTCATTTTCACACAGCAGTGAAAGCGCCTATGTTAGAAATTAACTAACTTGAATTGTATATAGGAAGTTATGTTCAGATCTGGAGAGCTCAGTTTGAGTTATTTAGGTCTAAAGGTTTAACTTTGAATCCAGCTGAGCTGATAATGCCTGAACTGTGCCTTTTAGGTTTTAGTCCTGTTATTTCACATGCCGTTATATACATTATTTATGACAGGGATTCCAAAACATTTTAAAGATACATTATCTTTTGGGACTTGTCTTCACCGATTCTCAACCCACAACATCCTGGCAACAGAAGTATCAATGGCTTGCAAGGAAAAGTGAGATTAGGAATGTGTACATTTGTATCTTTCTTTTTAATGCGATTCTGTCATTGGAAACAAGGAGACAGAGGAAGAACTTTGTGATGAAACCGTTCTTCCCAGACAGCCAAGAAATGTCTTATGTACCCTTTGTGCTCTACAGGCTACAACTACGGCATTTCTGCTTTGTGCCACAAATCTATTTTCTTTTTAGCTTTTTATGAAGATGACTTTGCTTTTATATTAATAATATGCTGTCAGCATTATAGCAAGGGCCTTGCATGAAAAATGCATTCTCTCATACTACGGCATGCTGTAGTCCTTTACTCTTAACTCTTACATCCACTTGAAACTACAGTGAGTGGAACTGTGTCATTCCACAAGTGCAGAACAAAGTCAGAATTCTGATGTGGTCTGACACTGACATCATGGGATTTTTGTTGTATTCTAAGGTATATTTTCCAAAACTGTGGTTCTCTTAGGTACTTCAGATTCTGCATTATACAAAAGTATATACCACACGATGGTCGCTTGAAAGTCCACAGTAGCGTTAAGGTTACAATGGAAGAACTTGTGCTCCAAAAAGCATGTTCCATCTGCTGCATGAGCTAAAGAAGGACCTTTGTCAGTGTTAATGAGCTCTAATACACAGCTGGATGCTCCTGATCATATCCAGACATGGTCAGATGTCAAAATAAAAATTATAATATTATAATAAGAAGAAAAAGTATAAAAACAGTGCAGAAATATAGTTACCCTTTTCCTGAAATACATTCCCATGGCCCAAAAAGTCTTCCACGTTCAGAGGATTTATTTACATCTTTGAGTTTAAATTGTCAATGGAATTTTCTTCTGTGAATTGGTCTGACGACTTTTTCAGTCCATTTATACTTGTGGTATCCTGCAAAATTGGTATCACAACTGTAATTATGAATTATGTAGAAAACGCCTTTCCTTTTATATTTTATAAAGCTTTGGCTTACTGGTCTGGTGTCTCTTCCTTATTGTCAAATAGTGACTAATTATTCCCTGTTCACCTTCTCTGTGCCTTTCATGGCATTGTATATTTCTCTTGTAAATCTTCCTAATCATGTCTTCCAAGTTGAAGAATCTTAGTCAGTTTAATTTCTCCTTGCATGTAAACCTTCCTCATTTTGCTGTTTTTCTTACCTTCTCCAGTTCTTTTGTTTCTTTCTGAGGTGTGATGACTTCTACTGGGATCATTTTCCCTCTGCAGAAAGCACTAGTATGTGTGTTTGAAATACATGCAGTTTGGTGTACAGCTTATCAGTAAAAGGCAGCCAATTTCAAGCACCGGTGATTACCCTCTATTGCTCAAAGGTGTACCTGAAGCGCACCTCTGTGCACACTTGATGGGCACTGATAGAGACCCCAGCTCGCATATTGATATGCACACACTACAGTCTGTCATGGCAGACTCTGATGCAGGTTCCACAATGCAGTTTAGAAAAGCTTATCCACATCCCACTGCCCTCATTCAAGACCTTTGGATTTCAGAGGACTTTGGATTATACCATAGCAGAGATTGACCTGGACTTTGGTAGGTTTTTTTCCCTTTTCCCTTGTCGGCACGCCACCGTAGGCTTTTCCCTACATTAAAGGAAAAATAAGGAGAGTTTCCTAGAGCTTCACCAGCTTTATTCTCTATTCTGTCTCAGTTCTTCTAAGATGATGGTGCAAGGATTTGAAAGCCTTAGAGTTTTTCTAGTATAGCTGGACTTTTGGTAATGCCAGCCTTCACTTTTTACTAATGCATGTAGTGTTATGGAAGCTATACTTATTTTTACAGAAGAAATTATTAGTCTAGGATTTGAATCTTCTCCCCTTCCATGTGTGAACTAAGCCCTTCTTTTTTCCTAATCAGATGACAGTACTTGGGCTCTCATAAAAAATATTCTCTTAACTATAAATCATCCTAGAAAAATCGAAGGAATACAGGGAAATGAAATGGCATTTCTCCAAGTCCCCATAGGAAATAAGAAATCACTACTTAATATTTGAGATGGGGGAGGGAAGGAACTGAAAAGATAAAGAAAACAAAACCAAGGATTCCATAGAATTCTAGTGCACATTTAATGTGGTGCCTTGATTTGTTACCTAAAGATAAATATTTTTAAGAAATCAAAAATGCATATTTTTAAGGAATAACTCTTTTATAGTAACATTAGCCTCAGTGGTAGAATCATGTGGAGCAACTTGTGCAATATTTTGATCAATTTCCATAAGTGAAAATGCCAAGTGCCTGCATTCATTTACAGAGTATTTTGCCCATATGTGACACTGGCACAGCTATTCTATTGCATGCACTTTTTAAATTCTAATCTTACTAAGCTGGAGTATATAGACATTAAGTATCTTGGCATTCCTCCTGTGAGTGGAAGTCACCTTCAGGGGTACTAGAAGGGCTGTTATTCTTGCAGAGCATAAAAGGGACTGACTAGTAAGAGAGCAGTGTACACAACTATTTCATCTGACTCTGAAAGTTGTCCTACCCTTATAGGAGTCCAGACAATATCTAATATTCTGTTTAGAATCAATAGGATTTTGTAAATGGTCTTGTTTCAAGTCAAAGGAGAGGCGAGGCTATATGTGTTTCTGTGCAAGACCATACAGCTGACTGCCTGCTGAGCACAAAACGCTCTTCTCTCTTCAGAGCCTGTGCATGTTCGTCTTTGGATTTTACCTAGTCTCTTTATAATAAATGGTGAATGGCTTACAGACAGTTCATATGTGACGAATAAGCATCATGAGGAAATATTGCTGCTAGTCACAAGACATCGGGGGAAGATATTTTATCATGATTATGAGCCATGGCTATTAAAACCTATCATCCAATGAACTTCAGTATCCTCTGTGATACTTGTTTGCCGCTTATGACAACATTGATCAAGCACTAATAATTTATAATTGAAATAGCAGTATAAAGTGTGATTCTACAACTGATGAGAGCAGGAAAATATCTCTCAAGAGACAGGTCAAAAAGCATACTTATGTCTCATATGCTGACTGTCCATCACTCTTAAATTTTAAATCATCACTCATCAAAGCTGCCAGCAGCTAGTGTCTAGCAAGTCATACTGTGATGACAGTTTCCTGATTTTCATAACCAGAAAAGCATGAAATAGTTAAAAGATTGGCAGAAGAATTGTAGTAAGATGGTAAGGTCTGCTATTTCTCCCAGGAAGTATTGGAGAAGATAATAGGGAAATGGGATTTTAGGTTGTGAAAAGATTGGATTATAAAACAGAAAGTCTTGGTGCAAAATTAATGCTCATTTGGCCAATAATAATTTACACTGTTTCCCACCACTAACATTGTCTTGGGTATTTGAAGGTACAAGAATGAATAGGAAGGTCACACTAAGAAGTTGTATTGAGAAGCAGTACAGTCTCTGAGATGCCCTTGCTGTGTGCAGTCCCTTGAGGTTTGGATGTATAGAAAGAGGAATTCTGCACTTTATAAGGAGCAATAGTTGAAGAAATCCTACCCGCGACATCAGTCTGTCTGTATCTGTTGCTCTGCTTTTTTAACACACCCAGTGATGTGGTATGTAGAATGGAGTATATTCCTGTTTAGAATGGGAATAAATTTAATTTATTAAAATGAAGCTGCTGAGGAATGAGGAACTAGTCAGAGATTCTAATTTGCAATTTAGCTCCTGAATTTTGTTCTACATCTAACCCTTCTGACAGCCTTACAGTAAATAAACCTATCAGTTTTCTTTGAAATATGTCAGCCAGCATTGTGCAAGTAGGTGAAAGCACATCTCATGGAAATAATAGGACTTGCCCCGGGGAACAAACAGTAAGTTGGTAATAAAGACATCCTACTTCCTAGTGGACTACTTACATTAACCATGTAATGGGAGAAAAAAAAAATCAAGGAACTAACAAAGAATTAAAACAATTTAATAAAAAATATAGTACAAGAAATAAAAATAATTATTATCATAGCGTTAACTACAGAGCATGGAATTCACTAGCAAATCAAAGTGGTTATTTACATAAAATGATACTGATATTTCTCAAAACTATCCCAAATTCATAACTATTCTGCAGTGATATAACTCAGTAAATGGTATTTCAGATAACGAACCTGAAATATAAAAATGAAAGGCCCCACGAATATTAGTGTGTAAATTAGAGATAAGAAAGGCCTAGTAAGCCATGTCAAGTGTGGTGTGTGAGTACATGTGGTGTGAATGATGATTTCATATGGTACTTCCCATATGGAAAAGTCCTGTGTATTGTTTATTGTGATTTCAGAATTATAATCTTTCTCTAGGGATTTTAAGACCATTGGTAGAACCCTGCTTTGAAGGCTGTAACTCTTCAGGAGACTTTAAGAGGAATTTCTGAAGTTCTCAGTGAATTGTGTTGAGTCCCATTACTTTCTAGAGGATTTTTATCCATTCCAGTTAAAATGACCAATAGACTAAGGCATCTAGCATTTTCCTCTGAGAGACAATTTTGTAGCCAGATAGAGCTCACTATCAAGAAGTTTTTTTGCTAATGATCCTTAATTTTCCTTTTATTGCTCCCCTAGAATTTTTCACAAACAAATAAAACTCTGTAATTAACCATGTTTCATTCAGTGTGGAAATGTTGGCCACAGATTAGTTCTCTTGCTGTCAACAGCAGTTTTTTATTCTCCTAGGAGCAAACAACAAGGCATTTCTCATTAGATACAATTTGCAGGCCTCAGAAAGCTTGATTACCAAAATTTGCACAAACCTGTCTCTCTATTCCTAGAGTATAAAAAGAGATAAGATTGGCCCAGAGTGCTGGTGTTTAAACCTGTAGCTCAGCATCTTAGCAGGTATAGGTCAGCAAGAAGAAATCATCCTTTTAACGCTGATTCCCAGAACATAATTAGTACCCAACTATTAAGAGGCAAAGGAGATGTTTTGATTCCGACATATGTTTGTGCTGCTCTCTGATTGCTGTAAGGGAGCTGCAACAAGGACGATCTTTTCAATCTAACATGATTTTAAAATGTTCGTTGCCCATATTCTGATAAGGAAGGTATCCTGGCACAGGTTTATCTGTGCTGATAGTGGGCTCCGTTGCTGTAGGCAAATGTTGCTACCATATTTCAGCATCTCTCATCTTGACATCTACTCTTTAGCAGATTGAAAAGAATAATGGATACTTGAGGTGCTGTATGGTAGTGAATTTTCAATGGTCAGAATGGGGGATTCTAATGGGGATCATATGTCTTGTTTTATATATCATCTTGTAGTAAACATATATTATCTTTTCTCCTTCCTTCCCCCTCTTATTTTTTTTTCTTGCAGATTTGCTTTGACATGTTTTCTTCTTTCCTCTGTCCATTTTTCACTCTTCTCACACCATCTTTGACATTTTCCCTTTTCTTCTCACACATGCTCATTTATATTTCCTTTTTCTTTCTCTTCTGTTTTCATATCTTTTCCTCCATAATTGTGGACCCGCCAGGCAAAAATACACTCCATACTTTAGACAGTTTGGAAAGGTAAATTCGGAGATATTCACTGTGGGATGAAACTGGAAATGGGAGAAATTTGGATGAGAAAGTGTGGAGTTGCATTTTGTGCTCCAAGTTTATGGCTCTGTGTGGTATCTCTGTGTCCTGAAAGTGGTGTTAAGTCCACTAAATCCTGCAGTATGTTATTATTAGCGGGGTCACAGTGTAGATTCCGGAACTGTGGATTTCTGATCCATATTTGGTATAATCACAGTATATTGAAAGATGTGTTCCCCATATGAGATACAAGAAGGATAATTTATGATGTTTTCTGATGAAATGTAAGGATTTGAAGAGGTGATTGGTACTTTCCGGAGAGCACACTACAAGTAGATGCAAATAGCTGTGCAGTTTGTATTCTAACTGGCAGATTTTATTTGCAGAGCCTGGCAAATTATTCATCTAATTCTAGTTAAATGGTATATTGCTATCCTGTGTATAGTACATACATCTGGATTTATCTATTATACCCATCATGACTGTGTGTGGACACTTTATATAGATGCATCTTATAGTTATGTTCTGTAAACAAGGGGAGGGGAAGTTGCTCTGGCTAGACTTTTGAATTTTCCTTATGTTGTCAGTGAAAAAGGCTTCTGACGAGTCCAGGGTGAAAATAAAATTAACGTAATGTTCTCAGTGCAGTCATTGGCAATAGACAGGAAAATGGGGCTGTAATGAAATGAAATAACATCCACAGTAAAAAATATAGAACAGTAATTGATTATAACCTAGAAACATGATTCTCATTTATTCCAAGGCCTTTTTACGAAGTGATGGTGGTGTAAAAGACATATAGAGGCAATACAGAAGTGCTTGAAAAAAATACCTATTTAAGGATCCTTTATATTGAACAAGTAATGTGGCCTTAGTGTAAATAAGAATGAGGTACTCCATATATCCAGAGTGATTTATAGTGAGAGATGCATAGGTCTCCATCTTGATGAATGCACCAGTAAAGACACGACCGATAATGGATACTCAGTAATGTGCCTGTTCAGGCCTATACACTGCAACTTCTTTGCTGCTGGAAGCAAAATATCTGCATGCTGCTATTTTTCGCTGCTTTGGATAAAGTACTTGAAAGAATCTTAACAGTGTGTCATCTTCTGTAAATCAAAAGCAATATAAAATTTCTACATTTCTTTTCTCTGGTGTCTCCACTTGGTGCCTTACATTTGCTCCAGTCTCTGCAGGGTTGCGTTGGGCACTCTCCTCCTGTCTGGCCTTGTTCTTTCTTTCTCTTCGGTGATCACTTCCTTCTGTCATATGCCAACACTGCAGTTTTTGTAAATATGAGTGGAAAAACACAATATATTTGTGATGTTTATTCCAACTCTGTCCCTGTCTTGCTCTTCTTGATTTTGTCTGCTCCTGGAGTCGTATGGATCTTGCCAGTGACCCTATCCTGCAGTAGTAGCCTGCAGCATTGTTAATTTTGTCTGAGCTTTCTGGAAAGCTTGATCTCAGTGAGACACTGAATGAGACCCACTTTCTCTGGTACCAGTCCATCTTCTGAAGTCCTCTCATGCAGGACTGTGTCTGACTCCCTTCTCACACAGATTTTTCATCTGTATAACTCCCATGCAGGCAGTGGAGATAATCTTTCCTGGCACTGGTCTAAGCAGAAGATGACTCCTACCCAATGACTGCTTTTATTTTGCTTTTCATATGGTACCTAGCATTCTAGTGTGCTTGGTATGAACAATATTGTATATATGTTTATGAGCAGTACAGCTCAAAAGAGCAGCTTCGGTCCTGTAGTCACAGCTGTGGTGTTAGACCCAAAGCGCCCAGTAATATTCTGGTTAGTCGTGCCTGGTTAGCAGCTGCACTTGTGTTTAATGAAGGCAGATAAGGACTATATTTTCTCTCTTGCTGGATATCTTTTAGCTATAACTCAGCAAAAGCTAAATGACATATAATTTCTAGAATACTTTGTACATATCTGACTATGCAAAATTAGTTTGCACTCTATGACAATAAATGAAGAAAGGACTACACTGGACTCTTAAAACTGTTTCCAGAGATTTTTCTGTAGAGCTTCTTGTCTATAGTGACTTTGATCTGCTTGTATTGGGGTATTTTGATTCTGTGGTATTTAGGATGATCTGCCTTCCAAACGTGAAGAGGATAATTTTTGTTGTTTGTTTCATTATCTGGCAGGGTTGCTTATAGAAATGGAGTGTACCCAGGCAGCTAGGAAAGATCACACTGACGTGAGAATCTCCACCTTTTGCTGCTCCAGGAGATGCTTCAAGATGTAATTGGAGTGTTCTCAGTGCAGCAGAAACACATAGCCTCCAAGCAAGCAAAGTGATTTCCTGTTCTTAAAAACTTTTTGTGTTATTTTGTCTTGTTCAACTTTCATTAGGGCTTTTTGATGAGTAGTTACTGATGCAAAATTTATCTGGTTGGGTAAAGTTTCCAGGGTTATGCTTTATATGACTTTAAAACTCAAGTCAGGCAACTGTGACAAAACCAAACAAGCAAATGCAGCCATATATCTCTCTCTCTCCATCTTCTCTCTGCCTGATGGGACTTGTGTCTGCCTTATTTTCACTTCCATGTGATGTTATTGAGCTATTTCTTTTTGCTGGAGCTGGGACTGCACCCTCAGCGTGTACTGCTGATCAACTCTGCATTTCCTGGCCCTTTCAAAGCACCATTTAGATTAAGATCTCTGTCCAATATGCCTCTTGAAACACCCTCTGTAACTAATTGGGATCTAAGGACTTACTAAGATGATAAACCACAGACATAGTCTAAACACTGGGATGTAATTGAGACTTCAGCTTAGAGTTGGGATCTAGGAAGCAACCTAAATAAACTAAAATCATCAGAATTTTTGCTTTATGTCTCATTCAGAAAGGGATCATTCCAGCAGCACTGTGCCATCAGTGACGGAATACTATGAAAAGAGAAAAGTCCTTTTTTACTGTCATTGACACTTTTGGTAGTGCAGTGGCTAGTGGGGACATTGACTAATTATTGGTTAGAAGAGAGAGAACTCCCAGAAATCACTCCACAGCTAATTTGGCAGGTGACCTGTCTTTAAAGTGCCACCAGACCCAATCCAGACCTTTTTTAAGTTGTGAGATCACAGAATGTCAGGATAAGCAGCATCCTTAAGAAATCATCTCATCTGTCCTGCCTCGAGGCAGGATAAACTATACCTGTGTCATTCTGGACAGATGGTGATCTAGGCTGTTTGTAGAGACTTCCAGTGACAGATACTCAGCAACCTCCCCAGGCAGGCTATGCCAGGGCTCCAGTATTTTAGGTAATAGAAAGCCTTTCCCTATATCTAAGTTGGTTCTCCTTTGCTGCAGCTTAAGTCTGTTATTTCTTGCCTTATCCACCCTGGATGAGGAGAATGGCTTATTTCCTTCTTTGCAGCAGCCTTCAGGTACTTGAAGACTATTACCATGTCTCCCCAGTGTTTGTTCCTGATAGGTGATAGCAAGCAAAAGGGTATATGGAAAAAAGAAGGGCTGGTAAAAGCAGAAAGAAAGATGAAGATGAACAGCGCTCAGCCATCATACTCTTAAAGATTGTGTTTAGATTCTTTGATGGTCTGGGCCTATTTAGTTTACCCACTTTAATGGCTTTTTATACCAAAAAGGAATCTGGCCTCAGATTTTCTTTATAGATATAAAATTTAACCTATGTTTCTTTTTTCCTCTCTGGTATCCAGACCACCCAAATTAATTTCTATAGTTTGTTTTTCCTTCTGCCACATAAAGGCAGATTAGAAACAAGAGGTATGGAGGGAGAAAGGAAAAAAAAAAGATATTAAGCCTTTTTTATTTTTCTGTTTTTTTTTTTTTGTGCAGAAAATTACCCAACAGTAATACTTGGTGTAATTAGGGAAGAGCGTGTCTATGCTGCATGGATTAGACTGATTCCATGATGCTTTTGTCAGTAATTTCAATTTTGTCATTGACACCATTGTAAGCTAAATCAGTGAGGAAAATATTAGAGCGAGCAAGAGAGAGAGAGAGACAGATAGAAGCAATCCAGCTAATGGAAAATGTACTGAGTAAAATGTTCTGCTTTTGAAGTATGCTGACATCTCAATTTTTTTCCCCTTTAATCCAAACTTGTTTATCTGCTGAAGTAAACAGGAGCTCAGAAACAGGTTTTGCCTTTCTCCTAACCTCCTTTCACCCAGCCAACTAAGCATGATTTTAGCAGAGATTTGTAAAACGCTTGCTGTGCTATTCCCCCCACCCTTATCTAGTCTTTTTCTTTTCTCCCTCAGAAGAGAAGTAGAGAGTAGGTGTAGGTGTGTTTCCTTCCCTTTTTCTTCCTTCTTAGGTATGCACTTTGCAACTCATCTTAGCTTAGTCCAACAACAAAGATGTTAATTACCTTGCAAGCACCTGGCTATGCAGTGGTTCATATGTCAGTTTTGTTCCTACTGGGCAGGACAAATAAAGTATTAAATCATATTTGCTACTAGAATTATTAACAAAGTGCAATTTATACAAGGGATCTGCTGCTATTCTGATCAACAGAGAAGCATAAAAGATGGCAGGAAGCATATGCAGTTTTTTGGTACCATCTTAAATTTTTGAGCACTTGGAAATTCTCCTTGGAACTTGATAATGACTAAAGAAATCCACTACAAATACCTTGGCTTCTTAATGTGCATCATGGTGGCTTGATCTTTCCTTATCTTTTTCCTCTGACTTTATTGGCTTAAGTGTATCCTTTAGGGTTCATTTGATCGTAACTTCACTTTTCTTAGTTTAAGCTCTGGAATTGTTTGCATCCTACTTTACTGCTGAACAAATCGCTCAGAAGGGAAGCAAGTCTCTCCCAGGTAGGACTATCAGTGCTACCTCTGTGTAAAATAACCTGGGGACAGCAGGAAGTTTGATGCTTGTCAGCCTTGGCTGAAGAAGTCTGGGAAGGGATTATTGCTTCTGTGTTAGTTTTGTTCATAGGGAAGTAAAAATTGCATGCTTAAGCAGGTGGGAGAAAGGTTAGGAAGGGCCATGTGGAGAGAGCTTCTTCCCATGCTGTTCACTTAATGCATCTACTTTCACTCTCTAAATAACAAAGAGTCAGCTCTGGGCTCTTTGGTGTTGTGGAAAATCAACTCCCTTCCTGTGTTTGGGGAAGGAAAATACAAGAAATGGTATCTTACTGCACCAACTCTAGATAAAGTATGTATTACAGTATATAAAAGAGGTAACCAATACTGCGTCTGCTCCAGGATTAAAGGTAGAGGCAGGTCTGTGAATTAGTTACTATTTACAGATAACATTTTAGAGTCAGACTGATGCAGTGAAGTTGTGTTTCTTATCTTGCACCACTGGGTGCAACGTTGCACCACTGGGGCAACGCTCTAGTGTTGAGGTAGACCAGGAGGCCTCCCATCCCCCTGGGGTGAAATCGGTGTGCTCAGCTCGCTCCGTGAAATGCCTGTACACCAATGCACGCAGCATGGGGAATAAACAGGAGGAGTTGGAAATCTGTGTTCGGTCGGGGGGCTATGATCTAGTGGCAATTACAGAGACTTGGTGAGATGCCTCACATGACTGGAATGTGGTCATGGATGGCTATGTCTTGTTCAGGAAAGACAGGCCACTAAGGAGAGGTGGTGGAGTTGCTCTTTATGTGAGTGAGCAGCTGGAATGTATTGAGTTCTGTCCAGGGGCGGATCAGGAGCGAGTTGAGAGTTTGTGGGTGCGAATTAAGGGGCAGGCTGGCAGGGGTGATACTGTTGTGGGTGTCTATTACAGGCCACCAGATCAGGATGAGGAGGTTGATGAGGCCTTCTACAGCTGAGAGCAGTCTCGCAATTACAGGGCCTGGTTGTCATGGGGGATTTCAACTACCCTGATATTTGCTGGGAGGCCTACTCAGCCAGCCATCCTCAGTCCAGGAGCTTCCTCCAGTGCATTGATGATAACTTTCTGATGCAAATGGTGGATGAGCCAACTAGGAGAGGAGCGCTGCTGGATCTTATCCTCACTAACAAGGAGGGTCTGGTTGAAGAGGTGAAGGTTGAGGGCAGCCTTGGTTGTAGTGACCATGAGATGGTAGAGTTCAGGATCTCATGTGGCAGGAACAGAATAGCTAGCAGAATCACAACCCTGGACTTCAGGAGGGCCAACTTTGGCCTTTTCAAGCAATTGCTAGGGGAAATCCCATGGGACAGGGTACTAGAAGGTACTTGAGCTTCTTCCGAGCTCAAGACCAGAGCATCCCAACAAGTAGGAAGTCAAGGAAGGGTACCAGGAGACCTGCATGGTTAAACAGGGAACTGCTGGGCAAACTCAAGTGGAAGAGGAGGGTGTACAGATCATGGAAGGAGGGGCTGGCCACTTGGGAGGAATATAAGTCTGTTGTCAGAGGATGTAGGGAGGCAACTAGGAAAGCTAAGGCCTCCTTGGAATTAAACCTTGCAAGAGAGGTCAAGGACAACAGAAAGGGCTTCTTCAAATACATTGCAGGTAAAGCCAACACTAGAGGCAATGTAGGCCCACTGATGAATGAGGTGGGGGCCCTGGAGACAGAGGATAAAAAGAAGGCCGAGTTACTGAATGCCTTCTTTGCCTCTGTCTGTACTGTTGGAGGCTGTCCTGAGGAGCCCCGGACCCCTGCGGCCCCAGAAGAAGTCAGGATAGAGGAGGAATCTGTCTTGGTTGATGAGGGCTGGGTCAGGGACCAATTAAGCAATCTGGATGTCCATAAATCCATGGGCCCTGATGGGATGCACCCGCGGGTGCTGAGGGAGCTGGCGGAAGTCATTGCTAGGCCACTCTCCATCATCTTTGCTAAGTTGTGGGCAACGGGAGAGATGCCTGAGGACTGGAGGAAAGCGAATGTCACTCCAGTCTTCAAAAAGGGCAAGAAGGAGGACCTGGGTAACTATAGACCAGTCAGCCTCACCTCCATCCCTGGAAAGGTGATGGAACAACTTGTCCTTGGTGCTGTCTCTAGACACATCAAGGATAGGGGGATCATTAGGGGCACTCAGCATGGCTTCACCAAGGGGAATTCATGCTTAACCAACTTGATAGCCTTTTATGAGGACATAACCCGGTGGATAGATGATGGTAAAGCTGTGGATGTGGTCTATCTCGATTTCAGTAAAGCGTTTGACATGGTCTCCCACAGCATCCTCGCAGCTAAACTGAGGAAGTGTGGTCTGGATGATCGGGTAGTGAGGTGGATTGTGAACTGGCTGAAGGAAAGAAGCCAGAGAGTGGTGGTCAATGGGACAGAGTCCACTTGGAGGCCTGTGTCTAGCGGAGTCCCTCAAGGGTCGGTACTGGGACCAGTTCTATTCAATATATTCATTAATGACTTGGATGAGGGAATAGAGTGCACTGTCAGCAAGTTCGCTGATGACACAAAACTGGGAGGAGTGGCTGACGCGCCGGAAGGCTGCGCAGCCATTCAGAGAGACCTGGACAGGCTGGAGAGTTGGGCGGGGAGAAATTTAATGAAATATAACAAGGGCAAGTGTAGAGTCCTGCATCTGGGCAAGAACAACCCCATGTACCAGTACAAGTTGGGGACAGACCTGTTGGAGACCAGCGTAGGGGAAAGGGACCTGGGGATCCTAGTGGACAGCAGGATGACCATGAGCCAGCAGTGTGCCCTTGTGGCCAAGAAGGCCAATGGCATCCTGGGGTGTATTAGAAGGGGTGTGGTCAGCAGGTCGAGAGAGGTTCTCCTCCCCCTCTACTCTGCCCTGGTGAGGCCGCATGTGGAATATTGTGTCCAGTTGTGGGCCCCTCAGTTCAAGAAGGACAGGGAACTGCTAGAGAGAGTCCAGCGCAGAGCCACGAAGATGATTAAGGGAGTGGAACATCTCCCTTATGAGGAGAGGCTGAGGGAGCTGGGTCTCTTTAGCTTGGAGAAGAGGAGACTGAGGGGTGACCTCATTAATGTTTCTAAATATGTAAAGGGCAAGTGTCATGAGGATGGAGCCAGGCTCTTCTCAGTGACATCCCTTGACAGGACAAGGGGCAACGGGTGCAAGCTGGAACACAGGAGGTTCCACATAAATATGAGGAAAAACTTCTTTACGGTGAGGGTGACCAAACACTGGAACAGGCTGCCCAGAGAGGTTGTGGAGTCTCCTTCTCTGGAGACATTCAAAACCCGCCTGGACACGTTCCTGTGTGATATGGTCTAGGCAATCCTGCCCCGGCAGGGGGATTGGACTAGATGATCTTTCGAGGTCCCTTCCAATCCCTAACATTCTGTGATTCTGTGATTCTGTGATTCTGTGATCTTTTAGTCTTACACTGAGAGTTTGCATTTATCCTCTAGTTTCACTGCACCTGGGGAAAAAGGTCTAAGTTCAGAGTTTGACCTCTCTTTGCAAGCAGGGTATAACATTGTATACTTCAAACTACCTGGGGAGTGGGGTTGGAGTTGGGCTCCCCGTGTTCTTTTTAATTTCTCAGGTCTGACTTTCTCTTCTGCCAGCATTAATCGTGTTTCCAATCAAACAGATGTGTTCAAACCTCTTAATAGGAGGTGGAAAGAATTCAGTCTTTGTCAACTCTTGTGGAGTCAAGATTGTTCCTTCAGTGGCAGTTGGGATAAGTAAGCATAAAGGTGCCATAGGTAGGAAAAAAGGACAACTGGTGGTCTTTGACCTCTAAGCAGAGCATTCTTAAGTGGGGGCACAGAGGACGTTTTCATTAGATGCTGCTGAATTAACACATGATGAATAATTAACCAGTGGGAAATGCAGGAGCAGGGCAAATAAAAATTACTTCTATTTTTCACTAAAGTTTTGTTTTGACAAAGATCTAGGCATGTATCTCACTGATGGTTGTGTGTTTTTAATATCAACAAAAGTTTTAAGACCTGACAAACAAGGAAACATTTCTAGTTGTTAAAAAACACTTAAAACACATAGAATGAAATGTTTCCTTAAGTCTTGCCAAAACCTGGTGAAACAAATGGCAAAGAAGTCCCCAGTGCTGTTCTCTGCTCACTCTGAAAGAGTCTTGATCGTACACTGTAATGATCCATCATGTGTAGAACTGACTGCCTGCAAGAAAATAAGTGATATATCCCAGCCAAACCGACCAAGCAATAATGATGTGAAATGCAGCACATATAACTTTTAATGTACTTTGTTTATATAAACTTTCTGGCCCCTCTCAGCAAATACCTTGAAGTTGTTTAGTATTTGGGAGGAAAACATCACAGCTGCAGCCTGTTGAAGGCTAAGGAGCAGCTTTGTTATTTCCTCCAGCTGGGGCACAGTGGTCAGTTGAATCTGGATGCTGTAGAAGAGGGTAGCCTGGGTAGATGGGAAAACCATGAACCTGTTTAGCAGGGAGAAGGTATGGACTGTGAAGCTGGAAGATACTTGGGATAATGCTGAGTGGTAAGAAGGCTTAGTTATTTAAGGCAGGAAACTTGAGGAGAGAAGGCACTTTGGATTTTTCTGGCTTTTAGAAGAGGAGAAGTAGTGGTGGTGACAAATAGCATAGTGGCTTCTGAGATCTGGAAGATCTGAGGTTGGGCTGCCTAGTTGTCTTTTCTTTGGGCTATAGTATTGAACTAAAACCTTGATTAAGGATGGTCCTAGCAAAAAGGCCTATGAATGATAAAAGGACTATTAAGCTAAGCCTTGCGTGTTGTAACATTAGGAGGGCAATGATGGAATAAAACACCCTTGTCCTCAGAGGGCAAGGATAAGAAAATGGGTGTTGTATGGTAGCTTGATATCATGAGCTGCTACAGGCAGAGCACTCTAGGTGCAGGGAGCTGTGGCAGAGAGGGCTTTCCTAGGTACTGTGGCCACTGCAAGCTGTGAGGTCTAAACAGCAAAGCAGGCTCTGGAATTAATGCTGTGCTGCTGGCACTGACTAGTGTCTAGGCTAGTGTGGATTTTTTATTTATTTATTTTTTAACTCTCCTTCCAAACATTTAGAGAGGATGGTGGTGTGTTCTTGCTTCTTGAAGTAGGAGGGCTATGATGTATTTCTAATCTTGCCTACCCACACCCTAAGAAACTGTTTGCCTTTGCTGGTCTGCTGTAACCTGACTAAACGGCTGAATACTGGAATGAGTTTGCATTTTGAAAGCTAGGACAGGGTTCTTGCTGCACTGTTAGATGTTAGTTCAGTTTCTTGCTTTCCTTCTTTGAGGTAAGTGTATATGAAGAAGGGAGAGACACACTTGGCATTAAAGAGTTCATTCACCTCTGTCTGTGCCATCAAAACCAGGAGTCAAGTAATAGGTTAAGTGGAGTAGAGGCCACTCACAGGAGGCTAAGATGCATTACACAGAATCACAGAATCAGTCAGGTTGGAAGTGACCTCTGGAATCATCGAGTCCAACCATTGCCTTGACACCACCATGTCAACTAGACCATGGCACTAAGTGCCATATCCAGTCTTTTCCTAAACACATCCAGAGGTGGTGACTCTACCACCTCCACCACTGGAGAAGAGGCCGACTCCCACTCCACTACAACCTCCCTTCAGGTAGTTGTAGACTGCAATAAGGTCACCTCTGAGCCTCCTCTTCTCCAGGCTAAACAACCCCAGCTCCCTCAGCCGTTCCTCATAGGTCATACCCTCCAGACCCTTCACCAGCTTGGTGGCCCTCCTCTGGACTCGCTCCAACACCTCAACATCTTTCTTGAAGTGCGGGGCCCAGAACTGGATGCAGTATTCAAGGTGCGGCCTCACCAGTGCCGAGTACAGAGGGACGATCACTTCCTTAGACTGGCTGGCTACACTATTCCTAATAGAGGCCAGGATGCCATTGGCTTTCTTGGCCACCTGGGCACACTGCTGGCTCATGTTTAGCCCGCTGTTGATCAGCACCCCCAGGTCTCTTTCCGCTGAGCTGCTTTCTAACCACTCTTTCCGCAGCCTGTAGCACTGCATGGGGTTGTTGTGGCTGAAGTGTAAGACCTGGCACTTGTTCAACGGCATGATGTTCAACAAGGTCTCGGCCCATCTATCTAACCTGTCCAGATCCCTCTGTAGGGCCTTCCTACCCTCCAGCAGATCGACACTCCCACCCAGCTTGGTGTCATCTGCAAATTTGCTGAGGGTGCACTCAATCCCTATGTCTAGATCATCTATAATAAAGATATTGAACAGCACCGCCCAAAACCGAGCCCTGGGGAACACCGCTAGTGACTGGCCGCCAGTTGGACTTTACCCCATTCTCCACCACTCTCTGGGCTCGGCCATCTGGCCAGTTTTTAACCCATTGAAGAGTCCACCCATCCAAGCCCCGGGCAGCCAGTTTGTCTAAGAGGATGCTGTGGGAGACGGTGTCGAATGCCTTACTGAAGTCTAGATAGACTACATCCACAGCCCTGCCCTCATTTACTAAGTAGGTCACTTTGTCATAGAAGGAGATCAGGTTGGTCAAGCAGGACCTGCCTTTCATGAATCCATGGTAGTGGAAAGGTTGAGAAACTGAGGAAAAAAACCCCGAAGTATTTGTTAAACATCGTAGCAAGAGATGCCGAGAAGCTATTTAGTGCTGCACTTTACTTCTTCATCACTTGATTATTTTACTATTCCATTTCTATTTACATACCCTGTTGATTCTTTTGCATCTGGGTTTTGCACAATTCTTTCAATAACATACGGTTCAGTGACTGTAATTACAGGATTGTTAAAGTTCACATTTCACTATTCATCTTGTTATCTCCAGTAATGGAAGGTTGAAATAAATGCACATAATTACACGGTTGGTCCTAAATTATTTTTGTATTGCTGTCACTAGGACACACTTGAAAAGCAAAACTTTTCAGTGTGTTTTTGGTGCGGTCTCACCGGCAAAATAAAAACAATGCATGCAGCTGAACCTAGCTGCTTTGGTGCTCTGGTGTCTCTGTCTCCCTGCCATCGAAAGCCATGAGTTTCATGCTATTTCAAAATAGGAATGGATAGCTTACACTGTTGAAATGCCTACTTAGTGAATTCTAAGCAAAGGGTTTTGGACCTGGTATGTGCAGGTGTGGTTTATCTGCAAATGACAGCTCTGTGTAAATGTGAGATGAAACAGCTGTAGGGTTTGTTTTTTACCTTTAAAAAAAAAAGGAGAAAGTGCTGTGTCCTGAGGTCACAAGGTTGAGAATGAAGAAAACATGAGCAAAGAGGATTCTTAAATTCTGTGCAAATTCTGTTATCCTTTGTCTAAGATCCTATACCTTACTGTGGAGTTTACACACTGCTATACTTGTGCATGCTGCCCAGGATCAGATCAAAAGTGTATTTCTGTGCTGATGAGCTGGGTTCCCCAGTCGTTTTGTTTTAACTGGGAGAACAGAAGGGGGAGTGGGTAGAAATAAAGCTGGTATTTTACCAGTTCCATTTAGCCTTAAAGTTGCTTCATAAAATTACTTGCTTTTTTTTTTTTTTTTTGTGGAAATGGTCTTGAAAGCTTGCTTTGACTCCCAACTTTAGTCTCTTGACCCTTTAGGAAGATGTAAAAAAAGCTTTCTTTATCTTGGATTCAAGCCTGTGGTGAGATATCTAAGATGATGTAATCTGTGGTCAGTGTAAAAGGAACAGCCTGTCTAAAGCTGAGGTTTCTATGGTTAGACTAGCTGTTGTGTGTATGTATATATATTTTAATTGGAGACTGGATGAATTTTGTGTAACACTACTTAGTATTCAGGTTTTTTATCTACTTGTGAACACTTATGAGCCACTAAATGGGCAGAAACTAATAGATGGTGTTCAGAGAAGAACTAAGGATATTCATAGATAATTTGTAAGCAGCAAAAGTCCAGCATAAAGTCAATAAGAAAACAAACAGTATCCCTTGATGAATCATAGCAGTAATGCATGGTGAATGCTGCAGGAATTGGTCTGAAAGCAGACCACAGACTAACACCGGCCAAGCATCTGCTGAACTCATGCAAGTAATGCATAGATTGGTGAACTGGCAAACTCTTGGTACAACTTGGAAGTTTTCATTATGAACCTTTCTACTGAAAAATAATTCAAGTAAGTCAATGATCTATGCACTACATGGTCACAAAGGACAAGGTCAATGGGTAGCTTAGTGCTAACCTATTCCTTAAAACAAGGACTACATCAAAGTCACACCTTGTCTTGACTGTAGAAAGACTGTGAAAGTTTCGTAGTAGTGAGAGGTGTTTCCTAGCCCCAGCGGAAGGTGAGCAACCTGGTCTAGTGGAAGATGTCCCTGCCAATGGCAGGGGGGGTTGGAACTATATGATCTTTAAAGTCCCTTTCAACCCAAACCATTAGATGATTCTAGGATATTGGGGTGACAGGCACTTGGTTCAGCACTGAATGTGTTTAAGCACTTACTCTCTGCTGTGAGTTCACTTCCTTTGTTTGAAACCATTCCTATCACTTGTTGTTCAAACCTCTAGCTCTAGTTTATCCATCTTAATTCTTTAGGGCTGCTACTGATTGCCTTACAAACTGCTGTGAAAGGATGCGGAAAAGCTGAGCTGGTCACAGACCCACAGATGAAATTCCCCTATGTCCTGCACATTAAGTACAAGGTAGCCTGCTGCTTTTTTGTGTATGGACTGAGGACGGGAGTGGGGGCAAATGTGGGAGGAATGACAAAGCAGGCAGCTTGCTGCCTCCAGAGACGCTTGCTCTGGGTGGCCTCTGTGCATCACCCCTTGCCAAGATAGAATCCAAAACCCAAGTCATGTCATGGAGGCCATAAACTGTGGTTTTCCTCCCCCACAAATAAGATCTCTTATTTAAAATGTCGTAGAGGTGGGTCCACATGTGAGATGTGTTTTGTCATCCTGAATCTAGAGGTGATCTAAACTGGTATAAACTGTCCGTTGCAGCTTCCAGGGGACCATCGCAAACTATCCACTGCATCCCATAGGCTTGCATATAGCCTGGCTTGGGACTGCCGAGTTTGACCATCTTGCTTTGGATTGAGTTTCTGCTTTGTAGTGAGCTAACTTCCCCCTCAACAGTATATTTATTTGAAAGTAGGAAGGAAGCATGTGAAGAAAACGCCCTCATCAAGGTAAATACACCTAGTAGCATGCAATATCCAATTGTTCTTCTCTTGGGGTAAGGCTACAGTCCGTGTTTGGTGGTTGAAACAGCTGCCAGGGCAGCTTCCCACCCCTTGCAGCAGCTGCTCTCTAGTTGTTTGAGGTCCAAGTCCTCTGGCCTGTTGTGCTGAACAGTAAAGGCTGCTCCAGGACTTTAGTAATCCTGTGTTATGACTCGTTATCTCTGATTTCTGTGGCTTCTGATACAACAACAAGAAGCCTGGTTCTGGTACTTATGTTCTTGAGCAGCAATAGAAGTAACGCACGGAGCTGTGTACCATCTTTCTTACCTGCCGTGGATTTCTTCTTCCTTCCTCCTCCTCAGTGGCAATAACTGTTTCACGCAAAGGCTTCAAGCTACCCACAAATTTAGGATGACTAACTGTGAAGACAGACTTCCATATGTTATCTCAATGGTAGACTTCTCTCTGCCTTGTGGCATGCTCCCCTGCATCTCTTCTTTCTTTTGAGGAGAAATGACTCCCAAAAGTGAGGAGAAAATGTGCAGAACAAACACATGTCATGTCTGGATCCCTTTTATCTTCCTTCCTTGCAAAAAATGTCAAAGGAGTGCTTGTTATTTCTGGACATCTTGGGAAGAGTACTTTATTTTTAGGTTTCAGTTACCGGACTTATATGGCACATTATGCAAGCCTGCTCTCCCTTCCTCCCACCTCAGCAGGCCTGCCAGGTGAAAAATTAAGTTTGGTTATTTTGTATCCTTCTTTTGATGCCCCAACAGTGTTTTCAGAGCTCTAAAATTACTCTGCAGGTATGCGCACACTGTTTAAAGTGAGATTTGAATTTGCTTGGATGCACCTCACCTAGTTAACTTTGCTGTTGTCATCACCACCATTTTGACCATGTGGAGCTCCCTAGGTTTTATTCTAGCCTTTGAAAAGCATCCATCCAGGTTATGAAACTAGGCGGTTAAATTTGATGTAACATAGATGGTTTCCAGATTTTTTTTAAAGGGGAGAAATGGACAGTAGATGCCTGAAAGAAGGCAATGCACAGCTTCTTGTCCTTTGAGAAGCAGCATTGGACTTGTCAATGAGCCAGTTGCTTGGATGCTGCCATAGCTAAAGTGCTGACAGCACCTAACAGAGCCAGTTGGTGGTTGATATGAGATTCCATCAGCTTCAGATTTGATGGCACAACTAAGATACCTCACTGTTAACTGGGCAGGGAGAGTTGGTTGAGCTGGGGAAGGTAAAGCTGGGCAGAAGTTGCATGTTATTGAGGAGGCCAACTGTTACACAGACTGAGGGTGAACAAATGCCATTTACTGTCAGTCTCTGCACTTGGTGTGCAGATTCCAGTTCTTTCATGCATTGAATGAATCACTCATTGCTAGTAGGTTTTACAACATGCATCCTCCTGAGACATCGGAGTTGGTATGTATTTGTTCATGTTGGTGTGACAGCTCCTATAGCAGCAACCCAGGTGCACATCACCGTACCAGCCTATGCACTGGGTGACTTTTGCTCAAATTTGAAAGGCTTATCCTGTAGTGCTTGAATAAAACTTAGTGTTTCAAAATGCTCAACTATTAAGTTACACTCCTGTGGTTTGCAGTATCGTATTTAAAGATGTCACAGATGTTGGCTTTGGCATTAATTGTTTTCTTTTCCAAATCAATGGAGTTTAGTAATGATGTGCTGATGAAATTTGTTTGGAAGCTGTGTCATGGGGTAGATAATTTACCAATGCCTGTGAGCTCTCTCTGACATTTTCTTTCTTCGCATAACCCCCACGCTGTTCCAAGTTGCCAAGTGAGGTCACCATGAAGCATCCCTCTGCACATACATGGCTCTGTGTGCTTGGCTCTGCTGAAAATCTTAGTTGTTACGCTCAGCGTCCCTTATGGTTCTGGTATGGTTTTGCTCAGTGGGTCTAGAATTTGAAGTATTCTTTGATAGTTCAAACATGGACTCCTCAGACAAACTCTAGGAGTTTGCTGCAGTCCTGACCTCAAGCAATGTGACTGCTGACATGTCCAACTTTGCCAGTGTGCTTCAAGCTGAGTCCGTGCCCGCCCCTGCAGAGGCCCATAGTGCTCTTCTCATAACTGCCACTGCTCGCATCTTGCTGAAATTGAAATGTGCTAATGAAGATCAGTGCGTTGCTGTCCTCTGACAGCTTTCCCAGTTATACTAAACTGTATCTTGGGTCTGTGGCATAGACTAGTGTGTTCTTGGACTCCTTTGAATTTGTATCTTTGCTGTTTCTTTTTAGTCTATGAACAAAAGTTAAACACAGGAGTTCAAAGGCAAAGGTCTCTTCAGTGTTGCTCCTCTGTATTTTTTTTATCAAGTTAGAGACCTCACACAATGTTGCAAAACAAATTGAAGGCAAAGTTTTTGTTTTATTTAAGACCATCTGTTTTCCTGCTTAGATATCATGATTGCACGATTCTGACTGCTGTGCCTATGTAAGGGTTATAGACGTTGCCAAAGATGTATTGGCTTCATTAGGGCTTTGAAGCTCATTTCCAAAGGTACCAGTGTGAGGCTGTTGCTTAATATTGAGTGCTATTCTGGCATCTGTCTGATGCTGAAAGTGAAGAAAGAAAAAATGTGCAAGCCTTTAAAAAAAGGGGGAGGGAGTGGCGGGGGGAGGAGAGCACTAGGCAAAGCAGAATAAATTCAGAGTGGCCAGTTCAGCATTGCTCCTTCCAATGTATTTCCAGCATGTTGTCTTGAATGTCTTCGATCGCATATTGCTAACAAAAAACTCTCAAAAGAAATACTCCTTGGCATTCAAACTACAATTTCCTATGCTTAATTTCATCCTTTTCTTCTACTTGAGAGTTATTTAAGATATTATTTGACTTTGGTTTTGCACACTTCATATCTTTGCAAGCAGGTACATCCACAGTGTGTTAAGCCAAGCCTTCTCCTTTCTGAGCAATGATGCTGCTGTTTTCTTTGTCCCATGCCAAGATCTTGTGTGAGCTCTCTCTTTTGTTTTTTTCTTGCCTATGTATTCCTATGAGTAATATAAGAGTAATGATACTTGTCCTGTCTTTGCATAGTGGTCTTTTATTTACAGATAAATACCAGTGTAAGAACCAAATGTTTCTGTGGGTGAAAGAGGTACGTTTTTTTATGCTAAGTAGCAGGTACAAACCTGTGTTCCGTTGCCTGGAAGCGCCCCCATGCTCACTGCCAGGGTGATTTGGACAGCTTACACAAGGATGGTCTGTCCTCTAACTTCTTGTTGAAAAATAGTCTGTCCTCTTTACCTCTGAAGAAACCCTATACTTTATCCACTGTTGAGGAAAGTGCTTCAAAAACGTACCTAGCTTATCATTCAGTGTAGCCCTGTCTGGATGTGTTGCAAAGAGCTTATGCCAGTGTTGGAGAAGGAGCAGGGAAGCAAAAGTGTTCTGCTGCAGTTGCTGCAATTCAGCATGAGAAGCCATGCATCGTGGAGCACTGGGCCAGTCTGGTGCTGTGCTTGACATGGTGCTCCCTGGTCTAGAAAAAATGCAGCATGTGAGAGGTGTTCTCACCTCTAGGATAATAAGGATTTCTTTAGTTAATAGTGGTTTCTTGCACAAATGAGTTCCTGAGTCAGCAGCCACATAACTTGTGGAACTACCTTATGCTAGCTATTTACATCTGTGTATGTAGGGTGGGGAGGGGAACCATTAATCGTCTGCCTTGGTGTGTCATGTCACACAGCTTGGTGCAAGATCATCGCAGATTGTGCATCTACAGTATTCCTATGGTGCAAGGCACTGACACAAATAAGTCAATCACTGGCAGCACAGTGTCCGTCTAAATTTCAGTGCATCCTTAGCTCTGAAAGCCTGCAAGCTCAGCAGGGAGCTTAAATGGAGATTTCATATGGCTGAAGCCTGTCCTTTGTGGATACTGAGCCACTAAATGTAACCATGCCCAATTTGATACAATCAGTGCTCTCAAGCTCAAGAGGGGTAAAGGGTGGAAGTGGAGTGTGCAGGCAGAAGTATGGGCAGCTACTGCTGATGGATGGAATATGGAAGAGAACAGGTTTAAAAAAAAAATATTTTAAAAAATCGAGAGGCAACTGGGTGGTGTGGTATCCCAAGAAGGTGTGCTGGACTGGAAAGCTGGGCACAAGATGCCAAGGAAGATGAGCTGTGTGCATCTTGGGATTAGAATGGTATCTGAGGAAAGCAGGGGGGGGTTATGTAAACATAGAAGGAGATGGGTGATAATGTTGCAAAAAGAGTAAGATCTGAGATTTTGCTTTGGGGAGATGGGTAATCAGTTTTTTTTCTTTTGTACTATTCCCTGACAGGGACAGAAGGGATTGTTTCTGACTAGAAGGGAGGTGCTGCCAGGCATGGGTGGGTGTGGTAGGCATCAAGAAGAGCTCTCTCTGCCTTCTGAGACTGAGACACTTAAGGCATTTCAGGGTGAAAACTAGACTGGAACAGAAAAGGCATATTATGCACCAAGCAATAGATATGTAGCCCACAGGAGAAAAGGCTGGCTTGGCTTAGCTCTGCTCTGATAGCTCCCACTTCTTATTTCTTAATTAGTTAATGTTTGTAAATGTGAAGTGTCCTATAAGTGCTAAGTATTATTATGGCTACTAAAATTGACCATAAAACCTAATATAGGGAAAAGTAAAGCACGCACATTTAGTTACATAAGCAAAGCAGTTTCTGACATCCATTGACTTAACTTATGTCACCAAACAGAAACTGCAGTAGTTATGCTGAAGTAGATGTGATCTAATGGAGTTTCAAAATTGGGTGGTATTTATCTTGGAGACAGCTGGAGCTCATCAGGGGAGAAATGGTTTATTGAGTCGGTACACGTGCAGGGACATGGAAATCAATTGTTATTTACCTGGTAACGAGTAACTGTGATGAACTAGTGGAACCTGTTATGGAAAGTTTTATCATGGGCTTTATAAAGAGAAAAAAAAAATCTTGGTGTGACAGAGACTTTAACGTTTTGTTTTGCAGTGCTATGATTCTGACCTCAGGTGCCTGGCATGTCTCTGCTTTGAAGAGTCTATTTTGAACTTCAGCATATGGTCCCAGCAGCATATCCCCATCATGTGGCCCACTAGCACCAAGTGCAGTTATGTATGGAGAAACTGCCTCTACTCACACTTGCGTGTGTCAGGAGACCAAGATCCTTTCATGGAAGTGCAGTGGAACAGAGCTTGCAAGCTCATTACCTGATTTTTATACAGTCTGGAGAGCATAAGCTTTGTTATCAACCAAAATAGGCTTCCAGCTAACTGGTATCTTACCTGTATCCCTGGATAATGCTATATACAGCATGTGAGAAATACAATATCAAGAGGAAATATTTTTTCTAAAACCCAGATTGGGTAATGCTGCGGTAGGAAGACTTATCCTTATTTTAATTTTCTTCCAGCCAGTATCATCATTGAGCTGCTTCTTCTATTAGATATGAGCTGCTTTCTCAGCGGTATTACTCGGCTCTTGAAACAAGTTTATACTGAAGTAGTTTCCCAGGTTAATGACATAGTTTAGATAAGTGCCATATTTCCTTCTGTTTTTTTTTCTTGAATTTCCTGCTTTTTTTTTTGTGTTGAGGATAATCATTTCCAAAACACACAGTATTTCAGTATCTGATACATTTTGGGGTAGAAAAACAAACTGTCATAAGAAATATCTAACTTCAGTTTTATTTTTTGGTCAAACTGATTGATTCAAATTGTTGATAACAGATATTGAACAAACTGAAAAGGAGTCAGGAACCTGTTGTTTATCTCTACTATACATGTAATTCTTGCTCAGGAGGCCACCAGCTTCCCTGCACAGCTGGGAACATGCACAGCTGCCTTAAGATGTGCATGGAGAGATGTCCTATCTCTGGTCATCGTCTGGCCTCATACTGAAAGGTTCAGCAAAAGTGCAAAATGCAGTGAAACTTTTTGTTCCTCTGAAGATCTGGACTGAAATTTGCATGGTTGAGTCCGCAAGGATAGTTTTACAGGTCCCTTATTTGCCTTCGAATTTCTAAAAGATGTAATGTTTCACAATACAACTCATGATTTTTTTGTTTGTTTTTTTTTTTTTTCCAGCCTGCATAGAATAACTTTGAAAATGTAAACTGGACCTCAGATAATCATTAGCATGTCATCTTTTGAAGCACTGGCTTGGACTGGGACCTATTTCCAAGATAAGAAGTAGATGTAAATCTCTTGCAACAGCTGTTCACTGCTCAGGGAGACTTCTCAGCTGGAGTGTTGTCAGAGGAGCATTAGAGCAACTTTCACATAATCACAGAATCACAGAATGTTAGGGATTGGAAGGGACCTCAAAAGATCATCTAGTCCAATCCCCCTGCCGGAGCAGGATTACCTAGATCATGTCACACAGGAACGCGTCCAGGTGGGTTTCGAATGTCTCCAGAGAAGGAGACTCCACAATCTCTCTGGGCAGCCTGTTCCAGTGTTCAGTTACCCTCACTGTAAAGAAGATTTCCTCATATTTATGTGGAACCTCCTGTGTTCCAGCTTGCACCCATTGCCTCTTGTCCTGTCAATGGAAGTCACTGAGAAGAGCCTGGCTCCATCCTCATGACACTTGCCCTTTACATATTTATAAACATTAATGAGGTCACCCCTCAGTCTCCTCTTCTCCAAGCTAAATAGACCCAGCTCCCTCAGCCTCTCCTCATAAGGGAGATGTTCCACTCCCTTAATCATCTTCGTGGCTCTGCGCTGGACTCTCTCTAGCAGTTCCCTGTCCTTCTTGAACTGAGGGGCCCACAACTGGACACAATATTCCACATGCGGCCTCACCAGGGCAGAGTAGAGGGGGAGGAGAACCTCTCTTAACCTGCTAACCACACCCCTTCTAATCCACCCCAGGATGCCATTGGCCTTCTTGGCCACAAGGGCACACTGCTGGCTCATGGTCATCCTGTTGTCCACTAGGACCCCCAGGTCCCTTTCCCCTACGCTGGTCTCCAACAGGTCTGCCCCCAACTCGTACTGGTACATGGGGTTGTTCTTGCCCAGATGCAGGACTCTACACTTGCCCTTATTATATTTCATTAAATTTCTCCCCGCCCAACTCTCCAGCCTGTCCAGGTCTCTCTGAATGGCAGCACAGCCTTCCGTTGTGTCAGCCACTCCTCCCAGTTTTGTGTCATCAGCGAACTTGCTGACAGTGCACTCTATTCCCTCATCCAAGTCATTAATGAATATATTGAATAGTACTGGTCCCAGTACCGACCCTTGAGGGACTCCACTAGATACAGGCCTCCAAGTGGACTCTGTCCCATTGACCACCACTCTCTGGCTTCTTTCCTTCATCCAGTTCACAATCCACCTCACTATCCAATCATTCAGACCACCCTTCCTCAGTTTAGCTGCGAGGATGCTGTGGGAGACTGTGTCAAACGCTTTACTGAAATCAAGATAGACCACATCCACAGCTTTACCATCATCTATCCACCGGGTTATGTCCTCATAAAAGGCTATCAAGTTGGTTAAGCATGACTTCCCCTTGGTGAAGCCATGTTGACTGCCCCTATCAACAGGATAGGATCCTCCTATCCTTGATGTGCCTAGAGACAGCACCAAGGACAAGTTGTTCCACTACCTTTCCAGGGATGGAGGTGAGGCTGACTGGTCTATAGTTACCCAGGTCCTCCTTCTTGCCCTTTTTGAAGACTGGAGTGACATTTGCTTTCCTCCAGTCCTCAGGCACCTCTCCCGTTGCCCACGACTTAGCAAAGATGATGGAGAGTGGCCTAGCAATGACTTCCGCCAGCTCCCTCAGCACCCGCGGGTGCATCCCATCAGGGCCCATGGATTTATGGACGTCCAGATTGCTTAATTGGTCCCTGACCCAGCCCTCATCAACCAAGACAGATTCCTCCTCTATCCTGACTTCTTCTGGGGCCGCAGGGGTCCGGGGCTCCTCAGGACAGCCTCCAACAGTACAGACAGAGGCAAAGAAGGCATTCAGTAACTCGGCCTTCTTTTTATCCTCTGTCTCCAGGGCCCCCACCTCATTCATCAGTGGGCCTACATTGCCTCTAGTGTTGGCTTTACCTGCAATGTATTTGAAGAAGCCCTTTCTGTTGTCCTTGACCTCTCTTGCAAGGTTTAATTCCAAGGAGGCCTTAGCTTTCCTAGTTGCCTCCCTACATCCTCTGACAACAGACTTATATTCCTCCCAAGTGGCCAGCCCCTCCTTCCATGATCTGTACACTCTCTTCTTCCACTTGAGTTTGCCCAGCAGTTCCCTGTTTAACCATGCAGGTCTCCTGGTACCCTTTCTTGACTTCCTACCTGTTGGGATGCTGTGATCTTGAGCTCGGAAGAAGCAGTCCTTGAATGCTAACCGACTATCTTGGGCCCCCTTACCTTCTAGTACCCTGTCCCATGGGATTTCCCCCAGCAATTGCTTGAAAAGGCCAAAGTTGGCCCTCCTGAAGTCCAGGGTTGCGATTTTGCTAGCTATTCTTTTCCTGCCACATGAGATCCTGAACTCCACCATCTCATGGTCACTACAACCAAGGCTGCCCTCAACCTTCACCACTTCAACCAGACCCTCCTTGTTAGTGAGAACAAGATCCAACAACACTCCTCTCCTAGTTGGCTCATCCACCATTTGCATCAGAAAGTTATCATCAATGCACTGGAGGAAGCTCCTGGACTGAGGATGGCTGGCTGAGTAGGCCTCCCAGCAAATATCAGGGTAGTTGAAATCCCCCATGACAACCAGGCCCTGTAATTGAGAGACTGCTCTCAGCTGCCTGTAGAAGGCCTCATCACCCTCCTCATCCTGATCTGGTGGCCTGTAATAGACACCCACAACAGTATCACCCCTGCCAGCCTGCCCCTTAAATCGCACCCACAAACTCTCAACTCGCTCCTGATCTGCCCCTGGACAGAACTCAATACATTCTAGCTGCTCACTCACATAAAGAGCAACTCCACCACCTCTCCTTAGTGGCCTGTCTTTCCTGAACAGGACATAGCCATCCATGACCACACTCTAGTCATGCGAGGTGTCCCACCAAGTCTCTGTAATTGCCACTAGATCATAACCCCCCGACCGAACATGGATTTCTAACTCCTCCTGTTTATTCCCCATGCTGCGTGCATTGGTGTACAGGCATTTCACGGAGCGAGCTGAGCACACCAATTTCACCCTAGGGGGATGGGAGGCCTCCTGGTCTACATCAATACTAGAGCGTTGCCCCAGTGGTGCATAATCATACCCTTGATTGTCTACAGTTTGTGTTAGGGAGCTGGAAGTATGTGGTACTGTTGGAATGGAGTCAGTTTAACATCAATGGACTGTCCTGAGCAAAGTCATGGGCATGTTATGAGTTGTCAGGGATTTGAAACCTATGAAAGGCTTCTGAGCAAGTATGTGTGTGATTTTTGGTTGTGTGTTTGATTTTGGTGTGGGTTTGGTTTTTTTTGGTCTTGAATAACAGAAGTAATGCATGTCTGTGGTGCTCTGTAACTTTATTTCCAGTTTACCCGGAAGTTCTAAAATTGCTTTACAATCTGTATTACGCAATGAGAGGGAGTTTTTCTTAACCAGTCACTGAGGTACAGCTACGTCTGGGGAAGCAGGTTTTTTTTGTGAAGTGTGCAGTAACAATTTATTCAACTGAAATGTTTTAATAAGAAAATGACATGATTGTGTCCTCTTTGAGTTCAGAATGAGCCAAACTCTGCTTTTGTGCAGATGAAGGCATCAGGATGTTCTGTGACAACGTAAGCCAGCCTTAACTGACTGCTGCTACAAGCTTCTGGACTTACATTAGTGCTGACATTGTAATTCAGGTGAAAAGGTGAAGTGTTATCTATGTGACCTTAAACAGCCAAAAGTGAACAGAGCCTGCAAAAAAGCAACTTTTTTGTTTTTAGATGGATCAGCACACTGAACTGGTCCATCTGCCTTGTGATGCAAACGACAGCGTGGGATCTGGAGAGGTGAAGATTGCACAGTGGGAGGGACAGTGAGACCATAACAGCTGAATTTTAAGTTATATCTTATGCTTCTGGAGAACATCAACCTTGTGTTTTGTTACTGGGGCTTGGCTTTACAAAAAGAGACAATTGGTGGCAATGAAGATCAGCTTATTTTTTAAAGGCAAAGGTCCTGAGGCAATCTGCTGTGAGCCATAAAGAACACATTATTTCTGTGAACACTGCTCCACCTTATCAACTGACTGTCTTGAGTAGCCTGAGTATCTTGAGCTCATTGAGGTTGGGGGCTTTCATATGACTTAGTCATTCATTCACCCTCATGGACAAAGCCTTTGTTAATGTAGTCTAATGTCACTATGGGAACATATGTCACTGATTCATGAGGTGTTTGGGGATATCTTTAGGGGCATTGATTTCAAGTTCCATTTCAAAGTGAGGTTTGGAAAAGGTATATGTATATGGCAAAAACACTTCTGTGTGTGTGGGAATACATGAACCGTTTGAGGGAAATTAACTAAAAACTTAGCTTTCACAGTCCTCATAAGCTTTGCTCTCTGGAATTTCTCTAGTTCTGCTAAAAGCAGGACAGTCCTTCCATCATCTGGGTGGAAAGCCCTTATTAGAACAGCTGAGATGTCAGCTAGCTCCTTGAAAACATAGCTGTAGGTGTGCACTCAGTGTATTCATGAACATAGTCTGGAGAAATTATTAAATGTTTAATGCTCAAGTAAGTCAGTGGCTTGAGGTATGGAATCTGAGACACATCTGAACAGTTTCTGTTCACTTTAATAAGACAAAGGGCATTTTAAATTGAGCTCTATCTCACAGGAGGAATGAGGCTATCAGTAGGAGTTAACCAGCAGGTTAAGGCAGATACTGTGAAGTATCTTGTACTGACAACCATCAAAGGTGGAACATCAGAGAAGATGGAGTGTAGATCTGGCATGGAATGCCTCTTCTTCATATGTGCCAATTAAAAACTTTCATTAATAATTACTTGGTATTACAGCAGTGGTAGTTCAAATAACACCTATCAACAGCTTGATCTGTTATATGAATTAGAACAAAGATGGCCTTTGTGCTAGGAAGTCTGAAGTCCAGTTCTAAAACAAGAAACAGATCAGGGAGTAAAAAGTGGAAGAAAAGATCGAGTAAAAAACAGGCTTCAGTTCAGAGAAAGCTTGGCTCATTCTTTGTTGTCATGAAGGTGCTGGTATTTGTGCAATGATTGTCACAAATATGTTGCACTTACCAGCCTGTATAAAGTGTATGATATGAGGCACTTAATATGATTGAATTCCTGGAAGGAAAAATGGAATATGTAAAGAGTAAAGACTATGGCAAATATTGCATCATTCAGCTGCTGAAGTTCTTCTGTACAAGGAAGGAGATCCTGACTCATGTAAGCAAGAAATTGTTCTTCATGTGAGCAAAAAAATTCCAGAAGTCTATTTCAAGATTGTAGTTCTGAAAAATGCCCTTACTTCTGGGTAAGTTTTCTTAATATAAATTAATTCTGGATTTTCTACTATTTGATCACCTCTTTCTGAGGTATATAATCTTTTATTAGCCTTAAAATCAGTCTTTTCAGTGTGTATAAAAAATTCCAAAAGGTAAAGTTACAAGCCATATTACTCTAGGAATCCAGGTGAATAAAAAATACTGCTTATCAAATTAGAGATCTGGAAGGTCTTAATTACCTTAATAATGATGTCTATATAAGCCACCAACAGCATGAAGATTTAATTAAAAAAAAAACCAAAACAAAACCCAAAAACAAACCAAAAGCTCCCAAATGAGACTTCCCTAGGGAAATTTTGGTTTTTTGTTGATCCAAATTCTTCTGCTGCACTTTTTTGCTTTCTGCTTCTCTGTGAAGTTTTCTGTTAAGAGAGCTAGCTCTGGAACCCGAAGGGCAGCAAGTATTTCAAAGCCTAGATTGCCACTTGAAAATTTTGGGAATTTAAACTAGAGTTGAAATGTAAAGATTGTAGAGATGCTACTGAATTATGAAGGATTTCCAGCTTTTTCTGTAGCTGACAATCCTCTATCTATAGCGAAGTCATGAGATATTTCATTAGCTGCATCAGCAGTCTGATACTGTATTACCATAGTATGTTTGCTCTCAAATTAGGAGGATTGCTATCTGTGGGCTCGATTTGTTGGCTAGTAGAGCTTCCTCTTTCTTTATTCTGAAGAGTAAAGGATAGGGATGTTCCCATCTTTCCATATGTAAGCCATTTTTCTTTTTAACCATGCCATATGAATGATCAAATACTCTGGTGCCTGAGTGTGTCACTGAAGTCAGCTGGAAACTTGCCATGTTGCAGATGTCCGTCAGGTCTGTGGAAATAGTAAGCTTATGGGAGAATCTGCTGTAAGGATGTTCCTTCTGCAGCCAACCTAACTGAAGAACCTAACTTAGGCGTTCAGCTAGGTGACTAGGCCAAAGGCTAGAGTAATTTGATGTGTAAGGTCCTGTCTGCTTGTAAGCTGTAAACCTAGGAGCTTTTCCTTATATTAGGTGCTTAAGATTAGGTGGTGCATATATCCCCATAGCATTTCTTATTGCGAGCAGTTATGTACCTTTTGTTTGTAGGGAATTGCATCCATAAAAACAGCAATGGGGTTGGAGAATCAACAGGTCTTGCAGAAGGAAATCTGAGAAACGCTGTTTCGCTGCTGCCTGCAAATGTTTGGAGGCTTCCAAATGCTGTCTTTACACGACGACTTCGGAGAAGTTGTCATTTCACGTGCAGCCCTTCTGCCTACCATCCCTTAGTTCAAGAGAACAATCAACCCTATTTTTGTTTGTGTCTTGAAATAGTGTGGACAGTTTAGTACTTGTTCGTAAGTTATAAATGTTTAAAAACTCAAAGAAAAAGTAAAAAAAATTAAGAAAAAGTAAACAAGGAGACCCACAGGGAAAAACAAACAAACAAAAGCCAGTTTGTCTTTTCAATGACTGAAATTTAATTAAGTATTGGTAGTATGTGGTGTACAACCTGGGGGAGCAGGAGCAGTTGATGGATGACCGTGTAATGGTTTCTGGATCTTCATAGCTGTATTTAGAAAGCATTGTAGAATATGAGTAAAAGGAAGAAAAAGGAGTATATAAAAGAGCAGGAGAGAGGAAAAAGGAAACAGGAAGCAAGATGAAAAGAAGAAGATGAGGAGAAAGAAAACAGAACAAAGGCTGGGAATTAAGAACAACCAAGGTTATGTGCTGGTAGGCTGTAAAATGTGTGTGGAGGCTGAACATGAGAGCAGAAGAGACTGAGAAAAAAGAAAGAAAATGGAAACAAAAGTGCTGGAGTAGGAGGAGAGGTTATTTCATTTGTTCCTGACTTGGTTGGGCATTAAATCAGCCAAGCTTGAATTTTTCTAGGCATCCTCATTCAAGAGGGATGAAGAGAGGACTGCTTGCCAACTTCCCTGGGCACAGGTAGTGTGGCAAAGCTGGGCAAATCAAACCTGTTGGAGGTAGAGTGGTGACTGAATGGAGCTCCAGCTTTGGGAACCCATGAGCATCACAGCCATCTCCCCAGGGGGCCGTAGGATAATCCTGCAAGGGGAGGATGGCGGGAAGTTGTCATGGAAACGGAGGGCCTGAAAGATTGACTCTGAGCAGCAACAGGCCAGGGAGGCAGCCTAAGTAGGATTTATAGCACATTATAGTGTGAAAACCAGGAGAAAATTACTGTAAAGGCAGAAATTATAGCACAACAGAACATATCAGCTCTGAGATCCGTCTTGCTAATTAAAACAGCATACTCTGTGGTGGAGCGCGTGATAAGCCTGTTAGCCTAAATGGGAAGATGTTATCGATACTTCATTATAAAGTTTATTGTCTTTAAAGTAACTATGGAGGAGGGGCAGGGAACTGTGGAACCTGACTAACCAATGCCACTCTCTGTCTTCTACTTGTACTTAATAAATATTCATTCACTGTTAATTCTTAGATCTCTGGAATGTGTTTTGCTGCTTGAAATTTTCCAGCTGCAAGTCAATTTGCACATGTTTGTGGGGTAAATAAGGAGCCTAAGGGGGGGCAAAATGTGGCTGTGTGTGGAGGGGCTGGCTAAGTGAGTGAACTGGAGATGAAAAGCCCTAGGACACTTCTATTCAGTGAAGTAATTAATATTCTTGTTTGAATATTAGAATACTAAATGAGGAAGAAATGAAAAAGATAATAAATACCTAAAGCTTAGTTGTTGACACATCGACTGGTATGTTGGAAATGTTTTCATATTAGAGAATCTGAGGCAGCGTGTCTTATGATGCTGGCTTTCAAGCATTTTAGCACATTACAGTATTGCAGCAATGTTTAAAAATAACCTAAAAAACTCGTACTTCATCAGCTTTGAATCCTTAACTGCAGTGAGTCTCTCTCTCATTTCTTGCTTCTTACAGTTTTACGTCTTTGTGCACAATGTTTCCCTCAGATGAAGGCTTAGAAAGGTTTGGTGTAGGCAAACTGAGAACCTTTAACGATGAAAGTGACAAAATTGTGATGGTGGCTCACGGCAAAGAAATTTAGCAGCCTGTTCAGTCCTAGCACCTCGCAGCCAAAGCCCTGCTGCCTACTCCCCTTCTGAGAGGAGAAGCTTTTCGGGTAGAGGAGATTTCCTGAGCAGACACAAGCAGTTGGTGAGAAGTTGAGGGCTGATTATTCTTTCCTTCATCGTGCCCCGGTCTGAGGTGCTGTGTGGCTTTTCAAGGCTGTTAAGGTTTGATTGCTCTGCCCTTCCTCCCAATTTCCACCTTTGTACGGTGCTCTTCAGAGACTCAATCTGCTTCAAGGAGCAGCATCAACAGCGGGTTTCGTGTTTTGTTTCAAGAGGTCCTGTAGCACTTCAAGAACTGTGCTGATAAACCTGGTTAACTTTGAATGGTAATTACTATAGCATTTATCACTTAATTTATTGTCTGTGATAGATGCAGTAGGAGTTGAGAAATTTTACAGTAATTTGAAGAGGTCTGTCTAGTCGAGACCTCTAGGTTGCATAGATCTTTGTCAGATTATTCAGAAAACGGTAGATGCATTTCAAGATCAGTTGAAACATGAAACGTGCAAAACATCTGATCCTGAAGTAAAAGCTCCTAAAAAAAAAATTACTTAATGGATAGTAACCAAACCCAAGTGAAATTATAAGATATGGTTTGTTGATACCTGCTGTGTGTCCACTATAGCATGTTAAAGGACGGAACTGGATAACCCCTTAGTGAAGTATGTACATTTCCTCTTAATACTGATTTCAAGATTTCTTTCAAATCTTCTAGCAGGTTTTGATTTCATACTTGAGATGTGTTCCTCTTGCTAGCTGCAGAAATAGAAGTGCATTCCCTAGTGAAGTTTGAAGCACTAATGATCATTGTTTGAACAATTTCAGCTTGTGACTACTGGGGAATGTGCTGCGTAAGTCTTTGTAACCATGTGGATTTTTGTACCTGTGGTTTCTGCCAGTAAAGCAACAGTAAGCTTTCTATCCCTATCTGCTTCCTCTAATGGCACATTTTTCTAAAGTGAAAGCTCAGATGTAATATAAAAGTACTGTATGCAGCCAGTCTGAAATACCAGGAGCTGTGATTGGTAGGGCAGATCTCGTGCACTGAGTAAGGATGTACTTTGTTACATTACCCTTCAGTGAGACAAAATGCTTTGTATAGAGAATGGTATGGATGCTGCCATAGCATCTGTGTCTGGGTTGGGAATACCATCCTCCCAGATACACTACTTTGGGGATGGAAAAGAAAAGAAACGCTGTGTTGGCAGGTTCAAGTGGGCTGAACAACAGCCAAAGAGGAAAGGGGTAAAGCAAAAGTCACCTGTTGAACTTATATATTTTAATACTAGATGAAGCTCTTGAGGCATCTGATACATCAATGCTTCTCTAAATTATTTTTAAAATAACATAACCATTAAAGTTTAAAGAGGAAAACAATCCAAAATAAACTGTCTTCTATTCTATTTTTCTTCAGTACTGGGGAGGTAGAGACAACAATAAGTGAATAGTATACAGAATTGTAATCTCAGTATTTGTAACTTTTAAAAATTTATTAATGGTATGGTAAAAAGGGAGGGGAGAGAGATGCAGTAAATAATTTTTTTCAATCCCTTTCTCATGGCTGGTGATCTGAGAACAACTGGTGACCCACATACTGGGTTAAGTTAGTATGTATCAGGTTACTTTTTTGTGCAAGAATAATGTAGGGTAGTGGTGTTTCTTGCATGGGATTTAAAAATAGTTGCGTATTGAATGTTTAATGATTTAGTATTTGATACTCTCTCCTTTAGTATTGGGCAGTGTTTAGATCTTCTCGGCAGCAATGCCAAGTTAAACACTCCCACTGCTGGCTCTTGCTTTTGCCTGGAGGGTGTTGACTCTACTGTGCAAGTTCATGATGTGAACCAGTTTAATGAACTGATCCAGCTGAAAAATAACTCAAGAAAACTGTTTCTTGGTCTGGTTCACTCCAAGTAGCTGTGTCAGCACAATGGAGACAAAAGAGGAGGCTCAGAGGTGACCTTATTGCAGTCTACAACTACCTGAAGGGAGGCTGTAGTGGAGTGGGAGTCGGCCTCTTCTCCCAGGCAACTAGTGACAGGACAAGAGGACATAGCCTCAAGCTTCGCCAGGGGAGGTTCAGGTTGGACATTAGGAAGCATTTCTTCACAGAAGGAGTCATTAGACATTGGAACGGGCTGCCCAGAGAGCTGGTGGAGTCACCATCTCTGGATGTGTTTAAGAAAAGACTGGACATGGCACTTAGTGCCATGGTCTAGTTGACAGGGTGGTGTCAGGGCAACGGTTGGACTCAGTCCCAGAGGTCTCTTCCAACCTGATTGATTCTGTGAAAAGCAGAGGGCACAAATGTAAACCCTCATCCCTGCCAAAGGGGATGGAAAGCAGGTATGTTGTACTTGGCATTAATGCCAAATGTAGTGCCGTGACTTTAATATTAGTTTCAGCTATGCGCTCCTTCTATTCACA
Source organism: Nyctibius grandis (assembly GCF_013368605.1). Lineage (NCBI taxonomy): Eukaryota > Metazoa > Chordata > Aves > Nyctibiiformes > Nyctibiidae > Nyctibius > Nyctibius grandis. Next base: position 49,303,265 of record NC_090661.1, read on the forward strand.
GGATCTGTAGTGAATAGTCTTATTGTAGTGAGGAGAGCCTGGCTGAATTTCTCTTTTTATTGGAATATTTTACAAGGTGTGTATGAAATCATTTACCATCAGGTACTGATTAATCTACAAGCAGATTGATAAGAGATGGATGGGTAAAGCAAACAGCTGGAATAACTGAATCTTAATTTCCTTAATCTTTTTCTTCAAGTCTTACTTTCCGACCAGATATTATCAACTATAGTCACTGTATGTGCTGGAAAGTTTGATCCATTGCTTTCAGTGAGAGCTTTCCATGGTGTAGTACAGAGGAGAGCCCTCAGGGTTTGTCCTGAAGGAGATCCAGTTGGCAAGATAATTAAATTAACAACCTGCAGCCCATACTGTCTACTTGGCAGTCAGGCAGCAGCTCATGAAAGCATACGCAGCATCAGCAGAGACTGTAAAAAATAACACAGCCTCTTACTGAGTCATCAAACCCATTGCACAGACTTTGCCCACTTAATAGTTGATGTTTTGCTTTTTTCCCAAGGGGCATTAAAGCATGCCAAAGTACTGTGAGTGCTTTGGCCATGACATTTTCCTTGTATTTTTAGGTGGACCTTTTACAACTATAATTATTTCTAGAGGGTTTTCTGTTTGTTTAGGATTCTAGTAAAGTCAGAAGATCAGAGCATGACCCCTCTTTGGGAATGGCAGGCAGGTGCTGCTGAAAAGAACATTGTCCTGGTTTATTACAGTAGCCAAGTAGCAGAATATGTGTGTCTGCCTGTTTCTAGAACCTTACTTATTTACCTCTCTCTTATATGTAGAAATAATTACCTATAAATCTTCTTTTTGCTTTCCTCCTAACCCTACTCCTTTATCCCCTCAATTGGTCCTCAGTTTTTCACTGTTTTCTTTTTCCCTGTGTGCTTTTGTTATTGTTTATCACTCTTTCTGCACCCTGTTCCCCTCAGAGAACAAGGCTTTTCCAAAATTTATATACTTGACTGGCCCTGCTAACTAGTTGCAGCAGCCAGCACGAAGCATTCATGCTGCTTCTGAGTGGTACCATTTAGACAAGTACATTTATTTTCCTTTGATGCTTGTCTTGTGAGAAAGCATGTAATTGTGATGTCCTGGGTCTGCACCATAGCACTAGATGGACAGTACTTCACTAGGTGTTTGCTGTACTTCTAATTTCCACTAATGAAGTCTATAATAGAATAATTAAAGAGGAGAAAGTGATTCAAAATGAAGGGTGGTGCTATATTTTATTTTGCTGCCAGCATCTTGCATGTGTGCTTTTGGAGTGAAAGGGAGAAAAAAAGGTATTGAATTTTCAAATTTAATTTTCTGCACTGAAAACTTGAAGAACACTTTCTGATTAGCATCCTTGATGTCTTGGGCACTTTTTTGAGCAGAGGCATCATTATGTAGGTTTAGAACATCCATTAAATGCTGGTGACATGAATGCCAGTGTGATGAAGGAAACTGGAACAGCTGGAACAATGTGGTTAAATTATAGCATTTTTCAAAGTCTTTTATACCATGTGATAAATAATACAAAGGCTCTTCTTTTCTTTAGAAGAGTGTATGGGATGGTGTATTGGGTTTGAATTGCAAGGTTTTGGTAGAAGGGGGGCTACAGGGGCAGCTTCTATGAAAAGCTGCTAGAAGCTTCCCCTCTGTCTAACAGAGCCAGTGCCAGCCGGCTCCAAGACGGACCCACCGCTGACCAAGGCCGAGCCCATCAGCGATGGTGGTAGCGCCTCTGGGACAGCATATTTAAGAAGGGGGGGGGGGAGAAAACACTTGCTCAATTGCAGCCAGAAGTGAGGAATGAGAATATGTGAGAGAGAGAACCCTGCAGACACCAAGGTCAGTGAAGAAGGAGGGGGAGGAGGTGCTCCAGGTGATGGAGCAGAGATTCCCCTGCAGCCTGTGGTGAAGACCACGGTGGAGCAGATATCTGCCTGCAGCCCATGGAGGACCCCATGTCAGAGCAGGTGGATGCACCTGAAGAAGGATGTGACCCTGTAGGAAGCCCACACTGGAGCAGGCTCCTGGCAGGACCTGTGGCCCCATGGAGAGAGGAGCCCACACTGGAGCAGGTTTGTTGGCAGGACTTGTGGCCCCATGGGGGACCCATGTTCTTCGTGAAGAACTGCAGCCTGCGGGAAGGACTCACGTTGGAGAAGTTCATGGAGGACTGTCTCCCATGGGAGGGACCCCATGCTGGAGCAAGGAAAGAGTGTGAGGAGTCCTCCCTCAGAGGGAGGACGGAGCAGCAGAAACAATGTGTGATGAACTGACCGCAACCCCCATTCCCCGTCCCTCTGTGCCATTGTGGGGGAGAAGGTAGAGAAATGGGGAGTGAAGTTGAGCCTGGGAAGAAGGGAGGGTTGGGGAGAAGGTTTTAAGATTTGTTTTTATTTCTTATTGCCCTACTCTGATTTGATAGGTAATAAATTAAACTAATTTCCCCAAGTGGAGTCTGTTTTGCCGATGTCAGTAATTGGTGAGTGATCTCTCCCTGTCCTTATCTTGACCCATGAGCCTTTCGTTATATTTTCTCTCCCCTGTCCAGCTGAGGAGGTGAATGATAGAGCAGCTTTGGTGGGTACCTGGTATCCAGCCTTGGTCAGACCACCACAGGTGGTGAGAAGAAAGCCCTGTGAAAGCCATGGGTGGTCTTTTCTGTGTAAAAGCAAGAAGTTCTATGTAGCAAATAGCCTTCCCTGTTAGATCCTAGTTTAGCACAAACTTTGTCAGGATGCTTTTCAAAATTTGATCCTAACTCTGTGCTTTGTGGTTTGTACGTAACATAGGCAAAGTGACAGCACATATTTAAAACGGAGCCCTTGTCTGCTCTTTTTGCTGCCCCCAAAGTAAATAATCCATTTTCCGTTTAATTAACTCATTTTACTCTCCCTAAATTATTCTAAGATTTCCAGTACAGCCAGATCCAGTCTGTTGGGTATAGTACGGCAGTGTTCTGTGATGGTAGCATTGGAACGTCTTCCCTCTGAAAAGTGGTGATATAATTATGTTGTTTATGTGTATGTATATTAGCCTTCAGTGCACTGAAACCAATTGAAATCACAAGGAAGTGCAGAAGTCTCAGTGAGATCACTAAATCTGCAGTATCAATATAGGAACAACTATGTCTATTCTATCCACATGCAATCAAGGATCAAATCATGGTGTTTTTACAATGCAGAATGAGAGAAATGAAAAATTATGACGGCCGCATGAACTGTCAAATGATGGTCAAATTCAGTGTCTGTAGTGGTGAGAGATATAAAGCATGCCCTTTCTCACCAACAGGTTTCCCCATTTAGGCCAGGTGTGATAAATGAGAGCTATGTGCCACCTGACTTCATCTGAGTAAACCTTTAACCTCTGAAGTTGGAGGTATGATGAAGTGCTGACTTTGGAAGAAGTAAGCCGATTGGTTTCTTTCCACATGACTAGACAGTACGTTTCTGCTGGTGAACTGTACTCAGATGCTTTGTGTAACCCTGACCTGTTTCCTTTTCGCTCCCTAAAATCCCATCAGTGTCTCCTCACAGTTACGTTGTTGCTGAATTTACGTGCATCCATTTTTGTTTGTTTTTTTTTCAGAAGACGCATTCACAGCAAAAGGTTGACTTCGTTCATAAACTAGGGGCTAAGAAAAGCAGTAGACAGAACCATGTAGGCTTGCAAATCCACCACAATTCATTGCAGCCTCTTATGAGGCAATCCAAATGGTGTTTACTAGCAAGAAACAATTGCTTTTGTGTTTAATGTGGCTAATGTTCCTGAATGCCCTTGAAAGCAGAAACAGCACAGCCAAGTGGGCAGAGCAGTGCCCGCTTTCCAGCAGTGCTGATGTCTGGAGTACTTTGTATTCCTTATAAACTGCATTGGAAGTGGCAAATTGTAAATCTGGCACTAGTTAGCATCAGAGAAAGGAAGAAAAAATAGTTGCTATGATAGTGTAGACTTGTACCTAGAAGACCTAAATGAATCGCTTTGCTGTAGTCCATGAACTTTTCTTTTACCATCTACCAAGGTAATTTGGGAGTCAACCTAAATGGCAATATAGCCCACCAGACTCATTGCTTGGAATTTATTTTAATCATTGATTTCACTAAATACAGAGTTGCTGTTGGACTCCTCTGGATGAGATTTCTGTGAACGTAAAAATGAATTTTTTGGGACTGTAGTGAAGAAATACAGTAAATACAAACCAAAGGCATTCAGCAAGCACCAGACCCACTGCATCTACAAGCTGTAGGTATTCACCTACATCTGTGCATCAAGTAGGCCTACTATGTGGTACATATTGATTAGGATGCTACCAACATGGTGGTATGTACCTACTCATTAAATACCCTCAGAAGGCCCAATCCTGTTGTAATTTTCACCAACATAAAAATAGAGTGTCTTTGAACTTAGTGGTAGTAGTCTAAAATTACAGCATCACGATGACTTTGAAAGCTGGCTGTCTGCAGGAATGCCTTCCTTCCATTGGTAAGATGGACTATACTTCCTATAAGTTTCTTTGATATCTCTGATCATTGTGACTAAACTGTACTTTATCTCACCACATCGTATGACTATGACTGATGTCCTGAGCACTGACAGAGTGAAATTTATGTAATGTGGCTTGTTGATGGATAGTGTCTGACAGACACACAGGTGACACCTTCCTCTTCATATATGATGCACCCTGCAATACTCTGTGCGGTGTTGTAGGGAAGTATCATGTGGGGATGATGTGCTACTTTTTTTTTTTTTTTTTTTTAATGCAATAGCTGAGTCAAGCATTGTGGAATTACAGAAGACCTCCAAATCCCTCTCACTGACCTCGCAAAGTGTAGCCATAAACTTCTATTCAGGGATAAGACTTTTCAGTAGCTCTCAAGCAGCCTAATCCACCGACCTGAGTGAGACCCAATCTGAGCTATCACAGAGTACAGTTTGAGTTCTCACCTCAATCCTTCACTGACATCTGAGAGAAGATAAGAGGAAGTCTCCACATTTCTGTACTCATTTTGTACTTATCCCTTCTTCATGGGAAACAGGGCAATTTGTTGAGAAAGAAGGAAAAACATGATAAAGATCTAAGATTTATTCCACAGTAGAATCATAATCCTAATGCTGGCCATATGTGATTATGTAACTACAACATAATTGCATCTCAGTGTTAAATACTAATTTTTGAGTTGTCGTGTATCTGCAAGATTCCTCGATTTTATTTTATTGTAGCTGGGAAGATCAAAGATGAGTTGCCATCTACCTATTTGCATTTTTTGTGTTTCCTGATCAGCCAGTAATTTAGGTGTCCGCTGTTGGCAATTGAATTGCACTTGATAAAGCACACCATTGCCATTGTATTTACTGGCTATCAGATATCAGTGGTCTTGAAGTATGGCATTACTGAAGAAGATATATCTCTGCCTCAAAGAACTGTTTAAAAAAAAACCAAAACAACAAAACACTCCCCCCTCCCCTCAAACAAACAAACCAACCCATGCAACCTTCCCCCCTTCCCACTCTGCCCCTTAAATAGGCATTGAAAAGGTACTAGGGATGTAAGTAGGAAGCGGAAAAATATTTACTGGAATAGATAAGAACATAAGGCTGGGCTTTGCATTGGCAGCTTTAGAAGGACTAAGGAATTCAGGAGTTGCTGTTCCTGAATTGCTCTCTGTTAGTTTTCATTAGTGAGATTGTAGGAGGGAAGGCAAGACCCTTGTGGACAGAGCTGGCAGCTGGATTGTGGACAGATCTGGTAACTGGATTGTACCTATTCTGTGGATGAGTGGAAGTTTTCCATTAGTGCTAACCCAATAGCACTGGTCTTAAGGGAGAAGAGTCAGGTTTAACACGTATCTGTCCTGCTTTATTGAAGTAAAGTGTCTTATAGCCTTAGGCTGCATAATTTTTGTCTCATCGGTATTTAGGTAGTTGCGCAACACACGGGTTCACTTTTTTCCCCAAGTTTTCTCACAATAGGTAGTCTTTCTTGCTAGAGGAGGGGGCAGCTCCTTTTAGCTGCTGCTGCAAAGGAATTCACTAAGGTCTTGGCATTTGCACTCTGATGTTAGAGAGCAAGAGGAAAAGACTGGAAAAGCACCCAATCACTAAGGCCTTTAGAAACGGACTATATTTTCTGAGCAGCTGTCGATGGAGTATGTGTAAGATTATTATTGTTCGCAGAAGCTTTATTGATCTTGGCATTGAAGCCCAGAAATCTGTTTACAGCAGCCTATAAAAATGAATGGCTACTTCTTTTGCTGAAGGTTAACACACTGTGTTTGTTTAATTAAATTGAAATGGCTTTGTGTTGTCTAAATGTCACTGTTATTGAATTTTCAAGTGATTTCAGATTCTTCTAGTTGGATAAAAATATATAGATAAAAGGCAATATGTTAAAAGATGGTGCTATTCACTTCATTAAAACAAGATAAACTTAGATATGAAGAGAAACACTATTGTCTTTGACACAGTTGACTGCATGAGAAGGTCATTTTAGGTTTCCAAGTCTGCTTTGGTGTTTGTTCTTCAGTTTGTGTTATTTGCATCTGTGTTTCTTGCATCTTGCATCTGTGGAAAGAAAGGAAGAAATGCAGAAGGCCAAAAGTGGTACCTTTGGAACATCCATCTCTTCTAGAAAATCACTTGGTGGAAGGAAGATCTTACCGTAGTGAAATGGGAAGACATATTTATTTATAGCTTCCTGATTGCAACAAGAGAGCTGAAACTTGTGCTACTGCTTGACTATAATGAGTTCTTCCATGGACTGCTGTGGGCATTTTCTCCTTCTGGTTTTCTTGTTCTGAAACTAGTTTATCAAGCCTTTTGCCTACTTTCATTACATAGCTCTTTCTTTGCCCTGCAATTTGTCAGGTAAATGTAATATGTGTTGCTGACTGTACTGAAAGCTTAAGACACAAAGACTTAATATAGAAGCAGAGTTTACTAAAGCATATACATATGTGGGTCATGATATTTGTTTTACAGACATTTGTTTTCCTCTAAATATTGAATTGACAGGCTTTCTTAAAAAGATCTTAGTTTTTGTCATGATCTAATTAAACATGGGGAGTGTGTTTGAAAACTGCTATCATCCAGGATGCTGCTGTGCACCTGGACAGGCTTAGAGGCAGTCCTTTTTCCCAGCCCCTTCACTGTGTATTTAATGTTTTGCCTATATAGTATCTTTTGCCTATCTATAAATGGATCAGGATGTTGCTGAAATAAGTGTTTCATAAACACAGCGGGAAAAGATTGGTGTGTCTTGATTATACCCTCAGTTATGTCTTCTGCTCTGCCTACTGTCAAGCTACTCCTCATTAGGGACTTTCTTTCCCCTTCAGTGTCCCCTTCATTGTCCTCTTCTCTGGTTACTGGACAGTTACATATGACAGAGACCAGTGACTGCAGCTCACAAGTGACCATTGACTGCAACATCTACCTCTCTTCAGTTAATGACTATTTTCAGGTTTTGTGTCCCCACCCCACTCTGTACATGTAGAGAGACTACAGGATTGGAAGCTAAAAGGGAATAAACAGAAAATGGCCAGGGGGGTGAAGAAAGGTATATTTTAATCTGTATGAGAAACTGGAATGTTTAGCACCAAGCCAGCAACTGTATCTTTTTTCAGCCCAACACCATGAGTGCTCACTGTATTTAGTTATTTATTTTTAGAATTACTGTGAATTTCCCCCACCCATTTGTTGAGAGCTCACACAGAGTAGTGGTGTTCCGCAGGGAATGTGAAGTTACACAGATCATTGCTCTTTGTCAGGGCTTTCAAATCTCACAATGCTCTTGAGAAAGTTTGTTCATGAAACAGGTTCATCATCTATTAAATGTGTTCTCCAGGGAAAGGTTGATAATATACAATTAAATGAGAGTTGAACACAGAGAATATCCTGAGCAGCTGTATCCCTCTGGCTAAAATCTTCTGTTAGCAGATGCTACTTAAAGGTGAAAGGAATACTAGCAGTTACAGATAATAAAGCCAAAAAGATTCTTTGAGCCTTTCTCTATATCAATGTGGTCTTCATAGGAGCTTTTCAAATCTTTGTCTCATTATACCTTAAATAACTCCATCATGAAGACTAATGCTATAAAAAGAAATAAATTAAATTAGAGGTTTATTTGAAATCCCTTCCAAACATTAAAGGTCCTGTTTCAAAGCCTTTGATCTCAATAGATTTTGGATCAAACAAAGACTGTAGGTTCAATCCTTTCGTGACTTGCATATCTGGAACTTGAAGGGATGGGAAAGCACTGAATTTCAATTTGCATGTTCAAAATGCAGTGCATATAAGGAAGGGTGAAGATGTGATAGATGCTTACCCTTTTGATTTGCCTTAAGGAAGTCTCAACTGAGAAACAGTGCCTCTTCTTGATGCATTGAAGTCCTCTGGAAGATCTGCAGTTGAATTCGTTGTGTGCAGGAACAGCACCTGCTTGGGTAGGGAGGGGAAGGCATTGTAGAAAGGATCCCAGATGGCTTAGAACTGTATTTATTTTGTAATCTGAACATTTGTTTTGTCTGTTTGTGGTAAATATGTTAGTAAGTACAACATTGCATTGTTTTGGGTAAGAAGGAAATCTTTATTTTAACTCCTAGGTGATGCTGCAATTACAGTTGCAGTGAGAGTTGAAGTGAATGCTCTTTAGGAATACTTATTTTTAAAGTTGGGATTTAGCGGTCTTACAGATTAGATAGGTTTCAGTAATAATAAATTTTTATGGTTTATAGAATGAACAGGTGAAAACTGTCAACTTTCTCTCAGTGGATCTGTCCATATTGCAGGATTTTTATTTTTGTTGATAGTGCCAGCAGAGGATTCCAGGGTGAGCTCCAAAGGATACTTGTGCTGTTAAAGGTTTTACCACAATGATGTGAATATAGGAAATGCACTGCCTTCTTTTTTTCGCCAATCCATACATATAAAACTCTACAGAACTCCACAGGTTTTTAAGCAAACTAAGCTATTTAGTTAGTCGTTCCTCCTTTAGACCTAAGCTTGAGGATTTTTTCTCAGCTGGAGAGAGCATCACTAGTCCTTAAGTCTATATACTATGGGAGCTCCCTGCTTTCCTTGGAGGTTACATATACTGTCTGTTGCTCCAGGAGAAACCAAAAACTCTAAGCTCAAACCTTCTCAGACAAGAGAAACCTTTTACTGCGTGGTTAATTATTCCTACTCCTGTCTGAAAACTAGAGGGAAGATTAGAAATATTTACGTGGTAACATAAAGCTTCCATCAAAAGTTGTGATGCTTTTGGTGCATCTTTCTCCCCACCTTGGATATTTTCTGAGCTAAATATCTGTGTATAAGTGTAATGTGTTCAAATGGTTGAACATAGTGTTTTCTTTGTTATTAGTAATAAGAAGTTTCCTGTACACTGTGGTATAACCACGTTTGTGAACCAGTTTTAGGTGATTTATAATAAATGTGAGGATCTGTTTTTTTTTCTAAAGATGGAAATATTCCACATTATTTTTCTCTTTAAACTGACAATGTGTGCAGAAGTGATCTGTCATACCTTAGAGACTTCTGTCGCTTGAGCAACAGAAGAAGATTGTACTTCCTATGTGGAAAATACAGGGTTATATTTCCTTTGTCACAAGGCGCTCTGAAGTGGAGTCTTTGTTCTCCACTTATTCTGTTGTCTTCATTTGGACAGTTTGGGGAGAAAATGGGATTTAGTTAACCTTTCTGGGTGGACAACAGGACAGCAGCAGAACTTTCTTTGATGTATTTGGAAAACTTGTAGTCTAGTTCTGGGCTTCAGAAAGAAGGCAAGAAACAGTAGTTGAGCCTCTTCTATGCCATGCAGATAACTCGGGTTATAGTACAGATGTTTGAATTTTACGTCGCTTTCAGACATCCCACAAATTATTTTTCTGTTTTGATTTGGAAACAATTTTTGTTGTTCTTTAGTGAAAGCCTCTACAAATGAGTCAAAAAGGAAACCTTTGAGTTAAAATAACTCTCTGTTCAGCAACAGCTAATTAGATGTTCCAGAGCATTCTGCTGCAGGGCTTTGCGACATCTTTTCCAGTTCAGTGCATTTTTGTATGCACCCTTTCTTCTCCTGAACAGCAGGTTTTTTGACTGTAATTGTTGTATAGCTTGTCGCTTCTACTAATTCTCATGCGGAGACTGCACTTGCGGGATAGCATAACATGGATCCGTGTGGTAAGACACGGTGCCTCGGTAGAAAACCACCTCAGGGCTCCCAGGCTGAGCATCAGGGAACAGAAGTTAGGGGTCTGCATTGCAGTTAATGCAGTCAAAGTAGTACCTGCTGATTCTTAAAGGTCAAATTTCTTGAGTTTTGGGGGTTTTTCTCTTCTGATTTGAAGCAGGGCGGCGGCTCACCGGGTGTCGGGCGACGGCCCTGAGCAACGACCCGATCTCAATGTGAGCATGGAAGTTCTCTCTCTCTTCGCAAAGCGCGCAGCGGATATATAGGCGGGGCTGCTAATCACGAGTCCCGATCGAACCTGTGATCGGTCCACAGATTTACATACTCAGAGCTCTGGAGTTAACTCTTGCGTAGCTCAAAGCCTGGGTTGCTCAGACTGCTCAGTGGCACAAGATCGTGCCCCTTCTCACTTAACCAAGCCTCTACACCTCTACACTGATTTATATTTTGAACACTTGAAAAAAAATGATGCTATTACTTGGTTTTAAACAAAGACAGACCTCGTAAACATCAAACTCCTATATCAGCTTTGCTCACATTTCTTGTGCCACTGGTAGGTCTGGAGAAATTTTTCCTTTCCTGTGACATATAACTGCTTCTGAGAGAGGTTAAAAAGCAGCAGAGGTCCTGTTGCATATGTTTGGAGGGATAAGACTTATGAAGGCATGATTACGATTTTGCATGTTTTATTTTCAGTACTTTTCACTCTTAACTGTTTATTACTAGGGACTCTTCTGTGCAACTCGTTCCATGGAAATGGGTTTGTCATTTCTATTATTGGTACTACTTTCTCATCAGAAGCTGTAACACTGATATCAGCATAGACCTCTATCAAAATGGCTGAGCTGTTGTAAGACACAGACAGGGTTTTCAAACTTTTGACCATTGAGTGACTGTCAAGAATTATCAGGAAAGATCATAAATGCATCATATAGCTTCTAAACAGAAACAAATCTGGTAGTAATGTTCTGCAGACCAATTTCAGATAGTCTTTATGGACTTCTAGGCCACTTTTGGGATCCCTGTCTTGGAGCTGGGAATTCTGATTTCTCTCTCTGCTGTCTTGCTGACCTTGTGGTGCTTGGTAAATCTTGTGGGGCCAAAGAGATGCTGTGCTAGGGCACTTCTTAATATAGTCTACTGGGAATTGCAGGTTCTTCTGGAAGTGTGAACTACTGAAGTCCTTTTTCCCTGACTGTCAAATAGGGATAGTATTTATTCTTTCTAAGCACTATGAAATATAAGAAAGAAAAATGTATGTAAATTGTACAGTGTTGTTATGAATCCATGTTGGAAATCATCACATTTTATAAAGACTGTGTCATGCAAGTGTTTTTAGTAACAAAAAAAGTGGAAGGTGACCTAGTAGTTTTTGTCAGAATTCACTTTAAGAGAATGTGGCTGAGCAAGGAGGTTGCTGAACCTATATGATGGCTTCATGGGGGTGCTGGGATTTGCTACCTTGGGGGTATTTTGTGTGCCTGGAGTCAGTGCAAACAGAAAGCAAAAAGAAATCATAAATACTTTTTGTCTGTTGTGAGCTAGTTTTCTTCTCTTTGCTGATCTCACTGAAGGAGTGTGTGTGTGCACACGTGTGGTAGTATGTCTCAAATCTTGTATTTATAAGATTCTGTTATAATGTTCTCTTGATAATTGTTTTCAGAGTAATAAGAAGTGATAGAAAAACATTTTGTTTATAGAATAAGGTTCTGTTTTTAAGCATGCTTTTTATTATAGATTCCTGGGAGACATTCATTGCCCTTAATGAATAGTTTTAGGCCATTTCTTTGTGTGCCAACAGAGATTTGAAAAGGAATGTATTATTTCCTTTTTTCCTTTAATTTCAAATGAGATATTACTTACTGGCTAGAAAGGCTTGTGTCTCTGAGGGTATTAGTACAAAGCATGTGATTTCCCCATGTATAACTTTGAGTGACAAATGGCTTATCCAGTCAGTCTGTAGTAATCCTTTACACTTGTCACATGCTTACTGTTACCCACAAACATATGCCCTCTGGACTACTAAGTACTTTAAAATAAAACAAAAAATTAAAAAAAGTTGCAGCTTGTTGTTTCAGTTGGTGTGATGAAGTGGCCGAAAAGATTTTCTTACTAAGGTAAGGTGGTGGGTCTTTTTACTTTTTCCATATGGAAAAACAGGAATGCAGAATTATGTTCCTAATCCCGATCTTTGTGTCCAGCCCACAGTTTGTGCTCTGTAGCACAGAGAGAAAAACTGCTTCCCTATAAGTAATAAGGAGGCTGAACAAGCACTGCTCCATGACATTACATTAGCCCTTAAAGGCTTAGTGCTGTGGCTATGCAGAACAGAGGCAGAAGCTGGTGTGTCTGGAATCCATTTGGCAGTTCCCATGCTCACTTGTGACTCTGACTGCTCATCTTCTTGGCAACCTCACCAGGGAGAGCCAGGAGTGAAAGCAATTCAAAGGTGAACTTAGTTCTCACCCTAGAAATTCATGACTCAGTAGCAGCGGTGTTAGAGGTAGTGTAGTTAAAACCTTTGTGGCTTCTCCCTGTGATAAGCCTGCAAGCAGATGTCCTTATTCAGAGCCATGTCAACTGAGAAAATTTCAGCAGTTCTAAATGTGCTAGCAAAGACCTTTAAAATCTCAGCAATGTGCCCTTGTGTGATCTGCATCCTTTAGAAGCAGTCAGTTGATGAGTCTGTTGTGTCCATGTTCACTGGTACTTTCAATGTGTTTTGGCACATTGACAAACTATTAAAAACTTGTGTTTTCACAGCTAACTGTAATTCCTTCCTGGCAGCATTAGGGGCAACAGCATCAAACCAAAGGAGACACTTGTATAGAAATATATATATAAAAACTCTTAAAGCACATTTCTTTTAGACTGGTGTGGGGAATAGTACAGAACCATACAATAAAGGCATCATTAAGAAATATGGAAATAACAGGATGCAACAACATCTACCTGTCACAAGAGCAAGTGATAATAGTCTTTGTTGGTACGGGTCACGTTTCGTAATGACTTCAGTCTTTTCTGTTTTCTCTGAAACAGACAGGCTAGTTCACATAATGTGATTAAAGTTCCCTAGATGATGCATCAAAGTTATGAAGGCTGTTTTTGTCTCTGGATACAGAATGGGTAGCTGTCTTTCTGTGGCATTTGTCATTTCAGTTTATTGGTGTAAGGGAAGGGGATGAGAAACCGAAATTAAAGCAAAGGCATTATCTGATAGGGACCCTGACTGAAAATCCAACAAATTACCATTAGGGTGTTTGTTGTGGGTAAGTGATCAATCATAATATATTGCAGTGTTTTATTAATACTGCTTGCTTATTTACTTGCCCCTTGTCAGAAGAGTGCATTCTGAGTAATCAAGCTTTCTTCCATCAATACCTCTCAAAGCACCCTGTATGGATAGAGAAATATTTATCTTCCCCACTTTGCAGAAGGTTAGAATGAGACTCTGAAGATTGCCCAATGTCCCGGAAGAAGCCGACAGCAAACCCAGGAAAATACCCCATGCACCAAAGTCCTTATCTGGTGGAGTTCCTCAGGGAGGCAGCCATCACAGCTAGCCCATTGTGTGAGGGTATGTGTCTGTATGTTGAAGAGCTGAGGAGATAATGTTACAGATGGAATTGATTAGGAGTAATTTGCCAGGGGAAGGGAACTGTATTGTGAGCTGTCGGCAAGTAATGAAGCAAGGATGCCAATTGACAGGTGGACCAAAGCCTTTTCAGTAGGAGGGAGGAGGAAATCGGTTCCAAGATGCAATTGCTCTAATTGAGGCTGTGAAGAGATAAACGGGGAAAGTTTGCAACAGCTGGAGACTGCTCTGAAGGAAAACTTTGAGGGTTTGTTATCCTCTCAGGAGGTCTCTTAGTCACCATGGTGATGCCTCTGGCAGACATCAGCAGGGGAAAAAAAAAAAAAACCCAGAAAAACCAAAATCAAATTCAAACAAAAGCCCCCAAGCAAAAGGTTCCAGACATAGTGGGGGGGAAAGAAATAAATATTGGTGGTGATGTTCTTTGAACTGACACTTGAAAAGAACTTTAAGTACACGTTCGAATAGTGCTGGGATGCCATGGTTACAGGCTATGTATAAAAATTTCAGTAGTTATAAAGCAATATGTATTGGTCACCAGGAACAGTAGTGTCCCACCTGGGTTTTCGAGGTCCATAGGCACTTCTGCAAGACAGTTTTCCTGTGTGCCCACTAGAAAGGTGTGTAGAAAGTTTAATGGTAGGGTTCTGTATTATGGCTTTGAAGTGAGAAGGATGGTTATGTGAAAGCCTGCTTCAGAAATAGGAGGGAAAGAAAAAAGCATGGAGACAGCTCATCATCATCATTAATTTTTTGTCCTCCTTGATATTCAGCTGACAACTTCTTTGTTTCTTTTTTTTTTTTCCAGTTTCATCTCATTACTCCTAGCTGTTCATTTTTGGTGCCACTTCGAATGTTTATCTCCTTTCTCACTATAGGCAAGCATCCTCCTTAGATAAGCTATATGTAGAGTATATAGCTTTTTTGAATCTCATCAGTCAGTGCTTTTCGTTCTGGATAATTTATACTGGGGCAGAAAGGAGTGGTATTAGCCAACACTTTATCTGTTTTTCTTCTCAAATTTAAATAGGTTAATATGTTGAGTTCAAGTTAATGGGGAAAAATACATACTTTTAAGATGTTTATGCTTCAACATTATTGACACATACCCTGATGTTGACCAGATTATTTGTTTGTATAGTGGTGGCAGGCAGAAGACCCCCTGTTACATCAAGATGCCCTTGGGCCAGTGCTGAACAAACAAATGACTAATTGTAATTGCTGTATTGGAGATACTACCCTGTAATGTCAAACTGGATGCAAATGAATGTACTAAGGAACAGGAGGAAAACCGAAGGAAAGATGGGAGCTGCAGTAATAGGGTTGTGTGCCTGGAAGCAAGAAGAATTTTATTTCAGTGTTGAAAAGGTGGTATTTTAAAATAGAAATATCTTTATATGGAATGTATTGCAGTAGTTTCTAGAAAGTCTAATCAATAACCAACCTTAAGTGGTATACACACGTAACTAGGAACTTCCAGGCATTGTTCTATCTGATTAAATGCTACTTACCCTACCCATCATTTCATAACTCACTTCTCATGGCTCTTCTTGAAGATATGTACCATGGGAGAAGATCTGGAGGAGAAAATGTTAGGGTTATTCTTCCTTTCTGCATACAAAAGTTAGCATAGAAGAAGGAATAAACATGAGTGCAAAAATATATGATGCCAAC
Organism: Nyctibius grandis; assembly: GCF_013368605.1. Classification (NCBI taxonomy): domain Eukaryota; kingdom Metazoa; phylum Chordata; class Aves; order Nyctibiiformes; family Nyctibiidae; genus Nyctibius; species Nyctibius grandis. The sequence goes on from NC_090661.1 coordinate 49,318,732, forward strand.
GTTGCTGGAAAGGTAAAAGCAAGTTTTGCTGTTTTATTGGAGGAAGATACTTCTTTAGCCTTTCCCCTCTAATAAAAAGATTTATGCCAATATGAGAAGCATAAGAAGCATGCTAAAATGCAGTATCTCAATTTATATAGTACTTAGTGATGGAAATCTCCACATCTGAAAGTAGGGGCTGAGCAACAACGGAAATTCATGCTTTCCTGTAAACTTGTTAAGCAAGATGCTGGCATATTGTTAAAAACATGGGGGTAGGAGAGGGCTCTTGGTGTTTTTTGTTAGTTGAGCAAGCGTGTATAGTTACCACTGTCATGGGAGCCTGACATATACTTTGGGGTATTTATATTTATTCTTTTTTTTATGCTGATATTTCCTTGGTATGTTTTATTTCGATTCCATTGTTTCTACAGAGTTGATCCTAAGAGGCATGTCAAAAAAAAAGGGTACTTATCTACCCAGCAAAGAGCTTGTTTTTATAACATTGCATATGGAAAACAAGTGAGTGTAGTGTGTCTGCAAATATAATGGAAAATAGTTAAATGACATTATTCTTGAGATACCAACTCTTTCACCAATGGCTAAGAGCGCTGCCATTTTCTGAGTCCTTGCTGACTGAACATGGAAATGTATAGAGACCATAGTTCTTATCATGCCCAAACTCAGTGTGGTCATAGTTGCTCAATGTCTGGATTGGTTGATCTCCTGTAAGGAGACAAGCAAGACTGTTATTTTGGCATCCACTAGGACACAATGTCCGTTCTTTTCTCTGTAAGGCATTATTTATACACTTTGCTTGATGTAGTTTAGCTGTAGATAGAGCAGTGCAAATTAACTTGCACAGGACAGTCTTAAACTCCCTCACAGCATATAGCTGCTTGACCTAATTCAGGAGAGAGGACTGTACCTCTTTTGCATTGTTTGATTTCTAGGCTTTTTCCACTGGATGGTGTAAGCTGCTATGTAAGTGCTAGCAATTCTTCAATTTCCTCTTGCTCTACCATGACAGTAATTGGTTGCTGATAGACTATGCCTAATGCCAAAATAACTGGACAGAAATGTCTATTACGCTGCTCCGCTGTGTGTGGTATAAATCTACTCTGGCAGTGTTATGCGAGGATTGCCTTGAAAGAGAAAGATCCATCCCAGATACTTGTGGAATACGTTGTCACGGAAGAATGTGATTGATGGAGGAAGTTCTTATATATTCTGTAACAGGTGGAAAATTTCACTAGTAGCAACTTCAGTTTTCCAATGATTGTTTTTCCCCAGTGTTTGAACAATATAATATCTTACAGAAGGTATTGCATTTGAATATAAATTAAGATGCAAGCAGATACTCCCTTTAAGTACTGCAATGGACATGGTTTATTTTATAACTAAATGTACTTGAATTAAGCCACTGACTTGAAATGAATTGCTCTAGATTTACATTTGTTGCATGGTCAGAATGACATTCCCTTTCCTTATCTTTGTGACCTTACTGTTCTATTGTGCCAATTATTGTCACCTTATCAATTCAGTGTTTTATGAATTTACTGGAGAATCAAATGGGGACAATAAAAGCTAGAGGCTCCAGTTCAAATATAAATGACTTTGAGGTTTAGCAAAAATGACAGGGAAACTGATTGTACATAAAAAGAAATAAATTAATGTACAAGTATGTTAAGTATTTCAAAGTTTTCTCTGCATGGAAGCCACCTTTCAGAATAGCCTGTGAACCTCTGAACAAAGACAGATGAGCCCATGGAACAGCCTGCACTTCTGAGACCAATGAAAGAAAATTGGCTTTTCCTGGAATTTGCTTTCTGCTCTAAGTATGCATTCCAATATATTTAGTAGTACTGAAGGAGAGATATAACTATCAGAATGACATGTTGAAAGGACTTCCTTGAAGAAACTGCAGCTCCCACGTGCTTTGTGAGTATCTTGTAACAGCATCCTCTTATGGAAAAGCAAAAACAATTCTGTAGTAATCTTATTCTCTAGAACAAAAGAGCAGAGTTGTGAGATGGATTTGGAGCAGAACACCTAAATCTGAAGAGCCAGCCTGTAGCTCCAACTATTCTGCATGAGACAGACCATTCAACTTAGTCAAAATGGGAGAAAAGATCATATTAATGAACTGGGTTTCTAGGCCCATTCCCACAAGAAGGAAAACACTTTTCTGGATTTGGAAGAAAACAGGGCGTTACGGTATACAGAACACTGGTAGCACTTGGTGTTTGTCATGAAACAGCTAATCGTATAGCTCAGGAACAAGTTCTGCTGTATGATGGACTAACTGGTTGATCTTGGAAATGTAACTTCTCTTTGTGTTTTTCAGGCCCTTAAATAGATGAAGTAACACTTGCTTGCAGGCCCTGAGACTGGAAGTGATTTCCTGAGTTGTCACAAGGGGAGATCTATTTTTAACAGGAATATTGAGGATAGCATGTGTGAAGGGGGGAAATTCTTTCTAGGATAGAAGAAATATTAAGATCCAGGAGCTACAACACACTGTAGCACTTTGATCTTCAATAAATATAGTGAGGAGTTGTGAGGTACTCAGAGAGAAAGTAGGTGGGGGGAAAAACCTGTGAAAATGTTATTAATGGGATATTATGACTGGAAAAAAAAAATGACGAATGCCATGTGTACTAGAGAATTACAGGCTAGTCAGCCTAACACCAGTTCCTGGGAAGATTACAGAGCAAATTCGCCTAAAAGCTACTTGCAAGCACACGAAGAACAAAAAGCTAACTTGGAATAGCCCCCATGGATTTACTGAGGGCTAACTATGCCTGGCCAACTTATTGCCTTCTACAATGAGACTAGCTTTGTGAACAACAGGAGTACAGGAGATGTTGTTTGCCTTGACTTCTACAAAGGCTTTGATACAGTCTCCTGCAGTATCCCTGTATCCCAGCTGGTGAGATATGGGCTAGGTAAGTGGATGATAAGAGGGGTGGGAAATTGGCTTGACTGCTGTTCAAAGGGCTGTACTCGGTAGCAGAAAATCCCAACAGGCAGCTTAGAACTAGTGATGCCCCTCAGGGGTCGATGCTGATACCAGTGCTGTTTAATGTCTATGTTGATAACCTGGGTGATGGGACAGAGTGCACTCTCAGCAAGTTTGCAAATGGTCAAATTGGAGGCAGTTGTTGATGAGCTGCAATTCAGAAGGACCTTAACAGGTTGGAGAAATGGGACCATCATGAATCTTGTGACGTTTGACAAAAGCAAATACCAAGTCCTACATCTGGGATGGAGAATTCCTGTGCAGCAGGACAACAGGCTGTGTTCCAACTGAATGGAAGAAAGCAGCTGTGTAGAAAAGGTAGAATTTGAATTCAAGTCAGCAGTGTGCCCTTGTGGCAAAGAGGGCCAATTTTGTAGTGATCTGCCTTAGCAAGAATGCAGCCAACAGGCCAAGGAAATGGATTCCTCCCCTCTAGTCAGCACTTCTAAAACCACGTCGGAGTACTGTTCCCAGGTTTGGGCTTCACAGTAAGGGACAGGCATCAAGAGTGGAGCAAGTCTGGCAGAAGGCCACCAAGGTGGTAAAGGTGCTGGAAAACATGACATATGAGGAGAATCTGAGAGAACAGGGTTTATTCAGCCCTAAGGGGAGAGAGGGAGGAAATACTATTGTTGCCTTTAACTACCAGACTAGGAGTTCATAGAGAAGACTCTTCTTAGAGATCCACAATGATAGTAAGGGAAGCAACGGGCACAAGATGGAATATGGAAAATTGTTATTTAAATAGTAGGGTGGTAAAACAGTGGAACTAGTTGCCGGCAGAGTTGTTGAATGTCCTTTCTTTAGAATATTCAAAACTCAACTGGATAAGTTCCTAAGCAATGTGATCTCATCAGCCTTCCTTTGAGTTGGAGGAGAGGGAAACTACATAAACTCTACAGGTTCTTTCCAATTATTTGATGGTTCTTTGTTTCTAGGCATTTGTGGTGAGAAGGCCTTACATATTCTCTGTTTTCTGTGGAAGTATGAAGTTATGGTTTCTGATAATTGAGCCATCAGCATTCTTCAGTGCTGCCAGCAGCTCAACTTAATGCAAGGTTCAGGCATTGGAAATTACTTTTCATCCATATTTTACTGTTGTTATATCACATTCAGAAGGATGCTTCTAAAAGACCAAACATAAATGATCAAAAGTTTGAAAAACTAGGATTTATAAAAATTTTGTCTTTCGTTCTCTCACATTCCAAAGAAGTCAGGAGGTAAGTGATTATGTGGTACTTTCATGCCTCTCTAGCTGTCACCTGTAGAGCTCTGCAGGATGCAAGTGCTGCAGTTTGAGGAAGAATAGTGACCCTTAACGTGGGGCTTAAGAGGCATTCCAGGCCTGGAGATGAAAGGATGAAGCACAAATCCTCTGTATTATTGAAGCGTGTGAAAGGCATGAAAGAGCTCGAGGTAAATCAATAGTTTGCATTTACAGCACAGGAGAGAAGAAAAAGATATACTGGGATTTGTTTTTCCAGCTTATTTGAGAGAGATTTTTTCCCGTTTAGGAAGCACAGAACTGAGCTTTCTGTAGAACTGTGTGTCTTTGGCACCCTGGAAGCTGTACCCAAAAGAGAACTGTTCCCTGTGTTGTCTCCCAAATAAATGATTTGGTAATTAAGTGCTTTATTGGGACTATGGCTGGCAATTCACAATAAAGCACTAGAGAATGAAACTAATATATTGAGGTTCAGTGCTTGCAGAGATGGAAATTAATATGCACTTGAAATATGAGTGAAGGAAATCTTTATCAATTTTAATCAAAGTTTCTCAGTGGGAGTAGGAGATGAGGTTAAGAGGACTGGCCTACCCATTTTTGGCTGTTCGGCTTTATTAATTTAACTTTTCTCCATAAAACTGCTTAGCAATACCTGTTAAATACCAAATGGTTCACTCTCTGCTCTAAGTCCCTTCTCCATGTCTAGATAGATGTTTGGGTAGCACCTGTTGCGGGTCTACCTTAACACTGTGTGGTGATGGGAGTGCATTACCTTTTAATATAATGGTAGATTCATTTCAAAGGCAGGCAAGTTAAATTCCTCCTCTTAGTTTGTATAGGCCCTCTTCAACAATAGGAAATGCTAGAACAATGAAGATCAAATACTGTATATAAGCACAAAAATGTAGTGTTAAAGCGTAATTTAAAATGTGTAAGAGAAGACAATAGCCTATTCCATGAGGATGTTATGGATGTTATCTGTAATATTCATAGAAACTTTTTGCTTCTCTGCCTGAAGTCAGCTAATACTTTCAAAATGAAATGTAGGGAAATCGCTGTGATCATTAGATCAACGTGATTAGCCCACAGCCCTTTAATTATCCTCACTTGTGTGGCACATGCTATTGCTCTGTGCAACTGAAGGCCACAGACTCAGGACCTGTCAGGCGATGATGTGTTTTAGTCTAGATTGTAACTGCTGAACTTCTCAGGAAACAATAGTGATGGAAAAACTTTGAGAGTGGCTGAATATCACAGTCATGAGTTCTTGGTCACCTCTGCCAGAATGAAGAAGTGTTGCATTTTTTGTAAACCAAAATGCCTCATACAATCAGTGTTTGACGGTGCTGTGTTCATCATGGCAATGAGAATATCTTAGTCACCCAGTACTGTTGAGGCTGTGGTGTTGCATGCCTGTATCACCCTGCTCCTCCAGATAAGGTCCAGGTACAGCTTTGCTACTGAATCTCATGGCAGGAGCTGTTGCTGCCTGTACCTGTAAGATGGAGGCCACTCCAGTATTGTGTAAAAACTGTGATGCTGAGGTGCTTTCTAGTGAAATGATAAGGAAGGACTAGAATGGGTGGCTTTTCTGACTAAACTTCACTAAAGAAGGGTAGCCAGGCATGGGAGATTAGATGTCTCACTTGCATGACATTACATTTGTAATTGGGATAGCAGAGGATGCTGGGAAAGAACTAATACCAAAGACAAAGCAAACTGGCTGAGGGGAATGAAGTCCCAGGTCAAGGTGAGCACGTTATTGAGAACCACTCTGCTTTTTCTCTCTCCTGCTGACTTTCTTCAGATGCAGTTGTTCTTGAATGATCACAATCAGTATACCAAAATAAATGGTTTATAGAGTAAGGTAAAAGGAGTCGCTGGCAAGACTGTAAATCCTTTCATGAAACAAATGATAACTCAGCTCAAGAGCCCTTTGGTCCTGGCAGTGCAGGAAGGATATAAATTCTCTGAAAGTATCTGTCAGTCAGAATTACTCTGCATTCATCATGCCAGCCCTCTGCATCATTCATGAATGTCATAAGAGACTAAAGAATTGGCACTTCATGGTGAGAATGATTAAACAACCATTATGCTTGTCTTCTACTCTGGCATGGTACATTTTAACAGAGTGCCTGTATAATGCTCATGTATGTCCACCTGTCCTGATGGTGGCTGTCCTTTCATGGTGGCAAGAAGAGGAGGCAATAGCAAGAAAAGCTGCATATCCTTTACAGAATAGTTTGTATGCTGTATTGCTAGCTCTGGATACTTTTGGTTTTTACACTACCACTATGTGACCTTGGGAAAGGCTGGAGAGCCTTGGGAATGGTGAGATTCTATAAATATATTTCTCATCACTGGTGTTCCAGTAGTTGTGAGGGCCAACATCATATTTGAGGTGAGGTAAAAAGCTCAGAACTCTGTTTGTTTCCTTGGTAGACAAAACCAGCCCCATTTAGTCCTAGAAGACTAGGCTGTGTCTACAATAACAACCAGCATGACAGTGGGTTTGCAGAATGAAATTTAGTACCAAGGACCTGAGATCCATACTGTAGCATTTTACTTCTGCAGTTTTACTTTGGACTAGCTGTAGTCTGGTCCTACAGACTAATTACTAGTTAACAGCAGGAATGCATCTTTCAGTTTAGTTTTATTTGAAAGGAGTCAAGTTTATGTAATCTGGGACTGCTCTGATGTGAAACAAAGAATGGCAAGTGGTGATAGATCAAAAAGTTTATTTCAAAAGCATACTGCTGAAACAAACTGAAATCACAGAATCATTTAGGTTGGAAAAGACCTTTAAGATCATTGAGTCCAACTATAAACCCAAGACTATCAAGTACACCACTAAACCATGTCCCTCAGTGCCACATCTACTCGTCTTTTTAAATACCTCCAGGGATGGTGACTCAACCACTTCTCTGGGCAACCTGTTCCAGTGCTTAATAACCCTTTCAGTGAAGAAATTTTTCCTGATATCCAATCTAAACCTCCCCTGGCACAACTTGAGGCCATTTCTTCTTGTCCTATCACTTGTTACTTGGGAGAAGAGACCAATAACTGCCTCACTACAACCTCCTTTCAGGCAGTTGTAGAGAGTGATAAAGTCTCCCCTCAGCCTCCTTTTCTCCAGGCTAAACAACTCCAGTTCCCCCAGCTGTTCTTCATGAGACTTGTGCTCTAGACCCTTCACCAGCTTCGTTGCCCTTCTTTGGACACGCTTCAGCACCTCAATGTCTTCCTTGTAACGAGGGGCCCAGAACTGGACACAGTATTCAAGGTGCGGTCTCACCAGTGCCGAGTACAGGGGGACGACCACTTCCCTAGTCCTGCTGGCCACACTATTTCTGATACAAGCCAGGATGCTGTTGGCCGCCTTGGCCACCTGGGCACACTGCTGGCTTGTATTCAGCTGACTGTTGACCAGGACCCCCAGGTCCTTTTCTGCTTGGCAGATTTCCAGCCACTCTTCGCCAAGCCTGTAGCGTTGCATGGGGTTGTTGTGCCCCAAGTGCAGGACCTGACACTTGGCCTCGTTGAACCTCATACAGTTGGCCTCTGCCCATTGATCCAACCTGTCGAGATCCCTCTGCAGAGCATTCCTACCCTCAATCAGATCAACACTCCTGCCCAACTTGGTGTTGTCTGAAAACTTACTGAGGGTGCACTCGATCCCCTCGTTCAGATCATTGATAAAGATATTAAAGAGAACTGGCCCAGTACTGAGCCCTGGGGAACACCACTTGTGACCGGCCGCCAACTGGATTTAGCTCCATTCACCACAACTTTTTAGGCCTGGCCATCCAGCCTTTTTTTTTTACCCAGCAAAGCATATGCCCATCCAAGCCCTGAACAGTCAGTTTCTCCAGGAGTATGCTGTGGGAAACAGTGTCAAAGGCTTTACTAAAGTATAGTTAGACAATATCCACAGCCTTTCCCTCATCCAGTAAGTGTGTCACTTTGTCAGAGAAGGAGATCAGGTTACTCAGGACCTGCCTTTCATAAGCCCATGCTAATGGCCAGTAAAAGACCTCTGAAAACCTGCTTGCTATTCCCAACTTTGCTGCTGATTTAGCATGTGAGATTTGGTAAAACTCTTACCTTCTGGGCTCTGATGAATATCTAATAGCTAATATTTCTGGCCCAACTATTTTTAGCATTCAAGTCTGAAAATTTGGGTTTGATCTCCTGCAGTGAAGACTGTAAATATAAACTATATTTTCTGTTTTAATACCTATGATTAAGGAAATGTGAACAGGTATGTAAGGAAGAATGAAGGATTACCTACATTTAAAATAAACAAAACCATGTAGTCTGCGAACTGACCATGCAAGATGTCGTGCTACTTAAACTTGGAGTGACTAAATGAAACTGAGAGAACAGCAGTTGTCTTTCTGTTTTGTTGGTTTTTGTTGTTTTGTTTTGTTTTCTTCTGACAGTTTATTTGTTTTAACGGAATAAACTGTAGCTTAAGGATCAAGGCTAGAAAGAGATTCTTTGGAGGGGAGTTGAATGGGCTGAGATCAATAGTAGCAGTTTGGCCTCCATCCATCCTGAGCTGTATCTAGGCCATTTTGTTACCATTCAGATTCTGTAAAACTGTAGTGAACTAACATCCCTGTTCTTCCTCCAGGCCCCAAATGAGCTATGAATCCTGCTGTGCTTCTCATTGATAACAGTAGTCTCTATATTCAGCTCCTCTGGCATGCTGCGTTCTGGGCTTCTCCAAGGACATCCTCTCTGTGTGATCTTTTGTCAGGAAACACTAAGAAATAAGAAAATGCATCCAGATTACGGCTCCTCTTTGGCAGCAGAATGCAACTAAGAAATACTTCCATCTATCTTTACTGAATCACATTCTGTGATTCTGTGATTCTGTGAATTTAGTCACAGTTGAACCTAATGAAGTCTCTTTCCAGGTGGTAGTTAACTTAGACCCCAGTAAACATGTCCTGCAAAGGTCACAGTAACTAAGCACACTTTTCTGGGCACTTCTATGCAGCAAATTTCTTATTTCAGTGGTAGTGTTCATAGTTTCTTTTGATCTCTTCTTCTGGTGTGTTGTGGTTTGAAGCCTTTTGTCTTCCCGTAATGAAAGTTCTATATTTGTTATGAGCAGTACTTTTTTTTTTTTTTTTTGTAGGATGTTTTCCTTGTGGACCTTTTCTAGATTGACATCTGTCATCTGGCTGCCTAAAGCTGTGGGGGCTGAATTTAATAACACAACTGGTCTCTTTACTGAAAGAGATGACTTAAGGGCTGAGGGAGGTATCATAAAAATCTGCAGGGCAAGGTTGACACTGAGAGGATAGATATAGGGACAGGTTACTATGTTTTCCAGTACAAGAACTAGGGAACATGTAATCTATTAGCAAGAGCAAGTATGAAGAGGGTGGTTCTTCACACAATAGAATCACTTGGGCTGGAGGAGACCTCGGCAAGTCTTTAGTCCAAACCCCTGCTCAGAGCAGGGTCAGCTGTGAGGTCAGATCAGGTTGCTTGGGGTTCTATGTAGTCAGATCTTGAAAACCTCCACACACGGAGACTCCAAAATCTCCTTGGGCAACCTGTTTGACTGCCAGTCTGTCCTTGTGAAGAGAAAACTTTTTCCTTCTATCAAGTCAGATTCTCTCACTTCAAACTATGCCTATTGCTTCCTGTTCACCAGCTGTGTACCACCGTGAAGAGCCTGCCTTTGTCTTCTCAATAACCTCTTCGCAGGTGCTGTGAAACTGCCCTTAGGTCCCCTTGAAGTTGTCATCTTCAAGCTGAACAAGCCCAAATCCTTTGGCCTCTCCTCACAAGGCAGGCACTTCAGCCACCCATCTTCATTGCCCTTCTCTGAATTTGCTCCTGTTTGTCAATATCTGTCCTGTGTTACAGTCCCCAAAACTGGATGCATTATTCTAGATGCAATCTAACAAGCACCGAGTAAAGGGGAAAAATTGCTTCATCTATTAACAGGCTAACAGAGTCCTGCTAACAGAGTATAGGATGCTGTAGGCTGCCTTTGCAGGCCTAATCTGACTAGTGTTCAGCTTGCTACATCAGTAGTAGAATTGTGTGAGTCATTGCTAAAGGTTTGTAAATCATTATTGTGAATACAAAACTTCTAAATGCATTCAAGGAAAGACTGGATAAGTACTTGGAAATAAGATCTCTTTGAGATTGCAAACCACATGAGGCTGAGTTAATTGCTGAAAAGGCTCATAGTCTGGGTACATACTTTAAGGAAATATGCTTGCTCTACTGTTAGTTTTCCCTGGGTGTCCACTTAGAATCAGTACTGAAGACGTGACGGTGAACTAGCTTCACTGTCCTTGTCTGACCAATTATGTTTTTACAATGTAAATGAAGATATTACTGAATTATTTTCCTAGTTGCAATCTGTTATTTATGTTTGTATGCTTATGGTCATCTTGGGTCCATTTTAGTCAGCAGCTAATCCCTAAATTCCTTCTGAGATTATAAACATCCCTAACATGCAAATTCAGATTTAGGAAAAAACTCAATATTCCCAGTATCCCAGATCTAGGGAAATATGTAGTTCAAGCATAAGCTATCTTGGATCTTCTAGTAGTTCTAGGAACACTCCCTTGCTTTCCCCCTTTTCCTTTTCCAGTCCTTTTAATGCAGTGTAACTAATAAGAAGTAGCATACTGCCTGGTCCAATTGTTGGCTAATGCACACATACTGGGAGGAAAGTGGCTCGTATTAATTTGCTGTCATTAAAAAAGACAAACACAAAAAGCAGGTATGATCTGAATTGCTGCTTCCGTTTTGTGTTAGTCTTGCACATTTTGTAACTCCTCCTCCTTTTTGTATAGAAGCAGCTCCTTCATATTTTAAAGTGTGAAAGGAATTTCAGTTTCATGTCAGACAATGTCTGCATTTTGAGATGTGAGATGAATAATGGTGTTCAGTCTGGGTCTCAGAGGGTTTGTCAAGAGAAGAGCATCCTGAGAAGGAAAAAGAGCTAATTCATGAAAACTCCTTTTAAGTAGAGAAGCTTGCTTTTTTTTTTTTTTTTTGAGGATTAGACTGGAAGCTTTGCATTTTTCAGGGCTTTAAGTTTTCTTCATTCTTAGGCAATTTAAAGCTCTCGATAAATAAAAGGATGTTTCAGCAGTCATGTCATAAAAAGTATCAGGTCTGTCTTTGTTTTCTTCTGGGAAGGATCCTGTGATGGAATGGTCAAGTGAGCCAGATGATGGTGATTAGATCCTCTGTAACCTTTTTCAAACACACACACCCCCTTTTTTTTTTTTTATCAAGCAGGTGTTTGTATTAATAGACACAGACCTTTTAAACTCAGGGTGTGGAAAATGCAGCAACTGAGGCACAGAGATGTGCAAGTGCCAGAGAAGTGCGTCTTTAGGAGAATGAGGAGGAAGACTGGTTCTGGTTGATAATACTCAGTTTTGACTAGAATTCTGTTTCTTGCTGTGTGTGATAGAGTGACAGTAACTCAAAGGCATCCCTGGGATATCCTGATATTGCAAATCATTCCATATGCTGTAAGAACATGAGCGTATATGCTTGAAGGCAGGGGGCGTGTCGATGTATAGCTTGTTTTTTGTCTCGTGAGCCCTGATTCATTCTTTTCTCTAAGAACTTTTTTTATTTGGTGTGACGTGAAATGAGATAGGAAGAAGAGGAGTAAAATAAAGGTTAGGAAAACAATGTAGTTGAAGCTTAAGATTTAGGGTAACTGGATGGCAGCTCATAACTGGAGAAGGAAGAATAGCTGCTGTCAAGACTGATGCCTTGGTAAATATGGAAGAGCAGAAGGAATGGGTCTGGCACACTACTTGGTACTAGTGCTGTTCATTTATTTCTTTTAATCTGAAAACTATTTATTAATCTTAAATTCAGTCAGATCACCTCTCTCTTGATTTTTTTTTTTCTCTATTTTTAATTCGTTTGATAATGGTAGCTGGAAATGTTGTCATACTTCTAGTGTGATAGCAAGACAAAAGCTGTATGCAGTGTATTTAGTGGACAACACCCACAGGGGTAATTTGAAAAAAAAAAAGTAATCACAGAAGCTGGAAATGGGAAACACCTGTTAGGTCATCTCTAGACAATGTAGATGTGTCAGCACACCTAGAGTTGACCCACTTCAAGTGATTTCAAGTAATGAAGTCAGACAAATCACCCATGCTATTCAGGAGTATATAGAAAAATAGGTAAAAATTTACCTATTTTCACCACTATTATTGTTCTTAATGCATGTGGACACTGTTGCATTTCCTTGTCCTCAGAATATTCTTCTGTCACTCTTTCAATTTTTTTTACTCCAATGAAGTTCACTTAGAGGAAATTTGGAGTCGCACAGCATGCATAGTCTATTTTATGTGTCAGAAGAAGTTAAGCTGGAAAAACAACTGTCAGAAGCTTCATTTTTAATCAGCCAATGCACATCCTTTTGACAGTGTACAGGTATCAACTGATATTTTATTGTCTATGTTGCCACATGATAAACTTTTGGGGAGCAATAGTCAGAAGCCATTTGAAAGTCCTCATGTTCTTTTCTGGTTCGTGCAATCTGTATTGTTTGCTCTAATTCCTCTTTAGAGCAGGTGTTCAAAGCATGGCCCATTTTTCTTCAAGAGTGTAGTAAGCATAAATAAATAAGATGTTGAACTGTCTGACTGATTTAAGGCCTGAGGAGCTTTGCCTCTGTTGTTTCCCTGACTGGAAACTGGGTGGTCAAATATGCAGTTTACCTTAAGTTGTAAACATATGGGAGAAACCTTAATCTTTGGAGCAGCAATCAGATTAATCTGATCAGTTTTCAGGCAAAACCTCCAATCTATTTTATCAGTCTTCTATTAGAACAGAAACTGGTCTTAGCAGCTCTTCCTTGTTACTTTGTTCGTCTCCACTTGCTAGGGCAGAATAGCTCTCTATGTACCATGTTTTTGGGAACTGCATTTTCATTATGTGGCCAAATAATGATGCTTCCTGCTGCAGCAAATTTCATCTCATTACTGAGTTTCTGCAGATGTATGCCTGATCTCTTCTCACTTGTTTTCATGACAATATTCTATCTAACTGGCATTCCTTTACTAGTGTATTTTCTGGTCATGGAAATAGTAAATGAACCGCCTAGTCCAGGCACAGTGAGATAAGGGTCACCATTACTTACTTTTTCTTATTTCTATGAGTTTGTCAAAACTTCAGCCTTTTTGTATTGAAACTCGTGTGAATTTTTGAATGTCTTCATAAACTGTCAGGTCTTCATTATTTAATTGCCCCTTTAAAGGCCTGCTCATTAAAGGGCGGCTAATTATAGGTGCTACGAAGGTGTCCTTCCTGATGTGAATTGGGTCTTGCTTTGCTCACGTAACTACCTGTGATCGCATACAATATGTTACTGATTCCATCCTTTGACAATGTTACTTGTTGAAAATAACGTAAATTTCAGTTTCCTGTCAAGAAAGAAGAGCAAAGTGCCACATCACAAATTTTTCTGTAGTTGAACTGATAGCTTCTTGTTAGAAAGCAGAAGGTTATGATTATTAATAAACATGGTAGGACCTTTACACCAGCATAGGAAGTACCCCAAGAGAATCGTCAGAACTACTGGACTGAGCAGAAAATATAGTAGGACCATAAAGGAGGCACCAAATGGGGCGGGGAAGGGGGGGGGAGGGTGTCCAGAAAAAGAAGCAGTGGGTAAGGAAAATGCAATAGGGTTGTTTTGTTTTTACTTACAAGTCTTTGACTTTAAAAATTGTCTTCCATTTGTCCCCTTATTGAGGAATGTAAAAGTAAGTTTCCAGTCCTTTTACAAAAATTTTAAGAAGTAAAACAATATCTATATTTTTTTAAGAATTCTAAGCAAGAGATAAAGACATAATAATTAAGGGAAAGGCATATACCTTGTCTTGCATGTTATTTTAGGTAGGAAGATGTTATCATTAGGTTTGTGTACCTCATGTTTTTTGGTGAGTTACCACCACAATCAAGATATTTGTGTTTGTATTGGGTCATGAGTGGCAGGGGGCTGCAGAGCACCCAGTGTGGAAGGAGGCCATGAACTGCCCTGTGTGTGGTCACAGCTGGCTCTGATATGGATGAAAAGAACCCACCACATGCCAAAACTTCAACCTGTCAGAGGAGCATATGATGCTGCTGCTCAGACATGTTTAAGAAAGGGTGATAGCCCCTGGGGGCAGGAGGCAGCGTGGGAAGGTTCATGGGAGGATGCATGGAGGGAGGGGGCACGAAATGATAAACAGGAGGGGGCACAGAAGAAGGTTCAGGGAGGGGCACATGGAAGGGGACGTTGGTGGGGACATGCTGGAGACACTCTTGGAAGAAGACACTCTGTGTTGGATGAGGCATGCCTCTGAGGGGACTGCAGCCCAGGGCAGGAACACTCCTGAAGGTATCGGGCCTATGGGTGACCTGTGCCAGAGCAGGATCACCCGTGAGGGACTGGGGCCAGTGAAGGAACACACAGAGGAGCCAGGACACCCCTGAGGGACTGGGGCCTGGGGAAGAAGGGAACTACACAGCAGCAGGGACACCCCTGAGGGGACTGGGGCCTGTGGGAGACCCACACAAGAGCAGGGACACCCCTGAGGGGCTGCAGCTCATCAATAACCCATGCTGGAGCACAGAAAGTAAGACTGAGGAATGGTGCAAAAGAACCTCTGTGCATTGACCCTGACCTCCTGTACCTCCTGTTGTCTCACTACAGCCCAAGAGGAGAGGAGACTAGGAAGGGGGAGGAGAGCTGGTGGACTGCAGTTGAGACTGGGGAAAGGGAAGGAAAGGTATTTTCCCTAAGTGTTTCTTTAGTTGTTTGTTGTCTTTGTTTCCCAATGTCTGAATCAGTAATTAAAAATTTATGTTAATTGTCAATAAAACTAATTAAGTGAGATTATCCTAGCTGACATTGTTTTGCCCACAACAATGTTGTCACGAAGGGATGCGGAACACTGGCATAAATTTTACTGCGTTAACTCAGGTAATTATTGTAGCTTTTAAATTGGCCTGGGTTCCTCGTAATTTTAATCTTAAAAGTACTTTTTAGTTGTAAAAATCTGAACTGTGTCATGTGTAGTATGTTAACCTCGTACTTACAACTCAGTGCACTGTTGCTGCAGTTAACCCTTCAATTATAAACATTGCTATAATACCTGTCAAATAACGTGTTTTCCTGGCCACAGTGAAATGAGTGTGTGTGTTGTGCTGTAGCTTGAGGCAAAATGGACTGTTGATGGCTTAGTAGATGCAAGTAGAGAATTTGCAATAGAATATTTAATATGAGGAGATTCACAGGATCCCTAAGGCACAAAAGAAGTTATATCTTGTGCAGATGTGACAGACTTGTTTTCTGCTGCTTTACAGGATTAGTTTTAGGCAGGATGTGGCTGCTGCAGTTGTACTATGTTGATTGAAGGATACTCTTCCTTAAGATAGGTTTTTTGAAGTCTTGGGGAGATGATGAGGAAAACGTGATAACTGATTTAAAATTATAGGTGGCGGTGCCAGATTCAACTAAATGTTTCTTAGCACAACTCACTAGGAGGCTTTATGTGCTGTGGCTTATAACATTTCTTATAACTTTTGTGTTAGGAATTTTCCATGAGGAGTGTTTGCTTCAAACTATTTTGTTTTGACTGAAACTAAATAATCAAACAATTCTGACCATGAATATAGCTAGGAAATACATAATTTGCCTAAGCTAGATATGCAGACTTTAAATAACAGCATTGTCATGTGTGTTGCAACATATCCATCTCTCTGATTTTTAAATCTCTAAACGCCAAAGTTGTAAGTTATAGTTACAAGTTATGTCATTTCTGGGAAAAGTCAACTGCCACTTTGCCAAACTATAAGTTTATGAGTTTGAGCATGGTGTATGCTAAACACGTGGTGACATCCTAGTAGCTTAAATCTCTAGGGAGTGTTCCCTCACCGTATATTTCTTCGCTTCTCTGAGCTCCCGATGCTGACCAAATTCCGTGTGCAGCATCCTAGTAGAGTAGCTGAACATATTCTGTTCCCGTGTATTTTCACATGTTGGCACAGTAAATCTGTCCCAGAGCACTTTGAGAAGTGGGATTTCTCACAGCTGACTGGGGAAATAATTTTGTGCGCTCGTATCTTTGATTTTATTTTTTTCTTTTTTTTGCACAGTATAGGTTGAAGTTATGTAGTTGAAGTGATGAAGCGCAATAACAATAAATATGATGGAATTAATCAGTCCCTCAGACTTTTCTATTTTCAGGGTACAGTTAGTGTTCTATTTATTAAAGGAGGTATATGACTGAACGTTGAACAACGAGGAAAAACTAAATATCAAGTGGCTGCTCATTAGCAGTGTATTACCCATTGTCTTGAATAAAAGTGTCTTGGAAAAAAAAGTGTGCTTTTGTGTAATAAAGAGTTCTGTAACAAAGCTTAGGTGCAATGAGGAGGTCTCAAGCTGAACAGACTTTCATTTCATCAGCTTTTTTCTTAACTGAGTTCTTCACTTAGTCTACAGTTCTCTGTAAGACCACAAAGAAAGGATAGTTACCAATTTAAGATCAGAAGGGACCTCTGAAGGTAAAGTCCAACCTGCTCACCCACACCAGCTTAAAGTAAGGCCAACCAGATAGAGTTGTTCAGGCCTTGTCAAGTTCTGGTGAAACTGAAATCTCCTTTCCTGAAGTCCAGGATTGCAATTCTACTGTTTGTCTTGTTCAATTCTCTTGGAGTTTTAAACTCCATAAACTTATGATTGCTGCAGTCAAACAGAAGCATTTAAATCAAGTGTGTTTGTGTTGTGTTTTGGGGTTTTGGCGGGATTTTGTGGTGTTTTTCTGTTTTTGTTTTTGTTTTTTAAATGTGATTGCAGTGTGGTAGTAACTCTTGTTCTGCTTCTTCTTCCGCTTTGATGTCTGCATCTTGTGTTTTCAGACTGGAGTAACTATTGTGTTCATACTTTGGGGAAATAAGTGGTACTGGTGCAAAGTTAATATGCCATCTCTTTCTAAGCAAGGCAATGAGTACCCTGTTGTCCTGGTTTTGTGAGGATAAAATGTATAGAATCCCTTTTCTGTTACATTTTGTTTCAGTTTGTGGCCAGCTGTGGTATGGTGGTCAAGGCCATTAGCAGTGAAAGCCAGGGTGGCTGACCCAGACTGACCCACAGGTGTATTCTATAACATTGATGTCAGGTTTACTATAAAAGGGAAAGCTTGCTGAGGAGGGGTGGGGGTTGTTTTTTCTCTGCTCTCTTCTCCCCTCCGTCTTTCTCCTTCTCAACAATTGCTATCCCTGGAGTAACTTGCTACCACTCTGTGGGCTAAGTATAATTTTGTGTGGTTTGTATTAGCATTGATAGTGGTTTCCTTATTTTATTAAATCTGTTTAAATTTTAAACCATGAGTCTCCCTCCTTTTCTTAATTCCCTTTCTCTGTTGGGGAAGGGACCTTGGGTCACAAAACAACTGCTTATTGTTTAGCCCTGGGTGTGGGCTAAATGAAGACACCTGTATACCCTCAAAAAGGTGGGGAAGGGAAAGGACATTGATGAACCCAACAAACAAGTGGCCCATCTATCATTATACAGATCATTCTGACCTGGACAATAAGAAAACAACTGCTGGCCACTAGGCTTCAGTTAACAGGTCAGTTTGGGCAGTGCTGCTCTGGGTGTTGCATCAGAATGATCTTCGTGCACAAACCCAAAGTACTGACTATCTTCAGGTTAGGCCTAGAAGCAAAAATCTGTGTTCTGTGAGGAGAAAATGAGCTTTGTTAAGCAGTTAAGTCCCATGGCAGGCCTATGAAGACGTAATTGGTTCTAACTGGCACTCATAGGAGCACTGACATGCTCTACCTGCAGCCAAATAGTTCTTAGAGAGGCAAAGAAATCATCTGTCTTCATAAATAGCGAAGAAGTCTCTTCTCAGCTTGTCTTTGCTGCTGAAGGGCCTGATAACCAGTACAAAGAAAAGGTGGAGAACTTCCAATTCAAGTGAGAATAGTTTTGGAAAGTGGGTTTTAATCTATGAAGCTATCAACAATGAGTTAACTCATCTTGTTTTACTTAACACATTGTTATGTGTTGTTTTAGTCTGTAATGCAATACACACAACTCTTAGAACAAACTGATAAACTGAGGGTGGATATTTGTAATGTAGTTTATAGGGGGCTGTTGATTTACCTGTGCGTGGGGGAAAGCCATAGATAATTCACTACCCAGTCATCTCCAACTATCTCTCTAACCAAGAGATTACAGATACAGTTGGGGACGCATTTAAACGAACGAACAAACAGAACCCCGTCTTACATATTTTTTCAGTCATCGTGCACCCTCCATCTTGAGTTCAAAGCTAAATGAGGAGATAGAGTTCAGTTTGTAAAATATATCATTTCAGTTCCAGAAAGATTAACGTGCACAGTTCGAGTATGCCAATGTGCTCTTTTGTTAATTCAGAATTATGAGTGATATTTCCTACCTAACCCTGATTGCAGACACATTTGTTTGAATTTACTGGGTATGTTCTGGTCGGTGTGCACAGACCTGGAAGGAAGGAAATGTGGATTCATTTTTCACTCTGTCATTGAGTCAGCTGTTCACAAATAATTTCTCTTCTGTGTGCCTCAGTTTTTGCTGTCTGTTTTGGTAATGTGTGCTGTCTAGAGGAAGCCTCTTAAGCGAGGATGAAGTCTATCAACTATTTCTACTAATATGTAGTATTTATGTGGAATTCAGGTCATAAAGAGCTTTAGTGGAGCTGCAGCTTTGTAGGCAAGTGTAGAAGTTACCCATATATGATCACACCTGTTTCTGTATCTAATTACATTTACTCTGTTCAGAGTTTCTTGATACATGTTGCTGATTGGTATGTGGTGAGGAAAAAAAAAAAAAACTATCATCAGTTGTAGTTTCACTCAAACTAGAAAATGTACCCAGTACGTTGCCTGTACTTTCTACAGGTATTTCATCCCTGATGCAGTAACGGCAGCTGGTTATTTTTGCTTACTGTTCTGTAGCTTGTGACCCATTGTAATAGTGCTCAGAAAATGAGGTGCAGTAAGTGGCTGAAGCATTGAGAAGTATTGTTCCTGTCCTGCCTGTAGATTTGGGTCTAGGACATCAATTTTAACCATGTTTTCCAAGAAGCTCAGGAGCTGATTTTATCACTGCTGAGTTATAAAATCCTGCTCTTAACACAGAGTGTTGAGTGTAAGTGAGAATGTGAACTCCAAATGCTTTACTTCTCAGCTGCTTCATCTGCAACAATAATTCCTCACTTGCATGTCTGTCTTGCTCAGCTCAGATGGCCCTCATGAATGTGGGAGGACAGTGTTCAGCTTTGGAGAGGTTTGGGGTTGTCCTTAAAAATAAGGTCAAGGAACAAATTCCCAGGCTTACTGTAAAGACGAACAATGCTGAAAATACGTGGACTAGGTATCCAAAATTTTAGGAAGTTTTGAGAAAAGGATAGTCTCCCACTGTGTGTGAATAGTCTTCAGCAGAAGACAAGCCCAGCCTCAAGGAGAGCTGCCAAATATTCCCTTTGAATCCCCATATAAGATTGAATCCCATGCTTCTGAAACAGGTGTGGCTTTTTTTTTTTTCCCAACAGCAGTGTCCTATCTGGCATTGTCTGGGATATTAACTACTGAAATCATTCATTCTTGATAAGCTCTTCACTTATCTTTATCTTAAATGCTGCTTGTCTTTATTTAGGAACAAATAAAATCTACTTCATCAGGTTGTATACAGAAGAAATTTCTTGAGTGATTTATACCTTAAGAGGAAGAGTGCTTGCTTGTTTGTAGTTCTCCTGCTGTGATGTATGTAGGAAGATGAGGATGTTCTGAATAACATACATGCACATTTAGATTACCCTCTGGAAATGTTTGTGAGTCCATGATCACCTGAAGGATGAACTTTCCATAAGGAGGGAATTATGTTGTTTGTTATTGAGTCTAATGGTGCAAGGCTAATGGTGAAGGAACAGATATGTTTTGTCTGATAAAAAGCTATTTCACCTTCATATCTCCTTCTGTCAGAAAAAGTACCTAGCGTTCCAGAGCCATTGCTCTACAAAGGAAAACTTACAATTTTATAGAAGGAAGAATACATGTAAGAAGTTGAAGAGGGCAGTCCGAAGCACCTTTTTGAGTGTGTTTTATAACACATATGGAATCAATTCCAATATCAAAGAGGGTTCACAATGTCATTTGTCACAAAATAGAAGGATTTTAGTACATGTCGTCCTCCTCTGTTACCTGGTTGTGTCTGGAAATACATATTTCCATCATCTACTCTATTAATTAATTTTCCTGGAGTCGTCTTGTGCTATTAGTAGCCTGGCCAGCAGGAGGCAATAATTTCACCCTTTTAACTTTTGAAAGCATACGCTTGCTTATATTCCCCTTGGAAGTCATAGTGTTATTACCAGAGTTAGCAAATAAATAAATGAAATGGGTAACTAATACTTTTTTTTTTTTTGATTTTTGTATTTTGTAGCTGGTGCCACATATATATTTGGAAAGAGTGGAGGTCTCATCCTGTACACCTGGCCGGCTAATGACAGACCAAGCACAAGGACAGACCGTCTTGCTGTGGGCTTCAGCACAACAGTGAAGGATGGCATTCTTGTTCGGATTGACAGTGCCCCTGGGCTTGGTGATTTTCTGCAGCTGCACATAGTAAGTATAAATAGGCAGGTGTCTATGCCAGACCTGGATTTCTGTTAACTGAATATGCATTTGAAGAAAACTATTGCTATAAAATAGTATGTGTCATACTCTGCACTTTCTGTATCATCAGCACTCATCAAATTAACCTGCCTTAGGTAGTTCTTTAGGTTTTTGTAGAATTACTGAATGGGATACACAGGCAACCAAGTCTTGGTGCCAGAAGAAGTGGGTGGGGGAATACCAAACCAAGCAAAAAAACAGAAAAGCCTTAAGAGATTCAATTTATTAAAAAAATGTAGAAATATTTTGCGGCAGTGTTAATCTACTGTGGCATATGCAGAGTCCTGAACACAGCTGAATTTATGGTGGAGAGTATTACTATTCTCAGAAGGCAAAGAATGAAATGGAGTGATAGAGGTGGGGTTTTTCCTCTCTGAGAAAGTTAAGTGAGAACTGAACAGATCCTTAAGCTGATATAACTGATACTTACTTTGTCTAGATAGTTCAAAAGAATAATAATTTAATGTTGTTAGCACAGCACAGCTTTGCAAGAAGAAAATAGCCTTTTTTGTGAAAGCAAATATTAAAGTAGGGAAACTTGAATGAAGGTGGCTTTAGGGAGAATTGAATTGTTTGAGAAAATGAGAAAACTAGGACTGGAAACTTTTGGAGTTTGCTATTTTATGTGATACTTTGGGGGGGCAGGGGGGTGTTTGCTTTGTTTTCATTTGTAAACAAAGTAGCCAAGAAGTTTTCTAGAGGAAGAAGATGGTCATGTTACTTGATGCTCAGATTATTTCCAATGTCTTATGCATTAATTCATAGTGGAAGGGGAATGGGCCATTTGCAGATTTTTAATGAGCTGGGGAGTTGTTGACATTTCACTGGAACTTGAAGATATAAGTAAACAGGAGGAATGCCAGGGGCCAAAACACAGACCTAATGTGAATGACTGAGGGTCTTAATCTGCTGCTGGAATTTGCCATGTTCAGAATCATGTTGAAGCACTGGCTATATTGCAGGGTGGTTCTGAATCAAGGGGCAGGGGTAGTACTCATTGCCAGCATTTTAAGTGGGTTTATTTCGAATTTTATTGTAAAATTCAGATTCATTTGAATGGGCTAGAATATGGCCTTGAGCCATTAGACTGACACCAATTCTGCTTTCTCTTTTTGTGATATAACCAAATATTTAGTTTGTGTTTTGTGCTGGAACGAAAGTGAGATCAAATCCTGGCATTTTTTTTTATGAAAATAACTTTTTCTTGCTTTCTTAAAAACAAAACAAAACAAAAGAACACCAGAAGACCTTGTAGAAGCAAGCAATGCTAAGCCTAATGGGTTGGAATTCCATAACTCACGTTAAGCAAAAGTTGAGTATAACTGAGAAAGAGAATGTCTATTCTGCAGATGTTATAATACAACATGGGTAAAATGTTATCTGTTAACTAGAGAACAGTATGCCTGGCATGTGTGGAGAGGTGCAGAGATATGAATTTGTCCAGTCTTAGAAAAAGAAGTCTAAGTTGCCCTTGGCTGCCTAATGGGATGTTACAGAGAAAATGGAAATCAGGCTCTTCTTTGTGGTACTCAGTGGAAGGAAAAGGGGAAATGGATACAAGTAGCAAAAAGGAAGTTTTCATCCTGCATCAAGATAAGAACTTGCACAATGAGTCTTTTCAGCATTAATGATAAAGGTGAATAGTTTTTCTCTATACCTTAGTCTCGAATATTATCAACTCTACCCTTAAAAATGAGTCCAAATGAACTTCTTAATGAGTGATCTTTTTTAATATTATAACCAATTTTACTGGATAGATTGAAACAAAACAAACAAATTGAACCTGAGGTGTTAAGTGTTCATTTTTTAAAAAAAAAAATTCACGACTTTCTCTTTCCAGTAAGTTTTGGAAAGGAAAGGAATGAAAGTTTTTCTACTTCTTCCCAATATATTTTGTTCAAACTACTCTGAATGGCATGATGCTAGTTTCAGATTATTTCAGGAATCTAAATCAAAGCTATTAATGGTGGCTGATATTAATGCTAAAAGTTCTGTTGACCACTTCCTGTGTAGTTTGGCCAATTTTATCTCTGAAGATGTTCACTAGCAGCCAATATAGAACTTGTTCAGCTTTAATTTCTCTTGCTCTTTTGTGGTCAGGATGGATTAGGAGGATTTGCGAGTCATTCATGCTGCTGTGCTCTTCTGGGTATGGTATTACTGTTCATCATATATCACTGACTCTACCTAAATGTTCAAATAAAGAATGTAGTCCGAGACTCATGCTGTTACACGCAATAGAAAAGTTGAAGAGGAACTTTTTAAAGTGTTATTGGCTTTTTGAATGTCTGTAAGACTTTTTACCTTTGGTTTATGGTTCAAAGTCACAGAAATGAGCTTACGTCATAATTATTTTGGAAAAAGTTGAAATCTGAAATGGAAGGTGCATCTTGAAATGACATTTAAAATGCAAGACTATAAAGGACCGCTTACTTAGCAAAATGCATGTAAGCTTTCCATGAGACCAAGATCTTTTGTAACTAACTGAAAATTATCACGTGCTTTGTGCTGTCACGTTCAGAGACTCTCGCCATCTTCCTTTCTTCAAAACCTTGTCCTTCCATTAGGCCATTTTCAAGTGACAAGAGAAACAAGGCAGCATGGATCAAATGATAATAGAAATATGGGAAAAATAAATTATAAATCAGAGCTATGAAAACAGATTAAACTGATAATAAAATAAAGTTTAAAAAATGCAAATATTTAAACTTAAGCCGTACTTAAACCATAAAGCAAATTGTAGGAGAAAGAGAAAATAGGTATTAAAACACGGAAGACTAATGTTAATGTAATTTATTTTATGTATATTTAGCAACTTGACTTTTTCAGGAGCAATTATATTGAATAATAATAAAAGTGGTAGGGATTTTCCTGGATGAATATTAGGGAGACCTCTGCTTCTGGGGCCTTTCTGGATATTCCAGTCACAGACTTTTATTTTGGATTCTGTTTGCTGGATTCTGACCTCCTCGCACTTCCCTGGGTGTTCTGTTGGTTATAACAGGTGGCAAAAGCCACCTGGTGATCATTGTTTTCTAATAGGCATCACTAAATGAAAATTTAATCCAAAAGTCATAGTATAGGCTATGGCTTGTCAAGATCTGATGTTATTTTAAAGATTGTAAAAGTGACTCGTACCCTGCTAAGGAGACTTTTTAATAGTTTGCCTGCTTTTTGAATATCGTTTATGTTCTGGAGTTTTCCTTATAATCTCTTTCTATTTGTAAAATTCAAAGTCAAAAAAAGATACCTTATTAACAAGTTACATGTTTGCTTGTTTAATTTACGGATGTTTTGTTTGGATTCATTTTTTAATTATGAGTCTTTCAGACATTGTGGAAATTTATTGACTAAGACGTCTGTTTTATATGGCAAAAATTTACATAAAGCCTCTGAAACTATTTTCTCTCCTGATGTACAATGAAGTATAAGCTGGGAGCCCTGGAAAAATGGATGGCTTACCATCCAGATCAATGTCGTATATGAAGCATGAGGTGTTTGCGTGAACAGGCTGTAGCACATGGAAAGAGAGTGTTGTTATATCATCAAATCCCTCCTTATGAGATATTTTCTTCCCCTGACAATTCATTCAAAGCACCAAGCCCAAACCTGTACCAGAAAATTGCCTTCCACAATGGATGCTTAAAAGACCACATGTATGAGTTGTGGTTAAATGTTTCTGTATATTCATTCACCTTACACCACCACACCTATTTTGTGATTTACAACATGCAAAAATATTCATAGAGATCAAATGGGGAGAGGAAGACAGCTGCAGGTGATGATGGCTTTCATTCTTGTGATGACTATGGAGAGAGAGATCGCCCTCCCTGTGCACTGCTGGTTTATTCTGCAGTCTTTCATTTTGATGTGTGTTGTAAACTGTCATCTCACCTCTGGCTCCTCAGAATAGTGTTGTGAGACTGGTCCAGTTTCTGAATTGCTTGTAAAAAGTAAACTCTAGACTTAGGCAAAAATGCTAGTGATTTTGGGAGAAGTTTTTCTTAAGTAGTCCCAAGCTAATGGGGATCCATCACTTAGCACCAGGCTGCAACTGAAGGCTACAGGATTTGATTTGAACATTCTGATTCTTCGACAATAAGGATAAGAAAGTCTTCCCGGAGTTAGAGGTGGCATTGCTATATGAGAATGAGTATAAATAGACGAAAATGTACGTGTACATTCTGCCAAATTTGTTCAGTTATACTATGATTGGCCAAAGTCTGTGTTTGGGTTTTATGGTTGTAGAGACAATTCTGGCTCCTCTGTACAAAGAGTCTCCTGGAGACTCCCTCCAAAACTGCAGTGCCATGCTGCAGTGCCATGTCATGTGAGCAGAGAGAGAAGTAGTAGAAGAATTGGAATCAGGAGAAGAATAACGACAGAGGTGTATGATGAACTGAATATCTTAAGGGCTAGACTGAGATAATAAATGAAGTTTGTGTTTTACTTTTCTATAACCAAAATCAACTTGATGCAAATTTTTTCAGCCTTTTTTAGGCC
The DNA here is from genome assembly GCF_013368605.1 of Nyctibius grandis. Taxonomy (NCBI): domain Eukaryota; kingdom Metazoa; phylum Chordata; class Aves; order Nyctibiiformes; family Nyctibiidae; genus Nyctibius; species Nyctibius grandis. The sequence continues at coordinate 49,344,189 of NC_090661.1, forward strand.
AAATTTGGAGTGGGCGTTAAAAGGGTTACATTTTATACCCAAGAAAGTAGAAATAAGAGGGGTTTCCTTAAGAGTAGCCTGTTTTATTTTGTGGGCAGTGTATCTACAAAGGCTATAAACCATGGAAAAAAATGGGTGATCTGATTCTATCTCCTATTTTGTGTTTTGCTTTTTTTGGTTGCCTTTACTGTCTTTATGGTTACAGTTTTCTCCTAAAGTGTGTGTTTCACCATGCTAGACCTCCTTTTTTATTCTTGTATAACATTAGTTTGTTCAAGTTTAATTTTTGTGAATACAAATAATTTCACTCCACCATATTTTGATCTTGTTTGCATTGATGTGCATTCAGAATAGTGCTATTATTCTTACCTTTCCATGCTTTTAACCAGTATAAAGTCTTTGAGTTTGATAAGAGTCCTTGGAGTATACCAGAATTGGTTGAGCATCAGTGTCCCATAAGCAATTATCAATTCCAAGTGTTTAATGCCCATAATGTCTCATATCATTCAAGAAACAATAAAGAACGGTGTACATTTCTTTTAATTACATTCATACAAATTATGAGCCCCTACAGATTGATATGGGATATGTATTCAGTGGAAGAAGTTTTATACCGAAGCATGCCAGTAGATCACCAAAAGGTGAAGTGGGGCAGAGGCTTCTTTGTTGAAGCAAGAAATTGTTCACTGGCCTGGTATAGGAGACAACATCATTTAGCTGAGGAAGCGAACAACTAATGAATGAGAGTGGTTAGACTGTCTGCCGGTGAAGGGAGGGAATTAGGATGAGCTTTCAGGCAGAAGATGATATTGTCTGGATCCTTAGAAGGTTAAAAGAAGAGACTACGGGAGAGGTGCCTGAGGACTGGAGGAAAGCGAATGTCACTCCAGTCTTCAAAAAGGGCAAGAAGGAGGACCCGCATAACTATAGACCAGTCAGCCTCACCTCCATCCCTGGAAAAGTAATGGAACAACTTGTCCTTGGTGCTGTCCCTAGACATATCAAGGATAAGAGGATCATTAGGGGCAGTCAACATGGCTTCACCAAGGGGAAGTCATGCTTAACCAACTTGATAGCCTTTTATGAGGACATAATCCGGTGGATAGATGATGGCAAAGCTGTGGATGTGGTCTATCTTGATTTCAGTAAAGCGTTTAACACAGTCTCCCACAGCATCCTCGCAGCTAAACTGAGGAAGTGTGGTCTGGATGATCGGGTAGTGAGGTGGATTGTGAACTGGCTGAAGGAAAGAAGCCAGAGAGTGGTGGTCAATGGGACAGAGTCCACTTGGAGGCCTGTATCTAGTGGAGTCCCTCAAGGGTCGGTACTGGGACCAGTACTATTCAATATATTCATTAATGACTTGGATGAGGGAATAGAGTGCACTGTCAGCAAGTTCGCTGATGACACAAAACTGGGAGGAGTGGCTGACACAACGGAAGGCTGTGCTGCCATTCAGAGAGACCTGGACAGGCTGGAGAGTTGGGCGGGGAGAAATTTAATGAAATATACCAAGGGCAAGTGTAGAGTCCTGCATCTGGGCAAGAACAACCCCATGTACCAGTACAAGTTGGGGACAGACCTGTTGGAGAGCGGCGTAGGGCAAAGGGACCTGGGGGTCCTAGTGGACAGCAGGATGACCATGAGCCAGCAATGTGCCCTTGTGGCCAAGAAGGCCAATGGCATCCTGGGGTGTATTAGAAGGGGTGTGGTTAGTAGGTTGAGAGAGGTTCTCCTCCCCCTCTACTCTGCCCTGGTGAGGCTGCATCTGGAATATTGTGTCCAGTTCTGGGCCCCTCAGTTCAAGAAAGGGAACTGCTAGAGAGAGTCCAGCGCAGAGCCATGAAGATGATTAAGGGAGTGGAACATCTCCCTTATGAGGAGAGGCTGAGGGAGCTGGGTCTCTTTAGCTTAGAGAAGAGGAGACTGAGGGATGACCTCATTAATGTTTATAAATATGTAAATGGCAAGTGTCATGAGGATGGAGCCAGGCTCTTCTCAGTGACATCCCTTGACAAGGACAAGGGGCAATGGGTGCAAGCTGGAACACAGGAGGTTCCACATAAATATGAGGAAAAACTTCTTTACAGTGAAGGTAACTGAACACTGGAACAGGCTGCCCAGAGAGGTGGTGGAGTCTCCTTCTCTGGAGACATTCAAAACCCACCTGGATGCGTTCCTGTGTGACATGATCTAGGTAATCCTGCTCTGGCAGGGGGATTGGACTAGATGATCTTTCGAGGTCCCTTCGAATCCCTAACATTCTGTGGTTCTGTGACTGTCTAAAGACATTTTCCAACAAAAGAAAATCTAGGAACCTGCCTGAGGGAGTACTGTGCAGGTCTCCTGTAATTATTAACATGTAAAAACTATCTGAATGTAGCTTTATGTTAGGGTTAAGTTCTCTGGCAGAGACTTCTGAATATATTGTCTTTAATAGGTGCAGCCTGAGGATTAACATATGCATGAAGACTTGAAACCATGACTGCTAACCTAGCAGGCACGATGGCAAGTGAGCTGAACGAGGGAGTGGGAGAACAGTTCTGATTTAATGTTAGTGTATGAAGATTCAGCAGAGTCTCTCATTTCTTCATATATATTTTTTATAAACATTTGTAGCTGTGGTTTGTCAATTGTTGCAGTTACAACTAAATAGTTATGGATGCCTTTAACCTAACTCAGGTTGCATATTATTTAAGGTAACTGGGGATTGGCAAGATAGTCCTCATATAAGATGTGACGTACGTGTGTGTATATATATATATATATACACACACACTGCAGTACCTTAAAAAGTATTTTACGTCCCCAGCACAACCTCCAGTGTGTGCAATGGAGTAGGTTTCTGCTTAGCTGTGTGGGCCAAATAGAGTGCTGGCACCACAAGGACTGGAGTGGTAGTACTGTCCCCTAGCAACAATGGGTAACTCTGGAGACTCTCTAACAGGCATTGAGCTATTGCATTGCAGATGAGTTCTGAGGATCACACAGAGCACATCACATGTGTTTACCTCCTTTCTATAATTATTCATATTAATAAATGTAAGTTGTAAGTTGCTTCTTCCTTTTTGCTTAGGATGGCCATCTTCAGCTGAGACTTGCATCTTAATTGCACTCTATGTTGATCACAAGAAAATGATTTAAGTGCATCTGTGTTAATGAACATTGAAGCAGATTAACGGCATGCATACAGTCTGTTACTACTTTTCCTTAGATGGAAAAATAATTTCTAGTTGATGACTGGTGAATTTTTAGATTACTTGAATTTGTTTGCAAGAGGACAGAAAACTGCCCAGAATTGTCGCTTCTCTGGACAAGGAGGAAATAGCTGAAGAAAGAAGATTAATGTGTAATTTAAATACCAAAAGCTAGGAAAGTGACCAAAAGACCAACGTATTGGTAGTATGGATAACAAAGATATTTCCATCACAAAAGAGCCTATCCAAAGGTATAACAGGCATTCCACTGAGAGATGCAAATCCATTTGCTGTCCCTGTGTAACAAGGTGTGGTGCATGCTGTAGGGAGGAATTTCTTGGTACTTCATATATATTACAATTGGCTTTTTCATGTCTGTCATGACATCCTTGGTGTGCATGATTTATTATTGAAGATATTTGACTGGGGATGGTAAAATTACCCTAAAGGGTAACTTGTAAGTTAAAAGACAAACCACAATAAATTCAGAAGTCAGTGAGTAGGCTGGGGGTGCACAAGAATTTGGAAAGGAGCACAGCCGGGACAGCTAACCCAAATTGACCAAAGGGACATTCCATACGCTAAAATGTTGTGCTCAGCAATAAAAATGCAGGGAAAGCAAGAGAAGATGCTGGTGGTTATGGCTTGTGTCTTTACAAGTAACCTTTATGTGTGCTGAGGCCCCCCCTTACAAGGAAGTGGCCCAACATCTGCATGCCAGTGGGAAGTAGTGAGACTTTGCTTCACTTCTTAGACGATCTTTATCTCGATCCACAAGATTTCTCACTTTTGCCCTTCTGATTTTCTCCCCGTCCCACTGTGGGGGGGAGTGAATGAATGAGCAGCTGAGTGGGTGCTCAGTTACTGGCCATGGTCAACCCATTGCGCATAGTCTTTACCTGGAAGAGGGCCTCTGTTCTTGAACAAGTGCTTTGAAAATGCTTAACGTACAAAGAGATTACTATATGCAGATCATCCACACAAAAAAATGGAGCATAAGATAACTGCTTGCCAGTTATGTCAGGTTTATAGAATAAAAAAACATGGCAAATATATAAGACTTCAGCATCATTATTTTGCCTGTGAGAGGCTATACCTGAATGAGCCTCAAATCTGAGGTATGCACATCAGTGGCTGTTTTGTCAGCTGGTTTAAAATTGCCAAAGATCCTGATTTTTAATTTTTTTTAATGGAAGTGTTCTGTTTAAACACTCAGAGATCCTGTCCCAAAATGCCCTCAGTCTTTTCCTGTCCTTTTCTAAACTCTTTGGGTCTATGAAGTCTCATGTGTTTGTGCATGCTGCATTTATTGCTCCCTAGAGCACAGAAGAATTAGTAAAGGAAAACTAATTTGAAGAAAGAAAATGGACCTTCGGTTTTCAAAACAGCTTTAAAATGTGTTATTGTTACTTCTGTTTTTATATTGAAAAGGTGGTTAAAAATCCATTTTTAATATATTTGAACTAGTTCACATTATACATAGGAAAGGTCCATCTATTTTTATCTGCTAGCTCTCGGGAAAGGTATCTGTGGTAGGAGATCACAAGTTGAAACTAAACCTTTGAAGGTTAAGGAGCTTCTCACCCCAACATGCCTGTTTATGGCTGACACAATTTGGCACTACGCCTCATCAAGTTACCTCAGTGACCTTTTGAGCTTCAGCCCATGCTTTGTTGCCAGTGGCTATACCAGGTGCATGAATGAATGTACATTGCTGAATGCAATGATGTGGGAAATAGCACGCTGATGTCCTGTGGCTAAAGATGATGGATTTTAGATCCCTAGCTCCATTCAGGCAGCATGGAAGCTCAGTGCTCTGATACAGGGATTCATTAACTCCTCACTCAGCAACAGTTTGTGCATAGATCCTAGTGCTTTTGCTGTTGTTATTGAAGGTTGTGAAGCTGATTAGAGATATGGAAGAAAGAGCTGGTAGGGCAATGTTAGCATGAATGGTAAAATTGCCAGTTGGACCACAAGTTAGCCTGATTAGAGTCACAAATCTGAAAATAATCTTGGGGCTTTGGCTCTGCAGAACTGCTGAGTTCATCTGTACAATGGAGAGTGAAAATACAGAATTGGAGGAGATGGAGGAAGACTCAATGGGAAGTTACATGGGTAATTTTGTGAAACCTGGCTTAAAGATACAGGTAACTAAATACGTTACCTTTGCTGATTTTCCATTAAAAGAGAGAGCTTTGCTGCTTCATCAAGGAAGCAGACTTCTACTAATAAGATCATGGTTTGGTACAGTGGACAGAATTAACAGCATCTTTTTTCAGAATACACACTTGTGCATTTTAGTGTTGTACATCTTGCAAAGTCAGACCCTAGTAATTCAGTGTAAGTGCAGAAATAAAAAATGCTCTCACAATTAGAAGCAAAAACCTTAAGGGGCTTGCTTATTGGAGAGATTAATCTCTAAATATATAGCCTTTGTTTAAAATACATCCTGAAGCTTGAAACTTGTTTAATTTGTGAAGGTCTGTCTTAGGATTTGTTATGGTTCTGTGAATTGCTATTAGATGTTAAAAGGTCAAATCTCGGAGTATTTCACAGTATCTATCCAAAGACCCTGTATGGCAATAAATGTTATGTTATTGCTTGTTCTTCTACACTGTATAAACAAATACTGTGTTTGGCTTAATATTTATTTGACTCTCTCCTGTGACTATAATGTTTATGTAGAATATGTCATCTAAGACTATATTATATATCATAATTTCAGTAAAACTTGAGCTGAATTGCCTTTATTGTTTTTGCAGTACTTCCTGTTAGGATTTCAGAACTAATAACTGGGATTTTCGAATTTTGTCACACAGTCTTGCGTGTGAGTGAGTAAACCAGGAAATACTGGGACTTTTTTCGATGCTGAGAAAATTGAGATTTGGCTTCTTAATGTTTTTCTTTTAAGTACTAAATACAAAGGAGTGAAACAGTGTGGGGTTTTTTTTCCAGCTGAGTCAAAGAAAGAAACCCAGACAATCTCCAGTGAAGTCCTTTTCTTGAAATATCCAAGACCTGAAGGAGATAAGTGTGAGGTTTTTAGTGTTCATTCTGAAAGAGGCTAAAATCTTTTCTATCGTAGACTCTAGTAACAATTGGGGATATGTATTTTTCTCTTTTACAAGAAACATCAAGCTTACACGCTTGTTCAGACCAACCCATCTTACTTCTGTATGCTTGGATAAATTGCACTAATAGATTCTAAATTAAACCTGTTTGTAGTTAAAGCCATTATCACTTTCTCTATGCTTGCATCAAAAAAGTAAAATAAAATTCTTGATCTTCGTGTTAGTGGATACCAGCAGGGTATGATAATAGCTCACTGCACATTCAAACATGCTGAGTACTACTCACAAACAATTAAACAAGGGCAATTGTCAGTTTAATTTATCCCAGGCTTGAAATCTGATGTAACCTTCTCATCAAAGGTTAACAACTGTTTGATTACGATATCAGCTACAGTGAAATTAATTGTTTCTCTATTAAGCCTCTAGGAAGAACATCTTTAACAGGAACATATTGAATCTTACTAGAAAAATATAAAGTTGATCTAATCCAAACAAGGTTACATGTTGTTTGCACGGTGACTTTAATTTTAGAGGATTTCAAAACTCAGTGCAAGGAAAAGACAACTTGATCACTGATATACAGCCAGTTCTGAGACGAAAATCACAGAATCACAGAATCAACCACGTTGGAAGAGACCTCAGGGATCATCGACTTCAACCGTTGCCCTGACACCACCCTGTCAACTAGACCATGGCACTAAGTGCCATGTCCAGTCTTTTCTTAAACACATCCAGAGATGGTGACTCCACCACCTCCCTGGGCAGCCCATTCCAATGTCTAATAACCCTTTCTGAAAAGAAATTCTTCCTGATGTCCAACCTGAACCTCCCCTGGCGAAGCTTGAGGCTATGTCCTCTTGTCCGATAGCTAGTTGCCCGGGAGAGGAGGCCAACTCCCACTTCACTACAACCTCCCTTCAGGTAGTTGTAGACTGCAATAAGGTCACCTCTGAGCCTCCACTTCTCCAGGCTAAACAACCCCAGCTCCCTCAGCCATTCCTCGTAGGTCAGACCCTCCAGACCCTTCACCAGCTTGGTCGCCCTCCTCTGGACTCGCTCCAACACCTCAGCATCTTTTTTGAAGTGCAGGGCCCAGAACTGGACACAGTACTCAAGGTGCGGCCTCACCAGTGCTGAGTACAGAGGGACGATCACTTCCCTAGACCGGCTGGCTACACTATTCCTAATAGAGGCCAGGATGCCATTGGCCTTCTTGGCCACCTGGGCACACTGCTGGATCATGTTTAGCCGGCTGTCGATCAGCACCCCCAGGTCTCTTTCTGCTGGGCCGCTTTCTAACCACTCTTCCCCCAGCCTGTAGCACTGCATGGGGTTGTTGTGGCTGAAGTGTAAGACCCGGCACTTGTTCTTGTTGAACCTCATGCCTTGGTCTCGACCCATCTATCTAACCTGTCCAGATCCCTCTGTAGGGCCTTCCTACCCTCCAGCAGATCGACACTCCCACCCAGCTTGGTGTCATGTGCAAATTTACTGAGGGTGCACTCAATCCCTACGTCTAGATCATCTATAAAGATATTGAACAGCACTGGCCCCAGAACTGAGCCCTGGGGAACACCGCTAGTGACCGGCTGCCAGTTGGTTCTAGAATCAGCTGTTCTAGAGAACATGAGACTAGTCCTGCATGGTTTTACATGGGAAACAAAAAAAAAAAAAATGCTGCTTTTTCCATTCTACCAGGACATTGCAGAGACAATTTTGAGGAGAATTTGCACTGAACTGGAGTTTGGCTAGAAGTCTAACATCCAGGTTCTCGTGAGTTTCTCTGACCATGAGTTTTCAAGAAAGGGGCACAGTTCTTATTCAGAAGCGTTGCCTTAACAGTTGTTATGATGCCTAAAACATATCTATGCATTTAGTTTTAAAACATGTATACAATCACAATACATCACAATATCTCTTTGAAAGGTACACATGAACATTCTTACAGAATGAGAAAATGGAGGCATTAGAGATTAAAACATGTAATAAGAGCTATTGCCTCAGAATTGGAGCTGGCTGGCCCTGAATGTTCATCTTTTCTTAAATCAGAAGGCTTCACAGTGCTTCCTTCTCCATCCTGAGAGGGTGGTTCAGTACCAACAGCTGGGTGAGGGTAGTGCCCACAACATCTGCTGTTACCCACAGCCTGCTGTTACCCACAACCTGCTGTTGCCCACAACATCTGCGACCGATTCTACAGCAGCAGGTGGTGTGTGGTGTTTTTGTTGTTGTCTGTTTTTTCTCTCCGTTTAAATGCTGATGGGGCCTGAACTTACTTAGCATGTGTGTTGTTGGGATGGAAGGCTGAAGTGGTATTATTTGTGCTAATAAGCCTCTCCCATTAGCTAACCTTTCAGTACATAAAGCATGATTGAACTGAAGGCTTCCTGCTGATTTGAAAGGCTTTTATGTTAAATACATGATACAGGCATTTTCCTCTTCCATCTCCTCGTGTAAAAGAAGTGGGATGGGGAAGACTGCAAACACACAGTCTGAAAACCAGTTCAAGTAAAGCTTATGTAGTGTGAAAGCTCTCTTAAATATCTTGGCATATCTTTTTTTTCCGCTACGTTTAAATTCCTGGTGCTTTGTTTAAGCAATTTGCAGCCTCCAGAAAGAGACTGACTGCCTCATGTAACTGGTGTAATTTGGGCCGGTGTAAAGCATCAGCCAAGCATGTTCTTGCCTATATCTGATAACCAAGTATATTACTAGCTCTGACTGTCCAAATTTACTTTCAGTGCACATAGTCCCTGTTTTAGCTTATTCTTTATTCTTGTCAATTACTGATGTCAGGAGTGTGGTTTCTGGAAGCTGGGTAATAGAAATCATTAAGCATGACAAAGAAAAGTATCTTATACTGGCTGAGGCTTCCTTTGCTATCTTATCATGTCTCTCTTATTTTATTATTTTTAGACAATCCCATCTGAAAGCCAGTACCAAAGACAGGAATTCAGGTTTTGGATCATGTAAAACCCTTTAGTATGATGCTGCTCAGCCTTAAAGAGATGGTGGGATTAACCAGTTCTGTGGAGAACCATTTAATGCTTCCAGTATACTATTTTGACTAGCGATAGGAATAAGATCCTCTGATTTTCCAGGCATTTCCCACTTGTTTAAGGGGAAAGAATCTAGTCTGTCATTGGGTGCATTGCTAAATTTTTACAAACGTTCATGTTATCTGCAGGTTATCCTTTCATAGGTGGTATATTGTATCCCAAATATATTTAGAGAGACTAGACCCTCAATGAGCAATGATCTTTTGGCATAATTCAGGTGGGCAACACATGCTGCAGCATTGTGGATTGAAGTAAATATATCTCCACAACAAAACAGAGATTTTCATACAGCATTCCAGTAGTAGGCACTGGATCTGCTCATATAATGAGCTGGGCAACACGTGGAAAAACTTGGGACTTGCTGAAAGGTAATTAAGCTATGCAGCTAGGCAGGTGTCAAGGGAAGGGTCGGGGTTCCCTTTGGGTGCTGTTTTCTGGGTGGTGGTGTACAGGTGTACTGAAGAGTTGGGGCAGGAAGGGTCATTTCAAGAAGAAAGTCTGATCACGTTGAGTGTGTAAACGTAGACTCCGCAACATCCAACGTCCTAGGGAGTGTGAGACTGTCAGCACCTTTCTGCAGATAACGGTTTTACAGAGCTACTGCCTTCAATCATGGCTAAGACTTGATTTTGCACCCTTACAGTTTCAGGAGGGTTTTACAAGAGGAATTTTAGTTAATTGTTCTGTTACATGGAAAGGATTTTTCTGTGATGTCTTAAAGTCTAACTGTACTGATTCTGTCTGGTTGTGAGACTGCATAATTCTCTTCTTGTATTTGTTACTTCAAAGGACTTATATGTCCTTACATGTGCAAGTCTTCTCCGTTTTTTTTTTTTAATGCAGAAATGTGGTTCTTACTGTTGTGGTATTTTCAAGCCCTTGCACTGTATTCTTGTCTTCTTTGTTCCATGTTTCTGTAGAAAAGGGAAGGAGGATGTGGTGTCTCATTTGTATTTCTTTAAATCTTAACCTGTGGGAGCCAAATTAAATAGAGTCCTCTACAATGGTTACTGTGAATTACCTTAATTTTTTTCAAATGAGGTAAACTCCGTTTTGATTTAAAAATCCTTATCTGTTTATGTTCTGATCATAATTTGTTTCCAGTGTAACAAACGTGCTGTCTTTCTGATGGGGGAAAAATCGTTGTTTAGTTTTGGAGCTTCACAAACAGATGAGGTTTTTGGAGTTGCTGGCTGTGCATCTTAATTTAGGAGCACAGGACAGGGAGGGAACTATCTGGGTCATCAAGTCCAGTCCCCTACCTTTATAGGCAATTGCAACATCGCTGCTTCTTTTCTGGCTGTATCAGATATACCTCATCGCTTCTGGTTTTCTGCTTATACAATCATAGAATCGTTGTGGTTGGAAAGGACCTTTAAGATCATCAAGTCCAACTGTTAACCTAACACTACCAAGTCCGCCACTAAACCATGTCCCTAAGCACCACATCTACACGTTTTTCAAATACTTCCAGGGATGCTGTTCTAAAAATCAAATTTTTCCTACAATTTTAAAATTTAACTTATTTTCCAATCTGACAACCATGTATGTCAGTTTAACTTCCATTTGTTTTGTGCCAATATTGTCCTTCAGCTCCCTTTTGGTTTTGATGTTTATCTGTCAGCTGCATTTACGGAGAGGAATTATATTGTCCTAGCTTTGTGTCAGCAGCTGTTCCTCAATCCCCCCAGGCTCTTTTGAGCTATCTGAGTAGCTCAATGGAACACCATGAAGATATCCCAGGGCTAATGCAAATTCAAACATACAAGTCCACACGTTGCAGCTGCAGGCAGATTTCACTGCTTCTGTGCCTGAATGTTCAGCTGTCTTCAGGAGGATTTATTCACTCAGCTGCAGCACCAGATAAGCATGGCTACTTTGTTGTAGACCCAAGCTGGGTCTTTGCAAGCTGTGTTGGGTATCTTTGTACCTTACCTTTGGTTCTGAGCTTGGTTGGCTGTGTAGACCCAGCTCAGTGCATCTGCACGCAGATGTCATCCAATCATATTTGTTTCAAAATCCTTTTACAGCAGTAGAGTGTGATCAGTTTAAAGGACATACTCTCAACCAAAGGCTCTAAGTTCACATCTAATGTGTTGTTCTTCATCGTAACTTCAACGCTTTGTGTGTGTAATTCTTTTCTCTGAGCACTCATAGTTTTCCAGCTTTCAGTGGCAGCTGGTATTGAATGATAATGCTGGGTTAGAAGGGAGAGCGGCTGTCCTCTGGTTTCCTATTGTCAGTCTAGGAAATAAGCATTTTGACACATTAGATGACATATTGGCTCAGTTTGTAAAACTTGTATCAGAGAGGACATCATGTGATATATAGTCTGGAGCCTTGCGGTGATTCCCAAGATGGTTATTAATGGATTTGTGAACTTGTAAGTAGAGCATGGTAAATCTGGCCTTTGAGATAATTGAAAAAACATCACTTGTAATGTGAGCAGCTGCACTGGAGGATGATCGCTGCTCTTTGGGGACAGAGGGTAATACCTTGTTGCACACAATTTTGAAGCAGTGCACCCAATATTGATCTACTTCGGCCATGTCTTAACATCTCTTGATCAGCTGCACAATGCATTTCCTGCTTGCCCTACTCCTGTCCCCCTTCTCTCACAAGATCTGTTAGCAGACTCATTTCATTTCCTTAACAAAAAACCTAGGTTACAAAACTGGCTGTGAAAAGAAGCAATATCTAGGAAAATGAGAGCTTTATAGAGGCACAGAGAAAGAGTGTTTTGCCTTTTAAATAGTAGAAGGAGGCAAAAAGGAGGAATGTGAGCTCTTTTGCCCACTTCATTTACATGTTGCGTAGTGTTTTCAGTGTTCTCCGCGTAACTCCTGGTCTTAATCTGACACACATCGTTGTGACCAAAGTGATGATAATCCAGTAAACTTCTTGATAGTGCTACAGTGAGATGTACATGGTGCCTGATTCTCATTGCTTTTTTCTTTGAGTAAAACATGGTCTTGACCAAAAGTGGCAAATTCTAGTTTTTAAATTACTTTTAAATATATCCTGGTTGTTATTGTTGAAGTAAATTTTTATTTCCACGTGGGTATTATGAGTACACAATCCCTCCATTAGCGTTCATGGAGTTGTGCTAGAATTCTGCTCATCATGCATGTTCCTCAGTGCTCACTGAAAGAACTTCCTGATTTGGAGCTACCCATGATGGTGGCACTCAGTAGTGGTGATAGTAACTGGATCGTTGCTGGTTCCTTGGATGCTAAAGGAAGAAATTAATTTAGCTTCTTACAGAAGCTTCTTGCCCCTCACATTTGCACTCCTGTGTCAAAAGTCACCTTTTTCCTGGGAGGATGAGTTGCATTGCTCCTTTCACAGAACTGCTGGTATGGTATGTGGTTTTGGGATTGGGAGGTCACTTGTGCCACCTGGGCAAGTCCAGGTCCAAAGAATGGATTTGAGCTAATCAAAGAGCTCAAAGCTTTAGCTGCTGGACATTGTTCAGTGCTTTTTATAAAGTCATTAATTTTTAATGTTGATGGGGTTTTTGGACTGTAGTGCAAGTAGAACAAATTCTTTATGCCTCCTGCCTGTTGGAATAGGAGATAAGTTCCTGAAACCAGGCAAATAGGGGCCAGGATGAGTTCATCTCCAGGGCTGTGCTCTCTGGTGGGATTCTTGCTTTTTGGCTTTATCAAGTGTGATGCCTAGTGGCATTGCCTGCCTTCACTGGAAGTATGTTTTTGCCAAATGGAAGAGTGAAAGGGAGAATAATTGTTCTTGTCACTAACTTAAAATGAGAACCAAAAAATTACTGTCTGCATAATTTGGGACTTTTGCTTATATTTCTTGGACTAAAGAGGCTGTGGTCCACTTCACTGTTGAACTGCACTGTCTTGGGTGTACAGATTAGGTCCAGAGATGACAGGAAGCATTATGAACTCTAGCACAAGTGGGCACAAATAATCTGCTGCAAATGTGGTGTATCCACAAGTGTGAATGCAGCTTGTTTAAATGCCACTGAGAGAAGCAAGAGAGGGCACTGTGCAGCCATCTGATTGTGTCATATTGTATATGTAAAACCATGATTTGGGTGTAAAGAGCAAGATGGTAGCTGCAGGGTGGCCTCTGTGGAACAAGACCAGGGGCTGCCCCATGCCAGACTCAGCTGGCTCCAAAACGACTGCAGGAAACAGCCAAGCCCATCAGCCAAGCTGGTGGCATTTCTGTGACAGCATATTCAAGAAAGGGCAGAAACTACCAAGAAGAGGAGGGGAAAAGGGTGATAAACAGCAGAGGTAACACCAAGGTGAGAGGAGAAGAAGGAAGTGCTTCATGGCAGAGCAGGTATCCACTGCAGGAAGACCTTGTGCTGGAGCAGATGGATATTCCCAAAGGAACTGGCCTGTGGAGAGCCCACACTGGAGCAGAGGAAAAGTGTGAGAAGAAAGGAGCAACAGAGAGAAACTGCTGTGTACTGGCCGTAACCACCCCCCTCCACCCATTGCACATTTGTTGCCTCACTGAGGGGACTGAGTGTAACTTGTGGTGATAGCAAGGAGGGAGGAGAGGAGTCTGTAGCGGAGAAGTGAAGTTGAGCCTGGGAAAGGGGGAGGAGAGGTGTTTTCCCTATGTTTTAATGTTTGTCTTTTTGTTTCCTGCTAACCAAATCAGTAAATAAATAAGAACATATTGACTAGTAATGAATTAATTTCCCCAAGGTGAGTCTGTTTTGCCCACAAGAATAATTGGTAAGTGACCTTCCCGTCTTTATCTTGACCCATGAGCCTTCTTGCTCCTGTTCTCAGCAGAAGGGAGGACAAACGAGGAAAGAGAGTGAGCAAGTGGCTGGGTGGGAGTTTGGCTGCCAGACAGGTCCAAGCCACCACCAAGCATTAGCAGTACAGTTTTGTGCAAATGGAAGGGTAAAACTCCTTTAATTCTTTTGTTGGTAAACCTGAGCCTGGCCCATATGACATGGCTAAATTTGACACTAAAGAGTGCTTTGAACCTAAAAGTGCTTTTTTTAAAAATGAGAATGGAAATAGGTAAAGATAGCTAAAGGTGTCTGCCTTAAAGACAGTAAATTTAGTCTTCAGAGGTTCAACACTGCATCTCATGCTGGCCAGGTTTGTGGTGCTGCTTATGATCTGTGCGTCCTGCCTCTCATCCAATGTCAGAGCTGTTTGTTAGTGGAGTACCACTGGTGTGCTTGGAAATGTGAAGTTTTAAGGATGAACAGCAAACTGACTTAGATTTTAGGCAAATTTAAATGAGGCCACGGAACTTAACTATACTCATTTAGTGGTTTAAAAGAATCTAGAAACCCTCAAAGGACCTGGAATTAATTTTCAAAGTATGGAAGGAATACTGTTTGAAAGTAAAAGGGTGCTTTATTGTACTGATATAAACAACTCTGTTGTCTGACTTTTCTGAAAGTGCTTTGATTATTCTTGATAGAAACAGACTATTCTTTTGAGAATTTTCTCTGAGATCAGTATTAGGTCTAAAGGTTTGTAATGATGATGTCTCTCTAACAACCCTGGTAGTTTTTGTTGTTAGATTTCTCTATTACTTATGTCCTTTATGTTTGACTGACAGAATTACCTAAGCATGGATAAGACCAGCATGAAGAAGCATACCATATCATTTTAGTCCATGCTTCTGAACATACTGTAACCTTTCTAGAGCAGTGTGTGCAAACATATTGTCAGTTTCTGCCCACACGTTTGGAGTGCTGGGGGATTCCTTCAGACCTTGGGAGCTCATTGACATGACACGTGGCATCATTGAACGGTGCCAAAGTAAGGAAAAGTATGAATCAGTATAGACGAAGGGAATATGGTCTTCAAAATATGGGGGTGAGGGGACAGTATGGCTCCTTTGGAATGAGGATTAAATGGGCATTTCTCAAAGATCTGACAAGGAAGTGCAAGTTAATATCTAAAATGGTCCAGGCCTTCCTGAAACTTCATATGAAGTAGAATTAAGGTGTAAAACAGTCCCAAATGTCAGCAGAAAAGTGTCTGCAAGCAATAACGTATTCAAAATGGAATGTAGGATAAAAAGCGATAGAAGATTAATACGATGATTGGATATCTTCTGTAAAATGTCTCTAAGCCTTGGCATTGGACAGTGGTCTACAGGCTACACTGAATAATCAAGCAGTGGAATTACCTCAGGGAAAGTTGAGTCCTGAGGATAAAAGCTGAAGCTTAGAACATGCCGAGTATTATTAACGATAAAGTTTGTTCTCTAGATTTCTGAAGCAAAAAGGAACAGAAATTTTTCTGAAGTTGAAAGATAAATAGTGCCCATACAATAGGGTTTTTGATTAGCTAGGCTTAGATTATTTTTAAATGACCTCAGGGAGGAGGAATATGATGTCATTTTGCCAGTTCATGATGATATTGTATACTGGTTTATTGGAAAATGTTTACTACAGTATCTGATGTATATAACAAACTTATAATCATACAAGTTACATGTTAAAATTAAACTACAATGCTGCAAACAGTAGCCCCAATAAGATTAAAAGCATCCTGAAGTTTTGAAAAATGGCAACTGAAAGATACTGTGCTTCTAGCAGTAATGAAAAATGCTGGAGTAGGAAAAAACCAAGATAATCATCATTTCCTCTCAAGACAGATTGTATGTTGCATTTCCCAAGTCTTTTTCCCTTACTCTACAGTTAACAAGTGATGAGGATTTTACTACTTTGTATAAGTGATGATTTCACAACTGAGTAGGCTTTCGTCTTTAA
The DNA here is from genome assembly GCF_013368605.1 of Nyctibius grandis. Taxonomy (NCBI): domain Eukaryota; kingdom Metazoa; phylum Chordata; class Aves; order Nyctibiiformes; family Nyctibiidae; genus Nyctibius; species Nyctibius grandis. The sequence continues at coordinate 49,360,252 of NC_090661.1, forward strand.
TGTGGTAATAAAATCTTAATATAAGTTGTTGAAAAGGCATGTTTCTATTAATACTTCTTAATTAAACATTTTTCTTCAGTGATGGATTTATTTTGCAAGGGAAATAAATTTCACATATATGGGAACAATTAATAGGAGCTCTGCTTTCCTTTTCTGAGGATAATTTTCCTTGCTAATATTCTGACATCTTTCAAAGTTGTCTATGATTATTCAAAAATACCTGTCTGTGGCAAACACCTGGCCAGGTCCTTTACTGTTTTAGGATGCGTATATTGCTTTGACTTATATATTTACTTTAAAATTTATCAGGTCTTCCTGTAACTTTTCTTTATAAAGATGCAAATCCTATGTAAAAACCTGTGCCCCATGGTTCAGTGCTTCATTACCAGCAGCACTCAGTGACTCAGATGCAAGACCAGAGCCCACTGCAATGCACTGGTCAGGAAGGTGTTTTTTGGAGGTGGGAAGTAGTTTCATCTTCTGTCTTCCATCACCTTGAATTTTTCTGTAGAAGTCTTCTGTCTAAAAAAGTATTTGACGTTTTCCTACTTTGCTTGTGGGGTCTAATCATACAACCAGAGTAATACAGTAACTGGGAGATGTCATCAGCCCTAAAAACCTGTCACTGACTTATAAATACTTCTGGATATGGGAAAAGAGAATAGTGGACCAACTGATTAATAATTGATAGCCTTCATTAATGGCTTCAGACTTTGTAATTAACCTTCTGTTTCATCTGAAACATGTCTACATTTTCAGGTTAAGCACTCGGGGTGGGATACACAGAACTGTCAAAATGAAATATGAAGTGATGTGCTGGGAACTCCAGAACAGGTTGCACACAGTACTGGGAAACAGAAAAAAGCTCTCTTTAAAATTCACTGTTGTGTGCCAACTTCACTACATACACTTGTATTATTTCAGCTTTTTGATTCAGTCCACCTCTAATGCCACAGCAGTTATGTAAATGGTAGAAGGGAGGATATTTGCTGATCCTGGAATCCTTTATGGAAGAGCCTTGTATGCAACATGAAAGGGGTCAGGGTGCTTATATTGTGCATAAACCTTTCAATAAAGCTTCCATGTCCAGCCTGAGGCAGAGTATTGCAGAGAGATGCATTCTTACTCACTGGTATTTTTTGCTCTTCTGCTGCAGGCAGTATACCTCAAAACATATATGATTAGCTTGCATGCCAGTTTCGGACTGCTGCTTAAGAGATAAGACCCCTTTCCAGCCCAGTACACACACAGGAAAAGGCAGAGGAGTACAAGGTCTACTTGCCTGCTTGGGGTGTTGCTCACTAGGTGGTATTGAAGTTGAGGACAAAAGAACTAGTAATTGCTGTACCATCTGTTCTTTAGTCTTACTGGGTTGTTTCTGTATTTGTTTGAAAAACACCCTGTTATTATATTTTATTATATTGGTATAAATAAACCTCTGTTATGTTTAAAGATAAAAACTCATGGAATGGAGATCAGAAAAACCTACTTCAACACCAATCATCACTGTAGCAATAATAGTGAAATATAAGGAAACATACATGTGAAAATACTATCAACAAATCAAAATAAATTCACCCCAGAAAAGTGATGTGAATTTACAGTAATTATGACTCAACTTCAATCTGAGTTGAGTGCAACCAAAGCAGACTGACCCAAGTATAGTTTAATGGGAAATAGTTCATGCTTCCGTAGCCTAAATGAAGAGCTGATAAAGGCTCCATTCAGAAAGAAAGGCTGGTTGGAACTATTGACATTTCTGCTTCTCTTTGCAATTATAAGACACGTTATTGCCACCTCTTGGAGGATGATTAAAATAATTGCCATCTTTTTATTCTCCTCCTTCGACAGCAATCACTGGGTGCCTGCTTCCTTCTGTGTCTTGGTGTGTTATGCTTTGAATCTGTTTTGCCAGGGAAAAAGCTAGGCTCAGCATAATTGGGCCATTTCCCTGTCACAGTGGTTTCCTTTTGAATCTTGTTACTCTCCACGGGTTGTAGTGAGGTCAATCATATTCAGTCAAATGGCTGAGCAGATAAAAAGTGTGCTAGAACAAAGTACCTGCTGTCCATGCAGGTTCGAGTGAAGATGTGGGAGGACAGTCTTGGGTAAAGGGGTGCCTTTGCTGGTTTTAACAAAACTTTGCCGAGTTAGGACTCATGCTCACCTGAATTTGTCCTGCAAAGAGAAAATGAAGTGGCCTTGTGACATGTGAGTCACCACTCATCAACATTAATATCATACATGATGTCTTTGTGATGGTCATGTCAAAACTTAGCATACCTCTATACTATTTGTGTCACAGGAAAGTATCTCTGTATATTCATGCAATATCATGGCATAGTACCTCTGGGCAGATGCAGGGTGACCTTGCAGTATCATGCAAGTTGATGCAACATCATAATGCAAAACTATCTCAGATTGATGCAGTGCCATGACCCAGCATAGTGATTATTGATTCAGCATTAGGGTTCAGTCTCATACCTACTGTGCCATTGCCATAATTATTGACTCAGGAGCACGATGCAAGGTCATTCTTTGAGCCATCACAGAGCACTGTTGAGAACCACTCTCTTTGCATTTTGATGCAATGCTACTGTTTTTACAGTCTAGCTAATCTCTTTATGGTGATTATCAGATGTTTGGGGCAAAGGTTGTTCTTGCTTGTAAATTATTAATACAACATTATAGACTGAGTAATGCTTTAGTATTATTATGTACTGATGTTCACGAGAATATAAGCTCATCATTACTCCTAAGTAATTACTTGGTTATAGTCAGCCAAGCTCTCATCTGTTGACAGTGTATCTCCATCTCTGCTGTCACCACCAATGCACCCAGATATATTGGAAGATCATTATTAGGGATCAGAAATTTTAAAATCAGGAGTTTCCATGGACTTGGGAACAAATTTATTATCCTTATTTTAAATTGGTTTTGAGAAACTGTTTTGAGAATTGTTTTAGTACAGGATGGTATTTCATATTTTCAGGCATAGCTCCTGTTGTTCTAAGTTGCAGCTGTAAGTGCTCAGTAGTTCTGCAAATCGTATCCTGGGGCCTATAGTTGACAAGTTAAAATGAATAGTAAAACAATTCTGTTTACCTATTTTGAGTATCTGACCGTGCAAATACTTTTCTAACAACTTTGTGTGTGTAGTGCTTCCTTGGCTTTGACCAAAACATGCAAGTAAACAAAAAAAGCTGAGATTCTACCATAGGGCATCTCCAGGTCATAACAGGACTGGAATTTTAGCTGTAGCTGCACTTACTTTTGCTGCTTGAGCTAACACAGGAACTGATGGTATCAGTGTTATTTTTGTTGTAGCTGTGATGTTCTAAAGATCAAAGCAGGATTTGTATGGTGATAATAACTTTTACTAGACCACCTAGCAGACGAATGCCAACAAGCTTTTGGGGAAATGGGGTTTTCTTCTTGAAAGCTGTAGTAAACAAACATTTTTCTCCTTTAGGATGTGAAGAAAGGGCTTATATGTCCCTAAAACTTCATTTTTTTCTGGCTGTATCAGTTTGGTATAATAAAAGATGTCACCTCACTCCATAAACCTTCCCAAGGTTGTTAATGTTGAGCAATCACTTAAGTGGGTTGAGAGAATTAATTGGATCAATTCTCACATATATTTGTTTCAAGTATAGAAATGTTGTGGTTCAGGAAGTCTTGGGGGCTCTTCCTGGTTCCAAAGAGGAAACAGTATTGAAGGAGCAGAGATTCCTTTGGGGCTAAAACTTAATAAAGCAAATGACTTAAGGCAGACACATAGTATTGGAAACTTCAGCCTAAACATTTTTCATTTTGTAATTGTAATAGCTTGAAATAAGTTATTTTAATGGGGAATGTCAGGCATCTTTGTTAGGAAGAATTCCCCTCTGTAATAGTCTTTAATATAGTAAAAGGATCCATTGTTTCTGTTCAACGTATCCCCCAATTCAGGCTTTGAGTCTCATTAATGTAGTCTTCTTTCAGAGGCTGCTTGATAATATTGTTTTACATCATAATTTGATCTTGCAGAAGCATTTGTCATATTTCAAACACTGGTTTATGCAGTCAAATAAATCATGCAAGTTGAACAGCATGATGACAAAAAGGCAGGGGGATATTTCTTCACATTGCTAATTAGCAGTGTTACAAAAGGAGGCAGAGAAGTGGCGAGAAGTAGTTAAATGAGGCTTTTGTAGAGCTATATTTACAGAAGCCCTGAGGTTAGTTGAGTATTTTCGAAGCTAAACTGCTAGGTTATTTCTTGAGGTTGTGTAACTATTCTTTTCAATAACAGTTTTTTCAATATCTGGCAATTGGTTGGGTTTTTCCCTCTCCGCTTACAGTTTTAATTTACTCTGTTGGATTTTTGTATTTAATTCACTTCACTTATTGGCTCTTACTTTGTGCAGGTTTGTGCCCCTTGCTGTCCAGGGGACTACAGAGAAAAATATCTGTATATCCCAGCTCACATTGTTAATAAAGGAATAAAGCTATTTGGAAATATACTAGAAATGCTTGTTAGAAATACATAAATAGAATTAGTGAATAGGCCACAAAGTATCTCTGTTGTCCTGACTCCCAGAAAGCACCTCAGCCAAGGAGTGATGACTAGCTTTGGCTAGTTTATTGGTCTGTGTGTGATTTTGTGTAAAACTACATATGCTTAACACTTTTTATTATAGATGCCCTTATCAGAATTTGGACTACTTTATGCTGGGTACTACAAGGCACTGAATCTATGGTCCAAGTTTTATTAACTCAATGGCTGTGGATGTTCTGTTAGTCTAAATAAAAGGGATAGGACTAGTCAGTTTGCCCTCAAAACCATAGCATTTTAACTTGTCTGTGTTGGTTTGGGTGCACACATGCACACAACATAGGAGCTTCAAAGATAGGTGGCATATGTAGAAGGACACAAAATGGGTCAGGTAATGAATACCTGAAAAGTAATTGAGAAAGCCATCCTATGTCGTCAGTAGGCAGAATTGGATAGTATGAAGTTTTTTTTTTTCCTAGCCTTTTTTCCCCCCTGTAGCACTGTGGATATTGTAACACTGCATATGGATGTGAAGTCTGACTATAGCCATAACCAGATCATTTTGTGTTGTATACATTGCTTCTGTTCAGTACCTCAATCTTTCATTCAAAGGATCATCTTTTTGAATACAATAGCAAACTATTTATGGGGAAAAATATATTTAAGTCTCTATAAAGTGATTACCTAGGTTGTTGTATGGGTAGGTAGGTAGGGTTTCTTACTGTGATGTTTTGTCAGCTCCAATATGTTTCCATTTTTTCTTTCTGCTGTGGGAACAGCTGCATTAGACGTTCATAGTTCAGGAAGCAATTTCTATTTGTAATTTTGGTGGATTTTTGGTGGTGCAGGTGTTATCTACAAGGAACCAAAAGGAAACCATTCTGCCTTTCATAAAGGCTCAAATGCATCCATTTCCTGGTACGTAATTCACCTGAGATTAATTTGGAATTAATCACTTTAACAAGGAATAACAGCTAAAACCTGGCTGAGGCTGTTATGTGGAGGCTTTTGAAGAGGGAGAGTGTGTATGTGAGGAGGGGTGAGGGTGAGATTTGGGGAGAGAGGGCCTGCAGATCTGGGGAAAATTGTATTTTCAATCCAAAAAAAATTTTATGTAAACTGCTCCAGATCCTTGTCTTTACTTCTAATTTGTAGCTTCAAAATCCTGCTTTTGGACTTTCTCATTGTGAACTTTTTGAGGGGAAGTTCTGCAAGATAACCCCTCAGGCATTAAGCATGAGAGAAAAAGAAAGCAGTGAGGGGAAGTTTTCCCATCTAACAAAGACTGAAAGTAAATCTGTGTTTTGAAGAGAGAGGAAAGGGAAAAAAGAAAGAAATAGAACCCCTTGTTGGTACAATTATGCATTTCTATGCAGAGCTGAAAAGAGAAAGTAGTAATTGGTGTAGCTCTTAATGAACTATATCTAAAATGCATGGAGAATTATCACCAAAGGGGGGGCAGATGTTGAACACCACGCCTTTAAAATCATTAGACTTTATTTTAATATAATAGCATATACCACCCCCTTTGTTTCCTGATTCAGTGGTTAGGGTTTTTTTTTTTGCTTTAAAAATCTTGAAGTAATAAAAATGAGATGGAAGGTAGTATCTGTTTTCACATGGTTTGCAGGCAGATTTGAGCCTGCATGAAGTGGACTTGCCATCTTTTGTCTGAAGTTTACAGCAAAGCTTTCTGGGAACTAAACTCCTCCCATCACCCCCCCAAAAAAAACCCAACCCAAACCAGAAAAACTCCCAATGCTCCCACACAAGGGTAACACCAGCAATGCCTGCTATTTCCAGAACCAGCCCTGATAAAATCACATATTATTCTTTTTTGCCTTCAGTCTTTAAGATATCTGTTCTTCTGGTGCTTCCAGACAGACTGTGTTGTTTTTATCCAGGGCATATACAAAGGAGTTTCAGATACTACATGGTAGGTTTTTAAAAAAATATTACCCATAATTTTGTGCCTTTTGTGGCATCTCCACCCTCCTTACTGATCACCTTATCCTGCAATGAACATTGTGATCGTGAGTTCTAGAATAAACATTTAGAAGTTAGTTTTAAGGCAGCTACTACAGACAGTCATGTGGTGGTATCAAAGTCTGCAAATATATTTAAGGTTAGAGGGGGTTTCTAGCCAACATTAAAGTCTGCATGCTGTGCATGACTTCCAACAGATGAGCAGTAGTTTAGGTCTCTGCTATGCTCCAGTGATGCCTTTAGTCATATCCCTTGACCAAAAGTTCTGTAATGCTGCCTTTTCCTGTTAAAGAAGATGGGATCTCCATAACAAAGGGAAATTCCAAGTGCTCCGTAGGTCGTTCCATAGGTGCATAGTGACTCTCCAGTTATTTCTGGTGATTTCTGCCTTAGTGACAGAACCCCAAACTATTGTTCTCTATGATGAATGTCTAATCTCTTTTGATAATCACTCATCAGCCTCTCTTCTTTCAGCGGTATGCCTAAATGAGTATATGAGCTAGAACTATTCCCTTTACTTTTATTTATTGCTTGGTAAGGTGGGTTTTTTTATACTCAAAAAGGAGTTATTCTGTCTCACCTCAGTTAGTTATGAGCAGTCTTTCCTCAAAAGTGCAGTTGGTAACAGATACCTGGTGTTTGTTAAGAAATGGTGCTTTAATCTAGAGCTAGTGTCGCCACTTCTCCTTTCTTTGCAAGAGTTCACATCCATTTTTGCAGAAGGCACTGTACCATTGGAATAGGCTGTTTGATGTGTTAGCATTGCTTAGGTTCTTTGAGGTAATGAACAGCTATATCTAGCTGACCCTAAGAATAGCCTTGCAAGTACTGCCAGTAAAACAGTAATCCTTCTATTCAATAAATATGGGCAAAATGAGGCAGAGGGGTCAGTGACTTACCTTAGATTTCACAGCACATCACTGACAAGTTAAGAGTGCAGCAGTCCTGGCTTGTACAGGTGCTTTTCAAGAGAAATACCCCTCACTACAAAATTAGAGTGGTGTTCAGCTTTGGACCCGTTGTCTTACCCTGTGAAAGAAGGGGTGAATGCAATCTTGGCAAGAATTTCCACCTGGAAACCACACAAGTTTTACAAGTTAGTGCTTTTCACTGGGACACATTGCTCCTACTGGGTGAATTCAGGGGCTGGATGGTGTGCTAAAAAAAAAAATTCCACATAAAATGTTTTGACAGGAGGTGATAGGAAAATAGCTAGCTGGTTATTATTATACCTGTTTTACAGATGCAGCAAATTAATCTTATATGCATGAGCTGTCTAAAGCAAGGCCATGAAGGGACCCCATGGTATCAACCAGTAGCATCCTAACCACTGGACTGCAGTGCTTTATCTGAACCCACCCTGCTGCATGCCTGGAAAATGCTATTGCTAAAAGGCTTCCAAGAAAATCATGTTTATATAGCATGGGTCAGTCAGCAAAGCTAGCCAGTCTCCTCTGCCAGCTTGGGGAGAGTTTGAAAGCCTGTACTAAAACCCTTGAGATTTGTTTTGTTGCCAGCTAAGGATGGTATTGTGTTTTCTTATGTACTGAGATTATGCTGTATGATAGATGAGTGGTGAGGAGTAATTAAATGCAGGCAACAGCAGAGAGACTGTTTCCCTGCACATTTCTGTTTCTATGTTCCTGACTGAGTCCCCAGCTGCTAAGAACAGAGGTATTCAGTTTTAAGTAATCCAGCCAATCTTAAGGTAGTTATTTTTTATATATAGAGATGTATTAAATATACATATAAATAAAAATTTGGATGCATGCTTCTCAGTGTGCTTGATTTCTAAGACAGAAGAAACTGTAAAGGGGAAACTTTTCTCCAAAGAGAGTTCTGAAAATCCAAATGTAGAAGAAGATATTTGTCCTTTTTGCCTGTCTTATAATTCACCTCTGAAATGGAATTGGGAAAAAATCTGTGAGAAGAAGTGATGTGGAAGTTATGGTGAACTGTTAGCACTTCAGAGCACTCTCAAGGGAGGCATTGTGCTAACAGCTGCAGGAACAGTTCAGTGCTGCAGAGAATGCAGCTCTTCTCTTTGGTAGGATGGCTGGCTACACGTACATACACTTGCAAAAGAGGAGGAGGAGGGTGGAGGGAAATCTCAGCTAGCAGAAAAATGAGGTTTCTTAGGTTTTAAGTGTTGAAGGGGGATCTGTGCCTTATGTGTCTATTCACTTGTGAGCAGGTTGAATCTGCTCAATCTAGCTGGCTGTAGGCTTTGAGGAAAAGGATTTAGTAATTTGAAGTTATCCCTTATCACAATTGGTGGGAAGGTCAACTTAGCTCAGAAACATCTGTCTATTGCCTTTCATTTCACATTTGCTCTAGTGGTTTCTTGCTTACCTTTCTGTGCTTATCACCTGTCACTTTACTCAGAAGAAAACACTGGAGATATGGTTTGAAAGAAAACGATTAAAAGGTATTGAGCTGCAGAACTCAGAACTGTGTGTCAGGTATTCTCTAAGTAACTGAACTTATGTGTAAAAGAAAGCATATCTTATCCTATTAATAGTGTAACACTAGTAACATAGGGAAAAGGAAAGACAAGATATACCTTCACAGACAGATGAAGAGAATAAGGAATAGGACACAAATAACAGTGAGACAGATATGAGTGGTGATCTCTATGCTTCCTAAGTGGTTAAGAATTTTAACTGGAAATTGAAGGAGAGCAGGTGAGTACTTTGTGTGTATTTATTTGGGATCTTCTCCCAGGTGTGAAGAACAGGACTGGCAAAAAGATGCCTGTGTGTAAATTTGAGTGGAAGCTGATCATTGGAAGATCAGAGGTGACCCTTTAATGAGAGAGAAAAAGTAGACAGGCTAGGCTGTGAAAATAAAGATAGGCCATGTATGTTGGGCAGAGAGGGGAAGAAATATGTGGAGCAGTGAAGAGCTAGGGTGACTGTGACATGTGACCATGTCACAGTGACAGATTAGGAAAATAATCTTTGTGGCAGAATTATAGATGGCTATGAAGTGCTAGCAGAGATGTGTGTATCTGCAGCTGTCTGAAGACTGTAAAAGTTAGTGGCTTGTTAAAGTTTTGTAATAAGAACCCTTAAATTCAGGTGAATTTCATCAACTGATATCTTTTATTCTTACTCTGCATTTTATGTTTTTGTTTACAGAGGTATATGTGATCTTGAAACAAAGCATAGACTAGTGTCAAGCAAAATCAAGGTCATCTTCTGGCTTTGCTTACAAAGCACAGGAAACCAGTTTGGGCTTAGTGAATTTGTTTACTTATAGATACCAAGTTAAGGAGATGCCTGTGAAACCCCTACATGTCAGCAGTCCTATGGCTACGCATGTTTTGTAGCTTTGCTACACGTCATGGGTGCCTAGAGTGACAACAGCAGTATTTCGGTAAGTTAAGACTGACCTCTCTGAAAATGCTGGCCTTTACCATTTTGGGGAAAGAGGAATCTTAGGCAGATCTTAGTGGTATTATGTATGAATCATGCAGGTATAAATAACACTAACTCTTTGTGGCTCTGAAGAATACCATTATATATGCGTTAAACATTATACAGTAGCATTATACAGAATATATGCATTATCCATAATGATGCAAACCATACATGCCAACAGACAGCCTCACAGGTCAAGATGTTGGAGTCCAGATTTTCATATGACATCATCAGCAGAAGCAAAATCAAATACTACAATAACCATCTGTATTTTTCAGTGGGCTTATAAGGCTGGATGCAGAATTCTTTCTGTTCTACTTTTCTTTAGGCACTCAAGCAAAGGCCAATCTCCAACTGTATTTATTTGATAAACTTGCAGGCAACTGTGGGATCACAGCACTTACTGGCTTTCTGTATAGTTAAAAAAAATATCCCGCCTCTCCTCTTTTTCTCTTGAAGTCTATTACCTGAAATTCTTTCTATTTCTTCCTACTTGTGGTCTTCAGAAAATCACAAAATAATTGATCATACCAGCAAGCTAATGAGTGAGAGACTTCCTAGTTGTAGTTCCCATTGCTGATGCTGCACTGCATTATCAATTACTTGGTAACCAAAGATGGCACGAAGTCCCACTTGGCATACCCAGAAAAATCCTGGTACTTTAACCAATATGAAAACAGGTGTTGGTGCAACTTGTATGAAAAGATTTCACCCCTGAGACTGAGCAAGCTTTTCTCAAATACATAGTGGCTGCTGCTTTTTCGCCTTGTCCAGTTGCTGTTGCACTTCAAAAAACAAATGTATTGTTTTGTGAAATGCTTTGGAATATTTGGAGGTTAAAAGGCATGATATAAAACCAAATTTTTCTGCCTTATCTAGTGCAAATACAGTCCCTTGAGATATTACTCTTTCCCTTCCAGTGTCAGTAAAATCCACATCAGATCATGAGTAGAAGTCACTTAGGCAGGTCAAGCTGTACCAGCAGCACAATGCGTTGGTCAAAGGTAGAAGCCCAGATAATTTATAGTTTAAAAAGAACAATGTGGCAAAAGCCACTGAAATCAGCCGATATTCTAGTAAGTGCTGGCTGCAGATAAGTAGCCTGGTGGAGAAGGAAGAAAACCCTGGAGGTGCATAGTCTTTCAACTGAAAGGTCTTTGTGGAGAGATGAACATTTGATAACACTGATGTCTAACTAGCAAAACCTCAGTGCTTCAGCAGTCCTTAACAATAGCTTGTTTTCTCTGGGACTGTTTGGAGCTTCTTTCTTCTGTAGAGGAATGAAGAGCATCTCAGAAGCAAGGCTCATTACTCGTTTCCATACCTATCACACAAACAGCCTTTGAGATTTGCATTAAAACAGTATGCATATTTATATGTGTATTTATTTGTGATTATGTGTATGGTATGTGTTTCTGCATGTGCATGTGGAGAGAGTGAGAGAGTGAGAATGCTCTATATTTATGAGTGTAAATTCTGCTTACATTACAGGCGCGGGTGGGAAAAAGCTGAGGGTAAGGCTGGATCTCCAGGGCCAGGTTCATGAAATAGTCTTGGTTCAGGTCTTGTCCATCTACCCAAGGCAGATCAAAAGCAGAAGCGGAGATTGCTCAGAACTACTGAGATTTTTGCCTAGCATTAGAAAGGTGGTCTATTCTAGATTTAAATGTGGGTCCAGGCAGTGGTCTGGGGGAAGGTGACATTTTGAATTACCACAAAGAAGTGATGCTTATACTAGCTGACTAGGAAAGTAAATCAGATGGAGTGAGGTGTTATCTGTTGTAAACTTCTGTGTGTTCAAAGCTCATTGTCACGATCTGAAATAGTGATGCTTTGTTTTCAGTGACGAAGGGCTTAGCCTCAACTCAGCTTTTCTCTTGCTCTCTGCATGGGATAGGGAAAGAAGAATAAATTGATTTAATGACCGTGAGCAGGGGTGTTGAGATGTGTTGAATCCCATGCTTATTGTAGAAATTGCAAGATGGGGGAAATTTCATGTTTTGTTTTACGCCTGCCTGCATTAATTTATTATGCTTTCCTGTTATAAGTATCTCTCCTTGAGGAAAATCATAGAATCATTTAGGTTGGAAAGGACCTTTAAGAGCATCAAGTCCAACAGTTAACGTAACACTGCCAAGTCCACCACTAAACCATGTCCCTAAGTGCCACATCCACACATCTTTTAAATACCTCCAGGGGTGGTGACTCAACCACTTCCCTGGGCGGCCTGTTCCAGTGCTTGACAACCCTTTCAGTGAAGAAATTTTTCCTAATATCCAATCTAAACCTCCCCTGGCACAACTTGAGGCCATTTCCTCTTGTCCTATCCCTTGTTACTTGGGAGAAGAGACCAATAACTGCCTCACTACAACCTCCTTTCAGGCAGTTGTAGAGAGTGATAAAGTCTCCCCTCAGCCTCCTTTTCTCCAGGCTAAACAACTCCAGTTCCTTCAGCTGTTCTTCATGAGACTTGTGCTCTAGACCCTTCACCAGCTTCGTTGCCCTTCTTTGGACATGCTCCAGCACCTCAATGTCTTCCTTGTAATGAGGGGCCCAGAACTGGACACAGTATTCAAGGTGCGGTCTCACCAGTGCCGAGTACAGGGGGACGACCACTTCCCTAGTCCTGCTGGCCACACTATTTCTGATACAAGCCAGGATGCTGTTGGCCGCCTTGGCCACCTGGGCACACTGCTGGCTCATATTCAGCTGACTGTTGACCAGGACCCCCAGGTCCTTTTCTGCTTGGCAGATTTCCAGCCACTCTTCTCCAAGCCGGTAGAGTTGCATGGGGTTGTTGTGCCCCAAGTGCAGGACCTGACACTTGGCCTTGTTGAACCTTATAAATTGGCCTTGGCCCATTGATCCAGCCTGTCCAGATCTCTCAAAATATATTGTTGAGAGTATCTGCATTTATTTCTGATGAGTCATGCCATTGGTGTGCATCTTGATAATTAGTACATGTATATTGCTTCTGTGTGCTTATGGGTCTACGTATAGGAACTTAATTACGTGTTCTGCATCACCCAAAACCTAGTAAGAATAACTCTGAATATTTCCACCAAGGTTACTATGACAGGGAATCAATGTCCTTAATCTTCCTCTCCTCTCCTCCCATTATCATTATTTCTTCATGTGGGAGGAAATTCTGCAGCCTTATCTCCAGAACCTGTGGAGAGATTGGAACCCCAGTTGTAATCTCTCAGGGAACCCAGATGCAAAGCTACAAGACTTACCCTGTTCCTAAAGGCACACCAGTTCCCATGGTTTCCCAGTGCTGAAGCATCTTCCTAATTGAATTCTGTATTTTAAGTTGTATAATCAAAATTCTTCTTGGGAGCATCTCTCAAATGTCCCCAAGCCTTATTGATATCTAAAGAGCTTTTAAATGTTCTTAACAGTTTTAATTGCTGCTGGTTGTTCATTTTTATTCGATTGGCTGAGTACCTACTAGATAACTTGGATCAGTTATGGTTTCGCTCAAATATGAGTAGTAGTTTTACGTGCATAGCAAGGTGAAGGCAATCTGATTATCAATTCAATATGACTCTGTCATTTCTTGTAGTGTACACAGATATCAGAATGGGAAGACAGATAATTTAACTTGCATCTTTCATCTACAGACTAGCTCATATTCCTAATGGAAGTTCTAAGAGGTGTGTAACCTACTGTTGTTAAAATACTCTACTGATACCATAAATATCAGTCTTTTGGAAATTAAATTGACCATTACAGTCATCCTGCTGCTGAGTGACATGACTTTGGCTGCTTTTTTGTGCACAGCATCAAGAGCCCTTAATGAAATGTGCAGAATGTGGTCTTCAATTCTATGGAGAAGCATGCCCTAGCATTGGGCTGCTGCCTGTTCAGTAATAGCACTGGTCAAACGTTAATATTGCTGAAAAACTTTCAAAACAATCAGCTTTGTTCCATTGGTGTGAAGGAATATTTGGATGACCTTAAACACCTTTCAAAGATGCTCTGCAAGAAAAATCTCTCTCATGTAAATCTGACAGTCTCACTCATTGTTGCTTACTCTAAGTTTTGTGAACTTTAAATACCTGAAGTGCCTTCCTGCTCAAATGTAGTTATTTAGAGGAGTAGGCCAGAAGTTTTGCCTAGTGTAAACCTGTAGTGATCCTGGTGAAATCAGAGGATTTAGCCTGGATTTACACCAGTGAAAATGAGAACGGAATCTGGCTATGCTCTCTTCTGCCAGCAGCGTTAGATGAGGCTCAAGGGAAGAGTGCTGGTTGCTCCTGCTACCAGTACCATACGTCTTTCTGGTTCGCTCTCTCTTAACAGAGCCTTAGGAGAGACACAATCTGCAGTGAACTGAAAGAAGTTGTATCCAGTTTATGTATTTAGGAGATAATGATTGTAACAGAGTTGTTCTGTCCTGAAGGCAGTTTCTATGGTATATCACAAATACTATGGGATATAGTGGCCTGTGCCTTTAAGATGCTGATTCATAGTTCAATTGCCTTATACCTTTTGTGCTGAAACTTAGTAAGGATCTTACCAGGATGTTATGGGAAACACACTGTGAATTACAGCTATCTCCAGGAATAAGATTTTGATAATACTTACCCCAGAAACTGTTTCTAGAAAAGGATTAGGTGACACAATGAATGCCTCCAGTTTTTTTCATTGTCAAAGATCTGGCTCAAAGAGGGCATGTTTGCAAGAAAATGAAATGAATAATCTGTAATATATACACTGAGTTAAAACAGTTATATTTGTTCAGGAAAGCTTTTGACTAGGCTACCTGTGTAAGCAGCAAAGTAAGCTTGATAGAAACTTGTGAAACTGTTTTGGCTCACTGCAGAGGGTAGCTGAAGGCAGCCAGAGCAGAACTAGTGGAAAGGCACAGAGAGCAGGCTGAATTGGTAGTGATATTTGATACCAGAGTTCATACGCCCTCTGTGATACACTCCCTGACTGTTTCCATCATGCCAGAATCCAATTTTAACTGAAAAATGGCTTTGAGTTTGAAAGGCAAATTAAAAATTATAGATTATTTAAATAAAATAGCCCTTTGTGTGTGAATGACATTCAGCTAATGACAGAGCCTTAAACTGCTTTTTGTATTTGTGCATTTTTTCTTCCAAGCTTCCCTCAATTCCTCTTGAAAATTGCTCTTGGGCAGTTAGCTAAGGAGCAAATTTCTTTTTCTCTAACATGCTGGCTGCACAGGCAATGGTGTTTCCCCCCACCCCCATATTGGTGCTGAGTTTTACAGGCTTTTCTGCAGTGGTTGCCATTGTACAAAGTGATGAGAAATGGGCTGTTGGAATTTCATTTTAGCAATGAGGAAGAGAAGGAAATGGCAAAAAAACAAAGGAAGAAAAGACAAACTGCTTGTGAAAAAGAAGGAAGAATGAGGGATAGGAGTTATTCCGGTTACTTTACAAATTCAGCAGTTTCCAATACAATGTAAGTAACTCTTTATAAGGTATCCTTCTGGCAAGAAGTAAGGGTATTTGTTGAAAGAGCAATGACTAAGGGGCGTGTTTGTTTTAATAACTTATTTTTCTAGCTACCTCTAGTTTTTTAGAGGCATTGGTTTGTAGTCACCTAAATCAAGATTAGCTTGACTGTAAAGCCATATAGTCACATTACTATAGAATGGTGTGATGAGAGAAGATGATTTATCATGCAGAGAAAAGAACAGTGAAGGTATCCATGGCCATTAATAGACTTCTGCTGTGTTAGCTAGCGTGACAAACCCTTTGCCCATTTGAGAGTTGTAGAAGTAACTTGAATGGAAACCATGACACTCAGTATTATTTGCACCAAAAAAACCCCACCTAGAATATGCTGTTAGAAAACTTTTTCTTCATATGGAGTTTTGGCTTACAAAGGTGGCTTGTCATTCTCAGAGGCCATCCCTGTGGGACTAATATAAACCTACATTTTCTGAGGACTGGAGTGTCCATTTGCAGCAATGTCATCCTTAAGATAAAGACTCTGCTGTACTGCTTTTATGGCTTTGTCCCTTGAAATATGACTATCAGCAGTGTAGTGGTCATAGTCTTGTATAACTGTACTGATGAGTGACAATACCACAGAAAAATCTTTTAACTAAGCCAACTGTTCTCAGTATGCAAAGTTATCTTCATTTTTTACAGTATTCTGTGACTTTAGCATAGCTTTCACTTGTACAGTTTTGGAGTGAGGATTCACTGTGACATCATTTAATGACCAAAACATCCAGGTTTTTCTTCACCTTTACTTGTGCAGTAGGTTCTCTGTGTTAACGAGTTTGCCAAAGATGTCCACTTTCTTCAGGCATCTCTTTAAATGATGAAGCCAAATGCTATTTAACCAAAACTGGTGTTTTTTCTACAGTTCATCATGCTTTCTTTTCAGCACAGGAGATAGAATACTGGTCGATGGAGAAAATGTAATTTCTATTCTGCAACAAGTTAAAAATTTGTGCCCTAATTGCAAGGCCTTCTATAACCTTTGTGGTCATAAACACCTAGAAGACATTTAGTGGTGGATCCTTTCTGACTTCTGTACATACTGATGTAAGTTTATGGGATCATGGTAGTACTTCATTCCTGGGAAGCCTTTGAAAGTCTGTTTGTAACTGTTTGGAAGCCACGGAGCAGATTTGCTGTGGATTCCTGTCTGTCCTGCTCGCTCTTTTCCCTGAACATGAAAGTTTATTAAGTGGCAGTTAGGAGGTGGGAAAAAATGGGGTTTGGGTGGGGAGGCAAAGGGGGAGCTCGTGTTGGTGTCATGGTTCACAGAGTTCTTCAGTGTGTAACACTGCTTTATCATTTTGGCAGTTTTATCATATGGGAGAGTCATTTTAATTCTTAAAGCCTTATCTATGAAATGAGGATGAAGGTGGTACTTTAATGATACCTTGTGTGTTTCACTTAATAAGGTTCTTATCCAGTATCTGCCACAGCCAGCAATGGTGCAAGGCCAAAAGCATACATACAGCAGTGACAGAATTCGTAGTTCATGCTAGTTCTGCTTCTAGAGTGCATGTGGTTCTGAGTGTGCAAGGCAGCATTATATAACCTGCAGTATTCTTTATAAAAGAATTTTGTAACCTATTAAAAGAGAGGAAGTGAAATGAGAGTGATAGAGTCATGATTTAGACTGTAGAGGTCATTTATCAATCTGACAGAATTACTAGCGTACTTGCCAAGCTGTAGGGCAGGATGGAGGTGACTCTGTCATCTCAGAACTTGGTGGAACTGGGGCCTGCAGTAGCAGAAATCCCACTGCTAATGGTGAAAATGTGGGGCTGGAGCCAACTGAGTGTCCCTACCTGAGCTAACAAGGTTTCTTCAGGTTAGGAAGTAGGTACTTGATCACTGCAGGACAGAAAGATTGGGGGGGTGAGGGGGGCATACCTTGTCTTTTCCTATCCCATTTTCCCCCATCGTCCTCCTCCCCAGAGGCACACACACACAGTTTAGCTGCTGTATCCACATCCGCTCGATAGATAAATACTTGGTTCCCCTGCACTCTTTATTCTTTCTCTCTGCAAAGCTGTTATATTGCAAAGCTGCAAAATAGATCATAAAAGACCCCGTGCTGCGTGTACAGTAGACCTACTGTTATGAAGTGTACTGATGTACATGGTTCTGTATACACCTTATTTTAGAAAAGCAGATTATTGTAGTATGGTCTTCAAATTGCGAGCATGTTTTTGTTGCAACAGGCTGTACTTGAGTCTGAGGGAACTGTAAAGTTTGACCATGGGCTGAGGGCCTTGTTGTTAAGCATAGCATAATTTTATTCAGTTGTTCTAACACCTTTGTGATGTTTTATTTAAGCGGTCAGCTTTGTGCAGTTAGCAACTACAACTAATACCAAAAGAAAAAGGCCACTCTACAAGAATGCATCGTAGTTGTATAGGTTTTTCAAATGTCAATGAACTTGTTTGTTTCAGTTGTAGTGCAATCAAAATGCAGAGAATGCCAAGCTGGAGGTCAGTGAAGAAAAGTCGTCTTTCTGCTGCAATCTCACGTCTGCACTCTTGTACTGCTTTATGAATTTTCATCTTCCTCCTCAGTCTTCTGTAATTTGTCTAATTCCATTTACGAATTTATATAGCCTTAACCATTGTAATACCGGCTTTATGGTATTGGAGACGGAAGACTGACAACCACAGGGGACAGATAAGTTGCCTCAGGGGTCATGTAAGAGCAAAGCAACCTAGCTGTGCTCTCTCTTCAGAGTCCCCATCCCTGGTTCCTACTGTGTCAGCAGCATGAGTGTGTGTGAGGTGTTAATCTCTGTCGGCACTCGTACGCTAAGATTGTCCTTCTTGACCTAGATGCACTCACCATCTCTCTGCGCTGCCTTTGCAATGTAGTCACACTGCTCAGGACCATCTGTTGTGTAATATTTTTGAGTGATGTTTCCTTTATCTGTGGTCACAACTTCTTAAGCCCTTACTCACATTTTACTCTAACAAAAAGATCTAACAGAATAATGAAAGTGTGGGGAGGGTAGGAATGAGCCAGTATTTCATGGTATCGCTTGTTTGTGTGTAATTCAAAGTCTATGAAGGACCTCACTGTTTGTCTGCAACTGGCTGGATTCTGTGAAATGAGTTCCTGGGTCTCTGCTGTTGAGACAACTGCAGGAATGTTTTAGCTGCACGAAGTTACTAGTTATATTCAAAATGAGTGGATGTAATGATCTTGTACCACTTTCAAATATTTTAGTTCTATGTAATCAGAAATGTGTACAGTAATGGTACATAGCCAAGGGAATCTTTTGCTGTTGCTATGTGTGCTGCACTTTTCACTAACACTAAGTAGATATAAATAAAAAGGAAGCTGTTAAATTTGAAACTGGCAAAGTAAATGTCATGAATATGCTTCCGTGTTGAGTGCAAGTAAATAACAGATGTGTTGTCAAATGTATTGGCCTATATTTGTAGCAGCAGAAATGAAATTAAACATGCACCACTGTGGTAATATAGACAGTACTGATATTGCTAGAGGGATTTCATCTGTGGCATTATCTAGAATAAACATTCTTCCTACAAGAAAAAATAATTTATATTCACTATCTTAAATCTGTCAGTCCTATCCTCACTGAGTCCACTGTGCTTTTTCCCTTTTCTCCAGTACTATTCCTCTCAAGTGCTTTGGAGGTTAGCTTCATTATCCCACAAGAGTGAGAGCACAGTGTGGGGAGGCAAAGCTGTACATACTTGTGTGCAGCACTGGTGGTTGCTGGCTCTGGCTGGCTACTTCAATGCCAGAGAATTTTGTCCCTCCAAGTCATTTCCATTAATCTCTGAAAGTCAGGTTCTGGTCTTTTCAGACACCAGCAGTTTAAGAAGCAGGTGTTTTCATGCTGGTAAGTGGGCAAACACTTTCCAAGTGGGAACAACTGTGTCTGCCTTGCGAACAATGGACAAATGCTAATGATGTCATATATAGAATGGGCATGTGTGCTATAACATTGTCACTGGGCGTTAGCAGTGAGCCTGAAGGTAATTGCATAGGTTTCTTTCCCCTGCTGCAAAGACCTCTGTTGTAGTTTCACTTCTCCATGCCTGAGAGAGGATGAGTTGTCAAAGCTAATCCTACACCTTAGAGAGTTAAAGACCCTAAAGAAGTGGAGGGGAAAAAATCATGAAAGTAAAACAAAGCAAAGAAATCGTGTAAACAAATTAATTAATTGTCTGGAAGTGAAGTGTATGTTTGTAATTTTGCCCTTCTCGAAGGGAAATTGAAGTTCATTATGTTCACTGACTGATTTAAAAGCTTTTTCCTGCACTGCATCACCTAGAGAGAGAAAGAGAGGGAGGCCCATTTGGAGCTCACGCGTTGGCTGAAGCTTCAGTTAAAACAGGAATTCATTACTGGAAACCTCCAGAGAGAAGGCTGTTACTTCACTCTTCAGTATGGGGAGGAGGCTGCATTTTCTTTTGCTGATTCATTCTTCTGTTTTAGTGTGAAACCTTAGTTTTTATACTAAAAGCATTGCATATTGGCTCATGATAGTAGTAATCTTGAGATGCTGGTAAAGTTAAGAGAGGTGAGACCATATTTGGAAGTAGGCTGTGCTATTTTTTGCTAATATTTACTGTGTTATATGAACAGAGATAGCGTAACACACGGAGGGAAGGGAGGGCACTTACAAAATTCAGTTTACTCCATGTTATGAATTCTAGGGTTGATGCTGAGTGAATCTGATCATAGAATAGCAGTTAAATATTTCTAATTAGGTGCATATGTATAATTTCAAAATCCCATAGCGTACTCATTGGCATCAGAGGTTGCCAAGTGCAATTGCCTTTAATATATCTGGCCATTGACATCTGGCACTTGCCCAGGCTATGTTCCATTTAGGACCATGGAAATGTGTAGGGAGGGGTAGGTTCCCCTTTCTTTGAGCTAGATAGGACAAAACCATTGGAAGGAAAACTAGATGTTTTGGGGAAAGCCCTTTTTTGTTAAATTTTATTTCAAAGGCTTGCCCGGTTGTCTGGGCAGGAATGCTTAACAAGCCTGCTGTAGAGAAGTGATCTCAGGGTTTCAGCTTATTGCGTTCGGCCTGGTTTATCTTTTATCTTTCTTTTTTTCCTCCCCATAATAGGAAGCCCATTGGGGTTTTATTTTTCTATGAAGCACCCACAGATGGTTGCCTTGTCCCTTCTTTTTGTTGATTGCAAATGCAATGATGCAGCTAAACAAGAAGAGCACAGCCCCCTTCCTGGAATTAGTAGATATTAAAGCAAATGCTTTTTCCAGAAGATAGATGTTTGGCAGTTCTCCAGCCCTTTCAGCAGGTGCAGTATGCCTGAGGCTGTGCCACACATACATCTCTGAAATATTGTAGCCCACTGTTTTGGACACCAAAGCGCTCCAGGGAAGGAAGTGCATGGCTGTATATGCACAGATGTATTAGTCCTCTGTGGTCAGTAATATACACTGATTAATGAGCACTGGATCTGGGTCAGGAATTTTCTAATTGGAAATGTTAATTTCCTAAGAGAAAAAAAAAATCCAGATGAGTATTTTGTTTTGGAGACATTGTTGAAAGAAACTAAGTGGATTTTGGATGGAAACCTGTCAAGCCTCCTGAAGGGCACCCAGCCAGCTGCCTGCATGCCATCTCTTTTCCCTTCTTTTCTGGTATTTTAAAGAAACTAACTGGAAAGGTCCCAGAGGTATGGGGCAATGATTACTTCTTGACAACTTGCCTGACTGGGAACTTGGGACATGGAGATCTATAGACTCCTAAGTTCCCAATTTTTTTGTGGCTGAAGTTTCTGGTGCCGTGAAATACAAAGGGATCACATGCAGAGATGCTTGGGAAAGGCTTCTACAATTTTTAGGCGTCTAGGGAAAATGGGAAGCATATTTCATTTAGGGAGCAAAAATACTTTTTGTACCAGGAAAGTGTTCGTGCTTCTAAAGCAAAATACCTTTTAATTTCTACAAAAACTCTTTTATAAGTGATGGTGAGGTTGGGGGTTTTTTATCTTTCTTTTCCCCTAGCCTTGATTTTTCCCCTACAAGGATGAAATTCAGTTTTCTTCCGATTTCAGGGCACATCACGGAGTAGCGGTGCATTTGTTTCAAATGAACACGTAACTATTTGTCTGCTGTAGGAATATAAAAAGCCCTAAGGTGTTTAACATCCTCTGAACCCAGTAGTCCCTGGGGTGCAAGTCAGAGGAGTGCCAGAGAGGAAGAGTGCAGTAGCCAGGACTCCGTAGCAAAACTCTTCTCTTCTGCTCCAAACACCTTCTTTTCAGATGTCTCTTTTGTTCCCCAGCCAGTTCTGAGTCTTGATCATTCATGTTGCAGAAGACACCGAAGGCTGGGCTGGAGAATGGAATTTAGATCCATACAGACAGAGGCCATAGGTGGATTTATGCTAAAAAGCCAAATTGTGGCGGTGGTGACATGAGTGGGATTTTGGAGATTTTCCCCTCAGTGGGGCGGTGAAGTCTAGACTTATGATGACAGGACACTAATTGGGTTCTTCAGTGGTAGGGAGAGGATGGGGCTGATTAAAAGGGAGAGAACACAAGGATTTTTCAGTGCAGTCTCTTACCTGACCCATGTGTTTGGCTCTTCCTTCTGTCTTTTGATTTTTGTTTTTGTTTTTACTGTTATGTCCTTGGATCTGGGCTATCCTTTGTAATATTTGCACAACACAGTTGTGTCCTGACCTGTGGTCTTTTCTGTGTTACAACAGTGTAAATATTTAATGACAGTAACAACAGAGAGCATGCTTATCCGTTGATATTTGAGAAACAGAAAGCTGGAAATTTTATTATTTCACCAGATCTATCTGTATTTCAAGAGGACTACAGACAACAAGTAACAGTTGTCCGTATTATATATCCTGCCTTCTCCTTTGCCCCCCGAACCTGCAATCAAAAAAAAAAAAAAAAGAGAAAGCCAGTTGCCAAGCTTCTTCTAGTTATCATTAATGTGGCAGAAGTTCAGATATGTTCTTGCTATGTCAGAACAGATTTGCTTATTCCCTGCTGTCACCAGCATTTTCAGCTTATTAATGTTGTCATGCTCCCCCCCATTAGCCTGTCCATATGTTACAGAAATGTCATTATTAACTGATTAGTGTTAGTTCAAATGTTCGTGATTTCTCCAAGGTTTTTTGTCCCCTTTACCTCCCACCCTGTGGTAGTGTTCTGCAGCAAAACACCTTGGAGTGTGCTTCCTCCTAAGAGTACATGTCCAGTGTGTTTCATTCTCCCAGTACTTTGTCCTGCTTCAGCCCAGGTGCTAGGAGTGCAGGTCATAAAGGGCACCCACATGCTTCTGCTTTTAAAATCATTAAATATATTATTGGCAAAATTAGAACTCGGTTGGGTGATGGGGGTTTGATAACAAAGAAATGGCTGAGACAGAAAAGATCTATAAAGGGCAGCGAACATTAAAAGCAGCTCATGGAAATGAGTGTTGAGGGGATTGTTGTATGAGGGGACATGAAGCAAACAGTTTTTATGCTGGGAATGAGGAATTTCAGAAGATGTGGAGGTCAGTGGAGGAAATAGAAGATAATTGGGGAAGGCAAGATTGTATTTGCAAGATGATGAAAGCACAGAATCAAATTTAAACATCATTTAAGATGGATACAACCTGAATATACCTTGAGTTGCATGCAATCTAGCAGAGAGTGTGCAGCTTTGGGTTTCTACACATGGCAAGACATTCAGGATAGTTATTAGATACGTGGAAGTATTTCTTCCATGGCAGTTTTTATGTTTCAGTGAAGGTGCCCTAACTTTATTTTTATTGGAAAATTTGTGATGAGGCAGCACTGACTCATCTGAGCCACATGGATAATTTTATTCATTTTTATCAATAGCACTGTAATGTGATGGAACCCTAATAATGAACAAGGAGTTCATTGTCCACCTTGGAAAGAGACCACGAGATGTTCCCTGCCTCAGTGAACTTATGCTTAATAAGGTAAGAGGCAGGAAATGAATAAAGCATGTGCTTCATGCGCATGAATGAGTGTGCATCAGGGTGCACAGAGACATAGAGATGGTAACATCCATTATGAGAGTAAATAGGCAATAGTTTTTAATGAGTTTTAATGAGTTCTTTGTTAGTTCTACCTTTAAAGTGACTCTTTTGGCAACTGTGTATCCTCTCTTGTAGGATACCTGTTTGGGCATCAGTGCTATGAGAGTTCCCAATCTCCTGGAAATACTTGAATGTAATTCAGAAGCAGAGCAAGTAAAGTCCAGAGTCTGTAGGGAGCAGCCTAGGGAAGGTGGTGTTTAGTGTGTTTGATCTGAGTACGTATTCTTGACTGGTCTCCAGTTAGAGCAACAGGCCTGACTGGCTTATTGTTTTTTCTTTAGGATGTCTTCGCTTCCCGTGCTGGTGTTTTCCCTCTTGAATCCTTCAGATAAGAATGATTTGGTCTTGCTAGCCTTTCTTCTCACTGTAATTTTTACCTTTTCTGTCTTTCTGCAGTCTTCTAGCTTTCTCAGCTGTTTCATCCAAGCTTGTGCAACTGTGTCATATCAGAGAGAGGCCTTGGATCTTTGATGCACAGTTAGATAAATCTGTTGGGAGGGCGAGGGGAAAAGCTTACGGCAGTAGTTACAGGGGGAGAGGGTTACAGCATGCCGAAGAATAGGTTTTTCTTGGGAGAGGCTGGCAAACCACTTGGCTAGTGTTTTTGAAGTTAGTGCATGACTGGGAATTGTACACATCAGGATAATTGTGGCAAGTTGTTGGTGTAAAAGAATAAGCTAAGGCATTGTCTACATTAACAAGGTGGATGGCAGAATGGGAGAGTATCTGTAAAGTGAAAGAGTTGTTTCTGAGGATGCAGAGTCCACATGGGCTGCTTCTGTGCTAATTCTAATGTGGGGCTGAGGAGCAAATCACTGTCACAGGAGTATGTTAGGTATACTGGAGCCTGTCTTTCAGCTCACTCTTTCTGTGGTGTGAAGCAAATCCCCAGAAGTGGGGACAATTGGATGATTTGCTTCAAGATGCACTCCTTGTACCACTTTACTTCCTTGGCTGAACTAAAAGGTTAATGTTGACATATGTGATAACTTTTTGATAGGTTTTGCTTCTCTTTTTAGTCATGCCCTACTAGCTAAAATATATATTCTTGCAGTCAGTGCTCACAGTTAGATTATACTGTAGAACTATTATGGGTGAAAATTCTACTTTGGAGGAGGGATTTGGGGCTTTCATTCTTTAACCTGCACTTTTATTCCGATTGTTACTTTATGGCTTGGTCACTTATTCCCTACATTGTATGAATGAATGCTCACTTCTGTATGATGTTGCAAAATTGTTTGCTGTTGCAAAATTAACAGCACACAAACTTTCTTGTGCAATAGAGTAATTCTGATCACTAGTTCTAGATTAAATGGTAAATCACAGAATCACAGAATCACAGAATGTTAGGGATTGGAAGGGACCTCGAAAGATCATCTAGTCCAATCCCCCTGCCGGAGCAGGATTGCCTAGACCATATCACACAGGAACGCGTCCAGCCGGGTTTTGAATGTCTCCAGAGAAGGAGACTCCACAACCTCTCTGGACAGCCTGTTCCAGTGTTCGGTCACCCTCACCGTAAAGAAGTTTTTCCTCATATTTATGTGGAACCTCCTGTGTTCCACAAATGTAAGCACAGCCATAGCCATAGCAAATCCACTTTTATACTAGGCCATTATACGGTATGGATCTTAGAGGTACTTACCTTCTACTCATCTTTAATGCTCTGTAGAGTCAGTCTTTATAGCAAATGTCTTGAGGATGGTAGCCAAGGGAGAGCTAGCGAGTTGTGAAAGAAAATACACTGTATTTGCAGGCTGTTGGTGAATTGCGATAGCCATAAGTGTCCATAAATCCCTGGATGTTGGCCAATTCTGCTAGACTGTTGTTTTTCAGATGCCTGAAGTTAGGCTGCTTAGTTATTGCCATAAGTGCCTGCCATTGAAGGATATTTCTAAGACTAATAAACAAGAGTAACTCAAGATGCCCCCATAGCAGAAGGGCTAAGGGTTTAAGATGTCAGTAGATACTCTGGGACTGATCCTACAATCTATACTGTAATAAAACTTGCAATGAAGCAGCTGTGTTTGTGCAGACTTGAAGTGGAACCTGGTTTGGGGTTTCCAGTGCACAGTGTCAGTAGGCTTGGCTGTTTTCTGAATTCATCTTCAGTTGCCTTTCTCTCTGACTTTGGCCAAAGAAAAAAAAAAGGTGTGTGTGTGGGGGGGGGGAACCAAACAAACTGTGAAGGATTGTGATTCAAGGTGAAATGTTTTGCTTTAAAATGAAAGATGCTAGTGTATTATCTGTGGGGCCTGAGGGGTGATACAAGGGGGTCACAGGAGAGCTCTGAGCTGCTCAGAATTAAGAAAATAAATCCCAGTTGCCAACTGAGGTTCTGCAGCTGTGGCCAAGAATGACAGATAGATTTTCTTTTCCACTAGATTTACTTTCTGATATCAAAGTTTATCACTCAAGCCAGGACTATTCATCAACCTTCATGTCGATAATCCAAGCCTGTCATCAAGCTACACTTTTATGATTCACTCCTAAAAAAACTACAGGAGTATTCCTGCTACTTTTGCCTCAAATTTAGCAAAAGGGAAGGAACATAGGTATGAGGAACTGTTGTCCATTGAATGGTCTCCAGGAAGCATTGGAGATGATCTGTGTAATGATGCACAGTCTCCAAAGGCTGCCAGCTAAGCCTTAGTGGGTAGTGAGCTGTAGTATTTCCTTCTCTCTGCCATCTGTTTAATGGCCATCCATTTAAAAAGAACAGTGATAAATGAGTGAGTGAATAAGTCCAGTTGCTACTTGAGAAGGGTTGATGTTGCAAAAATGGATCCACTAGTTGCCCCCTTAGAGAATCTCGTTACTATAGGAACCATGGTGACCTGGCTCCCTTTATAGCCTCAGAGCAGATGCGTATGCCCCTGGCACAGCACAGGTGCACGGGCACAGTATTTTCACAGAAGCAGTGATGGCTACTGGGGACTCCATCATAGCAGAAGTGCCGGGATCATACATGGATGTTAATGAACAGTCAGAAACCCTATATTTGGTGGTTGATACTAGAACTCCTGTGGCTAAGGCCCCACTTATCTCTGTTGTCCTAGATTAATCCTGACCCAGCCTCTGCCCTTTGGTTAATAACATGACAGTCTGCACTTTTAGTCACTGCTTCCTGAAATTTACAGGTCTCAAACAACATTGGAATCTCTTATCAACAGCTGAGCATCCAGAGTTTGTATGCAGCTAACATTTTAGTTCAGTGAAGTTGTGAGATGAAGTGGGGAAAAATATGCCAGGGTGGAGGTCCTGAACCTGGCACAGACAGCACTGTCTGCAGCTCCCTCTGCTTTGCCCTGGTCATCTCCCTCTTTTCCCTCATCCAGATTTTGCCAGTGTCTTATGCTGCTCAGGGTTGCAGGGTCCACATGTATCCTATATGTTTACAGTGTGAATGAACCTTTCTGAACCTGAGCTCATCGTTTGTAATTAGCAGCAGGTGCCATTTGTTTTCCCTTTTCTATTGTCACTGACAGACAAGAAATATTTATACTCCTTCCCTCCACCTCCAGCCCTACAATAAGTACTGAAGAGTCAGGCATTTTCCAGACCACCTGCCTGCTGCTACTGAAGCCTGGGTCGAACCCCCTGAGGGTGCAGGAGGCTCGTATAGAACTGTTTGATGCAGAGCGCCATGTGGCGAAACGACTTTGATAGCCATGACAGTTCCGCTGGGCTGCACTGCAGTCTCAGGACATCTCGTTTGCTGCCTCTGGCATAGTTTTGATAGCAGAGGGAGAAGCTTCAGATTTCTCAAACCCTCTGTGGCAGAGATGGAGGGGTAAAAGGAGGGAAGGAAATTAAATAGCAAAAGGAGTAAGGAATGTCTATATAAATAAAAAGGGGGAGATGGGAAAGCAAAAGAAACCAGTCAAGCAAAGCAAATGCAAACAGTTTGATCTGGAAAAAATTTTCTTTCAACCCATGTGCAAGAGGGGAGCCATTAAAAATTCCTTTCAAGAAGCACTATTTTACGTTAATGGGACTAGTGGAAGTACAGCATTAGTGAGATGATGAATGTGAGGGTTTTGAGCTTTCTGGTACTTCAGGATTATATTAACATCTTGAAGAGTGATGGGAGAACCTGGGATGCTGCTGTAACTGCAGTGCTCTCCCTCTCAGCATTCCTCAAGAAAATGGATTTGGTCTTGGCCCCGGGGAAAGGGAACTGTTGAAGTACGAGCTGCTTGCTGTGATGCTGCAGGCTTTCTGAGTGGGAGTTGAAATGGAGAGGAGAAGTGGAATGGCTGTGTTAATATGTCCTCAAGGTATACCTTAGTATGGCTGTGAGTTTGTAAACATACCAGGTTAATGATGACATTTGATTCCAGCAGTGGGAGTAGCACAGCTTGGGCAAAGAGGCAACAAGTCACCTCCTCTTGCTCTAAGTACCAAGTAGTAACCTCAAAGACCTACTTGTTTGTCAGCTCCAGTTCTCGAAGGGTCCAAGAGGAGTAACTGGCTGGTGGAAAGAGCCCATTCCTCTTTTTTAAAAATAATTTTCCTAGTGGTGAGATCTGAATCAGTAATCTCCTCGGTTGGGAAGGCAATGTTCTCTGTTGCCTACAGCAGTGACACTAGGAACAAAAAGTGTGTTCCCAGCTGTTACTGATTTACTGACCATCTGCTTTCAGTCTCTCAAAATCTTCATCTCAAGTGAGGAGATGGAGTAACTTCAGTGGAGTTGCTCCAGAGATGAGTTTGGTTATTACTGCATCTGAGGACTGGTGTACATGGAGAGATATCTTATGGCCATATATGAATTTACCAGTCTTCACTAGGTTTCCTGATTTAATTGTGTTATGAAATTATCTCAACTGATTGAAGGTACTTTTTTGTACCTGTGGATAGAATAGCTGCAAGTTGTCGAGGCAACTCTGAGCCTGGCTGGCTGTCTTCTATTCTGGCTTACTGTGCAGTTGAAGGTACCAGCAGACAAGCCATTTTTGTCCAACAGGTGGGGACTGAAGCATGCTAAAAGTCTTGCTATGGTATACCTGTCTTGTGAATCACAATTTCCTGTGAGAAAGTACTGTCAGAGTGGCACTTCTTGTCGTCTTTGAATTCCTATAATAAATGCAAAATCACATGTTTTACTCTGCCCTTTTGTGATTTTGAATTATCATTTTTCTTAGTCCATGTGCTAGCCCTGCTATTGTACCCTGCTAGTTCCTCTGAAGATATTCTGATTTTTCCACTCTACTGCTGTAGTCAGTGGAGTTATAATGATGCAGACAAGTTGCTGGAACAAACTCAGGTTTCGTCTTTGTGTCTTTGGATCCTTGTCTTTCTGATGTGTGACTTTGCATACTACTTCTCATGCCCTCATTGCAGTTTTCCTCATCTGCCTTAGACCTTGATTTATTTCCCCACCACCACCACCCCTTATGCCCCTCCACCCCAACAAAGGCTTATGGTGGAATATTTTGGCTTCAGAAAACTTACTTGTCTTTTCTTTATTTATTACTGGAAGTCCTCTCAATTGTCCTGGCTGGTAATTGCCCACGTCATCTCTGTATCGATTGCTTTTAGAGCTGCTGAGCTCTTATTACTGCAGCTCACTGGGGGGAGAAAGAGAAGAGTGAAAGATCCAGGTCAGCATGGTCTCAACAATAGATGAATCTCATCAAATCTCTTTTCTCCCAGCTGCTGAATAACAGCTTTACTAGTTTTAAATAAAACAAGAAAAGGAATGTGCAATGTGGAGAAGAGTAGTGGGAGGAAAAGATACAAAATCTTGTATGTTTAGGGGAAATAAAGGTGTAGAGGATGAGGTCTGAGCTACATGGGGCAGTGAGAAAAGTGGAGGACACCTAGCTGCAAGGTGTGACAAAATAGCATTATGATTTGCTCTCCTAATGACAAAAACCTCTTCGCCAGTATGGTTCCCATCATAAGGGAAAGAAAACAGTAATGGAAGGAACCATTGGCCTGGTTACAGCACATGCAGGATGGGACATTACAACCTGCTCACTTCTGAGATGTAATAAAAGGGCCTGAGATGCTGAGTGTTACAATCTCTGATCATTAGATCTAAACCAGTTCCTCTTCATAGATATCTGTGCCTGTATCAAATGTTGCTGAATGTAGGGGCTCACATCCTTTAAAAAACCAAAAATGACTCAATTGTAGATGTCTATTGAGCAATGTTGCCTATGTTATTGAAATAAAAAGGTCACTTGTGCCATTGATCTTGGTAGTGTTTAGCACAGTGAGAGCTAAGACAGGTTTTCTTATGTAGAGATGGGTACTGGGTAGTGTGGGAAAACTGACACAGCTGCCGGAGAGCAAAGATCACAGTCTCAGTGTAGTCATGTGCTAGCCACAGGCAGCCTCTCCTTCCTGGCTGGTTTATGGCTGCAACCCATCTTCCTGTAACAGTGACAACCGAGAAGACTCTGGACTACTGAGCCTGATATGAAGCTCTTTTAAGACTTCTGTAAGAGATTGACGGGCTAGAAATCTCACTGGAATGTATTTTCCTTGGGAAGTTGTCATCGTAATCTAATTTGGATTTGATCTGTCTACTCCTTTACATGCTCCTTTTTCTCCTCTCTGTGGACATACTAGCACATAAACTTGGGGTTATCCGGCTCTTGACAAACCCTTCTCCAGACTTCTACCTCCAGCATTGTCCTAATCCAAGAAATACTTATTTCTGTTAAGAAAAAGCAGAACTTCTTTTAAGCTTTGCTTGAAAATTTAGTCTGTTCCTTAGTTCATCAAATTGAGCAGTCGTCTTGTCCCAAGTCTTGCATATCCACAGAGGCAGTCCAATGGCCTAAGTATTCATGGTTGATGCAGTAGCAGAAACTAGCACAGTTTGAGCACCACCTCACTTACCCTTCAAGGAGGGATAGACAAGGGGCACACTGACCTGTGGGTACCCCCGGATATTTTCTTGAAGGACAGCTGACATTAGAAACCTATGGATCTCGGTATAATTGGCAATTTAGCTCTATTTCTCAATAGTTGGTTTCGTGTGGAAGAGAATGTCTATTTTTGTGGATGCTCCTTTTTGTTGGAATAGGGATAACTTGTACAATGTGTATGTTTAACTTTCTTGGGAGTATGAGGCTATGTTTTGAATTAAACGGTGTATTTGTTATTTTCTTCAGAGCAGAGGGGCAGAGGCCTGTTCTTGGTATTACACCAGTTGTCAGTGTTATGCTTTTCTACCTTTGAGAACCTAGAAAGTGCCTCTTTCTTATCACATAGGATTTTTTCGAACTGTCATGTGCATGCTAACATAATCATTTAATGATGCCTTTCTGGTCCCCTTTCTTGTTTATAACTGGAAGGTAAACTATAGTCATTTAGAGTTAGGTAGCTAAAGTCAGTTCCACAAACAAACTGTATTACTTCAGTGTCTTTCTCCTTTCTGTCAGCGGAAGAAAATGGCTTCGGGTTGTGGCTGGTATGCAGTAGCCGTGCTCCAAAACAGCTCTGTGCCATCCTGACTTCATAGCTTGGGGAAACAAAATCATAGCCCAGATGGCATCATGCAGCAGCCAGATAAAAACAATTGCTGAAGTAGTGTGTTGGTTTCTTCTTGAATTGTACAGTAGAAAGAGGGTTGAGGATTGTAAAGGTTGCAGTGTTATGCTACTGGGGCAGATGTCCAATAAACACTGTTGGAATTGTTGAGAGCAGTGTGGGATTATGTACAGATATAGTTTGCTTGTTGAGTTCTTGTGTGCAGCTGGCTGCACTCCTGAAATTAGATTTTCTTCTACAGTTGTGCAAGGGGTCTATATGCACATGTGTGCATGTACGCAACCCATCACTAACTAATCTCCCAGCTAACATCAGGGGAAAGAAGTAACAGAAGTTGGAAGGATAAGCATTGGCTTTTAGCTTTTCTAAGATTATCATTATTTTTTATTCTTCCTCAGACTTTCATCCTGCAACTGCATACAAGCAGAAGCAAGCAGACAAAGATTCTGCTGGGATCAGAAGGCCATGCTGGTTACTTTTCCATTTGCAGTTGTAATAAAGGCCTCGTGTTTAAATGACACTTCTTTTCATAGAGTGTAGTGCAAAGGACACCCATCTCTTCTATAGAGGTGTTGCTTCAATGAGATATATGAAATGACAACTGTTGTTCCATTCAGAAAGGGCAGCCTGTTTGGTTCAGAGGTATACAAAGGAGATGTCAAATGAGAAGTTGAATTATAAGCCTTGCATAACAGGGACTATTATTCTCAAGTTTTTGTTGTAATTTAGTAGCAAATGCTATAACGGGTGTTCCTTTGACACAATCTTCCCTTAGGATATTCTTGGACTCTACGAAAATCATTGGATTTGGAACTATCCAGTATTTGCAACATTTATTTATGATGAAAGCAAAGGTTTTACAAATGACTTTCTTTGATACTGTCCCACTAGACACAAATTAAGGTTTGCTGTTAAGGGTACATTCTGTACAGCATGAGGAATGTCATATTGTGGTGTTCACGCGTCGGCTTGGATAGACTTTGAGATGTCATTCTCCAACCAAAGCTGCTTCCTGCAGTATTCCCTTCCTGTGTTGTAGACAACTGCTAGAAGGCAAACTGCCTCGGTGCTCCCTGTGAGGTAATGCACACTCCAATGTGAATGGATGGAGTAAAAAATGCTTAGCTACATGAAATGCTAAATGAGACCAAAGTGGTTTTATATTTCTTTGCACTATTTCATTTCTGTACATTCCACAGATTATTTGCAGGAGTGCAAGCATCTGCCAGTCTGGAAAGCTGGCCTTTTCTCCTAAGTGTTTAGCAGACACTTCCTGCTACAGTTTGGTTTAGACAGAGTAGTATCCAGCCTGAACCAAAACAGAACTGAAACCTTTTAGGTGGGAAAAAAATTGATAAGCTTTGAGGGGAAAGGGATGCCAGGTGAGTGGCTCTGCATCTTCTGATTTTGATTTTTTTTTTAGTGACTTGGAATGGCAGTCCATGTGGTATAAACAGGGGAGAGGTCTCAGGTGAGTGCAGTGTCATGGGAGAGACACAATTTGTACATATTTATCATTTCTCCAGTGCCTTTGCAACCAGGAAACAAAACAGTTTCAGAATCCTCTTCTTCCTGGATGTTCACATTCAAGCTGTCCTGCAACCTTGCTGGTCCTGCTGTGCAACAGTTGTATTTGTCCTCACATTCTTTCTTCTTTCCTTACACACAGTCTCAAATTTATTTAGTAGGGTTCGCTACTTAAAGCAGACATTTGTGTGCTTGGGAGATTATTCTGTTCCAGGAAGGTGGTATCTTAAAGCCTGCAATGGGAATTTTTGCTGAACTAAAACAGAAACTTTGAAGCCCATCTCCCAGATATGCTGTGTACAGCAGAGACTGAGGAAAACAAGTCATTACATGAAAAATGGGAAATCTTCTGCAGCTGGTTTTCAGTCTCATCAGAAAGCTCAGATCGCTCCCACTGTATCTGAGGGTGTTATTTACACATAAGCATCGTATGTAATGTACAAGTGGAGTGATATTAATAGAGGAATGTTGGCTTGTAATGGCATTTAGCATGGGTGGGAGTGAGAGAGAGACTGGGTTTCCCACAATAAGGTCTTGAGCTGCCACCACTAAAAAGTCAGCTGGGTTCACAGGGCCTGCTATATAATGGCACGATAGCAATTATTCTGACAGGGAACCTGTATTGCCAGGCTGCTGTTACTTTGGGTTGTCTAGGAAGATTATACCTTGCCAGGCCAGCTGACGAGTTTTTATAGCAAATAAATGGCACAGCATAGTACCTGTTTCCCTTTTCCCAGTAAATCTTCCCAGTTAGTTCCCTGACTGCATTTGGCATCCTTGTTAGCTCACAGGAATGAGCCCTGGTGTTATCACAGAGCATAGTCCGGTTCTGTAAGGGACTGGCTTCAGGTGGGGACTCCTTGCCCGAGTGCTCACCAAGGCTGCAGGAACACACATCAGCACTGCAGGAAGCACAAGTGTAACATTGTTGCTGTGATCTCCATGGTGGCAGGCTAAGTGGTTTCCCTTACTGACCTAGCTTAATTTCTTTCCTTTAGAATATAGACCTTGGGGCTGGAAAAGACCTGTGGGTCACCAAGCCTGAGCCATTGCTCTTGCAAGTAGCTGTGTCATTTAATTCCTTTCAACAGTAATACTACTCTGTCTCTTAACTCATTGGATTTCTTCTTCTACTGTGTTACTGAAAAGCTGCTACAGAACCCAAGTCCTGTAATGAGGAGACAGAGTTTCTAATTCGCACCCCATAGTGTGTTTTTAGCCCATGTAGAGCCATTTCTTTTGGGGCCAGTGTTATCCTTTAGCTTTACTTTTCTTTCTTTCTCCTTCTGCTTCTCTTTGCTCTAGGGAAATTTATGGATAAGAAAAGCACAGCTTTTTAGCCTTCATTTTGCTAGCTAAATATTTAGGGTAACATGGGTGGAACATAAGACCTCCTGTTGTGCAATGGTTTCTGATCTTCAGAACACCCACTCTTAGCATCGATAGAAACTGCTATGCCTTGGAAACCAAAAGACTTGTTCTGTAGGGGAAATTAAATTGGCTTACTTTAGGTGCAGACTAATGTTAAAAAACACATTAGAAAAATGTACACCTCCCCCCCCCCTTCTCTCTCTTTCTCATTTTAACTGTGTAGCAATGCTGCATAAATGTTGGGTGTTCTGCATTTAATTGTATAGGGTTTTTTCTTTCTTTTTTTTAAAAAAAAAATTCTCTTTGGTAATATTAACATTTAAAGAGTCCATAATTGACGGTAATGGCACAGATGGAGGCTGAATTCCATCTTATATGTTGCTATTGTCTGGCTGCAGAGTTTTCTGTAAAATTAGGTTAACAGGGCACCATCACAAGACCTGGTTGTATTTTGACAGCTATTTCTTTCCAAAGCAAAGACATAAAAAATGGTTTTTTTCTTCCCCTTTAATGAAAGCTTAATGTTTGCACCACAATTTAGAATGAAAAACATGTCAGGGAGACCTTAGAGCTATCACAGGAGCTGTAATACTGTCTAGTCCTGTAATTTTTTTTCACCTAGCCTCGGTGTTTTCAAAGTGTTGAGAGGGAAGAAAGAATTGGGGAATTAAAAAACCCCTATAATTTTTTTCACTTTGGATTTACATTTGCATATATCTCAAGCTGAGCAGATGCTTCTCCTTTGAAATGACTGTACCCTTAGCCCAACAGTTGCAGTAAGACTTTTTTTGCTGTTACCCTGTTTAAAACAGAATAACTAGAATAACTAGAAAGCTTTAATTAAAAAAACAATGAATTCAGATTTACACAGATATCACTGAAGTCTTACAGCTGATTCTTCTGCTTCTTAAGCCAATACAAATACTTTGCATCACTAAGCACAATGAAGAAAGAACACACTTTCCACTGTACTGTGATCAGGTCTGAAGCAAGTGTTGCAGTTCCTGATGTACCCTTTCAAAATGAACGGAAGTCTCAAAAGTTATAGCTTGTAACAATTGCTGTAGCTCCCTCCCCCTGCCCAAGAAAAAAAGACAACAAAATTAGAACTGCAAAATCCAAAATGTGTCGTAAGCAACCATAGTTCATTTTTTATCTTGATGTATGTTAATTCTGGCTTGCCTTACAGTCACTGAGGGTGTGTATGGGTTCTATTCCCTAGTGCTTTTAGGTCTTCACATGTTGTTTTCAATCATTTATCTTAGATTTAAATTTTAATTTTGTCAGCTCTCTCTCCCAGACTGGGCATGTCATGGTCATGGGAACTTTTGCACATATCAAATTCCAATGTTAATATCACCAAGGGTATTTTTTTAAGGTTACAGACCTGCATTTCTGTCCTTAGTAAGAAACCTCTCATGCTTCAGTATTTAAATAAGCTGGTGAATTGTCAGATTGCAGGTGACTGACTGCTGTGGGAATTGATGACTTTGAGATAGCAAAAACTGAAATAATATTAAATACAAAGATAGCCAAGTGCCCATAATACGGTGTTAATAAAGTTTTAGTGCTGCCAAATGCTCTGACTCATCATCACAACATTCAGTGGAGATGCTTGAAGACCAGACCTGAATTCTCTTGTTCAGTTGAGAACAGAACCAGGGCTGAAAGTCTTACAGAATCATAGAATCGTTTTGGTTGGAAAGGACTTTTGAAATCATTGAGTCCAACCCTTAACCTAACACTACCATGCCAACCACTAAACCAAATCCCTAAGCACCACATCTACTCATCTCACTGTTTCACACTGTAAGTGGCTACAGAAAATACTACCTCATCACAGTAAAAAACCTCCCAGAACTGTGTCAAAATTTCTTGCTCATAGTAAGCTGGTCTTGCAATGAAAGGTTAAGAGGCTGATGTACATATACAGTTACAGCAAATCACAGCTGTTTTCCTCCAACTTCTCCTTAAAAATGGTTAGTGGCTTTGGGAGGGAAGAGTGAGGACTAGGTTGTAGGTCAGTAACAGAGAGAAAAAAAGAGGACTGGAATAGTAAATTCCTCCCTCTTTTTCTTTCTAATAACTACTTGGCTCTAACTCTGCCTCTTTCTTCTGCTCAAAGCAGAGACCAGGAACTTGAAGTCAAGCACAGCCATCTTAAACATAAGGAAAAAGCTTAAATCCAGGATCAGCTAGAATTCTGGATGATAAATTCAAAGTGTTTGGGTGACAGACACTTTCCTTGTCTGTCTTTAGCCATTGATCCTGGATATAAAAAATGTTATAGAACTTCTCCCTGCTCTCTGTTTTTCTTCATTTGTACAGTTTAAAATTCCTCGAGGTGACTCCTTTGATGAGTTTCTGGACATTTCCTCTCAGCTCTACCAGGTTTGTATAAATTGCTCTTTTCAGTACTGAAGCTGCTTAGTAAGGCATCTTAAGTCCTCTGTGTCACAGCACGTGCAGGGGAAGTAGGAACAATTTTTGTATGACTGAACCCCATCTATTACACCATGGGCTCAGACTAACACACTGACATCCTTCCTGCTGCTTTTTGCTTATCACTTTTTGAAGCAGAACATAAAGAAGTCTCAGTGTTTTCATCTGCTGTTGCTGCTTTTGGGCCAGGCATGTAGTTAAAGTCAGGCTAATCAGGTTGTCCTGAGGGGCCTGCTATAGGCATTCCCTGACTTGTAATCCTGTCATTTCCTCACCAGGCTGGTCTCTTCCATCCAGGCAGTCCACTGTGATATTTCTGTTGAACACTGCTGTGCCATCACTGTAGGGCTTTCAGGTCTCCAGGACCTCAGTAGGACTCCACTTCCTTGCATAAAAGCAATTTGTAGCCGATCAGTGTTATCTGTCCCTGTTGTGTATCTACAGGTAATGTGGGTCAGATTGGTTCAAGGATTGCTTCCACTAAGAAAATCAAGAGTCCAAGGCTTCCTGCCTTGGGATTTGGAGCTCCATAGCACATTCACGTAGAGCAGGGACTGTCAGCTGGACATAATCAGGTAATCATCTGCTAATCACAGAGGTACCTGAACTCTATGATAGGTAGCAGCTCCCAGCTCCTACAGAGCTCCCAAATGAATCTTTGTTTTTCTACTACTCACAGAATCACAGAATCCATCAGGCTGGAAGAGACCTCTGGGATCATCGGGTCCAACCATTGCCCTGACACCACCACGTCAACTAGACCATGGCACTAAGTGCCATGTCCAGTCTTTTCTTAAACACATCCAGAGATGGTGACTCCACCACCTCCCTGGGCAGCCCATTCCAATATCTAATGACCCTTTCTGAGAAGAAATTCTTCCTAATGTCCAACCTGAACCTCCCCTGGCGAAGCCTGAGGCTATGTCCTCTTGTCCTATCACTAGTTGCCCAGGAGAAGAGGCCGACTCCCACTCCACTGCAGCCTCCCTTCAGGTAGTTGTAGACTGCAATAAGGTCACCTCTGAGCCTCCTCTTCTCCAGGCTAAACAACCCCAGCTCCCTCAGCCATTCCTCATAGGTCAGACCCTCCAGACCCTTCACCAGCTTGGTGGCCCTCCTCTGGACTCGCTCCAACACCTCAACATCTTTCTTGAAGTGCGGGGCCCAGAACTGAACACAGTACTCAAGATGCGGCCTCACCAGTGCCGAGTACAGAGGGACGATCACTTCCCTAGACCGGCTGGCTACACTATTCCTAATAGAGGCCAGGATGCCATTGGCCTTCTTGGCCACCTGGGCACACTGCTGGCTCATGTTTAGCCCGCTGGCGATCAGCACCCCCAGGTCTCTTTCCGCCGGGCCACTTTCTAACCACTTTTCCCCCAGCCTGTAGCGCTGCATGGGGTTGTTGTGGCTGAAGTGTAAGACCCGGCACTTGTTCTTGTTGAACATCATGCTGTTGGTCTCGGCCCATCTACCTAACCTGTCCAGATCCCTCTGTAGGGCCTTCCTACCCTCCAGCAGATCGACACTGCCACCCAGCTTGGTGTCATCTGCAAATTTACTGAGGGTGCACTCAATCCCTACGTCTAGATCATCTATAAAGATATTGAACAGCACCGGCCCCAGAACTGAGCCCTGGGGAACACTGCTAGTGACCGGCCGCCAGTTGGACTTTGCCCCATTCACCACCACTCTCTGGGCTCGGCCATCCGGCCAGTTTTTAACCCATTGAAGAGTCCACCCGTCCAAGCCCCGGGCAGGCGGTTTGTCTAGGAGGATGCTGTGGGAGACAGTGTTGAATGCCTTACTGAAGTCTAGATAGACTACATCCATAGCCCTGCCCTCATCTACTGAGCGGGTCACTTTGTCATAGAAGGAGACCAGGTTGGTCGAGCAGGACCTGCCTTTCATGAATGCATGATGGCTGGCCCCGATGCCCCGATTGTCCTGCATGTGCCGTGTAATGGCACTCAGGATGATCTGTTCCATCACCTTGCCGGGCACCAAGGTCAGGCTGACAGGCCTATAGTTCCCTGGATCATCCTTCCGGCCCTTCTTGTAGATGGGCATTACATTTGCTGATTTCCAGTCAGCTGGAACTTCTCCAGTTAACCAGGACTGCTGGTAGATAATTGAGAGTGGTTTGGCAAGTTCATTTGCCAGTTCCTTCATTACTCTGGGGTGAATCCCATCCGGGCCCATAGCCTTGTGGGTGTCCAATTGGCACAGCAGGTCACTAACCGTCTCCTCCTGGATTACGAGAGGTTCACACAGCCCCCTGTCCCTAACTTCAGGTTCTGGGGGCTGAGTCTCCTGAGGACAACCGGTCTTGACATTAAAGACCGAAGCAAAGAAGGCATTGAGCGTCTCTTGCCTTTTCCTCATCCCCTGACACTACACTACCCTCCTCATTCAGCAAGTGGTGGAGGCTCTCCAGCCAAGTCCAGAATTTCAGGTGAACTTATGCTGATAAACATGCTACTGATACTCTTCTAATAGCATTATTCATAGGTTCCTGTCATCCCGATGGATTTGGAAAGAACATTAAGATTTTGTATTGACATGGGTCACCTCGCCCATCTTGTACAATTTGGTCACCTCTAAAACCAGATGCGATAGCAGATTAACAATGCTCAGAAGCACTACACTTCAGTATAGGGCAATGAATTGAAGGAAGTGAGAGAGGATGTTCCTGAACAGATATGAAAAGAAAATGTCAGGGCTAGGCTGGAAGAGGGAAGATGATGGGTACTAGTCTTTTCAGGACTTTGCATGTCTCTTTCCGTCATCTAGGAAAGCTGTTAATATCCTTGATCTTTTTCTGCCTGCAAAGCACCTCTGAGTCTCATCCCTAGCAGACATGTAGCCAACTGCATAAAAGTTTGAATAAATATGCCTTTGGAAAAAATCCTGCTTCTTGACTATGAAAATGGGGGAAGACTGACTTCCCATTTGCAGTCACTAACAAATGTTTTCAATCACCCACTCACAGTCCAAGTAGGAAGATGTGATTCAGACAGAATAGGCTGTCTGCTGGGAAACCAATCAGTCAGCAAAGCTGTCTTTTTTCATTCTTCTTTTTTTCAACAGACTTACCTTTCTTCCCAGAAAGAAGGGGGAGGAGGAACAAACCAACACAGCAGGAAATTGTGCAAAACCAGATTTATTCTTTTCTGGCCAGTTTTAAGGAAGAGAGCAAAGGCATGTAGGATTGCTTCAGTTTGGGAATGTTGGAAAAAGACTTGTCCCACTCTGGCACTACCTTATATCTTTTGATATAAAGAAGGGGGAAAAGCAAGGAAAGAGAAGGGTACTTAATTTAAAAACTCACTTTCCTCAAGGCTTCTGTGAAGTTATTCAAACAGTGAATTTAAAAGCCCATGAGCAGTAGTTACATGGGGAAAGACTGTACTCATATGGCTGCTGTAGACATGATCAGACTTTTCACAAATGGGAAGACATACAGAGAAAAATAGGCAGCCATAAAGAGATGAACATATGCTGCAGCGTGATGCTCGTGGACTTACTGACACAAAGAGATACAATGTGTAGATACGGAAACAACTACCTGACAAAGTCTGTGAAGATACTTGGAAGATGTATATTCATTTCCCATGTAGGCAGCCCATTTATATCCTAATCTGTAGGCATTATTGTGACCATGCCCAGTCTGATCGGAGTAGATACTTCTCACAATCCACTGAGGTCCTCTGATGGTATGAGAAACAAACTCTTCCTTTATGTGTTCATTCCTTTCTGCAGTGAATATTCTCCAAAATGACAGCAAGGCAGGAGCTCTAGGCCACCAACATAACTAAATGAAGAAGAAAATCTTTTCCTGTGTATAACCTTGCCACATGCCTGTCTTTTTCTGATCAGGACATAGGTAATAACAAATTATTGTCTGGTATGTCCCCAGCCAGAAAGCAGTCAGAGAAGATCAGTATATGGTCTGTCAAAGAGCTGAAATATTTTGGGTAGAAGCATTTCATGTCCTAGTTGATCTTCAAAGAAACAGCTTCTTTTGACCTATCTTAGAGCTGCTGGGTTGGTTAGTAAGCAATGTCATTTAGGTAATGGGTCAGATCTTAGTATTTGTAGGTCTCAAGCATTTTTGAACTAATGGTTTGAAAAAGCTTTATAATCATTTGTGAACTAAACGTGCAGCTCTGTGCTTGG
The DNA here is from genome assembly GCF_013368605.1 of Nyctibius grandis. Classification (NCBI taxonomy): domain Eukaryota; kingdom Metazoa; phylum Chordata; class Aves; order Nyctibiiformes; family Nyctibiidae; genus Nyctibius; species Nyctibius grandis. Next base: position 49,400,787 of record NC_090661.1, read on the forward strand.
TAGATCAGTCTTTTTCCCATTTTATGCAGAAGACAGCTGATTTTCAAAGGTACTGACTATTTCTCTATTGTTCTTATTCATCAAAGATTTTTACCTTTGTTTATCACATAAATGAACTTCCTACTTCTAGATAATTAAGCTGTGACTCTGTTCTCTTTGCATATATCCTAAGTGCAATTTAGGATCAAGATCATTTCACCTGCAGAACTCACCTGTCCCTCTCCCATATCCCTGAACCTTGGGATTCTTCAATGTCACCTTGTTGGCAGAGCACTGCATCACCCCTATATAGCTACAGTTTCAGCTTAGCTGTTTGCACACACTCTTGTTTCTGGTAAAGAAATTAAAAACAAGAGGAACAATACAAATATACAGCCCCTTTGTCTGCTTCCCCATTAGGTGAGAGAATCTCTAAGCTTATCTTTTATAGATGATTTACTTGGAGGAGAGTTTGATTTAGTGATTCTATATTTTGCTTGTTTCTTCTCAGCTTGAATCAAGACAATTTTTGCTTGGTTATTTGTGGGGGAGGGAGGGAACAGAGGAAAGAAGCTGTATTTTGTCTAATCCTTACAACTTTTTCCTGTCCTTTATAAATCATGTGCTTAGATGTTACGACCTGGTCGCAACTAGTTCATAAATCCCTTGGAGTAAATTAAGGTGAAACGACACCAAATAACTGGTATGAAATTAAGAACAATTTATTAATACAGGGAAAGTGACATGGTCGTAAGTGTCTTGGGTTTCTAAAGGCATTGAGAAAAGAGAAAAAAGGAAAAGCAAAAAGAGAGGATAGAGACTATGAGAGAGAGGAAAAGAGAGATCACTGCCCTTGGATCCAGCAATGTAAGTTGTCTGTAGAGTTGGTAAATTGCTTGCAGAGTTGCTCCTCCAGTAAATCGCTTGCAGGATGAGTCCTCAGGTGGCGGGTGGGAGCGCGCACCAGCATCCCAGGTGAGAAGGTCTAAATACTTAAGATCATTTGCATGTGAGATAGGAGAGGGTGGTAACATCCCTCTTGTCTCCCCCTCTCTGCTCGCTTCCCATGCTAATTGGGACACCTGCACTTTGTAGTCTTAGATTGTTCTCGAAATGAGTCAGTGGTCCCCCAAGGGGTGTCTGGCGGTCGTGATCCCCCCTAGATGTGGTGTCCGCTGTATGACCTCGCTCTGCACAAGAGTGGTTGATGCCTTGCAAAGTTGTTGCACATGTAGGCTGGCCCCAAGGAAGAGATACCATCTGACTTCCGCAGGACTTATCTCTTCCTCCAGCCAGAGTTGTCAGACAAGTTATTTAAGGCATACAAACTCTGTCCATCACATTAGGTCTGTGACAAATAGATGCATCCATACATACTTGGCAACAACCAACACCTACATTGGCATAACCTATCCAGGAAGCAGAACACATAGTGGTCCCTGTGCTGTGTGTCTGTGGGAGGGCAAATGGGATCAGAGGGCTGTGAGAGGTCCAATTTTTTTTTTTTTTTTTTATGCTTATGAATTACAGTGAGAGATTTCTTGCACTCGGGGGGTAGGGAGGCTGAGGGGGACCAGTAGCCTCAGAGCCCGCAATGGACCTCACACCTTGGCACTAGCAGTCATTGCCTGAAGATGGATGGATACTCACTGTGAACTTTCATAGAGTATTTAAACTTCTGGGGTTTGAGTTGGAAGGTACAAAGGTCTTGGACTGGAAATCAAGCAAGAGTGCACCTTGCTAGAGAAAAGGCATTTTGATGTAGTTATTAACTTTTCAAACAAAAGTAATGGTGAAAATTAAGACTAAGGTGAGTTATGTGTCCAGGGCTTGAGACTGAAGCAGCAGGGGTGGTGCAAGGCTAAGTTATGTTTCCAAAGCTAGCAGGAAGGTTTGAAACAGCAGAAATTGTTTGCCAGAACTGAGGCAGGAATGATCAAGTACTGGAATGGCAGGTCAGGACTCACATGCATTAACAGAGCCTTGTAGCAGGCTCAACTAGGAGTATTACAGGGCAGCAACATTGTAAGGTTGAAGCAACCTTACAATGCAAGTAATAGCAACAAGTATTAAGTGGAGAAACGCTATGTGGGCAATGTTGAAGGGCAAGACTGAGCTGAAAAACAAAGAATGCTACAAATAAGTTGCAGCATACACCTGACGTACTGTCACATTGTTTATGTGCCCTGTGTCTGTCTATAGCTAGCCTTATCCAACTGTAATTTATCTGAACAAACCTTTTCACCTACAAAAAATGCTATTCCTCTGCATCCTTTTAAAAACCAAAAAAGGTAGGTGAAAACTACTTTGGAAGGGAATACAGTACTCAGTGAAAATGATACCGCAGACTGGCTTCCCCACCTCAGCATCAGTTTCAAAATGCTGATTCCCCTGCACATACTTCCCTTTGAACTTGACTTTGCCCATAAACTGTTCTGGCAATGGCTGTATGTGTTGTAGCTTTCCTGGAACTTACTGGCTGTTTGTGTTTGCACAGAGACAGCTGCTTTTTCAGGGATGATGGCTGTAAAATGAAACGATTAAACTGGGTACATCTTTGTAGTGCTGTGTGCTGCAAGCAACGTCAGCCACAAGTCTCTGAAGGTATCACAAAGAGGCAATCAATTACCTGGAAAAATAGATGGATGTCCAAATACTGTTTGTTGTCATTAGAGAGCTACTTTCTACTTATACTCTGACTTTTTAGGCGTTTAATTTTCCTTTGCCTGCTGTGGCATAATGCCAAGAGTATTACAGGAGAAGCAGGCTAGATGGGGAAGGTCGGCTGCTCAGAAATTAATTCCTTATCATTCTAATTGCTTAGTATGCAAAAGTGAATTTGGAACAAATTTTAGGCAAAAACAAAACTCAATGCATCTTTGAAATAATAAAAAAAATAACCGCCATATCCTTACTTTCAATCTTTGCAAATAAAACTCCACTGGAGATGTGAATTCATCCAATTTCCTCTCTCAAAAACCATTCTGAGTGTAACCACCAAGAAAGGAAAAGAATTGGTATGGTAAACAAAAGGTTATAAAAAGGAAGAAAGGATGGTAATTAAAGAAAAGGAAAATGCAGATACTGCTTAGGAGGAGAAACTTCTTGCTGTTGAGATTCAGCAAACTGGGGAATGTTAAATCTTAAATGCTGCAGTGGTTTCCCTTGTGTTTGTGCTATAGATTTGGGATTTTTGCCACTTCCCCTTGTATTGCTAATGATTTGAATACTATAAAACAAAACAGGACAAAGCATTAGGAAATGCAGTAAATAATTAAAATGTTCTGGATTTCTGTCATCTCTTTCACCTGAGGACTTTCAAGTGCTTCATAAGCAAAGTACTTCATAAACATTGTATCTTCCCTGAGGAAATTATTTCCTGTCTTAATAACAAGAAGCTAAGGTACTAGTAGAAGTTAGACATCTTGCACTAGGAGAAAGGTAGATGAAATAAATGCCTATAATATTTTTCATACCTTGTTCACAAGAATATACAAGTAAAATTTTAAGTAAAACTTGCTGCTGTCAAGTGTCACCTCTTTTCTGGTTTTCTTGTCATTGGATTGTTTGCTGTATAAGATGTAAACATCTCTCTGCTCTCAGGTTCTTTTTCTGTGAGTACCATTGTTAAATACAGACGAGAGAGCATTGGACTAAATCTGTTTAATAAAGGAATCAATAGGAGTTGCATAGTTTTTAGCCCATAAAAACTGACATTTTATCAGTCTATATCTTGCCTAGTATCACACATTAAAACATTGTTGCCTGTTTTTGTAGAGAAGAAAAGGTACAGACCTTTGTTATTACGACAGAGCATAGAAATAGGCTAATCCTTTCTCTTCAACAAAAAGAATGACCTCAAAAGAAGTAGGTAAGTAAAGTCTTCAGAGTTAAACTGGCTTTGTAATGATAAAAATTGATTTCAGACTTTCTTGCTCATTATTTGTGATATGTAAAGATGAAATAAAGGTTCCCTTGTTCATAAGAGAAATCTAGAACATGCCTTAACCTCTTGTAAGATTAGCAGGCTTTTCTAAATGAACATAACAGTGGAAAGATGAGGGTTTTCTAGCAGAAACTGTACAATTTCTGTGCTCTTTTCTCTGCTCTGTCTCAGGGTCAGCACAAGCTTCTCATTGCATTGCATCAGATGAGACTAGGTCAGCCACTTCTCTGCCATACAGCCTATGCCAACCCAGCCCAGTTTGAGGAGATTGCATTTCATTGATTTGTCTATTTGGTGCACCATTTAGGGAGGAGAGAGTGTATTTTTGTTGTCTTCACTCCAAGGACCTACCACAATGGGCCATTCCCTTGCTTGTTCGTTTACTCACCTCTTCTCATAAACAAGTCTGATTCTGAGTGAACGGTACATGGGTCAAAACAGCTGGTTTAGCATGTGATGCTGTACTCCCTTCTTATAACTGTATTTCTGTTTTACTATTTACCACAGTAGTGAAGGAACTATTTTTTTCCCTCTATTTTTCACTCTACAGAAATTTGTGTGTCAATTAGCTGGCATGTTTGAGCATCCTCTCAGTTTTACATTTACAAAGAGAAGCCACAATTAAGATAGCGGGTATTTTTACGATTTTATTTCCTAAACCATCCGTAAGGATCTTTAAAATTACAAATGGTCGAAACGGTGAACATAATACCTGAATCCCCTAGCAGCAGTTTTTTTTATAAACTGAAGCAATAGCTCCCAGCTCAGCTCTGTACAGAGGTAAAGAAGCAGCCTCAAGTCTTTTGCATTTGTTCAGATCACTGTAAGTTCTTTCCAAGAGGGTGTTATTAGTCTTGTTGTATTACATCAAATTCCAGCTTGGGTACACAGTATCTGCTTCCCTTAATTCTACGGGACAACTTAAATTGGTATTTGTCCTTTTTCTGAACTCAACAATTGCTGTGTTCTAATCAAGAAACAGCACTATTAACGAGACCATGAAGTCCTTTGAGTTCTCTCTCAGTATTAAATATATATGTAGAATCAAAGCCATACCCTCAAATTAGAATACACTCAGTATCAAAGTGTTTTCCTTAAGAAATAGTGGATAATTCCACCTGTAAAACTTTGCTGTTATCTAAGTCTCCTTTTTTTTTTTTTTTTCTATTCCATACTCGTCCCAGAATCCCTTTGCTCCTTTTATGTAACAAAGTATAACGCTTAACTGAGGTCAACCCATGGTTCACAAAAAACCCAAAAGAGACCCTCTTCACTTACTCAGGAAATCTCATCTATTTTGTGGAAATTATTTTTGAGCAACATGCAGCCACTAAATTAAACACCACTCTTTGACTCTGAGAAAGCATCTTTCTGCTTGTGTTTAATGACAGTTTTTTGTCTTTCTTGTATGTGACATCTGTCAAGTAAAGCCATGGGGGAAAAAAAAAGCCATTGCAAAACTTACTCAAGCTCTTCCACTCAAGACTACCTGCATCTGTGCTGCCTCTGCTTTTTCTTATTGAGGGTGGTATATGAACTTGTTAGGTGCAAATGCCAGAATTTTGTATAAATGAGTGAGAAGCCTTATAAGGTTCCAAATCAATAACAGCTTCTGTAAATTTGAAAGTCTAACAAATAAAATTAGGGAATAAAAATAGTTAAAATTATTTAACGTTCAGTTTACCTGTAAGGTTTTATTTCACATTTCAGCCTTAGCATTTTCTTACAACTTTTACAGCATTTATTTCCTTTAAGCCCTGAAGACCAGTTCAGCTGATGATCCCGTTAACAATAGCGAGGATTGATCTGGGGTCAGGATGTCAGCATTTGGCCCATCTGACATTGTATTCAGAACTTGTCCAATTTACAAGAAAAGTAAAATCTAGCTCATTCTTTTGCAGTTATGTTATCTCTGAATTAACAATTTCAACACTAGTTTTGTCACTAAATTCGGTAGATACATTGTAGAAAAAAATACTGTAATGTTTAGCAGACTTCATTCTTTTCAACTCTGAGAGCTGCTTCCCACAAATGTGTAACACACCAACTGTACAATGTCAAGCATGGATAGTTCTACTGAATAAAACAAAAAAGCTTCTGGTATTCCGTCATGCTTCCTGAGAGAGAAGCAGCATAACTCAGGAGAACAGTGCAGTGGAGAGCAAAAAGTAAGGTGGTAATTAGAATAATATAACTTGGACATCTGCTGCCTTTCAAACTTTTGTGCCAGCAGACAGCGCCTGAAAGCTGATGATGTAGAACAGTTGTACCTTGTTCCTAATTGTCCACAGGTAGTTTTGAGTTGGCCATAGCAGCTTTGTAGCAGGCAAAAATACTGTTTACAAACAGCTCCTTTTAAAGCTTCAGACACTTAAATGATTCACTAGTGGACCAAGACTAAGACTTGCAGGTGTCCAGCAGCTGTTGGTTTTGTTCTTCTGTTAACCTAGTTGATTTGAACAAGCTAGAGTATGGTAACTGCCTCTTGTTACAGCATGAATGAAAAGGGAATTGTATAGGAGCACTTGGGATTAAGTCCTTAAGCATAGGCAAATCCAAGTAGAAGAACAATCTGGGTGTTGATATTTTTGTTTCACATGGGTTTGCTTATAAATCCAAATCCTATGAAAGAACAGGAGTGGATCCTTTCTAAACCTGTATAAATCGTATTTGTGATGGAGTGAAACTGCGACACGGGGAAGGTTATTGTTCAAATATTTAAAAGCTGTGTTTGAGAATAGGTCAAATGTCTTCCATATCAGAGCTTACACCATGGCTGAAGAAACTGTATAAACCAGAAGGAAATCCCAGGAAATAAAGGAGTGGAAACCATAGAGAGGAAAGATGTATTGTAAGTTGAAAGTTAAGTCTGAGCAATCTGGAATATATTTTATCAAAAATTGCTTTTTAAATGGTACTTTCTCTTCCTACAGAAGACATTATTGAACAACAAAAACAAGCCCAATGCATTCAATTTGAATTTATCACTCTGTTATGTTAATATATTTACTCAGGGTTAACAACTCATTAAGCACCAAATTGCTCACTCTTAATGAGTCCCTAATGGTGAAAACGAGCTGCCTACAACTGTACAGTAAAATAACAACAATGGCATGGCAGAAGGCTGTAATAAAAATCAAGTAAATGCTATTGAATATTTCGTGTGTGGATGCCAGACTGGTTTTGAGAAGTGGTTCCATTAACGTAGTTGAGTTGGTACATTGGCTGTAAGGCTATAAGGCTGTTTTTGTTTTCAGGGAAGGTATTTAATTTGATTTTGGGTTTTAAAAGGGGATAAGGGGACAGATACTATATGTATACAAACTGTTAGGCTGCTTTCCTTGTTAAGTCCCAGGAAATCTGCAGGGGTGGGGGAAGTAATGCCCAGAAATCTATTCTCTAAAGTCTGTCCTGTTCTATATGGTCTTTTATGATCACTTTGAATAAACTGAGATTTTTCAGATGACGTTTCTCCCAGTCTTCCATTCCTAATACTGCAATGACTACAGGACACAATCAATAGTAAGGCTAAATTATGCCAGGTGTCTAACTAAAACACAGTGAGACTTAGTCCCTAGCCCTGACAATTTACTAATCCCCAGTCTGACAAATGAATTTAACAAGTAGAAGGAGGAAGGAGTAGTTAAAACAATCATGTGGTTCAGTACTCAAAGATGTGTACAGCTCTTAAGTTCTGAATGATTAAATATTGAATTAATAAAGGATCATCATGGTAAAAACACATCTACCAAAACAGAGTCTAATGGCTTACACTAATGCTTGCTGTCCCATCAACTTGCTCCTACAGTTTTCTTCTACAAGTGTTCTTGCCTTTTTAATTATTCTTTTTTAAAACAATGGTATCTATAAATTTCAGGAAGGCTAATGGGCCTCTGTAAGATGTCCTTCTCCCTCATGATGGCAATTCCATGCTGCAGATAGGTTGGATTTGCTTAACTTTCTGATGCTTGCTGCCAAGATGACAAGGATGTATCTCAGTCGGTTTCACTTATCCAAAGGTCAGATAGATGGGTGGTATGTTCTCCTAACTGGGCAGGCTGTTGCTGTTAAGGTGTATGCCAATGACATGACCCCTTCCTCAGCTGTCTCTTCTTTACATCTCTGCTCGATCTGTCTTTCAACCTATTTTGCACTGTGTAGGTGAAGGGACACAAGGCAAGTACTCGTGAAGTTAGGCACTACAAGAGAGCTGAAAGTTGGAGGAAACTGACTAATTGTGGCATGTTACTTCTCTTGTCTTCTGACTGGTATCGATTCTCATCTTATTTGCTTGAAAGTGCCCATTTGGCTTCAGTAATTGTGTTGATCATTTAACAGTGGTATAACTGGTTGAGGTAGACTTTACACTTTACCTAGCAGTAAAGTGATGCAGACAAAACTGTGAGTAATATCAAAATCTGCTGAATGCAAAGTAGAAAAGACTCCAGGCCTTTGCACAGAGTATCCTCTGTTTACTATTCATAGTACCTTCAGCTAATTTGGTGGCTTATTTTATGGATACCGCATGTCTGTGCCCAACACTGAAGCATTAACAAGAAGACCAGCATCTTCAGTATTTTTCTTGGAAGAAGAGTCCATGATATGGTCACCGTCTTCTATTCTTGTGCAAAAGCTCATTTCCTGAATCCTGACTATGAAACCTTTGGCTCTGACTATAAACCTAGCAGAGACCTTGTTGCCTAATAAACAAAAGGATAGCTTTATACTCTGCTCAGAAAGCACTGGCAACAGCAGAAAGAAGAATGCTCAGCTGACAAGCCGGTGGGCTTTTTTTCTCCTTTCAAAGCAGCCCATAGGTTTCTAACTGTGGTTTCAATGGAAGATGGAGAGAATTGCTGTGTGTCACGGTTTAAAGCTGGGCCGGCTATTAAACCTGTGGCAGACGCTCTCTGTTAACCCTCTTCCCCTCCCCCACCCTAAGGGAAAGGGAAAAGGGAGAGAGACTTACGGGTTGGAAAGTTAAAACAGTTTTAATAAACTATAGTAATGAAAAAGAGTATAATAACAATAATAATAGAAATAATCAAATATATACAAATATATACAAAACCAAGACTGAGAGCTTGGAAATCCTCCTCAGGCAGAGTTGCTCCCCCCAGCACAGGCAGAGGGGAAAATGCAGTACCTCCACCCAGCACGGGCAGAGGGGAAAATGCAGTAGCTCTCCCCAGCACAGGCAGAGGGGAGAATGCAGTAGCTCCCCCCACCACACCTGCAGGCTTTTAACTGGAAAATTGGCAAAGCTAGTACCAATCAGTGGGAGACAGGAGGGCCCCTCCCTCCTGGGCCCCACCTCCAGGAGGCAGTGGGTTAGTGATAAATAGGAAAGTGAGAATGACATGTATGGGATGGAATACCTTGTTGGTCAATCTTGGGTCACCTGCCCTGTCTGCTCCTCCCTGCAGGTGCGAGCCCCCTTTGGCTCTTCACTCATAAGCAGTGAGGAATTTAGCAGTGACCTTGGTTTCTCTAAGACTAATTGGCCTGGTTTGGGCCAAACCAGGACATTCCACCCCTTATTCCATACCATTCACGTCATACTCAGATCACCACTACCTTTTCATTTTCAAATATATATACACATATCACTAGTTTATGATTCATCTCTATACAAAAAGTTCATTAAGTTCATTTGGTTCAGGATTGTGGGTTTCCATCTGGCTAGCAGTCTCTCAGCAGTCTCTCTGGCTAGCAGCCTCTCTTTCGTCATGGTTCGTGCCCACGGGTTGCAGGTTAAAGATGTCAGACTCGAGGAGGTTACTGGACGCCACTTGATGAAGCTAGCTCCGGTCTCATCACCACTGTCTTAACCTGAAAGACACTTATGCAGCAACAACATACAGTTCAGAATTAAGTAGTCTCACCCAGAATCAGATCACCTTCAGGGACACATCGGACTTCACCATCTTGCAACATCACCCACCAAGTACATCCAGGTCCCTGAGCAAAAGCAATCCCACGAATGGGTTTACCTTTGCCCGTTGCAGGAAGAACCCAGACAGTTTTTCCCAATAGATTCCTTTCATGCACCACAGGAACTTTATCCCCTTCTACTGTATGTAGAAGGTCTGACTGAGCAGGGCCAGCTCAATTGATAGATCCCCTGGTGTTAACTAACCAGGTAGCTTGTGCCAGATGTTTATCCCAGTTTTTAAAGGTTCCACCCCCCATTGCTTTCAGGGTAGTTTTTAACAGCCCATTATTCCGTTCAATTTTCCCAGAGGCTGGTGCATGATAGGGGATGTGATATACCCATTCGATGCTATGCTCTTTGGCCCAGTTGTCTATGAGACTGTTTTTGAATTGAGTCCCATTGTCCGACTCAATTCTCTCTGGCGTGCCGTGTCGCCACAAGATTTGCTTTTCGAGGCCCAGAATAGTGTTCCGGGCAGTGGCATGGGGCACAGAGTATGTTTACAACCATCCGGTGGTCGCCTCCACCATGGTAAGCACATAGCATTTACCCTGGCGGGTTTGAGGGAGTGTGATGTAGTCAATTTGCCAGGCCTCCCCATATTTATATTTCAACCACCGTCCCCCATACCACAAAGGTTTTAACCGTTTGGCTTGCTTAATTGCGGCGCATGTTTCACAATCATGGATAACCTGTGCAATAGAGTCCATAGTTAAGTCCACCCCTCGGTCACGAGCCCATCTGTATGTTGCATCTCTTCCTTGATGACCTGAAGTGTCATGAGCCCACCGAGCTAAAAATAGTTCACCTTTATGTTCCCAGTCCAAATCTATTTGGAACACTTTAGCAGCTTGATCCGCTTGTTGGTTGTTTCGATGTTCCTCAGTTGCCCGACTTTTAGGTACGTGAGCATCTACATGACGTACCTTCACGACTAGTTTCTCTAGCTGAGTAGCAATATCTTGCCACACTTCAGCAGCCCAAATAGGTTTACCTTTACGCTGTCAGTTGCTTCGCTTCCACTGCTTTAACCACCCCCACAAGGCATTTGCTACCATCCATGAGTCAGTATAAAGATACAGCCTTGGCCACTTTTCTCGTTCAGCAATGTCTAAAGCCAGCTGGATGGCTTTTACCTCTGCAAATTGACTTGATTCACCTTGTCCTTCTGTGGCGTCTGTGACTCGTCTGTGACTCCATACAGCAGCTTTCCACTTCTGATGCTTTCCTACAAGACGGCAGGATCCATTGGTGAACAGGGCATACTGCTTCTCATCCTCTGGTAGTTCATTATATGGTGGGGCTTCTTCAGCACGTGTCACCTCCTTTTCTGGTGGCATTCCGAAGTCTTTGCCTTCTGGCCAGTCCATGATCACTTCTAAGATTCCTGGGCGATTAGGGTTTCCTATTCGAGCCCTCTGTGTAATTAATGCAATCCATTTACTCCATGTAGCATCAGTTGCATGATGAGTAGTAGGAACCTTACCCTTGAACATCCAGCCTAGTACTGGTAATCGAGGTGCCAGGAGCAGCTGTGCTTCAGTACCAATTACCTCTGAGGCAGCTCTAACTCCTTCATATGCTGCCAGTATCTCTTTTTCAGTTGGAGTGTAATTGGCCTCGGAACCCTTGTATCCTCGACTCCAAAATCCTAGGGGTCGACCTAGAGTCTCCCCTGGTACTTTCTGCCAGAGGCTCCAGGTAGGACCATTGTCCCCAGCTGAGGTGTAGAGCACATTTTTAACATCTTGTCCCATACGGACTGGTCCAAGGGCTACTGCATGCACAATCTCTTGTTTAATCTGTTCAAAAGCCTGTCGTTGTTCAGGGCCCCACTGAAAATCATTCTTCTTTCTGGTCACCTGATAAAGAGGGCGTACAATCTGGCTGTAATCTGGAATATGCATTCTCCAGAAACCCACAACGCCTAAGAAGGCTTGTGTTTCCTTTTTGTTAGTTGGTGCGGACATGGCTGTTATTTTGTTGATCACCTCTATCGGGATCTGGCGACGCCCATCTTGCCATTTAATCCCTAAAAACTGGATCTCCCGGGCAGGTCCCTTGACCTTGCCTCTTTTTATGGCAAAACCAGCTTGCAGAAGAATTTGGATTATTTTCTCCTCTTTGTCAAAAACTTCTGCTGCTGTATCACCCCACACAATGATGTCATCAATGTATTGCAAATGTTCTGGAGCTCCACCCTTTTCTAGTGCAGTCTGGATCAGTCCATGGCAAATAGTAGGACTGTGTTTCCACCCCTGGGGCAGTCGATTCCAGGTATACTGGATACCTCTCCAGGTAAAAGCAAACTGTGGCCTGCACTTTGGTGCCAAAGGAATAGAGAAAAATGCATTAGCTATGTCTATGGTGGCATACCACTTGGCTGCCTTTGACTCCAGTTCGTATTGAAGTTCTAGCATGTCTGGCACAGCAGCACTCAGCGGTGGCATCACTTCATTTAGGCCACGATAGTCCACAGTTAATCTCCATTCTCCATCAGACTTTCGCACTGGCCATATAGGACTATTAAAGGGTGAGCGAGTCTTACTAATCACTCCTTGATTTTCTAATTGTCTAATCAGTTTATGAATGGGGATCAGGGAGTCTCGATTGGTGCGATATTGTCGTCGGTGCACCGTGGTAGTAGCAATTGGCACCTGTTGTTCTTCAGCCTTCAGCAACCCCACAACAGAAGGATCCTCTGAGAGGCCAGGCAAGGTAGACAGCTGTTTAATGTCCTCAGTCTCTACAGCTGCTATACCAAAGGCCCATCTATACCCTTTTGGGTCCTTAAAATACCCTCTCTTGAGGTAGTCTACGCCAAGGATGCACGGAGCATCTGGGCCAGTCACAATGGGGTGCTTTTTCCATTCATTTTTAGTTAGGCTCACTTCGGCCTCCAATACAGATAACAGTTGAGATCCCCCTGTTACTCCTGAAATACTGATAGATTCTGTCCCTTTATGATCCGATGGCATTAGAGTGCACTGTGCACCAGTGTCTATCAGGGCTCGATACCTTTGTGGTTCTGATGCGCCAGGCCATCGAATCCACACAGTCCAATAAACTCTGTTGTCCCTCTCCTCCACCTGGCTGGAGGCAGGGCCCCCCTAGTTAAGAAATGGATTCGTGCTGCTCACAGGGACCTGCCCGGGAGATCCCAGCTCGCCCACGTTGGGCGCCAATAAATCTTTCACGGTTTAAAGCTGGGCTGGCTATTAAACCTGCGGCAGACGCTCTCTGTTAACCCTCCCCCCACCACCCGAAGGGAAAGGGAAAGGGAAAAGGGAGAGAGACTTACGGGTTGGAAAGTTAAAACAGTTTTAATAAACCTATAATAATGAAAAAAGAGTATAATAATAATATTGGAATAATCAAATATATACAAATATATATACAAAACCAAGATCGAGCTCCCCTGATGTCGGCAACGTCACCACCGGCACTGCAGGGCAGGCTCCGGGAAGGCCCAGGCTGGGCCTAGCGACGGTCGAGAGCTGGATTCAGGGATGCACGGATCGGAATCGGGGGCAGCAGGAAAACAGTCAGAGTCCTCCTTGGACACCGGCCATAGCAGAAAGAGAGCGAGACCCTCGTGATCCCCCCGCTTTATACTGAGAATGACGTGTATGGGATGGAATACCCTCGTTGGTCAATTTTGGGTCACCTGCCCTGTCTGCTCCCCCCTGCAGCTGCGACCCCCCTTCGGCTCTTCACTCGTAAGCAGTGAGGGATTCAGCAGTGACCTTGGTTTCTCTAAGACTAAGTACAGCAAGAGCCTTACTGCACAACATCCCTACTGGTGCCTCAGCGATAACTACAAACTTCGAGCGTTATCAGTCCTGGAAGCGGACACTGTCTGCAAAACATGTAGTTAGTTTCAGAAAGTGCAGTTACTTAGAGGAGACTTAGCTGAAAGTAAAAATCACTGAAAGGAAAATCGGCCTGGTTTAGGCCAAACCAGGACATCTGCTCAGAAAGCACTGGCAACAGCAGAAAGAAGAATGCTCAGCTGACAAGCCGGTGGGCTTTTTTCCTCCTTTCAAAGCAGCCCATAAGTTTCTAACTGTGGTTTCAATGGAAGAGGGAGAGAATTGCTGTGTGATCTAGGTATTTGTTTATGACAGGTAACTATTGTTTTGGGAATGTGATTTCTTGTATTGATGAAATAAGTGAAAGTCTCTATTCCGCAACCTGTCTCTTTTCACTTCCTTCTCAAGGGGGCTTTTTTGACCCTGACGGGTTGTCAGCTGCTAATGTAACACTTGCTTTGTATAGAAGGAATTATTGGTCTAACGTAATATGAGTTTCCTGGCATATCATCAGTATAAAAATCTTAAAGGACGAAAGGGAAAAATGTGGTCTCATTTTTTTAGGTTGTCTTCTTAGTATATTGATTGTTTTGCAGTATTAGCATCCTCCACAGAGGGGAAGGTCAATACCATTATAACTCCCACTGCTCTCACCCACTCTTTAAACCAAAATTGAATCTAGTATATTATTGAAATAAGAAGAGCATGTGAACACAATTATTTTTTTCACTTTTTAAGTTACATTGAGTAATGGACACCTGGCATATCACCCGTCAAACAGAAAATTAACTGTACTAATAGCAGTGCAGATTCAATGCTGATTTAATTCTGACTTCAGAAGTTAATCATCTCCAACACGATGGATGGTTATTTAATGAGAAGGATTCATGGGTTCTAGAAACCATTCTACAAGCTAACAAATCAAATCTGATGCCATCACCTCCCCACTGAATCACTCTTGCGGCATCACAGAATGACTGGACAGCTTCATTGCTCAATACAGCCAGGAAGTGGGGGATTACAGCGGGAATCAAACTCTTCGAGCTGCTGTGTGTATGAATGTGCAATTCTGAGCTAAACTTGCACACAAATAATTAATGTAGTAATAGGCAAAATAATAGCAGAAACCCAACCCTATAAACGTTTCCCAGAAATAATTACTAATTGGTAGTTTTCCATGTTCATAGATCATTATCAAATAGCAGTGGTTTTTTTAGAGACAATATTAATTGAAAAGTTTTAGGAGGTTTTGGTTTGTGTTGGGATTTTTGTGGTGTTTTTTTATATGATGTTGTTATGAGTTTATCTTTTTGCGTAGTATTTTAACTGAATTTTGTGCTAACAATGGCTGTGAAAAGGATAGTGATGGTACCTGTTAATTTGTTAATTTGATTAGCGATTATGTCACAGGCATGATCTATGGAAAAGTTCTTGTGTCTTTGACTTTCTGCACTTGGCTGAGTGGCTTCTTGGGGATCTATGAGACAGTCAGTGTCAAAAGCAAGGGAAAGTGACTTCACTGATTCTGTAAGATGGACGTATATGCCTACTGGTGACTGAACTAAATTCCACCTACTGGTTTCATGCAGTACACTGAGCATCTGACAGATAGTGGTGGCTTTCAGACTCTTTTTATATAGATCAAATTGGAACTGGTAAGCCAGAGGCTGGAAGTTCCGCTGCTTTTCCTTATAGGCATCTAATATTTTGTTCCCTTCAGCAATTTAGCCTCAATAAAATATTCTTTTGTTGAAGGACCTTGTATGAATAAATCTGCTTCGTGCTGGAGAAGGTACTACATGGTTTAACCTTCCTTGTTCTGTATTCTATAGTTAAAGTAAAGAAAAGATGTCAGAGGTACTTTTACTAAGGTAGCAAACTATGTGTTACATTAGCATATTTTTTTTCAGTACCTGGAGAACATTCATTAGGAAAGGCCATCAGAGTGGTGATGAATGGCTTACATTAGTTTTTGTGCATCCAAGTTATTCCTCTGGGAGACTCAGCTTCATTCCTTCCTATTCAGAGGAACAAAGAAAGTGGTCAATTTGTTTGTGTCTAAAATTCCACTGGAAGTGTAAGATGCAGTTACTGTTATTTTGCTGCTACTAGAGAATGCTGAACTGCTGGTGGGAGATACAGGCATAGATGCCATAGCTGTATGTCTGTCATCTCATGTATCAGTAAATGCTGCTTGATCTTGTCTTGCCTATAGTTCTTTTTTGCAAACTTGCTCTTGTCCTGCCAAAGATGTTTCTGTGTACATTCTTTCACTTCCAGCAGAGTCAGTGTTCTTTCAATATGCTAGTTACCTGAAACCTTTTGCAGGGCTGATGTCTGTCTCAGAACTGATGTGAACTCTTAGGAACATCAAGTAATTGTGCTCAAGAAACAATCATTGTACAACTGTGATAATCTCAAAAGGAATTACTTACATTTTGGCAAATACATTTGCAGCTAATCTTGAGAGATACTCGTTTGGTCTGAGGAAAGAAGAGACCTAAGGTGCTGACAGGCAAGGTCAAAACCATGTATTTCACATTTTGCTAAAGCTGGTGGGAATGTAAAGATAACATCTTCATAAGTAAATAAATATCCTTTGATTTATAAGGCTTTGAGGCGTATCAAGGGTGGGGGAGAAGTGTACCATTTCTAGGTGAAGTTGTGATACCACCACTTTAAGTTCTTGTTTTCAGTCTTGTATACTTCCGGCGATTTTTAGCATTAGGAGGAGAATTTTCAGTGATTAATTATTTTTTAAAAATCCAGTCAAAATAATGAAGCCATGTTTGAGAGTGCAGCTGAGGGAAAATAGTTGTTTATTTTCATTTGTTCTGCAAGTGGAGACCACGTGTGGCAGTTTTGTAGGAGCTAGTGTGTGGGGGACAGGTATTTAAACTTTTAGTCCTCCTGTGCATGATGCTGTAGTTGAAAGGGTGCGTCTCCATTAAGGCAGTCAGTGATGCTGCTAAAGAATCCAATGGCAGAATTAGAAAAGAAAAAATGTGGAGCTTAGAAAATAAATTATGAATAGAAACTACTATGTAGAACTGGCTTGACAGTTTTTCATTGCAAAGCAGTAGAGTAAAAATGTGATTACAATGACACGCACTGTATTTGATAATGGTCTGTGTCTGAGATGCAACATTCAGCTCTACTCTGATGCTTCTATAATGCCAAGGGAATGTTTGAATATTTCTTGCTTCTCTGGGAGGTACAGCTACGGCATTCCAGCATCATTCTAATGTGGAAAGTAGAAGAGAAAAATTCTGACCTGCCTCCCTTTTGTGGGAATGTTTCCTTCTCCTGTAATATTCTACTTTTCCTTCTAGCCATAGAGTGTGATAGGAGAAAGTAGATAATTAATGCAAGTCTTGTTTATGAGCCTGGATGAGCAAGGTTGGTGTCGACAGTTTAGGATGGTGATTATCAAATATGGAAGAGTTTTGAAAGCTCCTCAGTTGACTCCTCAGGACTTTACTGCAGAGAGCAAAAAGACACAGCACATTCCTCCTGTCTCAATGCAAACTGAAGGTCAAATTATTAGTGGAAGGACTGTGTGTTATGGAACTGTCTTCCTCTGTCCGGGGACTTGCCTGTTCTGGCTGTGTTAGTAGTCTTCCCTTTCTGCTGCACTATCAGGGACCTCTTCAGCAAGCTGAGAAATTCCTCCTCTACAGTGGAAAAACCTCTAGGCAAAACAAGCACATGCACTATGTAAAGTATACAGGAAAACTGGTAGATTTAATATTGCTGATACACAGTAGCAAAAAGACTAGGGAGGAAAGGAGGAGAGGAAGGTGTCCAGTTGTGAAGGAGTAGTAAGTGCTAAAGTAAAAGTTCTCATAGCCCAGTACTCTCTGAAGGCCTAGAGTAGGGTTAGTGGGTTAAAAAAAAAAAAGCCAATTCAATTAATAAAGACAGCTGCATCTAATGATGCTATGAAAGAAGTTTATATATACAGGTAAAATAGTTTATATTATTGCAATAGTTTATATTATATGCAAGTAGCAAGAAGCTCCTCTGACCCCACTGTATTATCCCTTACAGAATCCAGGTTAGATCACTTTCTCTGTTCCAAGTTAGTCTTCAATGGATCAGTTAAGGCTACAGAAGCTATATCTCTTTGGGCTAACGACACAATAACCTTGCCTCGCGCAAGCAGTGAGTTGGCTCCTGTCTTCATGGTGCATCAGTCACCCTGTCTAGAACTTGCCAGTAAGGATGTATTTACCCTCGCTAAGGAATATTGTTGTGTGGCAGTTAGTATTTAAATAGATAAATATTTCTTGATCACTTAAACATGAGCTGTTTGCAGGCTGGCAGCAGTAGCAAATCACTCAGTGCAGCAGTCCTCACAGAGAGACAATAGACCTTAAGCTCCCAGCACACTCCCATCTCATCCTTCCATATCATATATAAGGCTTCACCATCTCAGCTAAAAGCTATCCTGTCACTGCTCTTACTAAGGCTGGCACTGTGATACTGCTCAGCAGGGACATGATTCAGATCCAACTGAAGTCAGTAGGAAATATCCAGCTGGCTTCCTGAATGCCATACATGACTTCAGCGAGCTGAGGACATGCAAATATAGAACAGACATCAGTGACGTGTGTTCGGGCAGCGCTCTTGGGGCCTGTGCTGTGGCTCCTTCAAATTCGGCATCCTGAGTGCATGCATGGAAGCAGCTGTGGCCTGCAGGATGCTTCGGGGAGCACCTGGCTTGATTGCTTGCTTCTACCTTGCTCTGAGAACAGCAGTTCCTTCTGGACAGCAATGCCCACACTGGCCTTGTTTTGTCAGGGTTGGTCTCGGTGTGTTTGTGTTTGCAGCCGTGCACCACAGTAGCCTTGTTCTGTGGCAGGTGGACTGTGATGGTGGGGGAAGGGTACCATGTGTGCACCATCTTTATTGCTGGCAGGCATGAAAGAGAAGGACGGGATGCCAGCTATTACATCAAACCTTGGAACAAAAGGTGTGCAGGAGAAATGCTCTGAAGTTCTTGCTAGCAGATCATGCTGAACTGATGGAAGAATTGCCTAGTTTGGGTAATAAAAATGCCTTGAACTCTAAGCTGAAGCTTTGTAACAGCTATATGCTGTAGAAGTAGTTAATGAGACTTTGTTTGAGCCTTGGAAAGTCTCCAAGACCCACTCAAGAGAGAAATTAGCAAATGTCTTTTTGTTACATGAAGCGAAATTGTCTTACTGAAATTCAGAGATGTACTCTCTCCATCATCACCACCTAATCAAAACCAAAGTGTTTGTGGTAGGGGAATGAACAGAGTGGGAGTACAGGGAAGAAAGAAAGGTAAATGAAGACTAATTGAAGGGGGAGGAGGAGAAGTGGTTTGAAAATTATCCAAAGTTTTTCTAAGCAGTGGGTCCTACAGCTGCAAACATCAGGCAAATCTCCATCCCAATCATTCTGAAAATCTATTTCTAATGTGAAAAGTGGAAGACTTGTATGCTACCAAAATACATGGAAAACTAAACAGGAGCCCTAACACAGAAATGTTTTTTGCACCGATCTGTTCTCTAGACCAGCTTAGAAACAGGATATTCATCAAGAGCTGGAGTTTTCACTGACAAGTCTCATTTTTAGTATTTATTTCAGTGACCCAGTGTAGTATATAAGTTCTGCTCCTTTGTAGCTTGAGGAATCCACTGAAGTTTAATGGACTGAGGTTCAAGGACTGTGAGTGAACACTCCTGAACTGACCCATCTTTGCCACTGTTTTGCAGCATGTTCTTCTGGGCATCTGACACAGCTGTCTGCTCTCTGGCCTTAGTTTCCCCAATTGTAAATGTGAATTTAGCTCGAGAGGTGTGGCGTGAGAAGTTATTTGAAGCTGTAACATACAAAGTTGTAAAGCAATGAGCTGGGGAAATGATATTGCTTGGTCTTTTAGAATAATGGACTACCTACATCTGCTCATTTCTAACTTCTGAGATTCTGTTCTGACACATAAGTGCAGGGCTGGTCCTCATTACCATGGCCTTCATGTCAGTGGCAGCAGTAAATTCAGAATGATCTATTTTGAGGCTTCAGTTCTATTTGATGTTTCTGAACTTTCCTCACTCTCACATGAAGCAGTCATGTTGAAGGCTAATTAAATGTGGGTGAGCATATTTGATCCTTCCCGTTGTTTCTTGTCAGTCTGTCTGCTAAAAATCATGGGTTACACCAGCTCATCAAGCAGGAGGCCAAAAGGCAGAAAGAGACATCAGTAGATTGTGTATGAATCAATGACAGCAGGGAGAAGGGAAAGGTTAAAGAGGGGATGTTAGAATGCTTCAGTGCTCCTTGGTTGAATTACTGCAGCGCAACCTTTCTAAGAAGAGGTGACACAGAAGCATAACTATTTGATGTGTTAGTGAACAATGAGTTGGTAATTAAACACAAGATTTAGGTATTAGAAGGTTTGTTTATAGTTTTGAACATATTGCCTGGAAAGTTCTTAATTTTTTCTTTCCTGTGCTGCAGTTTCCCTCTCTGCAAAATAGACCTGGTACCTCCTTCAAAATGCAATTAAAAGGCTCATGTAATGAACATTCATAGAGTGTTTTGAGATGTTTGGCAAAAGGTGATCTGTAAATACAAGAAATTGCTACACTTTATTAAACTTTTGTCAGCAAATGTTCATTTAATCATTAAACCACAAAATGTACACAGACGTCACTAACAGAGCATATTCCTGAATCAGAAACATTGAAACCAAAAGTTGTGTTCTTTCATTCTTAGTATACAAGAACAGGAAAGCTCAGAGAATTTGGGAGCCATCTGCTTTCAGGGGAAAGGTCAATAATTTCTCATTTCTGTGAGCCTTACAAAGTACACCCAAAGAAGTATTAAACAAAAATGGAAAATGACTAGAGTAAATCACATGCGAGAAAGTTACCTCTGAGGTCTCAGTGGGCTCCATCCTTCTTTATTTTCCAATTCCAGGTGCTCATAATACCGGTAACAGTCCCAAATCCTGTACTTTTGAAGTCAATGTCAACTTTGCTACTAGTTACAATGGGAAGGACACAAACCCCAGCTAAGGATGAAAAGTCTGTGGTGTTTAATGTGCTTCTGATTCCCAGTTCCTGTTTCTAGCTTTCATTATATGGTTACTGACACTGAACAGCTGTGTATAGTGCATGTAGGAGACCGAAATGGCAGAGGCCAACAACAGGATGTATGCAATATGTTTAGAAAATTGACACCACAAATGTTGCCATTTTTTGGATAGTTTTCCTACATAGTTATTCATACTAGCCAAGTCTGAGAAGACCATGAGAAAAGGTAACTTAACCTAAAATCTAGAGGTCAGTTAGAAATTGTCATTCCCAAGGGAGGGATAACTGATTGCGGTTTTCTTGCACCTTCCTCAGAACAGAGTGGTCTAGAAGTGATGAAATAGGAACTGTAATTACCACGATGAATTGGCATAGCTGTCGCCCCAGGGCTAAATTTTCACTAATGCTTGTGTGCACCTTTCCTGAGAGCAAGATAAATAATTCTATAGTAACATTCATCCAACACTGTCCATCAATAGAGATACTGCAAGTAGTTAATGTTAATTTTTTATTTTAAAAAATCTTCCAGGAAAAGCCCTCATGTTTTGTTCTGAAGGCAATGGATATGAACAGATGTTTATATACACTTCCATATCTGCATGTGCCCTCCCATGCTTCATTGTCCCTTGGATATATGTATAGTATTTATGAAATCACTAGTTAGCTCTCCCACAACTAGCTTTAATGTTATTCTTAGATGCTTTGTAAATTGAGTCTCATAATCTAATAGAACTGTTTGTCATATGTCACTGCATGAATCCTGTTTGAAACTTTCAAACTTTCACCTTTCAGAGTTGCTCATATTTCTTTCAGATGGAAGAAATGCAATGAAGCTGTTTGAAATAAATATTTAACTCCAACAGAAGCCACAGAGGGAAAGTTTGTAACCAAGATCCGGCTGCGGAAGGACTGCTACTCACTTATTTATGAGTGTAAACAGAAAGACTAATTAATGCAGAGACCTCTAGAAAATTTTAGAGCACAGAGTGGCCATAGATAGTCTTTCACAGCTGTATTTTTCAGCCTAGGCATCTTGCCTTCACTAGGGACCTGAATCCTTCCTAGTTATGTCATCCACTTATGTCCAAAACCTCTACGAACATTTTGAATAAATCTTAAGCAAATTGTTTTTTCTGTTGTTTTCTGTTTTCTCTAGAAATTACTCTTACTATTTTTGTCCGTTTCTTGTAACACAAATCAGTCATTTAGAGGTTTTTTTTAATTCTATTTGTCTTTTGTTCACTTTAATTTTAAAATACTTAAGTGAAAATTCAGCTGCTTATACTATGTATGCTGTTCCAAAACCTTTCAATAGTAAGATCCTTTATGATTTACACATAATCTGGTGTTACCTCAAGGTGTTGCTACTTGGAAGGCCTTGAGTTTACAATCCTTGTGTATATTGTGATCACCTTCTGTTGTTACTGTGGGCACTTGTATTGTTCAGATGTTCTGTACTTATTGATGTAGTGCCTGGGTCAGGGCTTTTGGTTTGATGTGACTTAATTATGGCGATATACAAAGGGTGTATAATTTTGAAGTAGAAGCTGCAAAATCTTAACTTATTTGTTTTCTTTTGTAGTCCTCTCAACTCCATCTCATGACGCATTCTGACACATTTTGTAATGTCCAGAATCCCTTTCCTGGGAATAATGATGAGAGTATGTTCTTTTCAGCCTTGGGATATGTTAGTGTTAGAGCAATTGTGAATTAAGTTGTCTGTAAATATGCCAAGGATATTTTATCAAAACTGGAACTATTTTGTGCTAAGGACTAAAGGACAGATGCAGCTGGTCAGTTCTGTGGATCAGCATTTTGTTTCGTGCAAACAAGCCCGCAACACTACCAACTTACATGTCTGTCTTTCCTCCAATCTCTTTTTGGTTCTTTTCTGCTTTATTACAGGGATTGAACAAAAAATTAATTATCAGTCTTATCACATATTGCATGACAAGTGATGGTCAATATTGAATTCTGGGGGATGTTAGCACAATTTTCAACAGTCTTATTGCTTCTCCTGTACCCAGTGAAATGTCACATTAAATAGCGACAGTGACCAGGTTGCATTCGATTTCCATAATACATTGGTGGGATTTCATTACTAAAGTCTCTAGGATTTAGTCATGTGTCTGTATCTCCATCTACATGTTGCATCTGAATCATTTTGTCCAGGGCAAAGTTCTAATAAGGACTATGTGGTGCATGATGGGCTGCAGGAGGAAAAATTGCTAGAATAAGGCTATCGCTAGGGAAATGGGATACAGGAAATGCATGTTATGTAGACTACATCTCAAGTAATAAGGCACTGTTTGTCAGTAAGGGTCCTAGAACTGTAAATGAAGTGTGAAGCACCCCATCACCACCATGGTGTAAGGACAGGAAGAGGTGATAATTGGTTGGGAATGGGGTATGGGCTAAATTGGTAGACAATGGCTTAGGCCAAAGAAAATGATAAAACCTAGCTCTTCCACTTGGTCTTTTTGACATTACTGTCACAAATAATGATAAAGTCTTGTCTCAAGAGCTAACTAACACTGAAACTGGTCAGTATTCTTGTATTTTTCCTTTGGCAGTCACCAAGAAACTTCAGTGATTAGTTTGACTCCAGTGCATGATCTTCTTTCCTTCAGATTAAATATTGTACATAACATACCATTTTCTTGTAGTAGAACACAATTATTTTTTTTAAAATGTAAAAATGAGCAGAGGTCCTTACTATCTCAGTCTGTGAAAAGAAGTTCTTAGCCGTAGGCATGGAGCACTGTGGTTGCAGTACGCAAAATTTATCCATCCCTAAAAATGCTGTTTCACTACCATCTGAGGATGGATTCGTGCCATAAATCTGCTGTAGTGTTGTGGTGTTTCGAGGTGAGATGCAGCAACTAGTGAGACAAAGACGACTGCTTTGATGAGATAAAATTGTTCCTAGTTGTAAAGTGTTATGGAATCCTTTGAACTCAAAAGAGATAATGAAATAGAGTGGTTGAAACTATGGGTAGAAGGGACTGGGGAAGTCTGTAGTCCAACTTCATAAGCAGAGCAGGGCTGTCACCAACACTGAATCAAGTCAGCTCTGACTTTATCTAGCCAAGCCTTAGAAACATCCAGGTGACATTTGCTTATGAGAACACCGGTGTCCCATCACCATGCTTTAAAATGCCTGCTCCTCAACGGTTCCCATTCATCACACGTACTCCTGCAAGCAGTATGTATTGGGGACAGGATTAGAAGCAATGTTTACTGCTGCAAGTTTATACTGACTATATACTGAGAAGTATATACTGAGAGTACATACACACTACTGTAAATACAGTGCGCTTCTGAATGTTATTACCTTTGAGTATTATTACCAACTCATTATTTCATAAATATGCAAACTTGCTGCTATGAAATTGAATTTGTATGTTACTGTAATGTGTACAAAGACCCAGTCAAAAATGACAGTAAAGATAATAATCTTAGTAGTATGCAGTCACCACCTTCCTCTTAGCATATTGTTATGTAGCATCACTCAGAATTTCTTTGAGCTTTCCGCTCCAAAGATGTCAGCCTCTGATCAAAAGGAGATTGTGCTCAGTTGTTTAGCTCTTCACAGCAAGAAACACGTGGACTGTTCTCACTACAGCCAATAGAAGGAATTGAGCCATATACATAAACACTTAATTGGAATATTCTTTTTATTTCAATTCAGTGTTTGTAAACAGGAAATTCATAATAAATTTCATTAATATAAGTATGAAAGCAAGAAGGGGAAAGAAAAAAACAAACCATAACCAAGTGTCACATGGTTAAGCACTGAAGGAAGAAAACAAAAGCTTAATGTCTCCCTCTTTGGGAAGAGATCCTATCTCAGAAGGAAAAGGAGTTAACAGATCGCATGACCTGTTCTGGTCCCTGCATTTCCAATAAGCATCTCTTGAAACACTCAGGAGTTGTCAGCACTTGACCAGGAACTACAATTACTTGTATGCCATCTGTTTTCATACTCTTCTGAAGAGATTTCAAAAATCTACTTTAGAGAAAAACTATCAAATATAACTCCTATCTAGCTGGCTTGTTCCATTTTTTTTCATGGATTAATTTATTTATGTAGTGTATATTTTGTTCAAAATACTATTGAAAAGCACGTATTGCTGAAGAGAAAGTAAGCCATAGACAAGCTTTTAGCAATGGATCAGCTGCCTTTGCAGCCTGAAGGGTTTTACAATGTAATGTAGATATGGCAAAGATAAGAAAAATGTGGATGTCTGCTGGGACTGTGACAACATGAAAAAAGAGTTGCAAAGAGGGAAAGAGATGTATATGACAGAACCATAATGAGCTTATTTCCTCAGGTTCTAGAGGAAAACCAAACAAAAGACCAGTAAGTACTGATATTTGTAAGGATTTTAAACACTCGTTCTCCATCCCGTTAAAGGGTTAAAGATAACAAGTTTTACAACTGCTTCCTTACCAGTTCTTTGGCTCCCATTGTGTCCTTTGCCTCTGGGATTAGTATTTTGCGAATCAGAAGGATAGGAGTTTTAATGATGAATGAAACTAGAAATAAAAAGTAGTTAGTTATGCAGAATGACAGTTGTGCCATGAATGCAAAGAAATACCAGTTAATGCCAACTTTCTTGTCAAGTTGACACCTGTATTCTTAATATTAGTGACGTAGAGTCGTGGTGCTGGAGATGATTAAGGGATTTTTCACCCTTTTTATAAGACAAAAGACAAAGTACTCTCACCTCTGCTGTTGGTGACAATACCATAAGAACGTAATTATTTCCATGAATGTAGTCCTTTAGTTGTCTCCCAGTAATCTCAACAGGAAGGTGACTGAGCACTTGAGTCATGCAGCTCTGCCTTATGCTTTTCTCAACTAGTCTTCAAGCTGCTAAGAAAGTACTTTTACTAAAGTTTAGTCACATTAACTTTGAAGAAGTCTGATTCCACATGTGAGGTGAGGACAAAGTTGAGTAGCCTGACAGCACTGAAGAATTAGAGGAGTTTATAGAATAGGCAAGGAAAATGCTGCAATAAAACTAATTTCCTCCAAATCCCCATTTTCCCCCGCCAGTTTAGAATAGAATAGAATATTTTCAGTTGGAAGGGACCTACAACAATCATATAGTCCAACTGCCTGACCACTTCAGGGCTGTCCAAAAGTTAAAGTGTATTAAGAAGGGCATTGTCCAAATGCCTCTTAAACACTGACAGGCATGAGCCATCGACCACCTCTCTAGGAAGCCTGTTCCAGTGTTTGACCACCCTCTCTGTAAAGAAATGCTTCCTAATGTCCAATCTGAACCTCCCCTGATACAGCTTTGAACCATTCCCACATGTCCTGTCACTGGATATGAGGGAGAAGAGATCAGCATCTCCCTCTCCACTTCCCATCCTCAGGAAGCTGTAGGGAGCAATGAGGTCGCACCTCAGCCTCCTTTTCTCCAAACTAGACAAGCCCAAAGTCCTTAGCCGCTTGTCATAGGACATTCCTTCCAGCCCTTTCACCAGCTCTGTTGCCCTCCTCTGGATGCATTCAAGGACCTTCACATCTTTCTTAAATTGTCGGGGCCAGAACTGCACACAGTACTCAAGGGGAGGCCGCATCACTGCTGAATACAGTGGGATAGTCATCTATTTTGACCATCTGGTTATGCTGTGTTTGATGCACCCCAGGATGCGGTTTGACCTCTTGGCTGCCAGGGCACACTGCTGACTCCTATTGAGCCTGCTGCCAACCAGCACTCCCAGATCCCTTTCTGCAGGGTTGCTCTCCAGCCACACCTCTCCCAATTTATACTTCTGCCTGGCGTTACTCTGCTCCAGGTGCAGAATCTGGCATTTGGACTTGTTGAATTTCATCCCATTAATCGTTGTGCTCCAGTCTATCTAGATCCCTCTGCAAAGCCTCTCGTTTCTCAATAGTCAACAGCACCTCCCAGTTTGGTATTGTCAGCAAGCTTCCTAATGGTGCATTCAGGTCCTGCATCCAGATTATTGACAGAAATATTGATCAGAACTGACCCTAGGATTGAGCCCTGAGGAACACTGCAGGTGACGAGTCGCCAGCCAGATATAGCTCCATTCACTACAATCCTTTGAGCCCTGCTGTTCAGCTAGTTCTTCACCCAGTGCACCGTGAAAAAAAATGCTTTAGAAAGTGATAGAAAATGAACCTAGGTTTGTTGCTATGGTACAAAACTAGGTGGCTTCAAGGTAAGTTACAGGCGTACAGAAGCCAAGAAAGATAGAAATTAAATATTTAATAGGTTAAGTGTGGTGTAATCAGTCAGAAGAATAAAGAACAGAAGAAAATCCATGGCAGTGAATGATGACATGATTGTTTGCACATTGAAGGCATATCTTAGCTTTTGTGTTTTTTTTCTGAAGTTTCCTTTATGACACAGATATTTGGAAAAATATTATTCTATTTTGCAGAAATTTAATTACTGAAGTCTTTCAGAATTGCTTCAAGAAATCCTTTTTTTTTTTTTTTCCCCCACATTAGCAGCAGAGAGGACAGAAGGATGGAGAGGGAGGTAGATGTAAGGAAAAGGTAATGTAGGTTACCGGCATTGTACTGCTGCTTTGGCTGACCTACTCGCCCACATGTTGTCATCCAAACGTGATAGTCAAGATAAAAGGATATTACTTTTGGTATCCCGGTACATCGATGCCTGGAAGTAATATCATCATCTCTCTGAATTCCGTTAAAGGAATTTTCTTCACTTTCTGCCCTGAATTACTGCATGTTATGTTGCAGTCTATTGAAAAGCTGTCATATATTACCCATGAGATGCCTGCATTTCAGTGATGGACTCTTGTGTCTGTAATATTCAAAAACCTGAGGCTTTGAGGAGTAAAAACAGCTACAACACTGCACATGCTAAGAGTGTTTAGGTCCTGGATAGTGAAGTAGAAAACTTTAGCTAAAGTTTCCTTTTTGGAGCAGGATGGTAAAATTGAACTCCCATGGTAGGAGGATCTTGACTTTTTGCTAACATCTTAGACAGTATTCTGTACATTTAGAATTTAGTACTGTTTATTGTCATAGTGGATGGGAGCCTTAAAAAGTTTAGCAGGTCAAGTAATCAGCTAATGACCTGGTTCTACCAGCAGGACTTCCAGTAGTCATTAGCTGTGCTCTTTGTTATTAGGATGTCAGAGAAGACAAAGTTCTGTGTAAGAGAAGCACATAATAAAACAGTAGAAAGTGGTATTGAAAGTGAAGGAATGAAATAGAGCAGTAGTAGTGTCAGGTGTGAGATGGAATAAATGGGACAGTCTGAGGAACCCTAGAGGTGAAACACTTGCAGGGGTGTGTGTTGTTTTGTTTGTTTTTCCAGAAAGGAAGGAGAATTTGGCAGAGGAACTTTGCAAAGGAATATAGTTAAGATGGGATCCACAAAGATAATCTTGGGAAAAGCATTTTGGTTTTGGTCTGGTTGTATTAACTGAGAAGGAAAGGCAATCTTAATAGTAGTCCAAACGGAAGCAGGGGAAGTATTTCCAAAGGAGGTATAGAGAAGGAAGCAGCCAAACTGAGGTATAGCCAGAGAGAGAGTAGAAGGAGCACTTCCTTCTGTTTATTACAATCTTATAAGTGATAGGAAAGGATGTAGGAAGAATTCTTTAGTGATGGTGAAAGGAAAGATTTGGGGAGGTAAGTTGAGGAGCTCCTTTTCAGGCATGTTAACATAGAGTCTAGAAACCTTTTGCCTGGAGATCTTCAAGAAGGCTAAACATTGTGTAGAAGCTGGCCAGAAGGCTAGACTGAGGTCAGGTAGAAATGTAAGTGGGCAAAATCTAGTAAAAACATAGATTTGAATCATTATAAATAATGTAAAAAACTGAGGCAGAATCTGATACAAGAAGAGACTGTACTGAAGGCATTACCTTTCCACCAATACACAGCTCTTCTCTCTTTAATATTGCAGCCAATAGCACTGTTGATACCTTAATGGAACATCCTTTTCATATAGCATACACAACAATTGATCTTTCTGCTCTCTAATTTATTAATTATAAATATTTATGAATTATTTATTATTTGGTTAAAAAAATTATGCTTGTTTAGAGCAGCTGATGAGGTGCTGAGTTATAATGCCATTAACGAACAAATCATAAACCAGGAATTTTAATGTGCTGAATACTGAACAGGGAAATTTAACTATTGGAGTTACTTCAAATAGCTATTAGGTGTTTACAAGAAAAGAATTTACATAATTCAACTGATGGGTTCTTGTGGTGTTCACAAAGGTGTGTGTTAGAAAAAAGTTAAGGGAGTACAGTGGTGAGAGAACCATGTGTCCAGTAGATGCTTGTCAGTCTCATGTCAGTCTTATATCTACCTAAAGTCAGATTTACCTACAACTGTGTCATCATGGTATTTGAGATGTGTTGTTTCCTGTTTCAAGAGCGAGTGTCATCCTTTAGAAAGCTCTGTCTACTAACAACCTGTAAATGTTGACTGTTAACTTGCAATTGACTTCTCTGAAAAATGTGAACGCTGAAGAAAAATTGCTTGGAGTAGATGAAGTAGATTTAACCATGAGGAATGGATCAAGGGTGCAAGCGCAGCATCATGTTTTCATTTTCATTTGAGAGGGGAATGTCCTCTTCTCTGGTCATTGGATGCGTTAAGAGGTGGAAAAGAGTTTTGTGCAAGCCAGTGTTGTTTTGATGTTTGAATACTCAATACCAAACAACACCAAAAACTTGTAAAAGGAAACTTGCAAAAGGGAGAGAACTGAACCATGTGTAACTATGTGAGTCCTTTCTGTCTCTAGAACCTGTGCTGCTGTTAATCAAACCATGCTTTGAGAAATAACAAGAAACAAACTAGAGGCATGTCACAGACTGGCTTAATACTGTGTTTCTAAAAGACCTTGAAGATAGTATAGGGCATGATACTGTGCTAGAGGTGCTACTGCTCCTTTCTGACTGGAGTGATGGTACTTCAGTGAGTCACAGGCCCTTTACTGCTGACGGGAATGATCTTTTAGCTCCAGTGGGAAGGGAGAGACAAGTCTGAAGTTTACTTATATTTCAACCCAGAAAGTCTAAATAGCCAATGTGCAAAGTGACAAGCCAGTCAGTCCCAGATAGCCATGACTGTGTTATCATAAAACTGAAGAACGGGGTCAGAGCCAGACAAAGTATGAACTAGTAACATCCTCCAGTGGAAACAATTGAGAGAAGATGAAAGCAGTTTCTCCTGTCCCAATCTATGGATTTTTGCCCATATTTTGGTGGTATTCAGTGTTACAGCAGTGATTGCAACAAGCCAGAAGGGAGCAGACTGTCATGGCAGCACTAATCAAGGAAGACTATTTTTATCAATTTTTCATGCCTTGTAGTAATACCACTAAGGGAAAAGCAACTTTTCATTCCAAAGGGAAAGCTGCTGTCACAGTCAGCTGAAAGGAGTATACAAGCAGGTAGCTGGCAAAAGATGGCAGTAAAGAAATAAGTGCCTCACTGATTCGTCCATGCAATTACTGTATTTGGCTATTATTTTCAGTTTACATTGCCATGAATACAATAGTTCCTACGCTTTCTCTTTGCTCTTAGCAACCTCAAACAGAACCTAATACTATGGTAACTTCCAAGCGTTTCCTCCGAATTCTCCGTATTCCTGTTTCATGTTGTGTAGTTTTGTGTATTTAATAATCTTTTTGCCACATAGAAAGCTTAACTTAAAAATATATAGCCAGTTTTGGATCTTGCTTCATACCTCCTGCCATACAAAGCATGCACTCGTATCAGAATTTGCTCTGATGTAACTGAGATTTCTGTTTAACCAAGAATATTCAAAGAATATTCAAAAGGGGAAAACCAAAAATTTCTCCCATCCTCTTTATATAGATAGTGGTGCATTCAGATAAAACTTGTGCGAATCGTTCTTACAAATAGTCCTTAACTCTACTACCTTCCATTCTTTTAGGATACTCAGTCCTTGATTTCTTTTAGTCCTTTTCTTTTAGTCAAATAAGATGAAGGCTGTTGAGGGCAAGCTGAATAAGGGTGCATTTACTGTCGTAGGGGGATCAATCGTGTGTAAACAGCTGTTGTGGTTCTGAACAACAAGGATTATCTGTGAGGCAGGAATGTGGCAGTTTCCCATCTCTGGTAATAAGTATTACTACAAGCATAGGATGGATGATGAGTGGAACTTTGGTTGATAGATTTAATGATGAAATTCTGCAGTTTACAAGGAAGTATTTTAAGCTCAGTCTTCATTCCTCAGCTCTCTCACAAGGACCTACCAAAGAGGCAGTGGTACACTTTAAAAAATATTCCAACTACTCAGAAAGAAGCAGCTTCTATTTATTTCCCCTTCAGCAGCTGCAATGTTTATATGCAGAGATAAAACCATTGTGTCACATAAGCATGGGACATTCATAGAAATGCCCTTCAGCAGCATCTCATCACAAGCAGCACAGCTTTAGCTGCATTTCACAGCTGACGTATGAATGTCTGTGATTCCAAGTGCATAAAGCACATACCACGGGCTACTCCCTCTGCTCTACCAGTCGACACTGCCTTTTAACTCTGCTTCCTCATTAGCTCTATCACAGGGTGATTTTTGCCAGCTTCTCTACCAGCTCAATCCACTATTTCTTGCAGGGCTGTCTGCAAGGTACTATTCCCTAGTTCTCCCTTTATTGGCATTATTATATGCCATTTCCACTTACTCTATTAACCACTCTTCATCCTATACTATGGATCATGTGTCACTCTCTAACTGCTGACCTGCCTACACTAGAGCTGTGGTCTCCAAACTTTTATTATCTCACATCCATATCAGTAAAAAATTTTTGAGCTTGCACTCCCTATATATGTTTGTTTATTTATTCATAAGTCATATACATGTACTATTGTACTAATATATTGTATGTATTATAAAATGTACATAAAAATAGAAATTAAAAAAGGGTGAGATGAAGATGACAATATTTTAAAATATTTTTTTTTTATTTATTTACAGAACAGAAACCTTTTTGCACTCTTTCTTAAAACGACACCTTTACTTTGAAGGGACAGATTAAGTGTGGGGGTTTTTGTTGAACATATCTGCTAGGTAGCATACCGCTGACAGCCACTTGTCATCCAACAAAAGGTCAGCAAATTGGAACACTTGTCTTTTTGTAAAAGAAAATAAGTAACTCATCTTAAGCTGGACAGCTTTTTTAAGCACTTTGCCACAAGATAACCAGCAGACTTCTGTGTGGCACAAAGATTTTCACGGTCACTCCCCATCTCATTACCAAAGTGTTGTGAAGATTCTACTGTTTTAAAGTCTTGTTTTTAAAAATGAACCATATCAATGACATCCTGTAGCACTTAACACACTTCTGGCTCCAACTTCTTTTGTTTGCAATAGTTTGCCTATGAGTGATGTGGTGAATGAATTTCATATGTGGTGCTCTCTCTGCAACCTTACCCTGGAATTCATTTTTTTAATTCTAGTCAAAGCATCCTCTCTATGAGTGGTTACACTTGCACAGTTTTTCTGTAAAACATTGGTTTTATTAAAGAAGTCATTTACTGTTGAAAATATATATTACCCTGGTATATCTTTCCTTTAGTGGCTCCTAAAAAACCCAGCTCTTCCTGTATTTCATTATTGAAACAGAATCTGACAAATACCTTAAGCTGAGACATGTTAGAAACATTGGTACTTTCATCCAACTGCAGAGCAAACCTGCCACACCACGTAATTTTTTTGAATACTCGTTTCTTCAAATCTTCAGCAATGTCTCCTATGCATCTTCCAACAGTATTTGCTGATAAAGGAAAGCATTTCACTTTGTCGCTATGTTGTTTTCCATGTATTATTCCAGCCATTTTTACCATGTCAGGAGGAACAAGTGTTTCCCCAGTGGTATGTGGCTTTTTTTTTCTTTTGCTTTTAAGAAACCTTTTACTGCTAAACAGTTATCATTAAGTCTTGTAAAGTGCTGGTTTGCATGAGTTTAAACTGCTGAAAAAAATTTAAAAGTTCTTCTTCATGTTCTGGATGCTTGGTTTTTAACTATCTTGTGAAGTAAGGGGAAAAACGGGGGCGGGGGCGCGCTCGTAGGTGCTGGGGGACGGTCCGGAGTAAACGATACAATCTTAATGTGAGTATGGAAGTTTCTCGTTTACTAACAAAGCACGCCACGAATATATAGGCGGTAACCTGAGTACATGCTAATCACGCACCCCGATCGCACTTGTGATTGGTCTATGGATTTACATACTCAGAGCTCTGGACTTAACTCTTGCGTAGCTCAAAGCCTGGGTTGCTCAGACTGCTCAGTGGCACAAGATCGTGCCCCTTCTCACTTCTCCAAGCCTCTACAATTCCCCCTTCTTGTTTGTGAGCAAGCCAGGCCTGATTTGCAAGTTTCATTAAAGCTTCCTGCAAACAAGAACACAAACATGGTAACACTAACAAGATAACTGCAATCACAAAAACTCCCCTAAGAACCATTTTTTCCAGTTCTATCACCCATCCGATTTCTCGGGGAGGTGTGGTTTTACTGATCGGCTCAGCACCCAAAGTGGTCCCTGGTCGGTGGCCACGCACATATATCCCCGTCCACTAAGGATCACTGGCACCGGTCCTTTCCACTCCCCTGTAGCAGGTTCCTGATAAATCACCTGTAACTGAGGTATAATGGTGTTGTTATTAAATTTCAACTGCTGGTGATGTACAACAACCGGTGGTTCTTCTCGGTCCCCTGTCAAACACAGAAAATTCAAAGTAAACAACACTTTATGCAACCGCGATGTTGGATCAGTATCTACCTCCTTCTGTCTCCTCAAATATTCCTTTAAGGTTCTATGGGTACATTCGATGATCCCCTGACCTGTCGGGGAGTGTGGTATACCAGTAACATGTTTCACTCCCCAGCGTGTTAAAAATACACGAAACTTTTGGCTGGTGTATGCTGGCCCATTATCTGTTTTGATCTGTTCTGGCACCCCCATAATGGCAAAACACGCCAACAAATGCTTACAAACCTGTTGCACCTTTTCTCCGGACATTGCAGATGCCCAGATTAACTTCGAGAAAGTATCTACTGTGACATGTACATATTTTTGTCTCCCAAACTCCGGAATATCTGTTACATCCATCTGCCATAGCTCAAGTGCTGCCAAACCCTTCGGGTTTACACCAATACCAATGCCTGGTCCCTGAGCCCCACACCTCGGACATGCTTGAACAATAGATTTTGCCTCATTTTCTGTTATTCCAAATTGTCTCTGTATTCCTTTTGCATTTTGATGGAAATGCTCATGACTTTGTCTAGCTTGTTGAAATTTGTCTAAAGGAGGAATATGGCAAGCAGGACTAACCAGAGAGTCTGCCACCTGATTGCCCTTCCCCAAACCAAAATCCCATTGATGACTCCGCACATGTATTATGCAACAAGGCACACTGCGTTGTCGCATAATAGACCGTAATTGCAAGAATAACTGCCCAAGGCGGGGATTTTGTGTGTCTCGGAGCGATGCCTCCTCCAAGCGTGGGATGACACCTGCTACGTACATAGAATCTGTGACTATATTTATAGCCCCATCCAGACAATTTGTCAAGGCCCAGCCTACGGCAGATAGTTCCAGAGTCTGTAAGGTATCATCGGTCTGACCATACAGCATGTGGTGTACCCAATCCCCTTTTTCCTGCCACACGCACACCTCTTTGTGCTGTTTCTTTCCCGCATCTGTATAGACTGTTAACCCTTCCACTACTGGTGTTTTCTGTACTTTAGATTTTTCTATCCATTGATTTTTTCTGTAATATCTGCCATAATTTGCCTTTCGGTTGCTGTGAATGGACTCTTCCTTCGTACCCCAAAAACGCCTCCTGAATAGGTCGAGAATTGCGGAACCACCATTCTAGGTCTACAGCATTAACAGGAATACTAATATCCGCTGGATCCAGTCCCGTTAATTCTATAATCCTAGATCTACCCTTTCTCACTAGTTCCCCTATGGCTTCTGGTCTAGTCTGTATGCTTGTCTTCGGTTGTACACTAAGGAATACCCATTCCAATACCCAAAAAGCTTCATCTTTATCGTGGCATTTGTAGTGGCATTGGTTGTAGCCCTGGGGGAGTTCCCCCTTTTTGTTTTGCCACTGACAAATGACACCACCAACCATATTTTCACTGTTAATTCCAAGCAGAGACACAGGTAGTTCACGAATGCGTTGCGATGACCATGTAGTTTGTAATTTGGCGATGATTGACCGCAACGCGCTTTGTTGAGTCTCAGACAGTTGTATGGCGTCAGCAGGGTGTGATCGTCGCAGCAGTTCGGTGAGGGGGGTGATCTCGGTATTCGAGATACCAACACAGTTACGGACCCACTGAATATCTCCGAGAAGTGTTTGTACATCCTTCAGGTTCTTCAAATCTGTATGTAGCTCCACTTTTTGAGGTCGGATTTGAGCATCCGAAATTGTCCATCTTAAGTATTTCCAGGGATCAGTTCGTTGAATCTTTTCTGGTGCAATCACAAGACCTTTCTCCGCCAACGTTGTTGTTAGTTTGCGGAGACTTTCTTCTGAAAAAGGATCGGCCTGGCATAATAAAATATCATCCATATAATGATAGATGATAGTCTGTGGCCATAGCTGGCGCAATGGTTTCAGTGCCCATGCCACATAAAGCTGACATAACGTAGGTGAATTTTTCATGCCCTGCGGTAGAACTACCCATTCATACCTCTGAGCTGGTTCCACTTTGTTGATAACAGGAATAGAAAAGGCAAACCTCATGGTGTCCTGAGGATGTAAAGGTATGGTGAAAAAACAGTCCTTCAAGTCTACAATCAATATATGCCATCCTGCTGGTAACATGTTAGGTGACGGAATACCTGGTTGCAATGCTCCCATTGCTTGCATTTGCTCATTAATTTTCCGTAAATCATGTAATAATCTCCACTTTCCACTTTCTTAGGGATGACAAAAATGGGTGTATTCCAAGGACTAACTGAGGGTTTGATATGTCCTGCTTTTAACTGTTCCTCTACCAGTCCCTTAGTAATTTGCAGTTGCTCTTCAGTCATAGGCCACTGGTCAACCCACACAGGCTCATCTGATAACCAAGTCAAGGGTGGATTGGGCGACTGCTCTCCAGCAGCCATTATCAAAAATGGGTGGTTGTAAGAACCGCACCAATCTGACTTAAAACATCTTGCCCTATGAGTGCTTCCAAAACCCCAGGTAAGGACAAGACATAAACTTTCAAAGTTACACGCTGTCCCTCTGGAAAGTGTAAGGTCACAGGGTGATGACTAACAGCTGTCATAGAATTCCCGCCAACGCCAGCAATATGTGAATCAGGTGTTTCTAGAGTCCAATTCCTTGGCCAGACGCGTCGACTGACAATGGTGACGTCGGCACCTGTATCCAGCAAGGCCTGTACCTTTATACGAGTGTTGTTCTGAGATATTGTGATTGACATGTTTGGTCTGTTGTCCATTCTCGTGGTAAAACATACCGCTGGTCCTGTGGAGCCAAATCCACGATCTCCACAGTAGGCAGAAAGGGGGATTATTTGTCCAACTCGACTACCTTTTGGTACAAACATAGGTGGATTAAGTGTATGCATCATAATATATACGATCCCGGTATAGTCTGCATCTATGATTCCTGGAAGTATTATAAGTCCTTTTATACCAGCAGAAGATCATCCTAACAAAAGTCCTCCCATGGGATTGAGATCCCCGCTTAGTGGACCCTGTACATTAGTAGGGACGTTCTGTACTTCTTGACTCCGCAAGGTGACATCTACTGTAATTTCCACGTCAAACCCCAGGCTTCCTCGTGTTGCTGGTTGGTGCTGTTGTAAAAAGCCTTTGGTTCGTATGATGGATTGACTTGTCTCCTCACGCGGCCCCTCTTCGTGCTCCTTTGGAAGTTTCCCTGACACGCCTTAGTTGTATGATTATTCCTCTGGCAGATATCACACCAGACAGCAGCTCGGCAATCTTTTCTGACATGTCCGTTCTCTCCACATCGATAGCAATTTCCTTGAAAGGATTGTCCTGCTCGTGTTGGTCGTCGTGTCCCTCTTTGTTGTACCAGCGCTGCCAAAGGTTGAACCACCTCCTTAACGGCACTTTGTACGGCAGCAGCAATGGTATTGTTAGCTCTTTGCATATCAGCACGTTCGACTTGCTTCACCATTTCTTCCACTCCTGCACCTTTAGGTAAGCTAGCGAGCAACTGTTTAGTTTGTTTTTTCGTGTTATCAAAAGCCAGAATCTTTAACATCTGCTGCCTGTTATCATCATCAAGATCAGGATGATTCATTACGGCTTCCCATAGTCTATTAATAAAGTTCTCATATTTTTCCGTAGTTCCTTGAACCACCGATCCGAATGACAGGATCGCGGAGCCAGGCAAGGCTTGGAATGCTTCAAATGCAAGCTGTGCAGATTTTTGTAGTACTAATGCTGGTAACTGTAACTGTGCTTGCACCGTAGAATAAGCTCCTTGTCATGTGAGAATGTCCATAGTAACTCAATTTAAAGGATCATTTGGATCGTTCATCCTTCGCGCAGCTTCATTGGCTGCTCATTGTGCCCATTCTGAACCCCACAAAAGGAATTGAGTAGGTGTCAGCAACAGTTTCATTAAATTCCGGGAGTCATGCGGGCATAAAAGATCAGCAGAAAAAATCCAGGAGACTATATTCCTCGTAGCGTCTGATTTTACTCCATACTGGGTAACTGCAGCTTTTGCTGTTGTTGAAGAATTTTCCAATCATGTGGTTCCCAAGTAGCTACTCCATTCTGTTGTAGCACTGGAAAAGCTCCTACTCCTCCTAGATCCGCAGCAGCACTCCAGTGTCTTTCTAATATGGCATCACGAATCACCCCACTCCACCTCGGTGCCCGAGGTGCAGGTGGAAGCGGAGCATCCCTGGAGTTGTCTCTGTTTTGTAATCCAAGAGCGGATGCTCTTAATTCGGGACGCTGTACCTTTAAATCCTGTAATTCCCGCAAGACCTGCTGTAAAAGGCTGGTCACGTCTGTCTCCAGGTTCCCACGGTCAGGTGGTGTAGATGAAGTCGATCTTGATTGACAGGGCGAGGGCGGAAGGGGCGGGTACTCCGGCGGCGCGGAGGGGGTGAGCCCCCCCCCTCTCCGGACGTCAGCTGAGCAGGGTGAGGGGCTGACCACCCCTCCCCCTCCTGTTTCCGCTCCCTTTGCCGCGCGGTCCTCTGGACGCCACGTGTTTCTTTGTTTGCAACCTCCTCCTCTAAATTCTTACTGTGCCATCGCTCCCGGGAGTCCGCCGCCTCTACCACCGCGCGGGCTTCAACGATAGATGGTTTTATCGGCGCCGACATGCCCTTAACTGCCGGTAACCCGAAGAAATGAGCCAGAACCCAAGTTTTTTCCTTTTTAGCGGGGGTGGTGGGCTCCGGCGGTGCCGGCCGCATCTCAGCAGCCGCATGGGTGACCTCTCTTTCTGCCCTCATAGTTTTTAAAGTCTCTATCACGCTTTGCCAGAGTCCACGCACCTCCTTAATTTCTTTTTCCTCGGGGTCCCTCTCAACAGTCTTTTCCCACATAATGTTTCCCATTTCTCTCCATTCCTCCACGGAAAATACAAGCGCTGTGTCTTTAAAATGTCCCCAGCGCTGGCCCAACTTTATCAGCTTAATTAGCTGTTCCTCCGCTGTTTTGCTCCCTCTCTTAGAGAGGATACCTGTGAGTAACGCGGCTGCAGCCTCTGTCTCCATGGCTGCCCTTTTTCCAGGGTCTACTCTGTCCCTTTTTGGACCCGAACAGCACCGCTCCCAGCCGTCTTTTTCCCAACACCCTCCTTATCGCTGCTTACCGCAGTCTCGGAGAGAGCACGCCGAAGGGAACCATTCTCTGCTACCAGTTGAAGTAAGGGGAAAAACGGGGGGGGGGCGCGCTTGCAGGTGCTGGGGGACGGTCCAGAGTAAACGATACAATCTCAATGTGAGTATGGAAGTTTCTCATTTATTCGCAAAGCACGCCGCGATTATATAGGCGGTAACCTGAATACATGCTAATCACGCGCCCCGATCGCACTTGTGATTGGTCTATGGATTTACATACTTAGAGCTTTGGACTTAACTCTTGCGTAGCTCAAAGCCTGGGTTGCTCAGACTGCTCAGTGGCACAAGATCGTGCCCCTTCTCACTTCTCCGAGCCTCTACAATCTTGCTAATTGTTGTGGCTTCATACTATCATTAGTTAATATCTCAGGGCACAGAATACATTTAGGGCAAGGATCGTTGTTAAGGCCATGCATGAAAATCCATATTTCAAATAATCTTCTTGATAATTTCCAATTTTTTTGGCCAAGTTGTTGTCAGATCTGGTTAGATTGTCACCGTTTTTACCTCATAATGTGGCTGATGAAGAGTTCGTACTAGGAACAGAAGAAGCGTCAGCTCTGCCATTTTTGTGTTGTTCAGTTGTGCTCACATTATCAATCATCCTCAGTCTTTGGTTTCTATGCAGGAATCTTTTTAAGCCACTTGTCCATTTTGTGAGGGTTAGTTTAGTTAAAAGTAGATAATTTAATCCATAGATCCACTTAACCAGTCACACATAAACTGCAATAAATCAAAATATGCTGAAAGTGAACGATTGAGTAAGAGAGTCACTTTGAAGCCTTCACGCTCTGGAGCACCCACTCTTCCCCCAGGACACCTCATGGGCCATATGTGACACAGGACCCTCTGACTTACTGGCAGTAACATATATATATAGTTACAGATACTGCCTAAGAACCCTTGCCTGAACAACCACAGATGACAAATAACTATGAAATAAATGCCAATTGATGCTGCGAAGCTCTCAACTTATGTCAGTCATTCCAATGCTTATTGATTAATGGTGTGTTTTCCCAGACCATATTTCTCAGTATTTGTCATGTCAACCAATGAAGTATTTTCTTAGTATGAGGAACAAATAGATCTTTTAGAGGAGTATTTTGCTGACCTTGTAAGTGAAGGTAAAAGTACTTGGTAAAATATGTGTTTTATTCCATCAAGGTTTTGGGCTCCGTGTACTGGCTAGATGTTCTGCACCAGGGAGGGGGTGTGAGGTCAGAGAAGCAGGGCTCTTTCCGGATCTCAATAAGAAGGCCAGACAACAAAGGGCTTAATAAAATAGCTGTTTCAATAAGATAGACTAAAAAGAGGAATATAGATAGTGAGTGAAGCTTACATTCCTCCAGCTCCTGGGAACCCCATTTTCATGCAGCACTGGGTAGACCCCAGATGCATTTTCCCACACCATGTTGCACAGATCCTGTCTGTGGAGAGGATCCTATCTCCCTCCTGTGCCATGGTGCTTTTATTTTGTGTAGCAAACAGAATTCTTCTGTTGGGTTGGGAGGTTATCTCTGTCGTAACACCCACCAGCGCACAGCACAGGCCAGCACAGGGCACTCCGGCAGGTTCCCATGCTGTGGCTACTCCTGCTAACGTACGGGTTTCTTAAGGCCCAACAGAGCAGACATGGCGTGGTCAAGATCACTAACTCCTCAAATACAATGTCTTCTGCAAGGCTTTCAGTACACTAGGTAAGAGAAATCTGTATCTCTAGGCAGAGAACATGGCTTATACCTGGGGTGAACAATATTTCCATATGAAATTCAACAGAAATGGAAAATACTATGAAACAATGAGAGATAATGGAAGCTGTAAAAGATTTTTCACAGTTCAAAATTAAAAAAAAAAAAAGACCAGGTAGCACTTTAGATAATTGGAAGATCAAGAAGGTAGGCAAACTATAACTGCAAGACTGAAGAGGATTGTGAAGATAAGATATAATGAAAGGCAATTAGCTGCTATATTCTCAAAGTGACTACTGCACAACACTTTAAAAATTCATCCAGTTAAACAGAACAAACATTTACATTAGATATTCCTGTGTGTGGTTCTCCAGCCCACTTAGAAAGATAAACTGGATTGTGAAGAGATCTCCAAAAAGTCAAGACAGACACATACAATAATTTCAGGTAACCATATTAAAAAGAATGGAGAAAAATATTCTTCAACTGATGGACAAACAGTAGAAAAGTCCTTTGCTTTCCAGAACTTGTGAAGCAAAATGTGACTTTTGTATCCTTTCCGGGTATCGCTGGGCAAGACTTCACTGACAATTACAAAAGTCAGTCTTAAAACGTTGTTTCATAGCAAAACTCTTTGGTCTGCACAGAAGGAACTCTGAGTAGCTGAGAGAGAAGAAAGTTCAAATTATTTTTGTCAAATTTTTGAATTAAGCAGCTAGTTTTATAAAAGGTTTTAGTTTGGTGGAATAATGGTCTTATTTGTAAGGAGTGAGGAGACTGTAAGATTTGCATAGCTTTCAGTAAAGCAAATGAACGTTAATTTCAGCCAAAATCTAGTTATTGCTTTGATTAATTTTGTTCTCAACAAAGACCCTGAAAGGAATTTATTTTTTAACAATCTGTACATAGATATTAGGGGCCTGAGTAATAAGTGAGAGGATTTTGAATTGCTCATTTATCACATAATTTGACCTACTTGATGCTATGGAAACCTAGGAGAAAGATCTGAGATTGGAATCTAAAACCAGTGTTTTTCAACCTCTTGAGGACTGTATGCATGAACTAAAAGAGTGGGGAATGGCAGAGTAAATAAAAATATATCAGTCACACAATATATATGTGTGTGTCTATGTGTATATATATTTCTTTCCAAGTCACTGGCAAATGAGAAGCAAATGATTTTGAATGTTTATGGACCAGTGTTCTAATGGAGAAAGCACAAATGACTTTGTTATTTGGTGCCTTTAAAACCTGTAGGGGAAAAAAGGCTGCATTATCATTATAATCATCAAAAGCTGCAGAGGATGTATTGCAACATCTTGCACATCCTTATGGCTAAAGATTATAAATGGGCAATATTCAGTTCTTAAAGGGTGTTTTACTGAAGGTGGTGTACTATTATCTTTATGATATATTGATTACAAAACTAAAACTTACTGATAAGTTAGGTATCATGCTATTACATTTCTTGTGTGTACATTTGTTTGTTCTAAAAGTGGCAATTTTGTAAAACCACAAATCATTACAGTTTGACAGGAGAAAAGGTAATGGTAATGGTATGAAACCGTAACTCAACTCAATTCTGCATCTATTAACATATCATTAAGACTAAAGGTTAGAAGAGTTTACCCTTCTTCTGCTTTTAATGTCTTAACGCATGGTAGTATGGCCATGTTCATTTTGAGATATAGGAAGCAGGTTTTGATTTGTTAAATCCTAATCCCACTTCGACATAAAATCTTCTAAGCATTATGGTCTCAAGTCTGAATAAAGAAGTGCCATTAGTGATTTGGGGTGGGAAGCCAACTGTTCTGTTCCTTAGGTAGTCTTTACGTTGTTTCTACAATCCTTTCTCCAAATATAAAAATTATGAGGATAGCATACCAGAAACAAAACCAAACTCGTTATCTGTTGGCATTCTTTGTGAGGAGGTCAAGGTTTCAATTCACTTGTTACACATTGACTTTGCTCTTTGAGTTTTCAGGCATGCAGTTATTTTTTTTTATTTCGCAGTGTTGTGGAGAGTATTGAAAGAACTGCAAACATTCTTTTTAACAGTTGTCCTCAAACAAGTGTTAGATCAGTTTCTAGGATTTTCTGGAGACTCTCGAATCTGTGATGTTTTTGTCTCCCTCTCTAATTGTAGTGGCCACTTGATCACATAAGGCGGGAGGGACGTATCCCCAGGGAAGACTAGAGAACAGTCTGGCATCCTGAAAATTTCATGGCGGGATGAAATGTGGCATAGGATACTCTAACATAGCTTTAAAGGTTAGAAAGAGTTGCATTATAGAAAGAGTTGTCAGTTCTTTGTTGTC
This sequence comes from Nyctibius grandis, assembly GCF_013368605.1. NCBI lineage: Eukaryota > Metazoa > Chordata > Aves > Nyctibiiformes > Nyctibiidae > Nyctibius > Nyctibius grandis. The sequence continues at coordinate 49,443,393 of NC_090661.1, forward strand.
TTTGTCTTGGGGGATAATAGAGCATTTGCCTGGGGGCTTTTTCCTGAGGATTTGTCTGTTCAGCAGCTTCATTACCTCAGAAGAAAAAAATCTACCAGTGTTGATGTTACTTCCCTTCCATGTGAAAAAAAGCTGTGTGACACCAAAGGGATGTGCCAGGACAGGGGAAAGCTCTGTTGTGTCTTGCTGCTGAGAGCTGTGGACAAGCACATATGAATGCCGAGTTATATACTCAGGTCTGTGGGTGCTACAGTTTATTTCAAATGGGTTTTCATTTTATTTGAAATAAATGCTAGCACTGTGAAATGCTATATTAGTGGCCCTAAAGGAAGTGACAGAATGGGTACTTTGCAGTTCATGGTAGAGCAACTTTCTCCACCTCTGGCCAAAGATTTTAGCATTTTATGATAAACGTCAAATCTGTTGCATAATTTTCTGGAACGGTTAGCGGTAGTACTCTGTGTGAGTGTTACAAAGGGGTTATGCTCCTTCCATCAGTCTTGTATGTTCTCAGAATCCCATGTGAGGAAATTCCCTCCTATGTTCTATGAAGGGCAAAATTTTTGTCTTTGTATAGAAAACCGAAACTGACCTAGATGAAGCCACAAGTCATTTTCTCCACTGTGTTACCTGACCTGCCTAAACTTGAGAGTATTTCAGAGAATCAGGAGCATGAAGATGAAGCAAAACCTCCAACCCATGCAAATTGTCTCCTCATAGCTCTGAAATAGATGACTGTGTTAAAAGATTATCTTTTCAGAAACAAATGCTAGAAAGACAGTGGATCTGTAATGGTAAAAAGGCAGGGAGGACATAGAGGCTGGTAGAAGAACACATTCACATTACAGTCCAGTAAGAGTAGCAGCTAAGGATTTAGAGAGAGATTCTGGAGAATAACAGCCCCATCTTGTAATGAGCCTATAGTCTGGGATAAATCAGAACATAATAAAATTTTCATGACAAATCTAGCAAGTGAGATTACACAGCTGAATTGGACTGGAGACCTCATTTGGCTCTGCAAAACCAGGCCTACACCTCTACTTCAGCTAAAAAAAAGTGTCTCTAGCTGTAATATTTACGGATCATCAATGTAGATCTGCAATTTCATGCATCACTAGTGTTGATGTAGTTTTTGGACTCTTCCTTCAGTCTAGCTGAAAGAAAAATCCTGCTCTCCCTGAAGGTCAGACTGAGAACATCTTGTTCTGAGTAAACTGGAGAAAAGAAGTTAAATCTTTTTCTCCCATCTTTTAAACTCTGAGTGTCAATAAATCATTTGTATCTTAAAGAAACCAGACTAGCAAGTTTATAATTGCTTCTGGGGGAAGGAAAGGGGTTGCCAATGGCAAAATTATCTGAGAAGGAATTTGTGCTGTCTGTCACCTATTGGAGACACAGAAGTAGCCAGAAGAAGACAACATGCTGTCCCTACATCAGTCCTTACACCATGCTGGCTTCAACTTACCATCCTTAATAATAAAAAAAAGGCTATAGTGGCAGTATATCTGCAGTTTCTAGATTTATTAATCAAGACCCAAGTGTTAAAATCCAAAAGATATTAGCCGGAGCCGAGAACCTGTAGCCTGACAGAGTCTCCACAGAAAGTAGAACTAGTTGTTTGGGGATATTTATGAGGTGATCACCTTTGCCTAGGGGAAATTTTGAAGAAGTTTGTCTAAGGCTTCTCCTGAGATGGGCTCAGGTCTAGATCTAGGCAGTGAATAAATTTTGCTTAGACTATGAAAACATGCCAGCTTTGCTTTCAGACTTCTTGTCTGTCTTTAGTTTTATGCTGTGAGCAGCTGCAGTGTGCCCCCTGCAAAGGGAATATCCAGCTCAGACTGGCCCAGCAGAGGCAGAGCTAACCCTTGGCTTGAAAAAGTCATGATCAAATTATCTGGTACTTACTTACTCAAATATTTTTTTTAATGAGTATCCCTGAGTTGGGATTTCCAAACCAGCAACAAGGGAACAGTAAGCACTAGTTTGGGATAGATACTAATTTTTTTTCCCCGTTACTTTAAAAATCTTTTTTTTTTTCTTTTATCCCATGCAGAATTTCTACTAATAGGAAAAAATATAGTATTTGTAAAGGCTTTATCGTTTTTGTCTATCCACCATTAGTTAAAGTCCTCAGAGGAACAAACACGAAATTGATTCTGGGAAGGCTTGCTGATGTCTTTACTGCAAGCGCTATGCTCATCACCTAGGGGACTGTGGTTTTTGGTGCACCCTTAATATCAGTCTTTGAGTAGAACAGAGACTGAGGCTGTGACTACTCAGGACTGTCAAAAATCCCCCCAAAAAATCTGTAAGAGGCAGTAGTGTAAATGTTTAGGCCAAATCTCTCCTCATGAATTTCCACTCTGTTATTCTAAACCTCCCCTCTGAGGTTTCAGTTGGCTATAGGCTACTTAATTTCAGATCCTAATACTGCACTGTTACAGTCGCTGTGCTGCATTGCTGAGAACACACATAAAGGATGAAAGATGCTTTGGAGATTCAAGATATTGCAATTAGTGAAAAAAAAAAAAAAAAAGAAAATACTGAAGTACAAGTGACAAAGGTCAAATGCTCATCCTCATATCCAACCAATTATAGCCTTCTTAGATCAATATTTTTTACAAACTGGAAGAAGCAGGTGTGTTCTAGACTGGCAGCCATTTAGCTGAAGGGAGAGTTGTGGTGTCTCAAGCAGCCTGACTGTGTGTAACACAAATACATAATAATAATTGTGATCATTTATGAACTCACATACATGAGACTCAGACTGCTTTGCTTATTTAGCAAAACTCTAGAATCTTACCTTGAAATTCCTTATCTGCAGAGATGCTGAGCTGCTGGGTCCTCTCACTTGCAGCCTAGAATTGCAATCCCAAGAGGGATTGTAGAAATCCACACTCCATGAAATTTATTAATACCTTAGCTTGTACCTGTCAGAGATTGTCCCTTGATTGCCTGGAGGCCCCTGAGTTCTGTTGATTATGTCCCACTTTTTCTCTAAATTTTCATAGGAAGAAGGGAATATCAAACCAATACACTGTAAAGCAACATTCTGACACATTTTTTTTCTGTCTTTAAAAATGCAGATCCCTAATTTATGAGGCTGCATAATTATATATTTGCTTATGAATAATACACTGTGTGGGTTTTTGTTCCCAGTTCTCCACCTCCTTTTTCATTCTTGTTTGGATGCATACTGTAATTGAGCTGCCTCCCAGAGGGGCAGCACAACACCCCACAACTAACTGTGAGAAACCCTCATGTCTTGCATACACCCTATTTCCCTCCCACGCCCTGGCTCAGAGAGTTTAAAGAGCCCTCATTAATTAACACTGAACCTTGCAGGGTATGCATGAATCACAGCAGCTGTGGTTAGGGACTGAAATTTAATTAGAGGCACATATTAGGAAGGTGATTTTTTTGAAGTTTCCAACTGCAAGAGGTAGGAAGTTAGGTGTAAGTGTGTCTCCATTTACGAGTGGGGGAGGATGTAGCGAAGTGTGTGATGGTGACAGTTTTCAAAGTCAGGAAAAGGCAAAGATAAAGCTAGCAAAAGTTATCTTGCCTTTTTAAAGTCTCTTCGAGGAAGGTTTTGCCAAAATGATTCATGAGATTTACTATTGCTATTTAGAATTTGATGCTGACTGCATCAAAATCTAATGAGACTGCAGTGCATGGAAAACTAGGATTTTAAAAAATAAACACAGGGAAATAGTCCAGTAACAATACTACATAATGTTGTTACCTTTCTGTCCTAGTGTTTTGAATAAGACAAGACAGAAAAGTGCTGTAATGCCTGCTTATGGAGGGTGGAAGTGGCACACAATAGATTCAAAGACTTGTTTGCTAGGAGAAACCAAGGCTGTGGCAGATTTGGTGACACCACCTGTGTCTTATCCACTTTTCTCTTACTCAGAGTAATGCTGTTTCACTAGGGTGCTTTAGAGCTCCCAGCATATTTAGTCTGTCCATGTTAATTCTGGTGTTATTGGCATAATCATTTATTTTTTTAAAAAAGCTAAACACTTCCGTATTTGAGATGGTTACAAAAAGTAGGGGCAAATACAGTAATTAAAATAATTATTTGAAAGCATGTAGCTGGTGCCACTTAAGGTCAATAAGCAACCTTATTTGATAGCAAAGGATAGCACTTGTAGGTACATTTTGAGGTAATGCATCTTTCTTAAAAACAGTGGACTAAAAGACTCGCTGGATTTTGACGCTTCTTTTTGGTATAGAGTCAGAGGATGGAAATAATGGGAAAGAGCTATGGAAAGAAAAACAGTTCACTTGTAATATGAGATTCAGCTTACAATATCGTTAGCTATCTGAGATCTTACGTTTTTAGCCCAGTGATGTTTTCTGGGTTCTATTTATAGCCAGTGAAGAGGGATGGGCACTTCCAGTGAGTAGATCATGCCATCGAGATAAATGGGCTGGCTCTTACTTCTAAAGTGCTACTATTTACTACTGAGTATGGAAGGATTCTAGGCAACTAACTTTGAATAGGTGTCTGAATCTTAGTGGCTAAGGCTGGGAGAGAAACTCCATCTTTCTGTATATAGAAGATACTGAAGAATTTGCCCAGTTGTATATAGCCAGTTGTTCAAAGCGAGGTACTACTGATGTGCTCGGTTCTTGTGTGCTTTTCTTCTATATCACACAGAAATGTATGTTTAGCTATAGACAGTGTGCACCTGTCTGTGATCTTGGTAGCTTTCAAAAACTAAAGAGAGTTTATATTGCTTTGTGTTCATATAGGCAATTCCTAAAGCAAATATAAGTACATTGAGTATTAGAGAGGCTCAGGATGAAGCACTAGTTTGAATTGTTAGTGTCGTGGTTTAACCCCAGCTAGAAATTAAGCCCCAGACAACCACTCGTTCACTCCCCCAGGGTGGGATGAGTGAGAATCAGAAGAGTAAAAGTGAGAAAACTTGTGGGTTGAGATAAAGATAGCTGAATAGGTAAAGCAAAAGCTGCGTGCACAAGCAAAGCAAACCAAGGCATTCATTCACTACTCCTCATCAACAATGGCTTGAAATCAGACAGAGTTTTACAAAGGAACAGACACATTCTCAGATGTGTGACCCTTAAAATTTGATTTGGTTATCTGGTATGTAGTGATCCTGGCTCTGTGAATAGAGTTGGTGTAATGAGCAGTTTACGCAGGTTAAACAAACTTTTGGAGACTGGGTGGAGCAAGCCTAACTATCCTCTGCTTTAGCATTGTCTTCACCTATATTTGTCCCATCACAACTATTTTTTTTTCCCCTTTAACCTGGTCATGAAATGCTGACTTTCACTTTTCTGTGGCAGGTCTTGTGTAAAAAAACCCAAATAAACAAAAGAAAATGCACACAAACAAAAAAAACACCCAGATAAATATGGGTCTCGTTCATTTCCATTATAAATACTGGATGGGGTATCTGTTTTTGTCTGCAATCTTTAGTACAACAAGCTATGGTAAGATTAAAGGGAGCTAAAGTAAGGACCGTTCTAGATGCTGTAGGTAGATCATAAAGCTACCATTAAAATCCATTAAAAATGGATAACCTAAACACCCCTTGTCTTGGTCTCACAGCTGACCAAGACACCATTCAAAATGGTGTTGGGTGGCACCATCTTGTTGAAGATGATCCATTTAAGACAGATGGTGGAACTGACATTCCAACTGTGCTTACATTCTTTAAATATCTCTGCGTGTTTTTCACAGCAGAAGGTGTGCTAGCCCTGCTTCCTTGGCCCAGTTCAGATGGGACTGTAATCACTTGGCACCTAAAATTTAAACCTGTACTTTCCCATTATGGCAGTTTTCCCAAGCCAGTAGGTTTTTTGATAGCCATTCTGCCATGTCCTAATTTCAAAGTGCTTTGTGGTGGTCTTAGGGCTGTGTTTCTGTAGAACAGAAAGTTTTATTAAACAGTAATGATAATAGTGACTGTACTGCAATATGGACTTTGCTGGAACTTCAGTGTGTTATTTTATAACTCTGTTTTCTTCAAAGAACTTACATGGAGAACAACAATGCTGAAAATTTCCTAGCATCGCCATTGATTGGTGATTTAATCCACTTCCTTTCTGCTGCTTCTTTCCTTCTGATACTTTGTCTTAGTTTGTGTTTCCTTGCCTCTTCCATCGGTATCTTAGTTCTGTCTGATCTACTAAAACTCCTGTTTGAAGAGAAACCAAGCATTACCTGTCCTGCATCCCATTGTGTTGCTCACTTGTATCATCTATTACTTCCTTTTTGCTATGACTACTGTCCTATCACTGAACGTGGCAGGGCCACTTTCTTGATGTCTCTTGTTGCTCTGCCGCAGGATAAACTATTACCGTTAGCAGTATGGTATTATTAGTGTGATTTTGTTTATTACCTTATTTCGAGGGAGCTCCAGAGAGACAGTCAAAAGCTTCAAAGCAACTTGGGTATACCTATGCCCCATATTTTGAATCCTGAGCCGCCATTCTTTTCTATGCTTTGTCTCCATTTATTGGGTATGTGAGATATTATATCATTACAGAGAATGAGACAGGAAAGTCCTTTTTTATTAACTGCAGTGCTTTCCTGTGTTCATACTGCATTGTCTGTAAAGCACATCCAGGAACAGAGGGGTATTTTTAAGATTAGATTTAGATTCTTTTATGGAATAGACAGTAGAAGAGAGAGAGGGGGGAAAAAACAACCTGCTGGGGGAAAAAAAAAAAAGTGTTGTTGGAGTCTGTCCTCTTTTGTTTCCTGCTTTGTATCCCTTTCTCTCTGAAAACCATTACCAGAGAGGTGGTCTATTTTCCTCCGTCTGGGTGGGTGGGGAAATTGGATGCCTGTTTCTATCCCGATGTTAATAGCTTTTTACTTCTGCACCCAAGTGACTATCTGGACCAGTGTGTGCATATGACAGGAGATGCCATTTGGCAAGCACTGCCCTTCTCCTTTACCCTGTTTCCCTTTCGGTTTTGTAGCATTTCAAAAAGGCCAGTTGTATGGTGCTGGCAAACACACTGGAAGTCTGGCTCTCCATTTTAGGATATGCCTGTGTGGTTTGCCAGAAGGGCAAACAAATCCCACTGTCTGCTTACCTACACAGACGCAATTACTCAGAAAACAGTGAATAGCACAGGGAAAAGGAAAAATATACTTAAAAAAAAAGGGAAAAAAATTTCTGTTGAGTAAGGCTGCACACATCCTGGTCCCTTAACTTTCATCAAGCTGATATATTGGGACATGGCAGGTGTTAGCCCACAAGATACACAGGAGAATTTGGGACATATGTGTCATTCTGTTTTTCAAGTGTCCTTCCAGCTATTGATTGTGATACTAAATGTACTTTCCTCAGACTTCCAGACTTCAGGTGATGTGGTGCAACCCAGGACAGGTTACCAGTATCTACAAGGATTGGCTCAAGTCCTAGGTAGTGATTTTCTTATAGTATTTTTTCTAAGAGTTTGGGGTTTTTAAGAGTAGAAGACTCATAGCCTCTCAGTGCCCTTTGCAGTTGTCTTTCATTCTTGAATGCCAGTAGATGCTTATAAGAGATGAACACTTTCCCTGAAACTGACCATATTTACCCCTATTCATACTCATACTTTTGCCATGGTATTTAAGGAAACAGATGAAATCTATGTTGACCCATATATTTCTTTGTCAGGCCAAGGTACTGGAATAGCACCAAGAAATGACCAATGTATCTTTGAGGCAGCGATGTTAGAGATAAGAGATGGGAGGCTATTTTCCCAGCATGAGAACTTCTAGAATGAGATAGAGGTAATAGTTGTGCCTATATGATATCAAAACCTATGGCTTGCAAAGTGAGTGGGATATAAAAGAGATGGTACATCTCTGCTCAGGGAGCAGACTAGGAGAAATGAACAGCAGGTAACCATGCTGCTGGCAGAGAAAGTAAGAATGCTCTTTGGATTACTCATGCCATTGTGGGAAGAAGCGTACGGAAGCAGCTGGCAAGCTGTCAGGTTGATCTTAAGGAGTAAGTGTGAAATGTCTTCTCCTGGTACATTAATAACAAGAGTTATATGGATGAAGCTATGGAGGCAGGGGAAGAGGAGACAAGGTGGTTGCACCTGCTATTAGTCCTTTTTCTCTTTTCAATATAGATATATGTCAAATGTCCTATTTCTTTCTTACCCATTCCACTAAACTCATCCACAGCCATACTGTCTGCCAAGCTTATTTCTTCATATCATAATTTCACCAGGTTCACCAGGTAGTTTTTTATTTAAAGTGTGCAAATGATTAGATTAGTTCATTCTGCTGATGGGGACATAGATCAGTAAAAGACATCCAAACACATGGTCATTCCAAACAGGTCAGGGTTGTGTATGGAGAATATCAGTAGATACAGAGGTAAGATTAGGGGCACTTATGTGGCTTGCTTATCCTGTCCCCTTGCCATTTCCCTATCTCTTAGAAGTATTAATAAGAACCTGAAGATGACTACTACTGTGAAGAAAGGATGTTTATTATTTTATTTATTCTTTCCTTCTTTCCTTTTCATTTGTTCTTTCTGATCTCTGAATTTTATGTCCTCTCACAGTGTGCAGGACCAAAAGGGACATGTGTGTCTCAGTACTGATTTCATGTTAGCAATATCCCTTCTTTTTGCACACTGAGATCACCCCTGCCTGTGACACATTGCCCTGATTGTTATCACAGCAGGGGCAGATAGAAGTGTAATGATCCTGCTCTGGTAAGGAATGAATTTTTAAACTCACGACATTTGCACAAGTACAAATGCTTGTAACAAGGGCAAGGCAAGGAAAAAACAGCACCCCCTTTGCCTTTCTCTCTTCTGTCTTAGTTCTGAGCAGCCCCATGTCTACTTAAACTAGATCACATCCCAAAGTGAGTTTGCTGCCCTGACTGTCTGTGTGGTTTGTTTTTTAGTCTAGTGATGTCAGTAGGGAGCTCTTAGGGCTGGGGGAGGAGTTGTTTTTTTGTAGCTTCCATTCCTTACATGCTTTTTCTTCTTCTTACATCTTACATATTTAACCCATGGATATGCTGGCAAAATATTCAGAAGTTTTTTTTTCCCTCCTACACACGCTCCATCCCTCTGACGGATCATATTCTCTGCTTCACAAGTTGTTACAAAACGCTTAATGCAATGTGAATACTGCCTCCATTGTTTTCATCGCCCACAAAACCAAGCAGGCTGTTCTTTTGCCTTGCCTGGAATGGGATCCCCTGAGAAATAAACACACTTGGCTTGTGCTTTGAGCACCTTTCCAGCACTGATGTAAGGCTGTGCATGGCTTCAGTTCATTTGACATGAATCATTCATCTGTCAGAGATGTGTCACAATCTGGAAAATCTAAGCGTTGAGTCTGAGCAATGACTCCTTTGTAATCAAAGAAAAAACGAAAGGAGGTTGAATATGCACCTCACCTACGTACATCTTGATGATGTGCTATCAAGGGCAAAACTGGATTGCATTGCAATACCATAGGCATGAATATTATTCTTCAGACCAGCCATTCATCTAAGCAGGATCCATCTGGACATGTTGCAGGACTGATGATGCTACAGTGGCCTCCTTGTGTACAGACATATCTGTGGACATATTTTTCGAAGTCTGTTCCTTTAAGGAATATCACTTTTTTTTTGTGCCAGATTAACTTATGTTCTGCCATAGTTCAGTTTCTGCCAAATTTTAATGTCAAAACTTGCTTATATCAGAACAAAAGGGAACAACAGAGGAGAAGTTTCAGAAAAAAAGCTACCCACAATAAACCCCTGAGTATTTCAAGTTTTCTGCCTGAGTGGTTTTGCTGTGTCCCTCATTTAGGATTGTCACAGTTTAAGGCTGGACCGGCTATTAAACTGGTGGCAGACGCTCTCTCTTTTAATCCTTCTCCCCTGCCCAGAAGGGGAAGGAAAAGAGAAAAGGGAGAGAGACTTATGGGTTGGAAAGTTAAAACAGTTTTAATAAACTGTAATAATGAAAAAGAGTATAATAATAATAATGGAAATAATTAAATATATACAATTATATACAAAACCCAAGATCGAGCTCCCCTGATGTCAGTCACGTCACCACCGGCACTGCAGGGCAGGCTCCGGGAAGGCCCAGGCTGGGCCCAACGACGGACGGGAACTGGATTCAGGGATGCATGGATCAGGATCGGGGGCAGCAGGAAAACAGACAGTATCCTCTACAGACACAAGCCATAGCAGGCGGGGCCGAGACCCTCGTGATCCCCCCGCTTTATACTGAGAATGAAGTGTATGGGATGGCATACCTCATTGGTCAGTTTTGGGTCACTTGTCCTGTCCGCTCCTCCATGGAGGTGTGACACTTCTAGGACTATACACTCATAAGCAGTGAGGAATTTAGCAGTGACCTTGGTTTCTCTAAGAATAAGTACAGCAAGAGCCTTTCTGCATAACATCCCTACCGGTGCCTCAGTGATAACTATAAACTTCGAGCGTTATCAGTCCTAGAAGCAGAGACTGTCTGCAAAACGTGCAGTTAGTTTTAGAAAGTGCAATTACTTAGAAGAGACTTATCTGAAAGTAAAAATCACTGAAAGGAAAATTGGTCTCTTTTAGGCCAAACCAGGACAAGGATCTTCATCCCATGTTCTGTCTCATGTTTAGGCCTTGACAGGTTGAGGTACACAAAGGGGCCTTTTTCCTTGGCATTTTCGGTTGCTTTGGAACTCAGCAGCATATATGCAGTTATTAGTTATTTTCAGCATGCATTACTTAGCATCTGTCAACAGTAAGTTTAATTTTCCCTTGTGTAGACCATTTTCATAGAGCTCCTACTAAGAATAACTTAAATAATTTTGTGCCAGCTGCAGATTTGTTTCTTTGTTATTTATCACCTTTTCCACAGCACTGACAATTATGTGAGATGGGGCTCCCTAAGCTGAACTTCTCCATTGTTTTCTATGTCATATTGAAAAACAAAACCAGGATTTTTTTCCTACTTTCTGTTTACTGTCTTTTTTTATCAGTTTCTAATTCTTTACAGCACTTTTTCTCCTGTTATGATTTTTATTATGTCTTTTGGTAGACTACTTTTTAAAAAGGCCGTTTGAAATTCCGGCTGACACCTGCTTTCTTTTATCTGGTATTTTGTAATATCTTTGTAGATCCAAAGAATCCTGGTACATTTGATTACTTATAGAAAGAATATTGGATTTGTATTATCATATTTTAATTATCTGTGATACTTATTTCTGTTACATTGTCTGGCAATGAAGTAAGGTTTGCAGGCACCTCATTCTCATGAGCATCACGTATATCCTCCAGAAAAAAGGAAAAGAAAAAAAAAAAGAAAAAAAAAAGCTAGTATATGTTACCTTCCAGTACTGTAGTGGCTCTACTCCGTAGCATAATGTATGAAATGTTGCATAATTTTGCTAGCAAATCAACTTTGCTTTTAACAGTTAAGTGCATAAGTAACTGTTTTTAGTGTCACCACAGTTTGTATTTTATTCTGCGAATAATATAAATTGAGCATTAATGTATCTTTCAGTAGATAACACAGTTCTTTGCGACTGTTGGTGGAGTAAACTGCACAACACTTCCATGAGACGGTAGCGTGTGATTACTCTCATTGTATGAATAAGGAAAAGCCAGACCTGATAACATGCATTTTCCACCTTTTCTGCTCCAATGCAGTACTTTTGTATGAACTGTAGACTGAAGATGGCTAAATTTTCTTTCCAAGTTATCATTTTCAGGAACAAATCTAACAAGGGAAATCCTTGTGATTACGTTATGACTCCAGAGGATTAAAATCAGCTGGAGAGTTATTTGAACCTAAGTTGATGGCATTCAGAGAGCAGGGAGTATGCGTGCCCTTCATCAGCAATGACAGTGGGAGACTTGAGTAGCTTCTCCAAGAATGAATTAGGGCTCTTCTGCCAGTGCTCTGAAGCCCTCGAGGCTAAACCAGACCTTCCTTCCAACTTCCTCTTTGTGATGTGCAAATCCTTGCACTTCTCAAAAAGCCAGGTTCTCTTTGGTTGATGGAGACACAGGAGTGGAATAAATGGAAACTGAGTTAAGGGAGGATGCAATACCAAATGTTCACCAAACGCTGAGGGAAACTGAGTGAGAACTTGAAGTTGTAGACCATGATGTGGAGTGATTTATGTTCAGAATTGCACTCCACATTTGACTAGTATTGAACAGTGAGCAGTGTTCCCAGCACTGATTAGAAAAGGGATCTGAAATACCTATTTCATCACAAAGGGAAAAGTTAAATCAATGAAAGGTTCTGGCTTCCTTCTTCAACTTTCATGTAAATAGGAGGTGAAACATCAATAGTGTCAAACATTGTTTCTCTGTGGCCCCTGAAGCTGTTTGACCCCTAAAAGTTAATCTGGTTAGGAAACTAACTGAACCATAGCATTCACCTGGATCTGAAAACACATGATGGATGTAAAGCAGAAACAGCTTTTTAGTGAGAATTTCTGGTCAGATACCACACAAAAACTCTGTAAAAGTATCAAGATGCAAATTCAATAATAAATTGCATGTCCAAGATGCTTTTGCTTAACTTTAGAGATGAGAAGAAGCAAAACTTCCAGGGCTATGGTAAAAAGCTCTGAATAGGCAGATCAGATTGGACAAGAGTCCTATCTTTTCTATGTTTATTTTTCCATCCTGTCAACCCGAAAAGACCTTGTGTGTGAGACCTGCTACGTTTATCACAGGCAGCAACAGTAAATGGATAAAGACAGGCAGGATAACGATTGATCTCTGAAGTGGCTCATTTTGTTAACTAAATTACAGGTTGTGCTGTGGACAGAGACAGCTGGCAGGCAGCGTTGCCCAAGCACCAGCCCTCGCAGAAAGTGAAATGTGTTCTTGCTTTTCATTAGTGTACACGGTATCATTATCGCCATTGCCATCGCGACAAATGTGATGATTATATGTGTCCCCTGAGAACAGCTGCAGACAGAATGGGTAGACTGAGCAGTGAAACAAGCTACCCTGCTATTAGGAAATGTTTGGCCTGCAAACAAATGTGCAAACATTTCAGTAAGAGGTCGGGCAGTTCTTGGATGAAGTTTGCAGTTTTCTAGACTTCTCCCATTCTGGAATCTCTGAGCAGTCTACAACTATTTAACAAAAACATCATTCTCATTTTAAAGAGAAGGAAATTGGGGCAAAAAAATGCTCTTATGCTTCCTGCAAGTTACACAGCAAGTCCCTTCCAGCATAAGGGGTAGGACTGAGATCTTCTGACCTGCAGCTCTCCATTTATTAAACCATGATTCCCTTCACAAAAACGTATTACTTGCTCTGTCACACTCACTGGAGTAAATGCTCCTCCAGCTGTAGAAGGCAGTGATGTGCTACTGGTGCTTGACTTACCTTCTCAGTTTTGTACTTTATTTTGTATATCTCTCATTTTCTTTCCCATTTTAAACTTTCCCAGGTTGAAGTATTTTAAGTTGTTTGAGACTTTCCTATTATAAAAGTCTCTGTATAGCTCTACTCTTTTTAGTTCCTAATTAAAATCTAAGTCATTCCTTGGAACTGTAGGATTATGTTATATGATAGCAATGTTGTATCATGTCACAATCTGGTTAAACTTTGGTAAGCGATGTTGGTCATTGTCTGTGACTCCTAATTTATTGTTGGCATATGTAACTTTTCCTTTTATGCTGGGAGAATATTCAGTGTTAACACTCCTGCAGCCAACAGAAAAGAGAGCTTGCAGAACTACCATTCTGCTGCTACAAAAAAAAAGGTTTGCATGTATTTATGCAGAAACTTAACCTGTATTGTGTGGAGATCTGGGAACCCGACTATACTAGCGTGATTGTCAGACGGGGTGTGCGCTGGTCAGTCCTATGAGCTGTGTTTGGAACTGTGGGTGCTGAGCAATTCTGAGATGGGGGCTCCTGTGCACACAGCCTGCCTAGCATTCAAAGCTGATGGGCCTGGACCCATGAGTATTGTGGTGATGGTTCAGGCTATCTGAAAGCTCCTTTCTGTCATGCTGCTTTGTTAGTCTGTTTCAATATCTTATTTTCCATTTAACAGTAAAATTAATGAAGTGAAAAACAATACTCATCCTCAGAATTTAGCTATTACCTTAATTAAAAAGAAAATATTTAACATGACATTGTTAAGGTCAGCATGCCCAAATGTAACCAACTGTAACTTTGAAAATCCATTTAAAACCTATTTAGTTCGGCACTGGGGAAAGTTGCTGATCTAACAATCCAGGAAACTCAGCTCTGATCACAAGCACTGTACCTTTAGTAACATAAGTCATTGCATCTGTTCTCTTTTTCCGCTATCTCAGACACCCAGCAGAGGCACTGATCTGTGCTAGCAGTAGTATTTTGGTACATGGTGTTGACGCTTTTGTGGGTCTGCCTCCTCCTTTATTTCCCCCATTTTTCCTTTTCATGGCTTTATGAGAGGCTCTTCAGGAAGGAGAAATTCAGATCATTGTTCCAACAAGACAAAAAGTACTATGCTCTGCTATGACTTACTTTGTGTAAAGCCCTAAAAGAAAAAGTGACATACACAAATGGAACTGCAGAATGTATGTCTCAAAATTGATTGTCACAGCAAGAAAAGTACATATAAACCCATAGTCAAAGAGGGAAATGTTCTGAGATGTTAGTGGTCAGGACCTGACATTGTGGCTTACATCGTTTCTGGAAAGTGACTGATCTGGATGTACTAGGGCTTTTTTAGTTGGACAGAAAATAGTTTATCTTTTTGACAATGAAGTGTGGAAATCTTTGATTTGTGTGCAGTTAGAAAATGTGGCAGGGTTAAGTGCAGGTTCCATTTGTGTGTCAATACAATGACAGAAAAGTGGCTTTTGCAAATAAACCACGGGTAAATCTCAGAAAATAAGGCAGTATACCCAATCCTCTACTACTAACAGGGTTAAGAAGACTCAGAGGATCAATTTAAAGCAACAGTTTTGCATGCCAAATGTGTTTCTAGAGAAACATCACTGAAGTCAAAGGAATGGTACCAGGATTAAACAATACCCATCCTTTCTAGTTAGCAGTTGAACTCGATCCACGTAATCACATAATCACAGAATCACAGAATGTTAGGGATTGGAAGGGACCTCGAAAGATCATCTAGTCCAATCCCCCTGCCGGAGCAGGATTACCTAGATCATGTCACACAGGAATGCATCCAGGAGGGTTTTGAATGTCTCGAGAGAAGGAGAGTCTACAACCTCTCTGGGCAGCCTGTTCCAGTGTTCGGTTACCCTCACCGTAAAGAAGTTTTTCCTCATATTTATGTGGAACCTCCAGTGTTCCAGCTTGCACCCATTGCCCCTTGTCCTGTCAAGGGATGTCACTGAGAAGAGCCTGGCTCCATCCTCATGACACTTGCCCTTTACATATTTATAAACATTAATGAGGTCACCCCTCAGCCTCCTCTTCTCCAAGCTAAAGAGACCCAGCTCCCTCAGCCTCTCCTCATAAGGGAGATGTTCCACTCCCTTAATCATCTTCGTGGCTCTGCGTTGGACTCTCTCTAGCAGTTCCCTGTCCTTCTTGAACTGAGGGGCCCACAACTGGACACAATATTCCAGATGCGGCCTCACCAGGGCAGAGTAGAGGGGGAGGAGAACCTCTCTCAACCTACTAACCACACCCCTTCTAATACACCCCAGGATAGACAAGTAACAAAAGAAAATCCCAGTTCTTTTGTAGCTGTTTGGTAGTCTCCAGCAAATGAGATAGAGTCTCAGCCCAATTGATAATGGTTGGAAAATTGCAAATCCTCAAAAAATTGTCTGTTTTTAGTATGCAACAGGAATAATTTAGAGCTTCTTACTGGGCTTCTGTCCTGAAAGGCTGAAAAGAGAATGAATCCCACTCCGTTTCCTAGAAGTCGTCCCAGAAGGTTCATCGGCTAGTGAGGATGGCATGTAGGGAGTTTTCATTGCTCTTTATTGCATACAGTTGGATGTTTAAAAAAAAAAACCAAAAAGACTAATTAAGTATTGTATCTTGCATGTCTACAAAATTATTCGGAAAACTGGGGAGACACTTGGCACATCTCCCTCTCTATCACTTTGATTCAGATCAAGCTGCTGGTTTTTTGATTCCCTCATCGGTTTTTCCTTTTCTTTCTTAAATGCGGCTATTGCTATTAACCTCTCTCACAAAAACAATAAAGCCTCTTTCATGCTTCCTTCCCATTTCAGATCATTCTGTTGGTGGAGTGTTTGCTAGAAAAGAGGTCAAGACTTTCAAGTTCCCTTTTCTTCTTGAAACCGCCTACCTAGTTTCAGAAAGAATGAAATGTAGCTCTGAAGGCTGGGGGAAGCCCATGCATCCAATACCACCTTGAAGGTTGCAGAGCTGTTAACTGCTGACTGTGATATTGAACCCAGTACATTAGGGTGGCATCTTTAAGTGTTTAATATGTAATATTAAAAGAAAATAAGCCCCAAAGAATCCCAAGACTCAGTCACTTGAAAGAAGAAAGTTCATCATGGTAAAAGTGAATTGGTAAGTGCAGTTTCAGAAGCACCAAAACACTGTAAGATGCAAATAACTTTACTTGAAGAAATTATTTTAAAATATTTTTCTCTTAATCCATTGCTGTAGTCATGGCAGAGAAAGATGTTGCATTCTCACAGAAAACAACTGTATGAAACTGACTTAAAAACCTATGAAGAATTAACATCACATTTAGAGTATGGCGAGGCTCTTTTTTCCAGCCACTTTTTTATTTGCACTACCAACAAATTTAACAAATTCCGGAGTAAAACATACCCAACAAACTTTCACTTGCCACCACATAGCACATGCTTCAATGTCAAGGAGAGTCCTTATTAGAAGGATGGCAATGTTATCTCCTGTGATAGTAATTCTTATTGGTCTCTTGAGATAACGCTACACAAAGTTTCGAAGGGAGATTAAGGGAGGCCAACGTCTTTAGCAATAGCCATGATTGCACTGAGTAAATACTCTATACTAAAAAAGATTATAATGACACGGGTTTTTTTAAGATAATAGAACCCACTAGTTACCAGTTCAAAGTTATATGCTCTGCATGTAATTCCAGTTTGAGAAACCTGCATATTTCATTGCGAAGGTATAAGTAAATAAACAAACATAATAAGGCCATTTATTAACTGGACATATTTTTAGAGTATGAACATTTTCCACTGAAACTAACTTTTGTTACTGTTTTAGAAAATTGTGTCTTCAGATAAAATAAATATCTCGTTTAGGCTTATAAATTGTAAGAACATTTCTGCTTTATCTCATTTTGTCATCTTTTCTGCTTCTTTTTTTTCTTCAAAGGAATGAGGAGGATGAAAATAAATACGAAGTGGAAGCATAAGTAGTATGTCTAGAAATTCAAATGTTCTAAAAAAATTTGGGTAATTAAATAAAACCACTGTATTTTTTTTATTAATTTTTCATTTTTCTACAGAAAATCTGAAAAGCTTAAAAGCCAGTATAATGTGTTTTCTTTGAAATCTTTGATTTTTTTTTCAAAACAAAACTGAAATGTTGAACCAGCTGCTGTATACCAGCTGAAATATTCTGACCATTCATTGATGGTCTCCTTTCATGCACTTGGACAGTTCTCTGTTAAAGTATGAGGCTCGATGGTGAGAAACTGTGCAAACCTTTCTGAAACTTTCAGAGCCCTGACGTAGGATTTTGCTGTGCATTCAGTCTGTCATTTGTACCTGTCTTTTTAGGGAAACTGTAATTAGGTTAACTTGTGTTCCAGTGTGAAAAAAGACCATCACGATATCGTGATACAGAACCACGATCTGCTTGTTTTATCCAGCCTTAAAGCTGTAGTGTAGGTTATCCCTGCATGCGGGCTGGTGTTACTTCAATTGCCTGGAGTTTCTTTCACTTACGTCATGTACTGCATTCTCCTTTGGTACAAGAGCATGGCTGATGTCAGCATGAACTTCTTATTAGTCATTCCCAAAAAACTGTATCAATTTTCTGAAGGAGAGTCTTCAATTATTCATATTGTAATGAGGTACAAAACAATATGAGGATAATGATATTTATTCAGGGGAGCACTGAGATTCCATAGCGATGAACAGGAATATTCTTAAAAGTAGACACATCCTCTTTTGTTGTATTTTCTCTTTTTCCAGTCTTTTTGCTGCTGTAACATGAGAAAACCTAGAACACAAGATAGCTATAAACACAGGGAATCCATGCCAGCATTCCTTATTTTGTTTTTCTGAAGTGCTCCCACATCCATACATATACTGTCTGCTTTGTTTTGTTGGTATAGCTTTCTTTATACTGTAGACTGAGAAGGCTGTGTCACTAGCATTGTACACTGATTTTCAGAATAATCTTTTAGATCCTGAAGATGTGTATTGTCCTCAGGTGCGTTTCTTTGTCTGTGAAAGCCAGTGCTTCAAGAAGTAAATGGCTCTGTTTTCCCTATTAATTTCCCTAATTGCTGATGCATTTATTTTTAAATTGGCAGCATTAAAGTTTCTATTGAGCTGGCTGGTAGCTGCACTTTAAAAAGTTTTTGAAGACTCTTTATGCTATCATGCATGGACTTAGGCAGGCCCATCAGTAAGGCTGAGAAAGCAGGTAATTTTTGATGATCTATTCAATATTTGCTTATCAAGAGCGTCCATTAAAACCAGCTTCTCCTCTTTTAATGTAAACATTCAGAAAATATATCACAGAGTGTCTGGTGAAATCATTCTGAGATTTTAGCAGACTCCAGAGAAGCCCCTTCCTGTTACAGTAGAGTTTGGGTCTTCTTAAATGAAGAGGATTAAAGATGCCGAGAGGAATGAAACAGGGAATCTGCTCTGATACGACAAGAAAGAGGACCATATGAGAAGAAAGGTTATCCAGGATTAGTGTTAAAACTGTTCAGGAGAAAAAGAAATGGTAATAAACTTCAACCCCACAGGAACCTAGGTCACAGCTAGTGCAAGAGGTTAAGACCTTGGCATCAGTGGCTGGGTGACCCTGTGATGTACAGGGTGCATTCCCATTGAAGCTGTAGTGGGAGTCTTGCTCTAGGGACAGCTGCTGGTATCCATCACCTTATGTTTCTGTGTATCCCATGAACTAAAGTGCCCAACTGACCATTTTTTAAAGCACTTAGTTATCCAGGCTGTGGTAAGGTTTTAAAGGAACAAAGAGTATTCGTAGTGTTTTATGAGATTTTCACCCAGGCCAGCCTCACCGACTGCTGCCTGGATGCATCTCCTGGAATGGTTATTGGCTTTAGCCTCTTTCCAGCTAAGTCTTCCTGTCTCCTTCTTTGCAAGCAGAGGTAAAAGGCGAGAGGTAGGAATGGAGGTGGGATCCTAGAGATCTGGGTAAGGTATAGAGGTGCAGAAACTAGGAAGGCGGTCAACGGTTCAATCTGTCAGACTGGTTTGCTAGCCACCGTGCTGCTTTGGTTTTAATTCCTTTATCAGTAGTCTGCTGTATCTGCCTTCCAAGCCCAAACTCCCATGCCATATGCTGCCAATACTGTCCTCCATCTGTACGAAGAACAGCCACAGGCAACAGCTGTAATAGCTGGCCACAGACATCCATCACCCTTCTCTCTCCTTCAGTTTGTATTTCACGCCATCAGCCTGTTACAATTTAATTGACTCTCCCAATCAGGTACTCAGGTGGGTAGGTTGTGTAGAAATGAGAAAGGCTGGGGAGTTGGGACTATAGTCGTATCACTGCAAAAAGATGAGATAAGGCACATCTTACTCTTATTTCCCTAAACTAAATGGCAGTTCTTTAAAATTCG